>NC_067473.1:147926418-148526418 GCF_947179515.1 Apodemus sylvaticus | reverse complement strand
GGGGCAACTTCTTGATTGTTGATAGATTTAGGAAGACCCAGACCACGAGGTCGTGCCATCCTCAGGCAGGTAAGCCTGGGCTGTATAAGACAGGCAAGAACAAGAGTCAAAAGGCAAGTCCGTCAGCAGCCTTGCTCCATGCTCCCTGCTTCACTTCCTGCCTCAGCTTCCCTCAGTGATGGTACATAAACCTGAAGACAAAACAAACCTTTCCTTCCCCCTCAAGTTCCTTTGGAGGCTTGCTTTAAAAACAGCATCAAAAAGCAAGCTAGAACAACATAGACAACAACATTAGACAACGATGTTGTAAGAAAACCAGACACTAATTCCCTGAACAATTGCAGCAAACAAGTGTACATGTATGTGAGAAAGATGGCGGGCCATGAGCAGTGACATTTGTGGCAGATATTTGCTGCTCGTTGTTTTAAGCTTTAAATCTTCTGTTTATGAACAGAGATCTGCGGTTTGTGCTCCCCCTGTTAATTCTTATGATTTTTTTATTAGATTAGATCTTTGAGAATTTCCTAAGTGTTTTGGTCATTTTCACTTCCCCCACCCCTGTCCTGTCACCAACAACTTTGTATCTTTTTTCCCCCACCAGTTAAGGCCAATTTGTATTCCATAATTATTCACGAATGTGTGGCCTTTCATTACAGCATTGTTGATTTATCAGGGGCTACACTTTTAGAGAAAACTGACCCATCCTCTCCCAGAAACCAAGAACTTTGTCACGAACTCCTAGGCTAGGTCTAGAACTTCATGCCCAGCTTCCCTCTCTGTGCTGAGATGTGTGGGTTTAAGCTCACACGTGACTAGTGCATGGTGTGGCAACTGCTGTGAATTTATATGTGCAGCTACTCTGCTGTGTCCCGAAGATGCTGGTTCCTTATATCTGACATCTCTGGCTCTTGTCATTCCTGACAGTTCTTCTACAATGATCCCTGCATCTTTAGAGGAGGGGTTGTGGTATGTACGCTACATTTAGGGAGGGACATTCTGAAATCTATTATTCTCTGCCCCTTGAAAGTTGTGGGTCTCTGTGCTGATCATCATCTATTATAAGCAGAAGCTGCCCTGAAGAGGGCCAAAATTTTTTTTTAATCTATGGGAATAATAATAGGCCATTAGAAATTGGTTATACTACTCCTGTGCATATACCCAGAGGATTCCCCAGCATGCAATAAGGACACATGCTCCACTATGTTCATAGCAGCCTTATTTATAATGGCCAGAAGCTGGAAAGAACCCAGATGTCCCTCAGTGGAGGAACTGATACAGAAATTGTGGTATATTTACACAATGAAATACTATTCAGCAATTAAAAACAATAAATTCATGAAAGTCTTAGGCAAATGCTTGGAACTGGAAAATATCATCCTAAGTGAGGTAACCTATTCATAAAAGAACACACATGGAAAGCTCTGAATACCCAAGACACAATTCACATATCAAATCATTCCCAAGAAGAAGGAAGGAGAGGGCCCTGATCTTGGAAAGGCTTGATGTAACAATGTAGGGGATTATCAGGACAGAGAAGTAGTTGATTGGGGAATGGGCAGAGGGAAGAGGGCTTATGGGACTTATGGGGAGAACAGAGAAAGGGGAAATCATTTGGAATGTAAACAAAGAATACATAAAATTAAAAAAAGAAATTGGTTTACTGTTTTTTCTATTTTTCAAAATAATAGTTGTAGGCTTTTTCCTAAGGTTTATGATCTCTCTAGCCATATGTTCTTGGCCTGATGATGAAGTCAGGTATGGGTTTCACCTTGTGGAGTAGACCTTTAATCAAATCAAAAGGTGGTTGGTTACTCCTGGGACATTCCTGCCACTATTGGAACAATGAGTGTGCTGTGCCAGACCTGTTGTTGTAGTCCACAGAAATCACACCTACATAAGATTGGTGTTTACTCTCCTCCTTTAGTATCATGCATATTATGAAAACTACCCAGTAAGGATGAAGCTCCCAGATGAGCACCACCTTGATTTATTCATGTTGTGTATGACTCATGTATGTGGTCTCTTCAACAATAGGGTCTTGGTATCAAGTTTTGGGTTTCAAGAGGTAACACAAGAGCACTGGCAATAGCCTGTAATTTTTGGAGACTTGCAGAACCTCAGTTGCCAACAACTGCAAAAGGGATAGATAGATAGATAGATAGATAGATAGATAGATAGATAGATAGATAGATAGATAGATAGACAGACAGACAAAGGATCAGACAGATTTTTTTTAAAGAAGCACTGTGCTTCTTATTCATTGGTCTCTCTTATGTAGCAGGGGCATTGTTTACGCATAAAGGATAACTCCACTTTGATGTGTGTGTGTGTGTGTGTGTGTGTGTGTGTTTCAGAAGGTTTCTGTTGAAGTAGGTTTCCATATGACATTTTTAGTCTTTAGAGTTCTTTATCCATTCCATTTTCTTTCTTCTCTTCTGACGGCCCTTTCCTTCATTCCATAATTCCCCTTTAACCCTTTATATCAGTACAATCTATCTCCTCTTCCCCGAAAGTCACTCCCTGCAGGTCCTTAGTGGTCCGCTGACCCCTGTGTGTATTCCAAATGAAGCACATACATCTAAAGAGAAAGCTAACATCAACAAATGAGAGAAACATACAACATTTGTCTTTCTGGGCCTGGATTACCTCCCTCAAAATTATCATTCCCAGCTTTCCCCATACCTGTGGATTTCATAGTTTTATTTTTAAGAGCTGGGTAATATTTCATTTTGCAAGTACACCACACTTTAATTACCTCCTTGTCAGTTGACTTTATGTGCTCTTTCCATCTCCTGAATATCATGAGCAAAGCAGCAATGAGCAAAGATGAGCAAGCGTCTCTCCGTGGTGCGCTATAGAGTGCTTTGGGTATATGCCCAAAAGTTATACTGCTGGCTCATGTGGTAGATCTATTGTTAGCTTCTTGATGAGTTTCCATGCTGATGCCCATGGTGGCTGCCCCAGATTGCACTCCCAGCAGCAGTAAATAAGTGTTTTCTCTTTCCTCACATTCCTGCCAGACTTTGATGCACTTATTCTTTGGCTCTTGGCCATCCTGGCTGAGGTGAGATAAAATCTCAAATAGGTTTAATTTGTATTTCCTTGATGACTAAGGCTGTTTCTCAGCCATTTTTAGTTCATCTTTTGGGAATTCTCTGTGTAGTTCCATGCCCCGTTTTCAAATGTGTTGTTTGCTTTCTTAATATTTTATTTTGAGTTATCTATATGTTCTAGATATTAGTCCCCTGTCTAGTATATAGCTGAGAAAGATTTTTCCCATTGTGTAGGCTCCCTCTTCACTCTAGTGATGATGTCCTTTTTACATCCTTTCATTCCCGTTTACTAGTTGTTAATCGTCATTCCCACACTGTCATAGTTCTAGTCAGAGAGGCCTTTTTTGTGCCACTGAGTCCAAGCATATTCTCTGCTTCTCTTCTATTGGGTTTTAGGTATTGAGCCTTATGTTGAGGCCCATGATCCATTTGAAGTTATACTTTGTTCAGGATGAGAGATAAGGATCACGTTTCATTCTTCTGCATGAAGCTATCGAGTTTGACCCAGCACTATTCATTTAAGATGATGTCATTTCTCCAATTTGTATTATTGGGTTCTCTGTCAAAAATCAGATGGCTACAGGAATGTGGACTATATGTAAGTTCTCAATTTTATTCCATTGTTCAGCAGGTATTCTTATATGAGTACTATGCTATTTTTTATTATTATCGCTCTGTAAAATAACTTAGTAGCTGGGGTGATGATATCTCCAGCAGGTTGTTGTTGCTGCTATGCTATTGTTGTTGTTGTTGTTGCTGCTGCTGTTGTTATTGTTGTTGTTGTTGCTGCTGTTGTTGCTGAAGATTGTTTTGGCTATACTGGTTTTTTTGTATATATACATGAAAATTTTCAAGCTGTTTCCATTCTTTTGAGTTTCTCTGAAAAATTGAATTGAATTTTTGGTAGGAATTATGTTGAATCTGTAGATTACTTTTGGTAAGATGGATATTTTCTCAATATTGATCCGACCAATCCATGAGAGTGGGAGGTCTTTCCATCTTCTGATGTGTTCTTCAATTTTGTTGTTGTAAAAGCATCTTAAAGCTTTTAGTATATAAGTTTTCTGCTATCTTGGTTAGATTTAGTTCAAGACGTGACTTGAAACTAATATGAATAATATTGTTTCCTTACTTGCTAGTTCTGTGCATTTGTCATTTGCATGAGAGAAAGCTACTGCTTTGTGCATCAATTTTGTTATTTATTTTGCATAATGTATTTATCAGCTGTAGTACTTTTCTAGTAGAATCTTTTTTAACTTAGGAGGTTTTGAATTACTTCTCCTAGCTCACTGGATGTTATGGGTTTACTTAAATTATTAACTTCATCTTTATTTAAATTTGATTATACATATGGGATGAGTTTATATGTGTATAAATATGAAATATAAAATGTGTATATATAAAAACTCATCCATGTTTAGATTTTGTTTAGTTTGGTAAAATATAAATCTTTAAAGTATGCCTTTATACTCTGTGAATTTTCTCAATTCTGTTATAATAGTTCCTTTTTTTCTAATTTGATTAATTTAGACCTCTCTCTTTCTTTTTGTTAATTTGATTAGTTTTGTTGGTTTCTTTCCTTTTAGTTAGTTTGGACAAATGTTTGCCAAACTCTCCATTTCATTGATTCTTTGTATTGTTCTAATCATTTCTTTTTCATTAATTTCATCCCTGATTTTGATTATCTCTTCACACCTACTATTTGGGGGTATTCATTGTTCTTGTTTTTCAAAGGCTTTGGGTGCATCATTAGCTTATTAATTTGAGTTCCCTCTAACATTTTTGTGATGATGCATGATGTAGGTGCTTTCTTCTCAGTCATGTCTTCATTTGTCCCACAGATGTTCAAATGTTGCGTTTTCATTTCATTACACCCTGGGCATCTTTTCATTTCCTCCTTGATGCCCTCCTTAGCCCAATCTTGATTTAGTAGTGTATTATTTAGCTTAAATGAATCTGTGTACTTTCTTTCATTTCTTCTGTTGTTAATATCCAGCACTCATGGTTGTCAGAAAAAATGCAGGACATGATTTCAATTTTCCTTCATTTGTTGAATCTTGTTTTGTGCCCTAATATGTGCTCTCTTTTGTAGAAAGTTCCATGGGCCACTGAGAAAGATTGTATCATCTTTCGGGTTTTGTTGGGATCTTCTGGAGATAAACATTATATCCATTGGATTTATGATGTCACTCCTCAGATTCTCTAGGTTTTTTCCCCCACATGATTTATTGGTGGAAGTAAAGTATTGAAATCATCCACTGTTGTATTGGAATCAATCTGTGATTTTAAATTAAGTTGTCTTTTTTTTTTTTTTTATGAATTTGAGTGCTCCTGTGTTTAGTGCATCTATGTTTAGGATCATAATATCCTGTTGATGGGATTTTTCTTTAATGAGAATCAACTGTCCCCCCCTTATCTCTTATCATTAGTTTGGGCTTGAAGTCCATTTTGCCAAATATTATAATAGCTTGCTTGTTTCTTAGTTCCATTTGCTTGGAATACCCCTTTCCATAAATGTATTATGAAATGCCGTCTATCACTAGTCATAAAGTTTGTTTCTATTTTAAACATTGTTTTATTTATTTTTATTTTGTGGTGTTTTGCCTGCCTTCATGTCTGTATGAGAGTGTTGGACACACTGGAACTAAAGTTACAGGTAGTTGTGAGTTGTCATGTGGATGCTGGCACTTAAATCCCCATTCTCTGGAAGAGTAGCCAGTGCTGTTGAGCCCCAAGGTATGTTTCTTGAAAGCTGGGAAAGAAAGGGGCATCTAAAAACAACAAACTAAAAAAAAAAAAAAAACATGCAGCTTTCTGAAAGTTAGAGGCTAGATGCTTTTCTCCTGAGGTTGGAACAAGCCCAGGATGCCCATCTTCACCACATATAGTCAGCACCATGATTAAGCTGTAGCCAGCACTGGGACTGAGCTCCAGCCAGCACTGTCATGCAGTGAAGAGAAACAGAGCATACAGCTTGTCAAGGGAAAACAAAGAAAATCATAAAGGCAGCTAGTATATATAAAAGGTGCATCTTTAATGCATGAGACATAATTAAATATCCATTTCTACAAAATTATCTATCTCCAATCTTATTCTTCAAAGGCTCAAAATGAATCATAAACCTAAAATGTACATCTTAAATGAATACAACTCCTAGATGATAAGATAAAATCTCTGTGTTGAGTTAGGCTGAGATTTCTTAGTTCAATACGAAAAGTTCTGTCCCTAATAAAAGAATTAATAAGATCCTTCTGATTGGATCCCATCAAGATCTTAAAACATTTCCCTTTAAAATTCCAGTACTGGAAGCCAACACAAAATACAACTGATGGCAAACGTGAAAAGCCATTCAACATCCTTAGTCCTTAGAGAGATGCAAATGAGAAGCACTGTGTATGTGTTAGGATGGCTAGAATTAAAAAGACCAAATTGTTGGCAAGGCACGCACTCCGAGTGAGAATGCAAATACTGCACTCACTTTGAAACAGCTTGACAATTTCTTCAAAAGTTTTACATGCTGCTGCCATATGATCTGGTTATTCCACTGCCAAGCGTCTGCCCAAGAGAAAAGAAGCACGTAACCATGCAAAGAATGCATTTAGTCACTCATGGAAGCCCAGTCTATCATCTCCAACACTGGAAGTGGCCTAGCTGTCCATCAGAGGGTGAGTTATAAACAAGCCAAGCTGCATCCCCCTTAGTCAGCAATAGGAGTCAGCCATAGCTTGGTATGAAACACTGATGCCCACTACAGCTAAACTCAGTCTGGAAATAACTGTCTGAGTGTAACAAACAGCCAACGATGGGTGAGCACTTTCAGTACTACTTATCTTAACTCACAAGAAGCATAAACTAGTCTCTGGCGATAGAAGTGGATCACTAGTTGCTTAAGGGTGGACCACAGAAAGAGAATGTAAGATTTCACTGATGTGATACCTGGAGGCTTTCAGGGTGATAAGAATGCCCATTCTCTTGATGTAGCGATGCTTCCATGGGTGAAGACATATGTCAGTGTTTATCAAACTGCACTTGAAACGTGTGCAGTTTGTCACAGGTCAAGAATGTCTCACGAAAGCTGTCACTGAAAGTGCATGTTATCTTGCTAAGATGGTATCCTTGGATAGCTGAAAACCTCAGTGGCATACAATAAGCTCCTGGTGTTTCCATACAGGGGAGTGAACTAAGCAACTATGCTAATGTAGGCTGGCTAAGCATCCCTATCTGGAGGCCAGGCAACTGGTGACTTATCTAGATTGGCCTTGGCTAGGATGACAGTGCAATTCTGTTCTATGTGTCTCTCATGGTTCAGTGGCAGCAGGAACAGAGAAGGCTCAGGTGTCAAGGCCACTTTATTTGTCACTTGCATTGTGTATTGTTCAAAGAAAGTCATGGTGTTGAGCCAAGAGGCAACTCTTTGCCACAGACAAGGGATGACTAAGTCATATGATGAGAAGTGTGGCTATCAAGAGGTGTGTAGGGCCAGGGGCATGGCAATCTCTCACAGGCACTGCTCCTGAGCTAAACCCAAAACAGACACTTCAAATGGTGCCTTTCATCTATGAGTCACATTTAAAGAATCTAGTAAGGGTTGTTAATGTAGCTCAGTGGCTGAGAGTTCACCTAGCATAAACAAGGCCCAGGATTTGCTCTCCAGCATTGGAAAACAGAGAGAAAATGAAGGTAAAGAAAAGAATCTAATACAAAATGGGTGAATTCTACTGCCTCGAGGAAATTCTCCCCAAACAGACTGATTAGAACTAAAAGATAAATGCCAAGATCTCCTTGAAATCTCTTCCAGAAGTTTCTACCATAAACTCAGACCTTTTCCCATGCCACTTCTCTGTCCTGGCTCACCCATGTCTGTGGCATAGATCTCAGCACACAGGGAGCTTCTGGGCCATGTTAGGAATCTCGGCTTCCTCTGTTAACAACCCTTATTGTTTTAGGGAATGCATACCAACAGGTTCAGCATCTCTGCCCTGTACTGGAAAAAGCAATAGCATGTGTCATGGTGGCAACAGGCATTCTGTTTTAACACCTGATGGAGTGTTGTGAGGACACAGACAATGGCTAATGGAACTCTGATAAGAGCTAGTCTATTCTTACCAGCCCTCTCAAGAGGAAAGAATATGCCTGTTTTCATAGTTTTGCTTCATTAATAATTGTACTTACTGTGGACAAAGAGCCCTTCCACTCAGTCTGATGTTGTTCATTGATTTTCCTATCTCGAGTCCTTCTTGAAGCCTTGTCAGTACACAAGTAACCCTAAAGTCCAATTTTTCTAACTGCATCTTGCCAATCACCCTTTTACTCTTCAAGGAGCTCCTAGGGGCTAAGGCTGAGAAGGGAGTAAATAGCTCCTTATTTTTGCAGTAAGTATCTGTTTCAATTCTGAGTGCTTTTTTGATTATGAGAGTCACCTTCAGAATGAACATCCCCTTAATTCTAGGCTGAGCACCTTCTGAATTTTAGAGTGACTATCTTATTTGATGGAAGCCACATGTCAGCCACAAGCTCAGTGATCCAGGCAAGACAGTATAAAATCTAGGTAACTTTCCCCTGTGGCAAGCCATAAAACACACACTGGCCTGGCCCAGGATGGCAAGCATCTTGGAAGCCACCACGGAGACTAGTCATGAACCTAAAGGGCCGTTGGCTTTCATTCAGGCAGTCTCTAGGGCATGTGGGCCTTGAATGGCTTCTATGCTGTATGGTTAAGGTATTTGGGGTCTCTTTCTGGGATTTTTGGGGACCTCCTGGAAGCCTTCATGCTCTCTTTATTTAGCCATGGCTATCAGCACACATGGAAAGGGACAACCCCAGCTCTCAGACCTCAGGAGAAAAAGCGTATGCCTCAGCCAAGGGTCATCACAGGGCAACACTGTAGAGTGGTCTGCCCAGACCCACTGTCCTGTCTCCTTTTCCCCTGCAGTGTTGATTGGAGTGGGCACCGAGACCTTCCTCCGGGGGCGGTTCAAAAGCCTGGCCTTCTATCTGCTGTGAGTATGAGAACCTGCTCCCCCTGCCTGCATGTTCCAGCTCACCCATGTCTGTCTACTCAGAGTAACCCAGGGTCACCCACTTCCTATGCTAATTTCTCCCCCATCCAGAGGTGGAGCCACAGAAGCTGCTAAGGTAAGTCCTGGTTTGGGAAGATTCCATAAATCAGCCTACATCCTTCCATACACTCATGGGTGCATCTGCATGCCCTTTCACACATCCACCTGCCCATCATCTATCCAAGAATCCACCCCATCCATGCATCCTACCTACTAACACACCTATTCCTCATCAAGTCACTCCTCCATCCACCCACCAATGTTTCCACCTACCCATTCATCCATCTACAGACTTGCCTACTCACCCTCTCACTTAGTCCCCTATCCATCCACCCATCTACCTATCCCACCCACCTACCCACACAACCATCTCTCCACCCTTTATTCACCAACTCTATGCACCATCTGCCCATCCATCCATCCATTTTAACATCTTTGCATTCTTACAATCACTTCCTTATTCAGCCATCACCAATGTGTGTGTGTGTGTGTGTGTGTGTGTGTGTGTATGTGTGTGTGTGTATCCCTTGCATGGCAAGAATAGTTTGTTGTCTTATACCATTTAGCTTAGCACCATGAGAGGTATATACAGTGTCCTAGTTATAGAGATGGTCAAATTCAGGATGAAGCAGCCATCCTAAGTCATCACAGGCCTCATATCAAGGCATGGAACTCTGCCTCCCAAGCTGGCTCTACCTCTCCACCACCAGCTGTGCCAATATACCTTAGCATGAAAGAAATGGCTGTGCAGGGATGTCACAAGAAGTGAGAGAGTTGGGATCCCTGAGCCTATGACTCAATATCTCTGCAACCTTGCCCTAGGCTACTAGATAAAGGAATGTTGGAGGAAGGATCTGTGTCCCATTAGTAGAATGTCTCAGCTGACTCTTTCTGCCCACAAGGTCTCAGGCTGCATCTTCTGCCATTCCCTTCCCCTCACTAACATATCCCATACCTTGGGGGCTTATCTTTGTCCTAGGCAGCATTTATTCCATAACTCAATGGAGGCTCTCTGCTGCTCCTGGAAATTTCACATCTGCCCCTCCCACCTTGACTGCTCATGTCTACACTGCTAACTCTCACATCTGCCCCCTCCCAGCTGTGGTCCATCTTCACAGCTCATGTCTACACTTCTTGACACTTGGTGCCCCTGGGGACTTCTGGCCTTCTCTACTGTCTGGCTTTTATGCTATGTGTACCCATGGAGCACCTGGGTGTACACAACATGTCTCAGTACCCTCGAGGCACTGTCTCCCTGGGTCCCCACAGCAAGGTTGAACCTGTCTTCTCTCCCCCGACACTGGTAGTGCATCAATCAGTGTGCTTCAAGTTAAGTAATGAAGATTCCTTCTGCCCTCAATGCCAGCTCTTCCTTGGGGTTCTGCCCTGTCTTGAGGGGTCTCATTGCCCACACAGTCATCCTTGGGTCCATTCCAGCTTCAAGTCTCCTGTCCCTCACATTCACACAATTTCTCCTCTATTCATGCCTTGCGCTCTGACACCCACAGATCAGCACCAGTCCCCGTCCTGCCATCCACCACCCCCTCACTAACTAACACCTTACAGAGAATCTGCACGAGTCACTTACCCACCAAGTCTCAAATGCCCTCTGCCCAAGGATGTAGGAAATGAAAACGGCTCTGCTGAGAGTTTCTGCAAAACACATGCCTTCAAGTGCTTCTTAGTCTCACAATCTCCAAAATTTGGGGATGGTTCCCATCTGTCCACTGCCACTAATAAGCTGTGTAGTCCTGGGCAAGGGTCTGACCCTCAGTGTTCTCATTCATAACAGACATTAGTATAACTGCTGGTCATAAAAGCATGGTAAAGACCAAAGGAGTTGGTTTCTATAAGGCTTATAGGTTGTGATTGGCACATTTCAATCATTATGCTCCTAGCATTTTAAAACTAAGGGGTAATAATTGGTCAGATGCTGAGGAAAGCAGGAAAAAGATGAGATTAAATACTATAATCACACAGAGATGAAAAAGCATCTATGTAAGGGTAGTTACATTCTAAGCATGGCTCACAGAGACCTGTAGACATCTACTCATCTCATTGGTAATAATTTCATCAGTGAAGCCTTATAGTTACCCCTGGTTTACAGGTGAGAAACTGAGTCACAGGAAGGCCAAGTCTCTACATACATGCACACATCTGGTCAGTAACAGAAGCAGAACCATGACCCTAAGGAGACAATGGTCCTGAGCCCTCTATTGCATCTACTCTCACTACCTTTCACCCTGTGGATATTCACAGGGTACTCTTCCATAAGTTCTACCCAGGGTGGGTCCAGGTGTCACATGCTAATTATATAGACGAATCCTTTAGAAGCTCACAGACTAGTGACTCTGCCATTGTGATAACAAGAGTTCACCAAACAGGTGAGAGAGGGAAGGAGAGGCCTTCAAAAAACCAAACAAACAAAAAAACAAAAGGCCAGCTTGTACAAAGGCCCTGTGCCACCTATGGGTACTCATAAAGGGATTTAAATGACATGCAGTTTCAAGTCTATGGAACAGGAATGTTCTTCAAACAAAAATCAAAGCTTTATTCACAAGAATTCTAATATATAAAACTGAGAGAAATTAGAAAGAAACCTTTGATTTCACATATACCCAAAGAGATTCTGATTTTAGAATGCCCGGAGCATGGGCATTCTGGATCAGAGCAAATGCCTTCAGACTGGTGTGTCCCAGAGGCCTTGCCAGCCTGGCAGTGATAATGAAGGAACGGGAGATGCAGGCCAGTGAGTCAGGAAAGCCAAGGGGCAGAGCCCGAGGCCAGGGTGAATGGAATTGTATCTGAAAGAATTTTAAGAAGGCACTTAGCAGCTCTGGGTGGGTAAAATATTGGAAAAAGGACGGAAAGAGGGGGGATCTTCATCAGGGCCATCCTAGTTGCTTTCTGTTGCTGTGATAAAGAGCAACTTGAGGAGGAATGGGTCTATTTATCTCACCCTTCCATGCACAATCTATTATGAAGGAATACCATGGCAGGAACTCAAGGAAGGAACCCAGGAACTGATGCAGAGACGACGGAAGAAAGCTGTTTGCCACCTTGCTCATCATGGCTTGTGATTTTTTTTTTTTTTAATATAACCCAGAACCATTTACCTGCCCAGGAGGCACCACCCACAATGGGCTGGGCTCTCCCACCTCAATCACTAGTCTAGAAAATGTCCACAGACTTGCCCACAGGTCAGTGTGATGGCGGCATCTTCTCGGTTGAGGTTCCCTCTTCCCAGATAACTGTAGCTTGTGTCAGGTTGACAAAATAACTAAGCAGCACAGTCCTCAAATTCAAGGTTGGGCCAGGAGGCAGAGAACACACCTTCCAGTGTCCACTTAAAATACGGAGTGCAGGCCACCTCACCTGCTGGCCTCAGCCTCTTCCTCACCTCTCCTCCAGACACTCTTGTCAAGACCTGTGTGCCATCCAAGCAGCCCTGAAGGGATGTTTGATGGAGTCATGGATAGCTGGGATCAGGGATCCTGGGCAGAGCTTCAGTGAAGATGTCTGGGAATCAGAGGAGATGAAAGCAATCAGCCTTGATAAGTCCACAGGGGACCAACAGGGATAGCCTCCCTCACTTCTCCCCCCTCACAGGTTCACAGGAGTCACCATCTCTCTGTGTGAAGGGTCCTACTTTGTGGCTCAACTGCTGGCCATCTGCTTCACGTGAGTAGCCTCCTGGAGTGATCTTTACATCCCTACCCAGCCCGGTCCCAGACAGATCGCTCACCTGCAGAACCATGGCTCAGGTTTATCCTGCTTCTGGGGCCTCTGTGGACTGCGTCTCCTTCCAGACGCAAGCAAGCCCAGGCCAGGAGGTGGCTTAGATCAGCACAGCTCAGACACCTGCTTTCTGTTGGTCAGATCCAGTCAGGGCCTGACTCTACCCACACTCCCTGGCAAGGTCAGATTTCCATACCCCAGGACATTCAGTTTCTGGGCCAGACTGTCCACTACAAGTTGAGGACCCCGCAGAAGGCTCCGCTTGCAGGGAACAGAGCTATGTGTAGGATCTGGCTCTACCTCTTCCAGCATTCAGACCGCCAAGGCCCCACTGTTGCCCAGCCAATGCTCACTGTGTGAAAATGGCCATCAGTTCCCTAAGGGCTCAGACCCTGGACTGTGGCTAACAAAGCCCAGATAGCCAGGTCCCCAAATGGTCAGTGAGATCCAGACCTTAGCACCTTGGAGACTAATAACTGCCTCCCAGGCTCAGCCTTTAGGCGGAAGCTCAGAGTCCTCTCTGCATCATCTCCCACTACACAAGGGCAGGTCAGCTTCGTGTGTGCACATGTACATGTACACCCACAGACGGACACCAGATGGCGCCAATGAGCTATACCAGGCAAGGTCCTGCATACAGTGATGCTCTGAAAGCATCAAAGGTCCAAGGGCAGGCATTGTCTTTCTTTGCCTGTCAAGAAACCTGTAGGCCACGTCCCTGAAGAACTCTACTCAGCATCAGAGCTCTGCCTTTACCCTGGATGATCCCTATCTGTCTGAAGCTTTTCCAGGCCTGTTCTGCCCTGGGCCTGGCAAGGTACAGCAAGCATGATACGGCTGAATCCCAGTCTGTTTAATCTTTGTGCAGTATGAAGTGTTCAGTCCACACAGTGGTCCTGGGATGGCGGTTCTTATACTATACTTTTACTTGTACATTAAAGACTCCCCCCAGGGTTGGTGAGATGGCTCAGTGGATAAGAGCACTAACTGCTTTCCCGAAGGTCCTGAGTTCAAATCTCAGCAACCACATAGTGGCTTACAACCATCCCTAATGAGTTCTGACACTCTCTTCTGATGTGTATAAAGACAGCTACAGTGTACTTACATATAATAAATAAATAAATGGGCCAGAGTGAGTGGGGCCAGAGCCAGAAGAGGTCCTGAGTTCAATTCCCAGCAACCACATGATGGTTCACAACCATCTGTACAGCTACACTGTACTCATATACATAAAATAAAATAAATACATCTTTTTTTTTAAAAAAAGAAACAATCATATATTAAAAAACAACTTCCCCCAAATTTCAAACTCTTCCATCTACTTTCTTTTCCTGTTGGTCAAAACCATGGCTAAAAGCTTGCATGGGTTGAGGGAAGCTTTTTAGAAAATCTGTGGACCCTCTGGAGTGGCCCAAGGAAGCCTCATAACCATAGAGCCCGCTGAAAGGCGCCTGGGCTTCTGGGACTCCAACCCCTGCAGATACTCCATCAAGGACCACTGCAGGGATCACAGATACTCCCCACGGATACTCCCACAGGCTCCCATGGCCTCCTGTAGAGCTGGGATTTGGGGGTACTGATTTCTACTAACCGGATACTGCTGAACCCCTCCCGCAGGTGTCAGCCAGGGTCTCTGGCACACAGAGCAAAGGAGAAGGCCCACTGGCTGGGCTGCTTCCAGAAGTTCCTCGCCTACACGCTGCTCTCAGTGGCCTGCTTCCTCCACCCTGTCCTGGTCTGGCATGTGACCATTCCAGGTAGGAGCACCAGGGGTAGTGGACATATGTGGGCCCTGCACAGATGTGATCTAAGTAGGAGGACCAGGTCCTATCTCTCAGAGCCCCCATGAGCCCATCTACCCTTTCTGACCCAGTATGTGAGCAGGACTGTCAGGTGCTGACCAAGCAGCAGGAACATCCTGAGGCGAAGCCCTCCTGTACACAGCCATCCAGAGGTTGGACCTTGGATGGGACCCTGGGTTTTCTTCTCTCTGGCCACTTTCAAAGAATGAGACAGCTAATCCTCAGACCAGAGCCTTACACATCTCCCGGATACCTACCTATTCAGCTCCAAGCTTGGGTTAGGAGGGCACACTAAAGAACACGCCAGCTTATCTTCTGTTCCTCCTCCTAGTGCCCTGCAGGGTGGCTCAATGTCTAAGCCCAGGACTGACACCCTCACCTCTACACTTCTGTCTCTTACCTTCGTTTCTACAACCCTCCTCTTGGCTCCTCCTTATTTATGTATACACTGTCCTCCCAGAGCTGAACTACCGAAAGATTTCCAGAGTAAACTGAAGGAGGCTAAGCTCTCTTCTTTAGCAGACTATGAAGCATACCCCCCCTCAAGAACCTCATAGAAGGATTCACCCTGACATTGAATGAGCCACAAGCCCCGCCCTCTGAAAAGGCAGACTGAAGAGACCGGTGGGCACTGGTGGCCAGGTTCCTGGCTTCCCCTAGGTGGGCTGTGCTCCTTGCAGGAGACTGTAGCAGAGAGCCTGCAGACTGGCTCAGGTGATTCATGCTGTGTTCTCTGTGCCACTTAACATGAGAGGTTCACATCTCCCCAGATTTACTGGGTAGGAACTGGGGAAATCTCCACATTTCTGGGAGTGAGAAGGCATCCAACAAATTCAGCACCCCCATCAGAATCCATATCTAGCAAAGCCACTACATGTATACCCATGATAATCCACCCCAGAGGGCAACTGAGGGTGGTGATGAAGTCAGTACCAACACCAACTGTCCATATGAAGCGGGTGTGGGGCATGGAGAACAGACGGATTCCTTTTTGGTACCCTGGCTCCATATAGCACTGGTCCGCTTTCAGCCTTGTCATGCTGTCCTGTGAGCCCCTGAGTCTGGTGTGGGTGTGTGAAGGCTAGACCCATCAGGGTGCTGAGCATAGCTGCACAGTACGGTACAGCACCACTGTACTGTGGGAGAAGGCCTGCCCACCTCTGGCTTCCTCTGCAGCAGGGCTGGGCTGTGTCTTGACCTCCCAGATCTTTTTCAGGCTCCATGCTAATCGTCACTGGCCTGGCCTACTTCCTGCTGAGCAAGAGAAAGAAAAGAAAGGCAGCTCCAGAGGAGGCGCCCCCCACAGAGCAGTACACAGACCCTTCCAGCAGCGTGGTGAGCACCACAGGCTCTGGGGACACTGAGCAAACCTATACTTTCCACGAGGCCTTCAAGGAGGGGCCTGGCTCCTTCCTCATCCACATGAAGAGCATCCTGAAGGGAGCCAAGAAGCCACGTGTTCTGCAGGCCCAAGATACTCTAACGGAACTGGCTCTGGAGCCAGCTGACTCCTTGGCCAAGAAAAAGCAGGTGCACTTTGAAGACAATGTGGTCAAGATCATCCCGTCCCTCACTGAAGGTCTGGATGATAGTGACAGTGGACCAGAAGAAACCAGCTCTGACACAACCCCCATCATCCCTCCCTCCCAGACCCCACTCTTTCTGCCTTCTCTCATGGCCACTGACCTGTTCTGAGCTTCTCAGCTAGAGGTCTGCAGAAGGGTGGACCTGCCAGAAGACTCCTAAAGCCACAGTCCCTGCAGGGAACTCAGGGTCTCCATTGGTCAGCTGCTCACACGTCCCAGTGGTGGCTAGGCAATCAGAACAATGAGGCAGTGTACTAAGCCAGATCTGTGGTGACTTCCAGCAAGGCACAAGTGAAGCTTTGCCATGTGGAATCAACACAGTCTCCTTCTGGGCAAGGGGTAGGAAGAGACCATGGCTTCATTCTCCACAAGGCTGCTGACCCAAACTTTCTAAGCCCTAAAGGATCAGAAAACATGAGTTCACCCTCTCATCCAACAAAGGGGTCAGCCTTCAGCAAGAACTCTATGGTGTGTTGTGATTGTGATACAGCCTACTGGTGCCAAGGCCCAGGGCTGTACTGGCAGCGTAAGCAAGATTGCTCAGGGTAGATATGAGAAAGGAAGATTCGGATCTCAAATGAGAACAGGCTGGCAGTGGGCTACATTCTCGGCATGCTCTGGAACTGGGCTGGGCAGCTGGCATTTCAAAATCACCAAGGAAAACAATATCAGTCTGTGCTCGCTGCCAGGAAAGCTGACCAGAAGAGCATCTCTCATTCCAGAAAGATGGCTCGGGGCTTCCTGCCCTCCCCTCGCCTACCCCCTATGCAACTGTATGGGCAGTGTTCAGCCTCCAAGTAGATGGTATAAATGGTCCAATCTAAAAGTGTCTGAGAGCCTGTGACCATCTGTAGCAGAGATGGCTAGGACAGCATGGAGTCGTCATTGTAGTTCAGGCCCCGAGGGGACTGCCCCCAGAGAGCCACACTGCACAGGGAGGTACCTCTGCCATGCTTAGACACCTGGGAGTAGAATCTCTGATAAGCAGATGATCACTCAAAATAGACAGGAGGGGAGGAAGCGGAGAGAAGGGCACAGGAGAGAGGGTAGTGAGCAGGCAGGCATGGCTGCATCCTGGAACTGCAGAGATGGCAGTGAATTAGAGTTAGATATTTCTCAGTAAAAAAAAAAAAATAGCAAAATACCTTTTAATTCTAAATAGTATTATCGGTCCACAGGATTACTGCCCAGAAAAAAAACATGTTATTCCTCATAGCTGACCCCCAGTTAGTGAGCAACGGGAATTTAATAGTCCTATAGTTTGTGTCTGAGGAGAGGACTCACTTCAGGGCTCTCCGATAGGTGAGCCTCAAAGCATATACTTTATAGTCTAGATAAGGGGTATGTTTACTGGACAATGATCAGCAACTATAAGGTCTCTTTCTGTTTTTGTTTTGCTTTGTTTTGTTTTGGAAATGTGTAGAAATGAGGCAACCTAGAAGTCAGTGTCAGCCTGATGCTTAGCACACCGCCGGTGTTCCAGAGACACAGAACACTATTTGCAATAGAGGATGTGTTTGCTAAGATTGTAAGGAGTGAAGGCAGAAAGCAAGCCAGGGGGCCTGGAGTAGGTAGGGAAGGTCTACTCCACTCACCCCTCAAGTCAAAAGATAGACGGCCAATGGCTGACCACGGGGGCATTTATGCTGTTTCTTTGACTTTTCCAGTGAAGGATGTTAGATAGTGCAGTCAGGAAAAAATACAATTTATGGAATAGGAGGTTTGGGTGGATACGTCCCTATTACTACAGGGACCTTACAGTGAGGAAGAACAAGAAAACACCACCATGGCAACAGTGAATCTGTGTGAGATTAGGCCAGTGCAGACCCAGGAGGTGGTTAACTCCAGATTGAAAGGCTGGATCTCAGAGAGCAGAGCTTCCAGACCCACTGAGGCCAGAGGCCAGAGGGAATAAATCACTTAACCAAGAGGAGCCAGGTCCTCTGCCTGTGTCTCTGTATTAGTTACTTTCTGTTGCCGAGATAAAATACCACGGCCAAAAGCAACCTAAGGAAGAAAGAGTGAATGTGGCTTACGGTTCTTACAGAGAGCTGGAGTCCACGATAGCAGAGAAGACCTGGCATGCAGCAGGAGCTCAGAGGCCAGCTGGTCACATCCCAGCCACACACAGGACATGAGGCAGAGTGGAGAAGGCAAAAGTGACATGAGGCTGTGAACCCTCAAAGCCCACCCCCAGGGAGGCACTTCCACCAGCAAGGCTGCACCTCCTAAAGCATCCATAACTTTCCCAAACAGCACCACCGACTAGATGAGTGATGTGTCTCATTCAAACCATCACAGTCTCTATCAGCTTACACAGTGTTAGAAATCTTTGATTCTTGGTTGACTGCTTGGTTGGTTAGCTCGTTTTACTTTTCTTAAACATCCCTATTAAGATCTAGTTCGCTGTCATAAAATTGATAACTTAAAGCTAAGTGGGCCTTAGTCTATTTCTAATCTGAGTTTGTTATACTTGTTGCTATCTCAAGTTCATAATACACGCATCACTGCCCCCCAACACAGAAATCCAGTCTGGTAACCACTAAGCTCACTCCTTACCTCCCAGTTTCTATCCTATAAAACCATTAATCTGCCTTGCATCCTTGTAACTTTTACTGTTCTGAACACGTCATAATTTGAATCACATAATTTGAGCCTCCACACCCCCTGACCTGACTGCTCCCAAATGGGCACAGGTTGCACTCAGCCATGGTTTCTGCTGATCCCACAGGATTCTCCTTGGTTCTGTGTCTCGTTCTCTATTAAGTGAGGATTCCCCAATTGATTGTTTATTGCTACCAGCACCGTGGAGTTCTGAATGCCCTCTTATTTATTTATTCTCCCCATGATGTATTTACAGTGTTTCTGAGATTCATTGTGAATGAAATTCCTCACATCCTGTTCCGAAAGAGGACTTCCCCCAGGGCAGATCTCTAAGCTTTCCAGAGGTCTCTCCCCATCCCCCACTACCCCCCCCCCCCCCCCCCACCACCACCACCAGCAGATCTCTGAGCTTTCCATTCTTCCCTTCTGGCCAAGCCTTCAACAGCAAAGGTTCCCGAGGAATAGCTTTCCGGGACGGGTAAGCACTAGAGGAAGAGATCTTTTTTTTTTTTTTTTAATTTTTTTTTATTCGATATAATTTATTTACATTTCAAATGATTTCCCCTTTTCTATTTTCCCAACTTCCCAGCCTGGAGCCTCTACTGTAGGAGTCAGATTGGGTGGAGCCATGAAGGCTGTCATATATAAGTTTCCTGGAGATGACTGAGGGCTCAGGATGCACAAGACTCTAAGTGAGGCAAGCCATTAGAGGCAGATCCTTATATTAAAACATGTTCTGTATCAAAAGCATCTTTTCCCTTATTCTTAACTATATCTCAACGTATACTGACTTTATGATACAAGGTGAGTGTGCCCAGAAGTGTTTTTGTTTCTATCATTTAAACAGGTGCTACCCTGGGGGTGGGGAGGCTGCAGCTCAGCTTGGTATCCCTAGCAAGCCCCTCCCTCAGCGGTTTCCATTCAGGTAAAGGCAGAGAGCATTGACTCCACAGGAGAAAAGAATTTCAAGACAAGTGAGAGTGGAACCAAGTTATAGAGTTGATTGGATAAAGATGAGGACAGTACACCATTCGTGTATATGTAGGTGCTGGCAGAGAGAGGGGGATGGGGGAAGAAGTGGGGGGAAGGACATTACATAACTGATACATGAGGGTGATAGTGCGGACTTCTCCAAAGGAGATTCCCCACTCCCCTACTTGAGAGTCTTCACAATAACTGTGTGTAGGACTCAACGCCCTCTGAGACCACTGCTCCAAGGGTATCATTTACAGCAACATTTAGTGATTAAGCAAAGTTTAAAAATTAAGCAGTCCAATATGGTAAAGAATGCTCTTCTGTACATGAAATGATAAGGTGAGATCATTTGGGATTAAGGATGAGACAGAGGTACTGAAAAGGTTTAACTTGGGGTTACAAATGTCCTGGCCCTAAGTATGCATGCTTTATTTAGTGCTTTATAACATTTTTACCGGAGATATCTTCAGGAAAACCAGCATTTCTATAAACTGTTTCAGTTTATCAGTTGTATTGGCATTTCTTTAAAAACAAACTAAGTCTCTAAGTGAGGGCTACTTTTCCCTTCCAACGTTCCCATAGTCTTCCCCTGTCTTTCTATCTTACCTTACCATGACCTTGAACTAAACATGCCCTAAAGATAGGTCTTAAATCATGACCTTAAAGTAAGCATGCTCAGGAAAGAGTCCACCGCTATGTAAATGGATATATGTTTCCTGGATGAGGTCCTGGGCTCTCTTGGTTTGAGGGCATTGGTTTTGAACTACTCTGTTCTTCTCATTGCCTACTGCAGGTAGTAAATCTTTCTCCTCTCTTTGTGACTTGGCTGTGTTTGTTCTGATTCCGTACTCAAAAAAGATATGAACTTCTTGTATTGGGTTATAGGAGATTCTGGGTGAAGGCTCCATCATCCTCTAGGCCTCCTGGAACGGAACTTCAGAAACACAGAGGCAAGAGACATGAGGACACAGCATCTTGCTCTCTCAAAATGGGACCACAGCTTAGAGGGGAAGCTGAGGATATAGCTCTGTTGATAGACACTTGCTTAGCAGGCATGATGCACACTGGGTTTAATCCCCTGCCTCACAAAGTCAGGGCATGGCTTCCTTGGTACAATACAGCACTAGGAGGTAGGAGCAGGAGATAGGGAGCTCAGAGTCATCCTAGTCTTTGTATAATAATTTCCAGTCTAGCCTGGAATGGGAAACTTGAGGCCTTGTCTCAGAAAAGAAGAAGGGAAGAGAGCAATACCACGACTAAAGACTACACATGGAGTGACCCACGGTGCTGGACACGTAGGTGTCAGAGGATGGCCTTGCTGGACATCAGTGGGAGGAAAGGCCCTTGGGCCTGAGGGTGTTTGATGCCCCAGTGTAGGGGAGTGCCAGGGTTGGAGGACAGGAGTGAGTGGGAGGACCCTCATAGAGGCAGGGGGAAGGGGAGGGGATAGGGGGTTTCTGAAAGGGAGATCTGGAAAGGGGAAAACATTTGAAATGCAAATAAAGAAAATATCTAACCCCCTCCCAACAAAAAGCAAACCCTCAGAGGGACAAAGAGTTGGGTTTCAGCTGTCATTGGCTTTTTGTGACTATTTCTCCATTTGCTGTGCACCCCTACCTTTCTCAGAGATTTAAGTGATTGATATTACACACTTTTCCAAGATGGAAGCACATTGTATTAAACAGCAATCCTTTTGATTTTTGAGTTTTTTTGGTTGTTTTGTTTTTGTTTTTGTTTTGTTGTTGCTACTGCTGGGAAGAGGGTTCTCTGAGCCACTCTGAGTCCGGGAGAGTTGCTCCACTCACTCCTTGCTCACTCACTCACTCACTCGCTCGCTCGCTCGCTCTCTCACTCACTCGTTAGCTCACTCCCTGGCGCACTGGCTCACTCACTCTCCCATTCCTTCCCATGGTTGTGAGAACATGACACACGTCGATGAGGATTTCCCATCACATAGGCAAGCCCCAGTCTTGAGCCCTGTGTCTGCTCTTCAGTAGTGATATAGCTTATGGACCTCCTGTCAGCCACCACTCCCCTGGTTGTAAAGAGGGATTAATTACAGTCTCTCTCCCTGAGATTGGCTGAGGCTTAGATGTAATGACGCAAGCTACATCTTCACAGAACCCCTCTGCCCTCCTTTGCTGCATTCCTGGAATGTGTGTGCCTACAGCCACTCTGAGACAATGCTCTCCCTTCTTGGTTAGCTCTCCAGCCCACAGCTATCTCTCTAGGCTGCAAGGCATTTCCTATCAAGTTCCATTTAGTTCTTTGATCCCAGCCAAGGGTGTGTTTGTTTGAGAGAGAAGCAAAGCCTCTTTTCCTGGGTTCTATCCCACCCTACTCCTCGCTGAAGTCTCAAAAGAAGAAAAACCTTTATCTCATACCCTGTGTATGCTTGAGTCTCAAGTTGTCTGTGTTGACAGATTCACCTATCACCTGGCCCTCAAAGCTCTGGGCACAGCTGCTGGCCTACCTATTGGACTATAGGATATTTTACAGGCTAGAAATGGAAGACAGGGTGAAGTCTCAGGGGTAAAGGACTGCCCATGATAGCTGGAATGAGACTTCTTCCTGGGACTTAGTGAAGTGGCCAAGTATCTTGTCATTGTAGGAAATGAGGGAAGAACTAAGCCGTGACTTCTGCCCATGGAAATGAGAAGTTGAATTTCAGTTAAGTGGAATACTGGTTAAATTACAGTTTGGGTTCCACAGCTTGACAAGAGAGAAACAGCTGTGGAGGGATTAGATTGCCCAATGGCAAAAGGCTCAGAGTAGCACAGGTCTGCTAAGATTTGAGGCCTTAGGTTGTTCCTCACATGAGACTATCCGTAAGGGTCCTGCCACTCTGATCTGGAGGCACCCTGCTTTGAGTATTAACAAGAGATTTGTGACCGGGCAACAGAGCAAGCCGAGGGGGTATCCAGAGTCTAGAATAAAATGTGATTTTTTTTTAATAGCAAGTATTTCTGAGACTTTGTATAAACTCTTAAAGACAGCCTGTACGAGTGGAGACTATACTAGGCCTGACTGAGGAGTCTCTGGAAGGGACTGTTTACCAGCTCACAGATACAGAAGCGCCAGGAAGTCTCAAATCAAAACACTCTTCAAAGCACAGATAAGTGAAAAATGACTCATTTGTCCCCAAGCTGCTGCTCTGTTTGAGGCCACACCCATCCCCAGCCCACTATCACTTGAGTGTCCGGCTTCCAGGAAACTGAGCCGTAGATTTTCAGGCCCCAAGTGCTGGTTCCTCTTTCCAGAGTGAAACAGGAATGTTCCTTATTTCAGACTACCAGAGCCAGTGTAAGCACCAAGAATGGTGTTAGGGAAACAAGTCAGTTTAGCTCAGCAAATATTTATTAAGTACTTACTGTGTGGACTTGGTAGTGGGGCTAAAGAGCCAAGTCTAGCTACTCTGCCAGATCCCATAGATGTACGCTAAATGTGGCTACCAGGAGGCAGATAAGGCCTCACAATGCTATTATTACATGATGAATTTGGACAGCTTAGAAATGGAGGAAGGAGAGTTGGGTTGTATTTATTGTGTGACTTTTCCTGGGGAGATGTGAAAAAATGTCTTTTCACTCTAGTCAGGTACCAACAACAGACAAACAAGGATTCCACCCACGTCTAGCCTCATGAGTCAGTGAGTTAAGTTTATTGGGTTTACTTAGAGGTAGGGAGATGCTCCTATGAGCTTGTACGATTCCGAAGTGGACTGCATCACTTCAAAGCCATTTTATCATGAGAGGGTTCTCAGGAGCATCATTCATCCCTGACCAGGTGCCTCTTCCTCCCAGCCCCTCATTTACTGCTTGTATTACTGTGCTGTGGAACCCTGGGACTCTCCTACATTCCAGCTTCCCTGGGCCTGGAAAGGTTTTGTTTCCTTCCTGCATTTCCTCAGCCTCCCTCCAGAGTAAGAGCAGACTTCTGGTCAGATACACCATCATCTGTCCTGGGACCTGGGGAGTGTGGCCAAAGGCAGCAGTCCAAAGCGATCAGGTTAGTCTTCCACTGAGATCAGAAACAGTTCCTCGGGCCATGGAGCGATCATAAGGCAGATCACAGGGATTCTAACCACTGACAGAATAAAGTCCCGAGTGTGCACCCTGCTCAGGAGGACATTTCATATCCTTTGATCCTCATGGTCTAGAAGTCCTGGTCTACTTCCATCCCACCTTGTGGATGGGGAAACCAACGCATGAAGAATTCAGTCATGTGCACATTAGCCTGTGGCTGAAACCAGTACAGTATCTTCCCCACTGGGCTCCAGACAAGGATTCTAACTCCAGCAGGAGACCACCATAGGCTGGACTGGCTATAGACTTCACCCGTGGGTGGCTCTTGGTCCTAGAGCCCACTCAGAAGCCCCTCCTGCTGTCAAGTGTCTCTCCTGGAACACTCCCTTCTAGTTGGAGGATGGGAGCTCTTAAGACCCACAGGCTAAGGAAACTTAGAAGACCCAGAAAGCCAGAGTTACAGGATCCCTAGGCCCCAGCCCCTGTGAAAGCAGTGATGCTCAGGATGGGGGTGGGGGGAGGGAGTCTGCCTTAAAGCTATGCATGAGCCCAGGGATGCAGCTTTTAAGAGTCATCACCGATGCTAGCCTGAGCTTTCTGGTGGTATATCTGCCTTGGAGTCCATATTTCAGTTAATAAACTATAAACTCACTGGCTTACGAGGCCAGACTTGGTGGAATTGTTTCTGTGGTCTGCCATCGGTGACCTGTGTCAGGTGGACAAACATTTGTTCTTTTTCTCCCCTCATCTCTGAGTCAGGAGAGCTTTGACCTAATGCCCTGGCTTAGCTTGGGCAGCAGAGACAAGCAGACAGTGCAAACCAGACTTAACCAGCACACACTGGTATCTCACTGTTCTGACAGCTCAGGGTCAGGACTCCAGCATGGGAAGGGGCTTGGGAGGGCCTGCTTCCTGGTTCATACAACTTCCATGTAGAAATCATCTCTTCGTGTCTCCTCTTACTGTGACACTGTTCCCATTCCCACAGACTCCATGTAAATAACCCAGGCATTTTCCAGTGGCCTTACCTCCCAACCCCATCCCAGCACCATCACACTGGGGACCAGGCCTTCGAGAGATGAATTAGAGTGCAGAGGACTAGCAGATGGACATACAAGCATCCAGTCCCGATGGACACTTTCCCTTCTACTTAAGTCACCTGTGGCCCCATTTATCAAGGAGGGGATGAAGAAGAGGACAGGAAATGGTTAACAGGGAGGATGAGGAAGGTGGGGTGTTGAGAGGCCAGCTTGTGTAGACCCAGACGTGCCAAAAGCTCCCAGAATAGATCTTGACAAACTTATTTTCACCTTTGTAGACTACAGACACAGAAGAGCTCTCACAGTAAAGGTGGTAAGTGATGCTAAGCCAGATACAGAGGTGAGAGATAGATCAGTAATAAGCCGACTACAGCCAGCCCAGGATAATTTCAGCTGTGGTTCTGCAGCACCCAGGCTCTACAATCATGGCGTTCTACTTAGTCTGTAGAATCCTCAACATAGGTGTGGCGTTTTAGGGAACTCAGTTCTGGCAGTTTGCGGTTCTGTCTGGCTGAGCACCTGTTAGCTCACTCCCCAACGAGCAGAGAGAGTCCTCCACCTGCTGCCAGGTGAGCCTCCTTGTGCGCATGTGCTTGGACCCTCCCCCACCTCTGATGGGCAGAGTGTTGTAACAACTACCCCACGCCTCTCCACTGCCATCTTCAAACCTGGGATAAGAATCCTAGACTCAGCAAGGCTTCCTCGGCCCAGAGCCTGTGAGGAACAGCCCCAATGCCTGGGATCTCTAGTAAAGTTGACAGAAGACACCAACCCAAACAGCATCTCCAAGATCCTATTCTCCTGCACCAGCGCTTACAGGCTATCCCCAGCCCCAGGCAAATCCCCTTAGCCCCAGGGGCTGTTCCTCATTTCCTCCATTTTCAGTTCCTAGTGCTGTGGTTATGGGTAGTGCGCTGTGCCCCATGGTGATACTGCCTTTCTCTAGCAGGGAGGCTCTCAGTTCCCTAGAGCTGTGGTTTTGGGGGCATGGTGATCTACAAAGAGAGTACCCACCCGTTGAGCCTTCTGTCTGTCCAGCGAGTCCCCTCCTCTCCTTGTCACCTGCTGGCTCAGCACTGCGGGCCATTATCTCCAGCTGAGCTTCTTCCTGTGAACAACAGCCTTTGCTCCCTGGAGCCTCTGGAGGTCCCTAAGCTCCCAGCCGCCCCTGAAACAGGCACAGTCACCCAGCCTCAGACAGGCACCTTCCCTGGCTTTGGCCAGTGGAAGTGAGAGAAGAAACCCTCTGCAAGAGAAACCCTCAGCACTACAGGAGCATAGCTGTGACCTTCCCTCCCTCTTCCCCCAAATGCCAATGTATCCTTGGGAAGCTCAGAAGCCTTTGACAAGCAGCAGGAGTTGCTGGGCCGAAATGTTGAAGATGACCAATGGCAAACAGATGGCGGTCCCTAAAGCCGGTTTTGAGACACTGAATAAACCAAGCTCAAGACTATCAGTGTCTGGGCTTTTCATCATGTGAGATAATGAAGTCTTCTTTGTTTTGTTTGTTTGTTTGTTTATACCCAAAAGAATCTGGAGTCACAGTGCAGCTTACATGTCCTTCCACAGGTTTGGCAGAGAGGAAAATAAATGGAGTTGGGCTTTCTGCTTGTTTTATAAATAAAGTTTTATTATTATCAAACAGCGATACCCACTTATTTCCTTATGGTTGATGGTTACTTTTGCCTGAGTGGTTGCAATACCTTGAAAATATCCATTGCCCCTTCACAGAAAATGTTTGGCCATCCATATATAAACTCATAAAGCCGAGGAGAAACAAAAGTTCCCTGAGTTGCCACAGATAGCACGGATACACACATCCAAGCATGTAATTCCAGCTGCATGTGGTACCTGATTCTGAGTTCAAGGCCGGCCTGAGCGATGTAGTGAGACTCATAACCCAGATACAAGGAAAAGACGATGGCTCCATCCTCAGCTGCAGATAGCGAGCTCCCAAGGGAAGCCTGCCTGGCTAGCGGGAAGGTCCTTGCCCAGAAGGCGGGGCTGTTCTCGCGTGGCCCCATGTACCTGTAGAGGAAGCCTGGCTGGGCAGGAAAGTCCTGGGTCCTTTCCAGCGGCTGGAGATGCTGAGGCCTCTTTCACTGCTCCTACAAGGTGAGTTTTGATACGAAGAGGCAGCTCATAGTTTCAAAGCTTTATCATATAGAAGTAGGAAGAGAAAAAGAGAGAAGTAAAGAGGGAAAGAAGAGATAGAGAGGTGAGAGCTGGCGATGACCACATGGAAAGAGGAGAGAAGAATGGGGAGAGAGGGGGAACAGGGGGACAAGAGCGTAAGGGCAAGAGAGGAAAAGCAAGAGAGCTAGGAGGGGCCAAGAAGAAGGCTTTTATAGTGGACTGGGTTACCTGGCTGTAGCCAGGTGACTGTGGGGGTGGGGTCCAGCCAGAATGCGAGGGACCAGGCCCTACATGTGACTGATGGCCACAGGATTATGGAGTTGAGGAGTCAGGAGTGTGGAGATGGTGTCGAGAGCCTGAGTATCTGGGAGCATTGCTCACTGATTCTGCCCCTTGTAGAATATTCTACTGGGTCTCTGGAGTGAGCCTCACTCAACCAGGCCACAGACTGCCTTTCACAGTCCCACAGAAAGCCTGCTATAGCTCACACTTTGCATGGAGTCATGTTCCTTGTGGGGACATGAAGCAGTCTGGAGTATTGGTCACACTCCAGAATAGGCCTTCGCTGTGTGTGATGGCTAATTCGTGCAGCAGCTTGGCTGGCCTATAGGCCCAGAGGCCCCACTGTCGGATCAAATGCCAGTCTGGTTGCTATGGTGGAAGGATTTTAAGTGAGATGAACATATTACCTAATAAACCCTTGAATAGAAAGACTAGCCTCCGCAGTGTGAGCGGGCCTTACTTGGCCAGTTTGTGTCTCCAGAGGAAAGCTTGAGCTTTGATGACACAAGCACGTCACTGTCAGCCATTTTCCTCAGCTGAGTTCCCGGCTCACTGGTGTGCAGACTTCAGATTGCAACATCAGCTGTTGTCGTGATCTCCAGCCTGTGGGGCCTGCCTAACAGACTTTCCATTCGCCAACCCAAAATCTCCTGAGCCACTTTCTTAGTCCACTGGTTTCAGCCAAATGGGTATACCCAAAGATGCTGATACCCAAGGCCCTTAGTGAAATGATGTGGTATTTCCATGTAAGCCCCCTGTATGCTTCCACACACTGACTGATCTCATCCCATAAAACAATGTGAACATAGCATAAGTGATTCTCACTGCAAAGCACAGGGACTGATACCGGGAAGTTCTATAATGTCAGTACAGTTGCAATGCTTTTCCTGCCGAGAGAGACCTCCTGAGATGTAAGGCCAGTGCCCATTCCAAAATGGAGAGAAAGCATCAGAGGTCCAGCGAGCCCATGACTCTGCCTTTCCCCAACGCACAAGTCTTTTGGGACTCAGTCACAATTCAGAGGGTGGGCTTTAGCATCAGAGAGGGGAGGTCAACTCAACTGAAGCATCTTTTATTTCTTCATGTCAAGGCCATAGGCTGGAGGCCAGTCTGCCCCTGGCCCTAGGAATGTTTTGCATTCCTTAGAAGCCTCTTAATTTTGGTGAATTCCCTGGAATTCTCTGTTGTTAGGAGACACCCAGAGCTGGACAGATGGCCCTTGTGTGTATGTGAGTGATCTGTATTCCCTGAGGGTCCTTGTCCCTCCCTCTGGGAGGTCTCAGCTTCCTTTGACGGCCTCACATCCTGGCTTGAGGGAAGATCCTGGTTCCTGTGTCTCTCCGGCTGGGACTCCCCATTCTCAGGACCTAGGGCTCCCAAGCAACCCCAGGCTC
Source organism: Apodemus sylvaticus (assembly GCF_947179515.1). Lineage (NCBI taxonomy): Eukaryota > Metazoa > Chordata > Mammalia > Rodentia > Muridae > Apodemus > Apodemus sylvaticus. The sequence goes on along the minus strand of NC_067473.1, from coordinate 148,497,727 downwards.
TTTGTGGAGAACTGCACAATGCCCTCTGATGATTTCTGGGAAGAACAGTGTCCTCCTGTATGTAGTCCTTCCTGCCCTTGAACCGTTTGCTGTGGAATAAAAATATGGACCAACATGAAGCCACTTTCTGCTATCACTAAGATAAATTCTGTAGAAATGCAGCAGGCTGGGGACCCATGCATGCTGAACTGAACCATCTGCATCTTCTTTTTATTATGCAGCAAGTCACAGCAATGGTAGTGTAGATAACAGCACTTAACACTCCCTGTGCCCCACAACCCTCCCACCAACGCACCCCAACTACTGCAAGCTTAGAGGATGGGGCTGGAGATCTCAGATGGTGCTGGCCAAGGGCTCTGAAGGCAGGGCAAGCCTCGGAAAGCACAGGCAATCCCTCCCTCCCGTCCTTCCTCAGCCTTCTAAGTTGTGCTCTTGGACGGAGTTTCCTTCTCTTTCAATGTGTTGTCTTTCCAGAATCAGGAAGATAAGAAGGTGAGAAGAATGAGCAGCTACTAAAGGCTCTCTCCAAAGGTGACTTCAGGCCAGCCCTTCCTCCCACACGTTTTGGGAACAACTGTTGGTTCCACCTTTGTCCTCTTCCTCCAGAACTAAAGGGAGGAAGGGCTCCCAGACTGTTCTCTCTCTGCTTTCAGCAGCACTTCCAGCCACGTGACCTGGTAAATGCTCCTGGGAAAACCCAGCGCTAGCTAGCATTAAGAAGTTACACGGCGTGGGTACAAAGGCAATTCCAAAGCATTGCCATAAAGAAAAAAAAAAAAAAACATGCTCAAGTCAAGGAGAAGGCAGTTGTGAGTATGCCACTGAAATTCATGTCCATTTAGGGACTAAATGATCACCTCCAGCCAGGCTCGGATACGGGTTAAGAGTCTCACATCAGCCCAGAGTTACTATTTGCCCTTTAACAAATGGAATTGCTGAAAACCATTTGACAGAGAAAAGGTAAATAGGCAGAATTCCAAATTTTAGAGCAATTACCTGAAATCAAGAGCAAGCCCTCACAAAACCTCCTGCGCATTCAGAGAAAACAATGTCCTCACTCAAGGACCACACCCAAGCAAACAGCACTGGCAGCAATGTGTGACAATGTGTACTGTGCGACGGGGACTCCAGCAGATCGGGTACAATCACCAGCCACAGAAGTTCCTTTGGGATCACACATAAGTTCTAGAACAATTGCTCAGCAAAGGCACTTTCTCTGAATCTCATATTGGAGACGTTGAGAAGGACCACACAAAGCCATCTGCCAAGAGACAAGGGAAGTCAACAACTAGTTTTAATTCAAAATTCCAACTTATTCTTTGATTTTTTTTGTTGTTGTTGTTGTTGTCTGTTTTTTGAGACAGGGTTTCTCTGTGTAGTCTTGGCTGTCCTGGAACTCACTCTGTAGACCAGGCTGGCCTCGAACTCAGAGATCCGCCTGCCTCTTAGTACTGGAATTAAAAGCCTATGCCACCACCGCCTTTCCCAATCTACTCTTTTAAAGGAACTGCCTTGGAAATGGTTCTCAGTGATGCGCTCCCGTCATCCCGTCCTGACAGGACTCCCGTCATCCCTGACAGGACTTGGGAGGTAGAGGTGAGAAGACCATCCTCTGCTGCTCAGTCACAGTGAGTTCCAGGCCAGCCTGCGCTGTCTGAGACCTTGTCTCAGCAAAGGTGGGTGGGTGGGTAAGATGGCTCAGCGGGAAAGACAGCTGCCCCTAAGTCTGAGATTTAAGTCCTGGGAACCCCCCATGCCCAGGGAAAGAAAAAAAAGTAAGTGATTTTCATCTTAAATCATTTATATGAAAATCTATGCCTGCTTCAGAATTCATGTATCTAAATTATAGCTCAGCACATGAGGCCCTGAACAGAGGAACAAAGATGATTTCACAGTTGCCTTAGAACAGAACCGGTTGCCCAGATTCCTCGAGGCAGCCTATAGCAGGGCAGGCCCTGGGTGGCAGCCTCATCTTGGGCTGTGCTGTGGGCTTTAGCAGGGACCAGGGAACCTTAAATTCCCCCTTTTGCAAATCAAGACAAAACTCTCTCTTTCGGGCTCCTGCATGAAAGAGCGGGTCAAGAGTTTTTCCATTGGCCATTTTACAAACCCAGAAAAAAATCACTCTGGATTGTGACACTTCCTATAGATATCCCAATGGCCCCATGCTGTAAGAGTGGGCCTCCCATGAGCTCCTTGCAGAAATTCCTCAATGACTCCCACCCTTTGCTATGGTACTTCAGATTTCTGTGAGGCCTCAACCCCTGAGACCTGAAGGGGTCCTTCAGACCTCAGTCCTGGAGGTAAAATGTGCTCCCCAGAACAGTGCCAGCAGAGGTTGAACTCCACTCTCACACTATCTATGCCTTGCCTGGAATGGAACTGGGACTCGAGAGTCTGTGTCTTTCCTGAATCTGCAAAGAGACAGGAAACCAAGAGCACACTGGGTACTGACGCAACCCAATGACCTCCAGGTGCTCAGCAGCTGAGGGAAGGGCATTCCTCAGTTGGGGAGCCCAAGATGAGGACACGGAACACAGAGAGGGGTATGTGTAGGTTGGGAGGAACGTACTGAGGGCCCGAGAAGATCTGGAAGAAACCGTGAGTCAAGCCCTGAAGGAGGTGAGGGGTCAGCCTGGCAGTGTCTGGAGAAGAGACTTAGGGACAAAGGAACACCAAGTGCAAAGGCTGAGAGCCACGTTCCGTGTGACCAGAAGACAGGGGGCAGGAAGGGTGGAAACTGAGGAGGCGAGATCAACTGGGAAGGAGCTGTCACACGGGCCATGCATCACACGTATTACACCACCATTTTTGTAAAGCCTTATTGAAGACAGTACCGTAACTCCAAGATGTTTAATAAAGACCAAGATTCTTTTTTCCCTTTATAATCCAATACCTTTAAAGCATGTGGGCACACTGGGTGATGATCTCACGTTGGCCGCTAGTGCTCCAGACATTGTTATTAGATCCTCAGGAGACAAGAAGGCAAGGGAGACAGCTCTGCTTTCTACTAAGAAGACTAAAGTTTTCTCCACCCTCCCCTCAAGTCCTTCCTCCTTGAATTCTGCCTCCTCTCGAGGCCCAGAAGTAAGTGTGAAGACCAAGTCTAGCTTCAAAGTAACTAGGAAAGGCAGAGATTGTCAAGATTGAAACTAGTTTTACCTTGTTTCCTACAGTAGGACACATCTTATGCCACAATCTAATAAACACAGTTGAAGCATAGATAACAAAGCAGAACTTCTGCAAAAATAGGACGTACAATGTACACTGTGACCCGACATTTTATCAGTTACCTGTTACAATTCCAGCCATCCCGGCCTCTTGTGAATTGAGTGTAGCGTGGAAACACAGGCAGCCGTGCTCCATCACAGGCAGGGTGCTGTGCCTAACAGGTGGGCTTCTCTGAAATGTCTCCCCCCCCCCACTTCCTTCCCTTCCTTTGTCACAGAAGACAGAGGATGTTCAGTAGGCAACTGTGGGTAGCCACAGACTCCACCACAAGTTAGAGGCAACCATTACTGGGCAGCAGGGTGGCCCTTCCTACTTAAGGAACTAGAGTCTCTGTAAAAGACAGTTTGGTCTCCAGAGTAAATACTTGGATTTAACCAAGGCTGCTGGGGGCTGTGGAGCAACAGTAGTCTAGACCAGCAGCACATGTCAAACATACACGGAGGATTCTGGACACCTGAGGCCTTTGTCCCAAGCCAGGTGAGGGAGGCAACAGGGTGAACTGGGGCGGAGAGCATGATTCGCACTGGAGAGCCCCAGGGAGGCTCGCCCTCCCCACAGGCTGTTTACTTCTTCTGTTGGGCAAGGTTGATTGGAGAAGTTAGGCGTTACAGTGGAATTTCGTGCATTTGGTTTGTAAAAACTTCTAGAAGCACCCAAATAATGATCTCAGTTCTGATGACATCTAGCATTTGGGCTGTGGAAAGAAGTGTGTATTCCAACAACAGTTCCGTCACCCACAGGAAATCTGAGTTGGTAGAGAATGGACCACTCTCTAAGAATACAAGCAAAAGCTAAGTTGAAGAGGGACTGCAGGCTGGTCATCTTTAGCCTGCTGCAGGTAGGGAAATAGACACAGAGAATCCGTGACACAGGAAGCAAACGACAGGATACAATCTCTCTGCCATCTCTTCACCAGTCACAAATGGCACACTGCGCTGATTTAGGGTCCAGAGACTCTAATGCCGCCTGGTTTCAAATATGTACCTACACTTTTAGAAGACCCACTTCATACTCTTAAAAGGCCCTGTGACTCTAAGAGGGTTAGGAACCAGGGAGTGAGCCCAGCTGAGATGGCTTACTTTGCAAGGGAGGGCAAGAGGTTCTGAGGTCAGGACTGGGAACCATGAAATAAAACAGCCAACAAAGCTCCCAATCCTCACGGTCGCCTATGGCCTGGGCTCTGCCTCTACTCAGAAGATGCGACTGAGAGAGGAAGCTAACCTTTTTAATTCACCAGCTCCAATTTCTTAGTGTAACTTTCTGAGAAGCTACAATTTTGATTGTGGGTGCCACCTGAACAATAAAGAAATGTCCCGGGCGAACACACACACTCCACCCTCCCCAGGATGCGCACAGTAGTAGCGCCTGCGCAGAGGTCTTTGTTGAAATCCAAGTATCTGCGTTACCCAGGCTCCCTGGCCTCTGCTGTAGACCGCCGGCCCCTGGGGGCCCAATCCTACTGCTTTCTCTGTGCGTCCTGGGGTGCCCTCGAGGACTGGGGACTTAAGTGGCGCGCGGAGCGCTTTGTGGTGTGCGTAAAGATCGAAAAAGTGAGCAAATGCTCGGGGTCTTCTTGAGGAGTATCAGTACCAAGCACCCTGGAAGGAAGAGATGGGCTGATGGGCAATGCTGCTGACCAGAGAGAAGGGGCGTGCCCACGGCGGAGAGGGGCGTGTTCGGGGGCGGGAAGAGGTGTGTCTAGGGTGGGCTGGGACGGACTTGATCCCTGCGGCAGATGCTCTGGAGTCCGTGCCGGCACAATTCTGGTGCAGGCGAACTCTCGTGCTGGTGGCCCCTGGACCGCGCGATGACTGGACGGTGAGTGATGCTCAGACTGCAAAGGTAGTGGGCGTCCTTGGAGCACCCCGCCCTCGACCCTGGGGCGGCGAACAGGCTGGGCGCTAGAGCCTGAGCACTTGTGCCCCAAGCCGCAGTGCGCGAGTCTCCTCCCCCTGCCAGCCTGGCGCACTGCGGGCTTCCAGCCAGGGCTGAGGGTGACAGGCGCCTAACATCTCCTAAGATAAGGGCACTTTAGGAGCTAAATCTTAGCAGGACACGTGAATCCATCGGCCGGCTACAGTTGTGCTCGCCTCATCCTCCTCTCAGCTAGCTTCCTAGAGGCGCGGATCTTAGAGGCGGGAAGAGGGTTTCAGCAAGACCTTAAGGTTTTACAGCTGGAAAGCCAACGCTGCTAGGATGATTACTCATCAGACACTTGTTTCTCAGTCGCTGTTGGTGCGGTGGGCCATAACCAAAGGGCTACACAATACTCGCGGCTAGTTTCAGGGCTAACCTCCACCTGTCTCCTGATTCTTAGGGGCCGTTCTCCTCTGAGTTCTCCATTCCCTCCTCAGCACCTCGCTATCTCTCTCGGGAGCCTGAAGCCCAATGTCAACAGTGTTTATTACGGATGAAGTCCTAGGATCTTAGTTGTTTTGACTGGGGATGAACTCCAGTTCGAAAACAGAAAGGATTTGACAGGGTCATGCAACCGGGTCAGGGTAAGCTTTGAGTCCAGACACACACACACACACACACACACACACACACACACACGCTCGCACGGGGTGGGGGGGGGGTGGTGAAGATCACATGTACATGCTGTGGGTCATAGTGGCTGTGTGGAAGACAGCTCTGTGGAGTCATTTCTCCCTGTCCACTTTTCCATGGCTTCTGAGGATTAAACTTAGGTGCCCTTTTACACATAGAGCCCCCTTGCCAGCCCTTGGGACTGTTTAAAAGTAAATTATCAGCAACTAGGAAGTAGCTGCTGGCCTAAAGCTTTCGAAGTTTCCCCAAACTTGTAGTTCCCCTAATCTCCTTCCTGCCCATGGGATTTCCCCTGGGACATACCCTGAGGTACAATTGGAGCCCTGCCCACCCCCTTGCTCGACCTTTGGTAGCAAAGATGGGCTGTGCTATAGTCCTCTAGATGCCCCAGGGACACTCTATACCAGCTGCCACTACAGCTAACTAACTCGAGGCCTAGAGATGGCACAATATTCGAGGTCACACACCAAGTCAGTGACAAAGAAAATCTCAGCCAGAATGTTTCTCTGAGTCGCAGTAGACATTCTCAATCTGGAATCCGGAGCAAGTGTACACAGGCCTCCTAATTCACTTATGGTTATATGACTGTGTGTGTGTGTGTGTGTGTGTGTGTGTGTGTGTGTACGTGTTTGCATGCACACATGAGCACAATCACACTCACGCATTTCTCTTGTTCTGGGATGGAGGTGTTATGTTTTCAGAAGAATCCATTTCCCAAGGGATTCTAAGACATAGCAACTCGTCTCCAGAGAAACCTCTCCTAGCATCTGCACCTGGTGCGCAGACTAGGCCAAAGGTCGCATACATATAGTAGATACTACAGTGTTGAGGACAGCCGGCAGCAGCTAGCACCAAGTAGTCAGGGGGTCTGCTCAGCTGGGCTGCACTCCTGGACCCAGGCAATCTGAGCATCTGTTTGGTCCTCAAACCATAGCTGGGAGGATCCCTGTTTCCTTGAATCGTCTCTTCCATAGGCAGGGAGTGTGCCTGGATTGCAGCGGCGAGGACACAGGGCCAGGAAGTATGAGAAGGTTGTATGAGGGGGAAAGGGAGGGTTGGAAATTACTTTATTACCTCAGATTACCGGAAAGGACACTGGAGGGCAACAGCAGAAACCATCAATCTGTCCTGCAGGTGTGTGGGTGGGGCCCTGCCTCTGGGCTGCAATTTACCTCCGGGAGTCACAAGGGAGGAGAGATGGCTGCAGAGGGGACAAGGACAAGGACCTGTGTCTTTGGAGGAAGAGAAACATTGCCAAGGAAACCAGCATGGCAGAACGGGTTCATCTAAGGTCACCAGGACCATAGGGGTCACATGGCAAAGGTGACCTGGCTGGGTAGTTGCTGTGGTAGGAGTGGAGATTGTGATAGCTGTGCTTTGTTTGACTTCCTGGATCTCCATCACCTCCAGCTGGCAGTGTACACACCCTCTCAGGGCTTTCCCAGCTGGTGGGACTGAGCAGCCTAGGACCAGAGTAGGAGGGGTGTGGCTGAGCCAGCAGAGGGTAATGTCAGGGGACAAGGGAAGAGAGGCCATTGCAACTGAACAGCAGGAGAGGGCAGCAGCTGCTAAGTGGATGCCTGCTGTTTGTGCCTAAGTAGCAGGCCATCTAGGTGGCTGTACAACTAAGGACAGACAGCCTGTGTCCAGCCTGATCCCCTCAGAAGACAGCTGGCTGCTCTCTGGGGAAGGCCGTCTCTGTGAGGGCTGACAGGTGCTGGAATGGTCTTTTAGAGGCTCATTGTTTTCAGAGTCTGGGCTCCCGTCCCCAGCATTAGGAGCAGGGGCCACAGGCTTCTCAGTTGTGCAGGGCAGTGTAGCCTGCATCTGCCTCCCTTCTGGCCCTGCTAGAGGGAGAGAGGCCCTTGGCTGTGCCTGGCCCTGTCTTCTTTGTCTTGCCACTCAAAGTGCCTTATTTCTTATTTGGTTTGCATCGACGAATCCAAGACAGGTTAGAACAGAGACAGCCAAGTTCTCTCTGGTTTCACTGACCAACTTACATTTTACTTTAGATGTTGACCCATTGCCCATATTGCCAAGTGAGGCCAGAACTACCTATATTCATCAGTTTGGGAAGGGTCCTCTACAGACTGAAAGGCAGGCTGCCACCCATAGGCTCATAACAAAAGGCAGTTAGGTGCAGTCGAGTTCATTTCTTGAGTATTCCGCTTCAGTGGTATCTATCCCCTTGCTCCTTCTGCAGCCAATCCAGAGGGACTAGACCCCCATAGTGATGTAAACATTCAGAACTGGCCTTCTGTGGAAAGAAAAAGAAAAGGGGCCTGGACCTAGGAGTTGTGAAAGCATCTGTGGCCTTTGTCACTCCACAGCAGGCTGTGTGCCAGCTGTCCCTGCCTCCGCATGTGGGCAGAACAGCGCAGTCGCTGAAGCGGAAAGTCTGGACAACTCATCCCGTTGGTTGTCTGTTCATAGAGGGAAGGTAGCCAGGTATGCCACACTGCCTGGGGCTCCTCTGAGGGACAGAGAGAGCATCTATCTGCCAGAGAAGTGAGCTCAGAGGCCTGAGCTGCGCCTGCTGGGGGGTAGGGAGAGAGCAGGACCAGGACAAAGGCTGCTGGGGGAGGGGAGCGGCCCTGCTGAATTGGCCTGTCCAGTTACATCAGGGGCTGCTTTTCAGACTTTCCCGGGTGGCCGGCCAGGTCTCTCTCTTCATCTATTTCTACCAAGAAGCTTCTATCTGAGCATTGGATTCCAGATAAGATTATGATTATGATTTTTTAATTGCAAAAGAATGAAAGTAGGCCATTGGAGATGCTTGTGTGTGGACACCCTGCCCAGAGAATAGGGAGATTCAGGACTAAGGAAGAAGTTTCAAGAAAGTGCCCCCAAAATAGAGAGTGCTCCACTCCGCTTCCTGGCAGGTGTGGATGTGCGCCCTCTTCACGCTCTCCCTGACAGCATTAGTCTCTAAGTCACCCCTTAGGAACACTGCAACTCACTGAGGCACTGTGAGCTTGCGAATAAGTGACAGCAGGCTCCAATCAACACAGTGAGGGACCTTAAAGGCAGGCCAGCGCTCACATGTTACCACCCCCCCTAGTCAGAACCTGTGCCTCCCCTCAGCTGTGGCCGCCCCTCTCCGTACACAGATTCAAAGACCCAAGTTGAAAGTGGAAAACTGAACTGGTGCAGCCTTTAATCCCAACACTTGGAAGGCAGAGGCAGGCAGATCTCTTGAGTCTGAGGCCAACCTGGTCTACAGAGTGAGTTCGAGGACAGCCTGGGCTATAGAGAAACCCTTTCTCCAAAAAAGGAAGAAGGTGTAAAACAGAAAAAGGGGGATGTATTCAATGTGGCCATATTGGGAGGAGGGACAATGAAAGCCAGAGAAACCCCCAAGTCCATTTTACCTCCAGGACCCTGAAGTGAAGTGGAAATTTAAACAGAGGGTCAGATATATAAGGTGTGGTCCGCCCACCTTAGACCTGGCCTTCTCTGGGCTCCAGTTTGGTCCTGTAAAGTTGTGTAACCAGTTATTAGAACTCTGTGAAATCTTATTCTGAGAGATAAATTTCCCTCTAGTTCCCCTTTTCCTTCTCCCAGATGAGCTTTCTGGGGAAATTCCCATTTACTTGAGGTCCATTGTTTCAATAGTCCTATAGGCAGATTGAAAGACACAACATATCTCTAGAATATCTTCATTTCTGCAAGGCCAGTTAAACAAATAAGGAGGGGGGAGTCTGTGGGACATCCCAAAGCTCAAACTCTGGAGTTCAGTGAGGGTGGAGTATGAGCGCTCAGGGAGGAAGGATTTGACATCCAGGGAAGCCAGGTGACTCACTGAAGGCCATGGAGCGGATGAGAACAACTAAATCACGGGTTGTTCCACGTCAGAGGCTGTTTTGCTAAGGACCCCAGGTCCTTCCCCCATGAGACCTATTGCCTATAGTTGCAGCCTATAATTTGCAAGAGCCTCCTCACCTCCCCCTAGGGCATCCCGATTGAGGCTCCTCCTCCTCCCATGATGCTGTGCTGTGCTCCTCCCTGCCAAGCTTCTCTGTTTACCCTGTGAGAAACCAGGGCCTTCCCCAGCTTCCATGCTGTCTCCTTTGAGGTGCTGCTATGTCCTCAGGGACCTGCTGAGGGGAAACATGGGAAGAGCAAGCAGGAGCCATGACTGGTGCTCTGGTAGATGAGCTCTCTGCCAACTTCCCTACTGTCAACCAAAGCAGTCCTCTGAAGTTTTACCTGTGTACACCTTCCATTTGAACTAGAGCACTGCCGCTGGGAAAATGTCAGAGCCAGTGGAGAGCAATCTTCTTATTGAGGAGATGGAAAAGCCAGGACTCAAAAGACAAGGCATGCATCTGCAGCCACCCAGGTCTTAGTAGCTCCCTTAGGAAGAAGGCCTTTCTGTTACTAAGTAGCCACTGCTTAACTTAAAGGAAATTCTACTTGCAGGTGCTTCTGCTGTGAAGTAAAAGAGAAGAGGTATTCTCATTCTGAGGAAAAGTAAAGCTACTGTAAACTAAGGTAGGCCATGAGTCAGCCCAAAGCCACAAACTAGTCCCGTACCTGTCTTGCAAGTATTTGCTTCATTTGGTCTCTCCCCTCTTTCTGATTATTCTCTCTCTCTCTCTCTCTCTCTCTCTCTCTCTCTCTCTCTCTCTCTCTCTCTCCCTCTCTTTCTCTCTCTCCTTCCCCTCTTCCTTTCCTTCTCCTTCTCCCTCTCCTTTCTTCCCTCTCCCTCTCCTCTTCCCTCTCCTGCCTCTCTCCCTCCCTTCCTCTTTCTCTCCCTCCCTCTCTCTCCCTCTCTCTCTCCCTCTCTCTCTCCCACCCTCTCTCTCCCACCCTCTCCCTCTCTCTCTCCCACCCTCTCCCTCCCTCCCTCTCTCCCTCTCCCCCCCTCTCTCTTTCTCTCTCCTCCTTCCCCTCTTCCTTTCCTTCTCCTTCTCCCTCTCCTTTCTTCCCTCTCCCTCTCCTCTTCCCTCTCCTGCCTCTCTCTCTCCCTTCCTCTCTCTCTCCCTTTCCCCCCCATCTCTCTCTCTCATTCACTATGTAGCCTTTACTGCCTGGACTTGTGTGGCCAGGATGGCTGCTGTCAACTAATAGAGATCCACCAACCTCTGCCTCCTGAGTACTTGGAACTATCTTCTAATTTAAACATATTTAAATGTATACAATTTAATGGCACACTTCCAGATGTTAGTCAGTCTGGAACAGGTTATGCTACAGTAAGAGATGCCTGAAACCCCAGTGTCTTAGCCCAGCAGAGATGGCTTCTCTTCCTAAATGCAAATCCACTGTGGTGGGGTCAGGGCTTCTGATCCACAGAATCCCTCAGGGACCTGGGCCGACCATGTAGTGGCTGCATCCTTAGAACATGTTGCTTTCCAGCTGACTATAGCAATAGACAGTCACTGGTTCTTTTTCTTTAGAAGAGAAATGTATGGGGCCTGGAGAGATGGCTCAGTGGTTAAGCGTGTATACTGCTCTTCCAGAGGACTGGAGTTCACAATTTGAAATCTAGGTTCCATACTCGAAAGAATATGAGATAACTATCTTCCTGAGTCTACCTTAGTTCCCTTTACATCATGATCTCCAGCTCCATCCATTTTGTATCTTTTTCTTACTGATGTGTGCCTATGGCAATAGGCAGAAACTGGTTCTTTTTCTTAACAACAACAAAAAGTTCACAGGTGTGCTGACTTAGAGCCCCTTGGGCATACACATAAGAGTGGTGTAGCTGGCCTGTATGCTAGTTCTTTTTTATTTTTTCTTGAATCTCCATATTGATTCCCATGGTGAGTGCACAGACTGACTTTCCCACCAGTGGGAAATGAGAGGCCCCTTGCCCTACATTCTTGCCAGTATTTGTTTTCGTGGTGACAGACATTCCAACTGCTTTAATTTGCATTTTTACAATGGCCAAGAATGTTGAATGCCTTTTCAAGTATCTATTGGCCATTTGTATTTCTATTTTCAAGTCTGATTCATTAGCCTGTTTTTTGATTAGATGGTTCAGATTTCAATGTTTAAAGTTTTTTTGATATGTATTCTAGATATCCATTGTGATGTTGCTAGAAAATTTCCCCACACTCTCCAGGTTCCTTCCACCCCATTGTTAGTTCCCTGTTCACATAACATCATCTGTCCATTCTTGGGATTATTTCATACGTTCTTGGAATTCTTTTCAGGACACCCTTACTAATGGGACTTGATGTGTTTTACCTGTTTTCCTCAAGCAGTTTTAAAACTTCAGGCCCACATTCAGGTCTCCTTTCGTTCTTCTACACATGAGAATTTAGTTTTCCTAGAAAGTTTGCCAGGTAGGCTGTCTTTCTGCAATGTGTGGTTTTGATAGAGTCATCAAAGTGTAGTTGGCTGTAGCTATGTGTTGTATTCCTGGGTCACTGGTTCTGCTCACGGATCTAAGGTCTGCTCGGCTCTTCCCGAATGATGACTGTGGGATAGGATGCGATTAGGTGTGGCTGTGCCTCGAGCACTGCTCATCCTGCTAGGAACCAATTTGACTATTTGGGTCTGTATCAATGTTAGAGTTGTTTTCTCCATGTTTTGTGAAGAATGCCATTGAGGTTTGCATGGGGATTGTGTTGAATGTGGGCATTGTTTTTGGTTGTATAGCCACTTTCACAACATTAGTTATTGTGAAATAATTGTGAGTAATAGGTTGCTCAATCCTTGATGGCCAGCCTATGGTTAATGTTATATTAAGTAGGGGGAAATTTGAAGCATTTCCAGTAAAATCTAGAGCAAGACAAGTCTTTCTACTCTTTTGTTCAAAATATAGTATTTGAAGTCATAGGACAGTAGAGAAGAGAGAGAAGGACAAGTGATACAAATTGGAGAGGAAGAAGATAATCATTCCCATTTGCAGACAACATGGTCCTGTCCTTAGAAGGCCCCAAAGAGTCTCCAGAAATGTCTCAGAACCTATACACTCTCAGCAAAGTAATAGGATAGAAAGTTGGGGTGGGGTGGGGGAGTGCATTTTTTATATAACCATAGCAGACTTGCCAAGGAAGAAATTAGAAAGAAGAGTACCACTCATGATAGCCTCTTAAAAACCAAATGGGTAGACCTGGGAAACACTACATTAAGTGAGATAGCCGGGTTTGGAGAGACAAATACTGCACATTTGCTCTCATGTGCAGAGCCTCACTTCTGATTATCTAATTATGTGTGTGCTCACGCTGGAGTAGCTCTGGGTAGCTGTCTGGAAACCTGTTGTTAATGCATCATCAGGAAAATGATCCACATGTGTCCTTTTTATAGCAGAAAGGTGACATGACCCCACGTTCAAGGAGCTAGGAAAGATTGCTAATCATTTTTCATAATTATTCTGGGGCATCGAGTGATTCTGCCCAAAGCACCAAACTTTAAGTGGCGGTACACAAACCCACAAAAACCCAGATTTCAACTGGGCATCATGGCTCATAAGCCCATGGCTTGTGAGGCAGAGGCAGGCAGACCTCTGTGACTTCAGTTCTAGCCTGGTCTATAAAAAGAGTCAGGGACAGCCAGAACTACAGAAACAAATCTTGTTTTGAAACACCAAAGCAATTCAAACCAAACAAAACCAACCAGATTTCTGGTTTCCTATGAGCAAACCAGAAGATCTTCATTTTGAAAAGAGGACAGTGTCCCCAGTTCCCCGGGGCCTCTGTATCAACTGTCCCTAAAGGAAGCCAGCCCTTTAATCCCCAGACACGGCTACAGTTTTTGTTTTTCTTTCTTAGATAGAATCTCATTCTGGAGCCCAAGCTGAACTTCGATTTGCAGTGATTCTCCTGTCTCAGTTTGGGATTACAGGAATGAGCCTGACTTATACCTTGTATGTACAGCTCTGGAAAGACTGACTTGTGGGGGAGCCTATGAATCTTGTACTCATCTCACAATGGGCCATAGACAAGTGTGAGGCAGAAGTGCATCAACAACCCCCCTACACACACATACTCACACACACACACACACACACACACACACACTGCACTGGTACCCCTAGGGGTATCACTTATTAAATGGGATTATAAATATTGAAGAGGCCCCAGGTCAGAAACTCTGCCCCACCCTGGCCTGGCTTGCTCTGCTCCTGTGTGCTGGAGGAGCAGCTGAGGATAGGTAGAGAGACTCTTTCGGTGCGTAGCACCTCACAAGCCGCATGAGAGGAAAGAGTGTCAAGTGCTCTGTGGCTGCGGAGGTCTGTGTTTCCAACCTCGCTGCTGGAGTGGCAGAATGCTGCCTGTGTGCTACTCAGGGAGGTGAAATGCAGGGGTGTGTTAGGCTGCATTTATTCCCCACTGCTGGGGTGACAGGCCGCCAACAGGCCACTCAGGGAAGGTGAAACACTGTTTAGGATAGGGGGTTCCAGCAGGTGTTTCTCTGGGTGAAAACAGCGGGGGGCTGGGACAGAGGCTGTGGCTCTCAAACTCCTGTGTACCCAGATGCTGCTGGGGGCCATGAGGAGTTCAGGGTTCATGAGCCGGTGATGAGCCCAGGATGTGGGGAATCTGGCTCTGAGTGAGTGCTAGGAGCACGGAGGGGCCTTCTATGGGAGACTTAGGTGAGGCTCTGTATGATGAAGCCCCTCCCCACCACCACTCACAGTGGTCCTTGATGAAGGAGACAGTCTTTGCTTGTCCAAACTGCTAAATTCATGGCGGATGAGAATGCCTAATCTTACTCAGGGTGAACCAGAGATTAAAAACCTTTTGCAGGAAGGGATACCCAGGAAGAGAAGCTCATTAGCTAAACACTCTAGATACTTCATTAGCATGGAGAACTCTAGGTTCTGTGCTACCTAACCCAAGGTGACCAGCTGTCATGGTCCTCTTAGTGAGGTGTCATGGTCATGTGCTGCAGGAGAGGAACCTGGTCAGGAGCTAGTTCAAACTCATGCTGTTCTCAATTATGAGGTTTACTAGGGTCCTGATCTTGCTGCTACCTTACCAGCTCTTCTGTCTGGTGGCACAGTCCACTGCCCCATAGGGCTGTGTGTGGTGAGTAAAGCTGGGGCATCATGAAGGACATGGCAGACACAGGATGGAGATGCAGAAGAAAGCAAGGAAAATTCCCCTTCTCATGATTTCTGAGTAAACGTTGCACTTCCTGTAATGAGCTTGCTTAAAACTTAACAGTGCTGTGCTGTGTGTCTGCGGAACCAGTGCAAACCCAGAACTCCCAATTCAGGCCACTCCCCAGTGCCAAACAGTTCTGCTCAGCAGTGTTTAAGGAACTAGCCAGACAAGGAGTACACCCACACTTTCAACAAGCCATGCAGAGGGAACCGGTTCTATTTTGAAACTCCTGTTGCTGGGCCAATGAGAATACACAGAGAGTCCCCAGCTCTGATCTCAGGGGGGCAGTGCTGCGTTGCTATGTAGGTCAAAGCCTGCCCTGCAAAGGGCCTGGCTCCTCCACAGGCCGTGGCTGGGCTTGCTTTACGGTAGACAAAACCTTTAAATTCATCTTCTCCAAGTCCTCCCATTTCTCACGGCCAAACAGTAATTCTCCTGCTTCCATCATCAAATGTCCTTTCAGGGACAGTGTCCATCTTGAGGGTCATAAGCAAGGAATCAGGGGATGAAGAGTAGAGATTGCATTGGTCCTGAGGGTGTACTGGGCTTCATCTTACTGCCCAGCAAATAGGAAGGACCCTCAGTGAGGGTCCTCAGCCAGGAAGCAGTAACTCCTGCCTATCTCTCCTTTCCATAACCGGGGCAACAGTGGTCTCAAATTATTAAATGGAAAAATGTGGAAATAAATAACTGGTGAGTTTTAAGCCGAATGCCATTCTGAGGAGCTGACGAAATCTAACCATCTGACTCCCTCCTGCCTAGGCACAAAGTGTCCATGTCCCTTATAGGCACACTCTACGCACCTGTTAGTCACTTAGAAGCCACCTCTGTCATCAGACCGGCTGCCAGGGTATCAGTGCTTGAGTTTAAAGAACTTAAAACTCTTGTTTTACTTGTTTGATTTAATAATGCAGCTATTAAATGCCCCGAAGACAGTTATGCAGTCTAGCCAGACACACCAGGGAGAAGTGAACTGATCAAATTCCTCCCTCATTAAGAAATAGTGAGGTGTTGTGTTGCTAGGATCTGGTAAAAATGAGTCTTCTGTCCATGAATATTCTGACAGAAAAAGAATCCATGTGAGGTTTTTTTGTTTGTTTGTTTATTTGTTTGTTTTTTACCTAAAACGTTACAAACTGTGGCCACGATCCAGTCAGGTTTATAACTAAGCTGAGGAGACATTCAATCACAGGGTGAAGGACCTTTCCCAGTCTCAGGAACCCACTGGGGACTCCAAAGCATACCTGCATGCCACAGGGGATAAAAACTGTGATCCAAAGGAAGCCAGAAGGATAGAGAAATGATCTCACACTTCATATTCCATGAAAGCAGTGCAGGCAGGCATGAAGGTCCTCGCGCTTCCATGGCTGCGAGTGGAAAAGAGACAGAGAGAGCTTGACTTTTGAGTCTGCCTCAGAACCTAAAGGCTGGACACAGCTCCACATGGCTTAGCATGGGTTAAGAATTTGCCAAGAGCCATATATAGTAGAAAAGTTAAGAGACCAGAATCAACCATCCAGACTCTTGTGTCTAAAGAGTACCCTGTTGTTATGCATTGGTTGATTTTTGGCTTCACCTCTGTCTTGTTTTCCCACCCATAAAGTGGGAATATTGGTTAATGCGTCATAGTGTTGTAAGGACTAGAAAATTCGCAGAACTGCTCTGCAGTCCGGAAGGAATATGTGAGACACAGATGACTCCCCGGGAGAGCTGGCCCAAGGGTTGGACTCCAAAGCAATTGATGGGATCACCACCCCATCTCAACGGGAAAGGAAGAAAGAGTAACTTTGGAAGACTCTAGAAAAAAACTAGAAGAAGCTGTCATCTAGAATGTTCACCCAAGAGAAAAGAGTGTGTGGCTTAAAATGCTTAGGAGCTGATCTAGAGTCTTGGAGATCCTGTATAGCTTTCTGGAGGGATAGCAGCTCCTTGGCCTGATGCTTCCAGCTTTAACCAGCCTGCATTGGGATGGGTATGACGTGCGGGTGGATAAGTGTTCTCCTTCCAGGGATACTGGTGCTGGACAACACTGAATGTGGCTCCTCCTGCTCCCCCATCAGCACGTCTGTCCTAGCTAGTCAACTTGACGTAAGCTAGAGTTATCTAAAAGGAGGGAACTTTAACTGAGAAATTGCCTCCATAAGATCCCCTGTAAGGTATTTCCTTAATTAGTGATTGATGGGGGAGGTCCTGGCCCACAGTGGGTGGTGCCATCCCTGGGCTGGTGGCCCTGTGTGCTATAAGAAAGAAAGCTGGGCAAGCCCTGATTGATGGACAAGCCAATACACAACACCATTGAATGGCTTCTGCATCAGCTTCTGCCTCCAGGTTTCTGCCCTGAGTTTCTGTCCTGACTTCCTTTGATGATGCACAGTGATATGGAAGTGTAAGCTGAATGAACACTTTCCTTCCCAACTTGCATTGATCAATAATAACTCTAACTAAGACAACACCCTTTGTCATCTTTCTGACAGGTGACTTCTGGGACTGAGGACGAGAGTTGAAGATGAAGGACGATTGCTCGTCCAGCTCCCATGTGCCCATCAGCGACAGCAAGTCCATTCTGAAGTACGTTTGAGTGTGCAGTGTCGGGTCGGGGGTGGGGGGCTCCACAACCACCTATGGCCTTCCCTATGTGGCACTGTGCCCTGGGGACAGTGGTCCATCCTTTTGTTGGAGGGGGAGTTGCCCCTCCTTGGAGATCAAGGTATTCTTTGAGATATGAGCAACAAGGGTGGTGACCATGGAGCTTACAGTGACAGTATTTCATTTGTTGACAGACTACAATTATATGAAAACTCTTACTGTTTAAAACAGTTTAAAAATCCAGTTGTGGGTTTTAATGAAAAAAAAAAAGTGTATTCCATTGGTATATTTTAACTTTGCTTATTTTTACTTACTCTGTCTTATAAAAACTACTTGGAATATTTTCTCTGAACCAAAGAAAAACATATTTTTATCATATTTATTTTTATGTGTATGTGAGTGTGAGCGAGTGTGTGTGTGTGTGTGTGTGTGTGTCTGTGTGTGTGTCTGTCTGTCTGGTGTTGAGGGTGCCTGTCACAGCAACTATATGGAGGTCAAAAGCAATGTTTGGGAATCACCCCCTTTGTCTACCATGTGGCCCTCAGGGTCACACTCAGATGGCAGTGAGCACCTTTGTCTGCTCAGTCATCTTGCTAGTCTGAGAAGCATTTTTCATTTAAGTTTTTTTTCATTTAAGTTTTTTTTCATTTCATCTTTTACTTTGAGTCCTAAGTATGAATACTTTCTAAAATTAAGCATGGTTAGCTTCACATACCTTTGTATTTCTCAATACCTTTGTGTGCAGCCTCTGCACATTTGTGGCACAGGACAAACACGGCATGGAGTCCTCACCACTGCTGCTCAGGTGTACACGGTTACCCCTGTTGGGTCCCCATCTCCACATCATGCACAGGACACACCCACCCAAGCCCCAGAATGTCACTGTTCTCTTGCGCTGTGAGTGGGGTTGGGGAGGATGCTGGGAAGGTGACAGAGCAGCACAGCGGGGCCCAGCCAGGGACCACGGCCAGGAAGTCAGAGCACACTCTAGTTAACAAACAACGTACACACAACACCGTACCAGCTCCCGCTAATTCCATGTTGACAGGCGAGCATCCTGGGCCCTCAGTTCAGTGAGTACACCGTGCTAGTTTTACCTGCTCTCTTCCCTTTTTCAACCTGCTGGGAGGTTGAAAAATCACCTGCATGCTTCATGCCCCATAGCCCCTTGGCCTAGACCCATGGCCGTGCTGAATGTCTTCCACCTGACCCTCCCTCGGGCACGATCGCTTCCCAGTGTGCTGGGAGAAAGTGTTTGAGCAGAGCGGCCTGCTTGGGCCTGTCGCCCTCATCCAGGACTGACCTCTGGACACTCAAGGCAGGGAGCCAGCTGGTAATCCAAGCCACTGAGACCTCCAGAGGCAGCAGGTCACAGGAGAGCACAGGGAGGCTGTTAGGACTGCTCATAGGTGGTAGTGAACATACACACACACCCTGAGTGAGCATGCACACACGCCCTACAGTGCACATGCACGCACACCCTGAGTGCACATGCACACATGCCCTACAGTGAACATGCACACAGGTCCTATAGTGAACATGCACACAGGCCTTATAGTGAACATGTACACAGGCCCTATAGTGAACATGCACACAGACCCTATAGTGAACATGCACACAGGTCCTATAGTGAACATGCTCACAGGCCCTATAGTGAACATGCACACAGGTTCTATAGTGAACATGCACACATGCCCTAGAGTACACATGTACACAGGCCCTATAGTGAACATGCACACAAACCCTATAGTGAACATGCTCACAGGCCCTATAGTGAACATGTACACAGGCCCTATAGTGAACATGCACACAGACCCTATAGTGAACATGCACACAGGTCCTATAGTGAACATGCCCACAGACCCTAAAGTGAATTTGCACACGCAGGCCCTATAGTGAACATGCACACAGGCCCTATAGTGAATTTGCACACACATCCTATAGTGAACATGCACACAGGCCCTATAGTGAATTTGCACACACAGGCCCTATAGTGAACATGCACACAGGCCCTATAGTGAATTTGCACACACATCCTATAGTGAACATGCACACAGGCCCTATAGTGAACATGCACGCATGCCCTAGCACTTCCTGGGAATTATGCTCACTTCCCAACACCTTTGTCTTTGCTGCCCTCCTCCTCCTCCTCCAATTCCCTCAAGGGCCAGGCAGGATACAGAAGCTGCTGGGGACGAGGGTCAAGTGTCATGATGGGACAGTTGGGTCTCTTGGTTGAGCAGATATGTTTGGCAAATATGTACGCTGCTACTACATGTATTTCCCCGGATGGAGAAAGTGTGTTTCAATGATGCCTTGCCTGAGGGCAGCTTCTCCACCCTCCAAGTGTCCACGTGTGTCTGTGTCGTTTTAGGTCAGAACTCTTAAGCCTGCTCAAAACCTACAACTGCTACCATGAGGGCAGGAGCTTCCAGCTAAGACACCGAGAGGTGAGACCTACACCTTCATTTGATTGAGGGGCCACCATCTGTCCCAGCTTGTGTAGACCGCTGAGATTTGCATCTGTTGTTCTCAGGGTAGTTATACAACCAAGGAACCAGGTTACCGGCAGACAGAGTTGGGCGGGGTGTCCTTGTGTGGTTTCCTAGCAAGGAAATCTCCTGTACGTACTATAGCGCTGCACTTGTGGGTGTGAAGGCTTGGAGCCTGCCTAGCCCCGTTGTGCCTCTGCCTGTCTTGCTGCTCGGTGGGAGGGTGAAGGGAGTTTTGCCCCCCTGTGCTCTTCACACACTTTACACACAAAGGTGTGCCCAGCTCCCACTGATCCCACACGGAGAAGGACGCATTCTTGACATGAAGCTCAATGAGTGTGACACACTAGTTTTGTGTATTGTGTGGATGCTTTCACCTGTCAATTTAAAAGAAAAACCTATGGCCTATAGGAAAGGGTAGAAGAGAAGGTGGGACATCCAGGAAATGGGATAGAGCGAAGGGCAGGAAGTTGTAACAAAACGACGTGTGGTACCCAACACAGGTGACCAGCCAGCCATGTGGCAGAATGTAGATCAGGATAAATGGATTATATTATAAGTTATGATCTAGTTAGAGAAGAGCCTAGCTATATGGCCAAGGTATTTGTAAATATATTCTGAGTCTGCATCTTATTTCTGGGAGCCTGGGGCTGGAGGAAGAACCAGACCTCACGTCTCGAGTTTCACCTGCCTGTTCTCATCCCCAGCACCTAGCCAGCTGTCGTGAACCCCTCGCCTCTGTGCCCCTCACTGTGGCACACTCACCTCAGACATGTCTTGTGTAGAACACTATCAGGCTCATATGACAAGGGGCATCCGGGGAATGGGTCCTAATTAAAGGGGAGAGCCACCTTATCAGAAGTAACCCAAGGTGGCAATTTGAGAATGTGCCCTGGAACAGAAGGAATTTCCAAAGGAGGCTAGGTATCTGGAATTCCATGAGAGTTTTCTTAAACCTTGAAACACTCTGGGGAGTGTCTAACCGGGTCCAGGCTGGGATCGACTTGAGGACAGATCAAGTCAGCCCTGGGCTTCCACCATCCTTAACCTCACAAGGGTTCTTTAGTTGTGGCTTTGTCCTCTGAGTTGTGTCTAATCCTGTACACTTTACAGTCTAATGAGAAGGCTCGTAGTGTAAGGATTGCATTGGGATATTTCCGGGGTTGAGATCTCCTTGGCTGCTGGAGATGCTCCACCTCTCAGTGTCTGAAAAGGGCTGGTGGAAACTCACAGAGGCCTCTGCCAGGTGGCAGTTGCTGGGTCCCTGAATCTCTCTCGTATTGCTTATTCATCAGCCCACAACCTTCCGTAGGATTAGACTAGAACCAGCCAAACAGCATCAGGCAGGCCATGGGTCAGCACAGCGGGACTTGGTACCTCCACCCACGTGGACTGGGAGAGGCCCCAGGTTCCTAGTCCAGGCAGGGCAGCACTACATGTGCCATCTCTAACAAATGCGCTGAGCTCTACCTTTTCTTGTTGTGCCTGCCTGAGCCCTCAGCTTTGGGCTTTGGCACCGGTGCGGTGCTGATGTCTCCAGAGAAGCTATGTCTTCAGGGCTCGCCCACAGGCCCGCCCCCAGCCCTCTCAGCTCTACACAGCCTCGTAGGGCTCTGACCTGGCTCTGCTCCTATATCCTTACCTTCCATCTTAGGTTCTACTGGCTCTTTGCCCACCTGACTGGTGAACTTCTGGGTGCTGGGACTGAGCCCCACTTGGTACTGAATATGCTGGGCCAGGCTCTGTACAGAGCTGGCAGGTGTAGACCCGGGCCATTCTGACAGAGAGAAGAACCCTGAGGTATGAGTTCAGTGTGAGGGGCAGCAAGAGAGGAAGGAGGCAAGTCCAAGTGGTTAGAGAGGCTTTGGTCTGTGACCTGTGCTAGTAAGTGGGGGGCCTATTACAGGCACAGCGTGTAATAGGTGGGTCTTGGCTGGGTTTCCCTCCCTCACCCTTGAGTTTTTCTGGGACTGATGTTTCTAAGGCTGGGGTGGTTCTCTGCTATGGCCTCTATATCAACATCTTCATTGTCACTAAGGAACTGGCTGGAAAGGGGAATCTTACATATGTGCACACCCACTTGCATGCCCGGGCACACACACACACACACACACACACACACACACACTGCATGAGACACTGAACAAAACCTTTCCTTTTCCCACCAATGTTTTTGCAAACTTTTCAGGGCATTCTGATAGAAGCTCAAGTTTGAGACCAATTAACAGACTCCTCTAATCCTGGCATTCTGAAGCTAATGCAGGAGGATTGCCAGGACTTCATAGCCAGTCTGTGTCGCCTAATAAGTTTCAAGTCAGCCTGAGCTACACAGAAAGACCCCGATCTTGGTGCTTGAGAATCCCTTCTGTGGGAGTAGCTGTATGATGAAGCTGGGGAACCCTGAGGGGGCCGTGAGTTTTTGTGACAGTCCAGATGGAAATAAGTAACTTTGCAGCTGGCAAAATTCATGCCTGAGAGCCTGTCCCAGCAGAGAGCTAACCAAAGCAGGGGTCTTGTGTTTCTAGCTCTAAGCCCAAGGGGAAAACTGACTTGATATCCATGAAACCAGAAAATACCTTTCAGTGACTTTCTGCAGTATTAACAGACTCATCGAGCAGGCGGTCTGAGAAGGTGTGTGCTTTTCCCAGGGTAACAACCACCATAGAGAAAAGTCTGTAAGTCCAGAATCTGAATTCTGGCAGGCAGGAATGTCTTAACCACTGCAAATATCTCAGACCGGCAGTTGGCCAGGGTCCCATGTCCCAGGTACTTACTGCAGGACAATCTCAGAATGCCCTGTCCTTGGCTGTCACGAGGACAGGCAGATGGAGGAAGTCACAGTTCCCAGTGGAAATCTAATACACCAACCACTTTGCCTTCCTTTAACTATTACCATGGGCTTTTTCCTGCAAAGAATTGAGGCTCTCAGAAGTTAGGTCTCTAGTTGTGTTACTTGAGAAACTTTTCCTAGGGCGATAGAGCACATACACGTGCTACTCACCCTAGAAGAGGAAACTGCTACAGACCAAAGTCCAGCTTAGAGTACCTGGGGGATTCTAACAGGAGCTTTGGTGAGGGGTGACTTGGAGGAACAGAAATGACTCAGAAGCCACTGTGTCTCTAAGAAGCTCACCTCAGCATGGGTGGTGACTCATGAAAGCTGGACCCTTAGGAACTTTATACAACTTATAGGTAGGAAAACTCATCTCACCTCACAGCTGGACACACACACACACACACACACACACACACATATATAAAACCAAACCAATCCCTGGGGAGGACCCTGGTGAATCTTGAGTTTCCCAGACATGCACAGTTTGTTTGCTTCTGGAATCTCTTGAGCCTCCCCTTCTCCTTCCTGGAGGGCATGGTTCAATCCACAGGACTTGGGAGTAAAGGAAGCAGGCTCCGAAGATGGAGTGTCGAGGACAGCAAAGCCCTTTCTGGTGTTATGATTTAGAACTCATTGGAAGCATGAATTGGGGATCACTGACTGGATCTCAGACACAGGGCAGTTTGTTACTCTTGATCCCTAGGCTCTAAGGTACCTTCAAGTGCTGAGGTGCTCACTTTGAGTGTGCCCTGGAAGAGACACCCCCCACCCCCCCACCCCAGCCCCACCCCTCCTACCCCCCACCCCCCACCCCCTACCCCCCAACCCCCACCCCCCAGTCCCGTTATCAGGAGCCTTACTCACTGGTAGCAACTACAGCCTGACTGTACAGTTTGGGGGCAAACTCCCTCACTGCCGTGTGGAATGCCCGTACAGAAATGAGGTACCTCTGTGGGTGGGGCCACAGGGTGGGACCACTGTTTCCCAATGACCTTTCTTCTAATTACTAAGAGCTAGGGGGAGCAATATTGCTCTCTGGAGAATGGGGTGCTAGACCCCTCTACTGTAAAACTTGCCTTTGAGAGAAAATCGTAGAATAATCAGTACCTTTTGAAGTTGATAGTTTTCTGGAAATGCTGATATATAAACCTAATAGGGTGATCAGAGACTTACTAACCCCACCCAGGCTGTCTGATGAGGATTTTCCAACCAGCCTGGATACCAACCGTTTAGTGGTTCATTGTCTCCCCCTGGTGGCCATGTGCCACACTTGCCACACTGCATCCAGTTTTAGTCTCTTCTAGATCTCCAGTGTGTGAGATACTCAGAGTGTGACCTCTCCTACACTCTTATTCTTCCTTAGAAGGGTGGGACTGCCCCCTCTCTTGGGCCTGGAGAACACTTAACCCTGAAGTAACCCTGGAGCCTTCCATCCTGAGCTCTACACAGCTATTCCCTGGGGGCACAAAGTGTGTACTAGACTGTCCTGCCAGATCTTTAGTGCAGTCCACTGGGTGGCAACAGGTATGGCGAGGTCTCCCTCTGACCCAGTTTAACACCTTCACAGAAGGGGCATAAAGAGTCTGGGTGTAGCAGCCCGTCTAGTCTCCAGCAAGGTCCCCCCTCTGCAGTAGGTCAGTCTTCCTATCATACATGGGGACATTTTGCCTAAGGCGCCTTATTGAAGGTCAGTTTGAGGCTACAGATCCTGCACTTTACAAATAAGAAAACCGAACAAATCGCTTGTCTTTTCGGTGTGTGGTTTGCATTCTGATTCTGAGAATATACATGCAAAAGAGAACATCGAAGTGGTTAAAGTCTCTCTTTTTCTAGATCATTCTATCTTGAGTATGGCCAGCTGGCTCCAGCCCAAACAAGGGAGCAGGTGCTGGGCCTTGAGTCCTGATTCTTTTCTGATTTCCAAGACCACACCCACCCCTCTGAGAAAGGAAGCCCTCCCATCACTGACTCGCCGCCTTCAACCTCCTGCTTGGTAGATGCCTCCAGGAGCTGAAATTCTCTGGGCTGGGGGTGCTCGGTGCTGGTCTGGAC
Source organism: Apodemus sylvaticus (assembly GCF_947179515.1). Lineage (NCBI taxonomy): Eukaryota > Metazoa > Chordata > Mammalia > Rodentia > Muridae > Apodemus > Apodemus sylvaticus. The sequence goes on along the minus strand of NC_067473.1, from coordinate 148,472,921 downwards.
ATCCAGACTTAGCCAGGATAAGGGGGTTGGACAACTGCCTGCTGTGCCCCTTTGTGTAACAGGGCCTGGGTGAAGCTGGTGGGGACATGCACGAAAACCAGACATGAGGCCACTAGACCCAGTATGTGCCAGCCTGCAGGCTGCGTGCTGCATTCTGTTTTGGTCCTGAGCATGGGACCCAAAGTGGGTCCCAGAGCCAAGGGAGCATGTTCCCCGGGTACCTAGGTGACAGTCCCTCTGAAACACAGTAGTACATCCGCTGAGACCTCGTGTCTTTTGTTGGGCCTCTGGAAATACATGTTTGAAGGCAGAGCATAGGGACCAGGCCCTTCCTTGGAAGCCTTTAGGACAGTGTTTTTCAACCTGAGTCATGGCCACTTTGGGGATTGAATGACTCTTTCACAGGAGTCACCTAAGACCATTGGAAAACACAAGGATTTACATTATGAATCATAGCAGTAACAAAATTACAGTTATGAAGTAGCAACAAAAATAATTTTATGGTTGGGTTCACACAACATGAGGACCTGTATTAAAAAGGTCACACCATTAGGAAGGTTGAAAGCCAGGGCTTTAGGGAGCTGAGACCCTTCCCTTGGCCCTTTGCCCTTGGTTTCTCGAGACTGTGGCGACCACCCAGAGTACACCTCGCGCCACCCAGAGCACAGCCCACATCTCCTCATTAGAGCCATCTGGGAGGTGGTCATTATGCCTACTCTCACTTTAACTGTGATAAAAACAAGGAATAGAGACACTAAGTCACTTCAAGGTCACGGGCCAGCCAGTCACAGATGGTACCAGTCAAGTTGCATTGTGGGAGCTAGACTGTCATCACTCTTTAGAGGGTGGGTATCACCAGGAATTGCCCAGTCCCTGCAGACCTGCCAGGAAGTGTCCACCACAGGAAAAAGAAGCTGGGACGGCGACAGGGATCCACCATATTCTTTATTGTGAGATTTTTTCTGGGGAGGGGTCAGAGTTCATGGATCACTGGGAGATGTGAATAGAGAGTGCCAAGGATGCTGCCCGGGTGGGAGCTGGCGACGGACACTAAGGCCTGGCGGGGCTTTCTAGAAGTCCAGCTTTTCAGGTCGGAGGTCCTGTGCCCCTGCCCTGGTTTTTTTCCCAGAGGGTGCTCAGGTACCCTGGCCTCCCACAGCCTCCCTGTGTCCTTGCCCGTCTGTCTGGGCACACCCCAGTGCTCTGAAGAACTGGTCCTGTTGGGTAGATCTCTTCCATCTGTCTGCTGTTCCTGCGACTTCCCAAAGAGCCAGTCCAGAGGGTTGTCAGTGCCGGGAGAAGGCAGTGTGGGCAGCAGGCTGCTGAAACAGGGAGAGCTGTCTGCTAGAGGCTCCGCCTGGCATCTTTTCTCTCTGGTCCAGGCTGGGCGGCAGGGTCTGTTGGGACGGCTCCGGGCTGTGACCGTGTCCAGCACTGAGGTGGGCTGTGCCAGCTGGCAAATACACCTGACATAGTCATCCAGGCTGGGCGAGGCTGGGGGTTCCTGCCCAGGTGCCCCATGTGATAGCTCTTCTGAAGTTTCCCGAATCGTCGGCAAATGGGGTACAGGCAACAGAAGCCGGGACCTCATGGCTGCTAGTAAAGCAAAAACAACCTGTTAGCCTAGAGAAAGCCAGTGCTGAGGGCCCATCCTGCCACCCCGACTCCCTCCTGCTTCCTCTCCCGTCGTAGAAGCTATACCGGGCTTGGGTACCCAAAAAGCAATAAGAAACCTGCAAACATGAGACCAAGGCTCACTCCCTGTCCCCACCTCCACTCATCCTTCCTGCCAACACCAAAGTATGCAGCTAACTAAGACTTCATCATTAGTGTAGTTTAAGAATGCCCAGATAATTGGGGCCGGAGAGATGGCTCAGGGGTTAAGAGTACTTACTCCTGCAGAGAACCTGAGTTCAGTTCTTAGCACACACATGGTGGCTCAAGCCATCTGTAAATCAAGTTCCAGGGGATATGACTGCTATGTGTGTAGTACATATACATTGTATAGGCAAAATATCCATGCATATAAAGTAAAATAAATTAATTAAAAAATTTTAAATGAGGAATGAACAGATAAGAGAATGGGGTGTATGTGTTAATGTGGGGCCAGAGAACCCCCAGGTTAAACTGATCTCTGCCACATAATGACCTGGAGACCTTCTGCAATGTCCCCTCTCTAAACCTCTAATTACTGGTCTGAAAAACTGGGTTATAAACAGCCCACTGGCAGGGACATTATGGGAAATTCTTGGAATTATAGCTTTGACATCCCAGCTCTCGTATAAACACAAAGGCCTTGGATAAAATACCTTGCTACCATAGTGGTCAGTGGCACCCGCCACCCTACTCTCTGTCTAGTAGCCCGGCTGTGAAAGCTCAGGGTGAAAGATACTCTCAGAGATAAACTAGCCCCCGTGAGTTAAAAGTATCAAACCGAAGGACAGTTAGTTATTCTTCTTACCTATAAGTCAGCAGTCAGGGTGGCAGGGAGTCTAGACGGGTAAAGATTGTCTAATCCAAAGGAAGTACCAGAGGCAGACGGTCACGGCTGGGTCTCCAGCTCTTGGTCACTGGGAAGAGGACAATCAGGACGATGCGCTGTGGTTTCTTCCCCTGAGCTCTCTGGCAAACTCAACACCCGCGGCTGCTTTTAAACAGTTCCACCAGTCATCAGTCACTGTCAGGAAAAGCTCAAAATAGCAATGCTTCCAAAGGTTCTCAGAGGAAAGCACAGAGGGAGGGCGGGGCTTGGCCCAGCTGGCAGCCCGGTGTTTGTGTATGTGCCTGCAGGAGGTTGGGAAATATTTACACTGTAGGGTGAGGTGTGGGGCAGCCACTATGCCCTGACTTAGACAGCTCTACACTCCGGGTAGAGACCCAAGCCAGCTTAGGGGGTGCTGGGTGAGCCTGGGAACTCCATAGCACCCTCACGGGCTTCCACCCCTGTCTGGTATAGCACGGTATTTTCTACTATGGATTACACCAGCACCTGTGATCCTGTGACACACCAGCAGTGTGCTAATTTTTGCTGAGTCCCAGGCCTGCACCTATGGCCGAGATAACACATGAGCCTTGCAAAGTGAGGGAGAGATCTCTTTACACAGACGCCTGGGCAGCCCAGTGGTCTGTCTGGCTCCTCTCATAACATCTCAGATGGGTTGCTTTCAAGGAGAAAGTTGCTTACTCATTGTTGGCCAGACATGTGCCAGTGACTGCTAGTAGTATAGCAAATATGGGAGACAAATCACCACACGTGAAGCCTATTTCCCAGTGAGAAAGATGACCAAGTCATCAGTGGGCGGGTTCAGTGGCTCAGCACTCATGATGGCTGCAAGGCAGGGCGCAGGTCTGTGGAGCAGCGGCAGAGTGCATAGTGCAGGTCAGGTGGGCCAGAAGATACCAAAGCAATGGCAGTGCACTGCAGGTTGAGTGAGGGGCTGTAGAGTGGCTTCTGCCAGTTCCTGGGCTGATGATAGCAGCTGTGAGGAGCCAGGGGACTCCAAGGGTGATACCAACACAGTATCAGCTGAAGGCAAGGCGGACAACCCTGGGGAGGAACCTGCAGTGCGTTTCTCAGGCCTCAGAGCCTCTGCTCACCTGCCCTCAGAAGTGGGAGGGAGAGGCGTTACAGAGGGAACAATACGTTCAGGTCTGATACACGAGGGCTGGACAGACATTAGCCTTCTGCAACATGGAGTGCTGCTGGCCTTGTGTCTGTGCATCCCAAGTGTGGCGTTAGTGACACCCGTAAAGGCAGGGGACATGGGAGATGCTGAACAATGCTTAAGTCAGGTGACAATTCCCAACTTACACCTGAATGATTCCATAGGACTCCAGCCTCTTGCCTGACTGTTAAGGCAAACACTGTAAAGCCATATCAGGAAACTGTGTGTGCTTTTGAGAGCCTTAGACAGCCTTAGACGATTCTCTCTGTGGTCAGTGAGGTGTTTGAAACCAGACATGACTGTTAACGGACCGTGAGATCCACACTGTGAGTCGGGCGGAGGTCATGCTCACGGGAAGAAGGTTTCATGGTGTCCCTGTTATCGTGGGGACTTTCTAGGACAATGAGGAGAGAGTAGACTTCATGGGGCAGGGGGCACTGCGTGATTTCACTTAAGTGCAGTGTGGAATCCAAAATGAATCAAATTCATAGAGGCAGGAAGAATGATGGCTATCAAGAATGGTAGGGAAGAGAGAGAAGTAGGGATCGCGGTTCTTCAAGCTGAATGAATCGTAGAGATCCGCTGGGCGGCACCATGCCCACTGCCATCCCCTGCGCTGTGCGTTTAAGTAGTCACTCCGTACGTGAGTCTTCAGACCTCCCTCAGCATGCCCTTCGCCACTGTGCCTTAGAATCCCTCCGGAGCAGAGAACTAATCAATTGCAGACTTCGCTTAGGCCTCCTGTTCCATGGATTAGGAAGCTTGACTGAACTCCTAATTAGGATCCACATCATCACCATCATCCCTTGCATTCACAAGCATCTTCAGTGGGCATGTTAGTCATCATGAATCGTAGCTGGCAGGCCCGTCCACGTCACCATCTGGGATGGGAACCGTGTTGCAAATAGATATGAAAAGAGGTTAGCAATGGTTTAAGCAGTAACTGGATGTAGAACAACACTGAATAAATGCCCGAAGAGAAGAGAAGAGAAGAGAAAAGAGGTAGAGGGAGAATAGGGGTGTATGTGCGACTCTTATATTGAATGTTCTTAGCCCAAAACATATACATAAATAAATAAAATACGGGGTGAGAGCCGTGAGCGAGTGAGGCTGGAGCCTCTCAGAGGTGCCAGAGGTATCAGGTAGGACTCTGACAGTACAGTTGCTCATGGAGTTGTCAAAGGAAACAGAGAGCCTAGAGGGCCCCAAGGAGACAGAGGCTGGAAATATGTCAGAGACAAAGAACCAAGGACTGGAGGGGTTTGGGCCAGAGTCGCGAGGGGTGCCTGTGGGATGGAATGCCGTGCATTAGGGTTGTGTAGCAGTTGTTTTATTGGTAGACCTAAAGAAGTCTGAGCAGGTTGAGGGCTCAGTATGAAAACAGCATGAACACTTGTGATAGACCATGGAAATGTCCCAGAGGTGTTAGGCAAACCAGCACCCACCATCAGGGGGAGAAAAGGGCAGTTGGTACCGCCACTGTCTGGATATGTAGAGAGAAAGCCAAAGCAGGGCACACAGACGGTAGGATGTCCAGTAGAACCTGGTGGCTGTGGGATTCTCTGTCCCAGTGCAGCTGGAGTCCAGGAGCCTAGCCCGGCACAAGCCAGCCTCCCCAGGCTGTGCTTCCTCCCGGCAGTGTGGACGTGCTTGCCAGACACTTGCAGTGTCCTAGGGGACACCTGACGCAGCAGCTCTGTGCTGGCCCCAGCTCTGCCCTTGGCCGGGCCTGGACTTAGCAGCGGAAGGAACACCTCCTGCGTCCTCCTGCAGGTCCCTGCCCTCATGCACTGAAGCATGTCCACACTGCTCAATCTTCCCTGAGAGGGTGAGTGCATCTGGGGGACTGAGCATCGTGTTCCTGAGCAGGTCAGAGAGAGGAAGGACAGACGTCTTTAGGGAAGCTGCTGTTCTTTTGAAGAGGCTGACCTGTGTTGGTCCCACAGGAAGAAGGGACTCTGATCATCGAAGGACTCCTCAACATTGCCTGGGGACTCAGACGACCCATCCGGCTCCAGATGCAGGATGATCGGGAGCGAGTGCACCTGCCTTCTGCCACGTGGGTGCCTGAGCGGCTCAGCGGCCTCCAGTGAGTGCCTGGCAGGTAGAGCAGAGCCAGGGGCCTCCGTGATGTCTATTATCATGAGCACCACAAGATACACCACATTATACCCACCCCAGGACAAATCTCACTTAGGGTGTCCTCCTGTGATATGACCTTTGTCCCTCCTCCAGGAGAATACTTTCATGCTCCCATTACCTGCTTCATGGTGTCAGGGACTGACCCCAGGGCTAAGTGCTATACCAATGAGCTATGTCCTCAGCCCCCTGGGATCTTCTTGAAAGGGAATGTTATGTCAGTGACAGATTCTGTTTGCATAAATTTACCAGAATTTAAGATCCAATTTATTTTACCATCAGGACAAAGGCAGTTTTGCTTCTTTATGTAATGATTCTTCAGAGGCAAACATTCAGAATTTTGTCCTTGCCAAAATATGCAGATAAGATGGGCATGGTGATGTAAGTGTGCCTGAGATTACAACCTTCAGTAAACTGAAGGGGAGAGGGATTCTGTTTGAATCTGGGCAAGGCTTACATACTGAGACACTATTTTAAAAACATAATATATGAAGGACCTGGAGAGATGGATCAGTAGTTATTAGCACTTGCTTCTCTGACCTTAGTTCAGTTTCCAGCATGCGTACAGTGGTTCAAAGCTATCTATAACTCCATTTCCAGGGGATCCAGAACCCTCTTCTGGCCTCCATGGGCTCCTGCAAAATGTGGTGCATATAAACTTACATAGCCAAGTACACATGCACACTAGATAGATGATAGATAGGTAGATAGATAGATAGATAGATAGATAGATAGATAGATAGAAGGATCGATAGATAGATAGATAGAATAGGATTAGATAGATAGGATAGATAGGACAGGATAGATAGATAGATAGATAGATAGATAGATAGATAGATAGATAGAAAGAAGGATAGATAGATAGATAGATAGATAGATAGAAGGATAAGATAGATAGAAGGACAGGATAGATAGATAGATAGATAGATAGATAGATAGATAGATAGATAGATAGATAGATAGAAGGATAGGATAGATAGAAGGACAGGCTAGCTAGCTCTTACCCCAGGTGTCCCTGGTCACTGGTACAAAATTTTGAGCAACATGACTTAGAATATAAAGACTCCTATAAAGCTTGCAAGTATGACTCATGCTCCCCCTCACCCCCGTGACCCACCTCAAGGTAGAAGCAGTCCTACTAGCCATCTCTCCCCAGCCCATGTTCCAGGCTGCTCCTTTCTCATTCCCAGTCCCTCTACTGAATGCTACCTCTCATGACTACCGGCTCCTTCTCTATCCTGATGCTGTCTTCTCTCGCTTGGGGTAGACATCAGTCCTGCCAGGAAAGCTGGAGATTTGATCCCCAAAGTAAACCTTGCCTGACTCCTTAGACCCACAACACCGTCAACAAACCAGCAAGCTCTTTCAGCACACAGCTGTCCAGGCACTGACCTGGCTGAGCCTGCATCCCAGGAATGCCTGGGTACTGACTTTGCACATGGCCTGTGATGCATCTTGGAAGGATTGCTCGTTTGAAGGGACAGCTCCTACTCCTTCCAACAGATGCTATGGAGAGCTTTCTACTATACCGATCAAATTCCCCACCCTGAGCTCTGAGCTCCTCACCTGTGCCTCTGCCTGTGAAAGCAGAGAGGCCATTTTCTCTGTCATAGCCACTTGAGTACTGTGCTTCTCTACTGTGTTTTCAGAAAGGAAGCTTCCCCCCAGGACAGCAAGACCCCTACTGAGGAGCCTAGTGCTCAGCCTGCAAACAAGGCAGAGGTTTCCAGAGGTAAGCAAAGCCCAGAAGACCCCAGCCCGTTTTGGGGGATGTACACAGTCTCCAAAGAACGGGTCATAGGGAATCACAGAAACAGCTGCATCTGGCTCATGAGAGAGCCTCGCTAAGCACGTGCACAGGCGGAAACAGGTTCCACACATTCTTCTTTATTCCTTTATGGAAAAGAAAGCAGAGGCTTAGAGAAGGGTCACCTTTGGTCCTTGGCCTGAATCTTCTGAACTGTGATATAAAAAGGAAGTGGGCTCAGCGGACACTGCTGTTCCCTTTTGACCCAGGCCTTTAGACCTCATCCTCACAGCCTACTCCAAGATCAGGTTCAGTCACCTGTGTTCTTTGTACCCTTTCTTTAGCACCTAGTGATGGAGCTGTCCCTGAGTGAGTGCTCAGAGGACAGGGATGGAGTGACCACATATCTCAGTGGGGACCATGAGAGACCCTGTGGCACCAGCACAACCACTGCCCGGCATCCAAACCAGGACCAGCGTTACTACAGTGTGCCATGGCTCCAGGGCTCCAGGGAGCCACAGCGTCCACAGTCAGTGCCACTGCTGGAGTCATGACCACCTTCCCCCCTCCACCTTCTCGTCTACGTATCTCTGCAGGACCCCTGGAGGAGGAGGAGGAGGAGGAGGTCCCACAGCTTATGCGGACCAAGAGTGATGCCAGCTGTGTAATCCAGAGGAGGTCCAAATCCCGGGCACCGAGCGAAGCCCAGAAGATACGACGGCACCGGTTCTCCATCAATGGACACTTTTATAACCACAAGGTGAAGTCCCCACCTTCCCTTTCCTGGGCCCTGAAGCCAAGAGAATAGGAATTATGCCCAGCACAGAAGAGCAGGCCCCTAACATTCAGCATTAGTCCCGTTTCCTCCATTAGACTTGGAGATAGCTGCTGTTGTCCTATGTGGAAAGCTCAAGAGAGCCTGGCTCTCCCCCAACAGCACAGCAGCGTAACATTCCCAACCACAGCCAGCGCTTCCACACACACAACACTACCTCCGCCCCATTCTCTCAGCTGTATGGATTTGGAGCAAGAAAGCCCTAAGCAGGCAGTAATGCCACGTGTATCTGTAGTTGGCCCATTCTGAGGCTCCCTTTCAAGGGCATGGGAACTTCACGTACACAGCTGTCGCTCTCACGGGGTAATTAAGCTGGCTTGCTAGGTGTGCCCAGAGGCATGAGTATCTTTTCCCAGAGAACCCGGGGACCTCTGAGTTCCCAGCACTTCTTCTTTTGTACAAGTGTGCATTGTACTGACCTTAGGGAGAGATCACCTTCCCCTAATTACATCACTCCCTTAACAAGTGAGCTATAAAGGGATAGGTCGATTGTTACTATAAATGGACTGAGTGGCAGTCTGGGTGTGGCCCTGCCTGGAGCTGGAGTGTACTCTGACAGGCCACATCCTGCCATGCTGGGGAAGGGAGAGAGAACCTTCCAGCTGAAGCAGTTGCCTTTCTAAAAGGTTGACTCATAGGAAGGAAAAGTGGACTGCAGAGAGTCTAACCAAAACAAACAAGCCAGTTTCCCCTCCTTTTACCTCTACACACAATGTTCTTAGAAGTTGGGGAACAGATTCCTTAAGACACAAACAACAATGAAAATTACTAATTCTCAGCACTGACTCTTTTTTTTTTTTTTTGGTGGGGGTACTTGTTCTAGGTTTTATTCCTGATGACTGTGCACTATTGCTTCACGCTATCATTTCTCTAAATTGTTATGACTAACAGCATGGGTTTTATTCCCAGACCTGTCTAATTGTCGGCGGTATCCCCACTGTTTTGTCCTGGCTACTCAGATCCAGATGTGATGCACTGGAATGACAAAGCAATCCAATGACCTTTGTTGCTACTTGGTCGGTGTATGTGCAAGGCAGGCGCTGTGCAGAACAAACACAGCCTTGTTGACAAGAATGCTCCTCTCCTTGAAGTAGTTGAATGAACCCTCCATGCTTCCTTGGCACTGAAACAGTGGTTCTCAACCTATGGGTCACGACCCCTTTGGGGGGGGAAGGTCAAATGGCCCCTTCATAAGAGGTCACCTGAGACCATCAGAAAGCATGTATATTTATAATTCATAACAGTAGCAAAATTAGTGCTATGAAATAGCAACGAAATAACTTTATGATTAGGGATCATCACAACTTGAGGAACTGTCTTAAAAGGGCGCAGCATTAGGAAGGTTGAGAACCTCTGCCCTAAAGGCTCATTTCCTGTACAGCCAGTATAGCCTGGAGTGCTTGTGGGTCTCAGCTAGAGTCGGTGAGCCCACTGCAGCAGAGGCAGGTTTGCTGGGAGGCGTCAGCTTTAAGCAGGTAGGTAGCACATAAAGTTCCAAGCATTGCTGAATCCTCCGTCATGGCACTGTCCTTTCCAAATGGCTGAGCCCCGTGTCCTACCCCCAGTGAATTACGTCCAGTGTCCTGGTTTCCAAGATTCAGTGAGCTGCTACTGATGGATATGTACAGTGTTAAGTATCTTCTTCAGAGTGCTCTGAGGACACATAGCTCCTTGAGTGTCCCCAGGTCTAGGAACAAACATCATGGCCATGGGTTTGCACAAATGAGAAGGGACAGGTAGTCTAAGAAGTAGTCTCCTGCTGTTTGGGTCTGCTCAGAACTTTAGCTATGTCTCCTCTGGGCCTGTCCTGAGCTATCCATCTTCTCTACACAGACCTCAGTGTTCACTCCTGCCTATGGGTCTGTGACCAACGTCCGGGTTAACAGCACTATGACCACCCAGCAGGTGCTCACCCTGCTGCTAAACAAGTTCAGGGTAAGTGTGACCTTGCCAAGAACCTGGTGCTTTGCTGAGTGGTGAAAGGGCTGGAGGTTGCTGGGATTGGCTGACTTGTTTCTTGGGGGACGCCTGATGTGCTGGTGTCCCTGGGATTCTAGGCTAGGAAGGGTGTGGGGTTGGTCTGTTCCTTTTTGCTAAAAAATGCTGTGGTCTAATTTCTTGTGGCTGCCTGTGCAGGTTGAAGATGGCCCCAGTGAATTTGCACTCTACATTGTCCACGAGTCTGGGGGTAAGTGCTAGCTTCTGGTGTTCATGTGGCGTGCGTACTTCCCCACACCTTCCCCTCCACTGTCAAGCTTGGTTCTGTTCTAAGAACCCCTCTCCAGGCTCTTCTCATTAGTGAACCATTGTGTAGCTCAGTTAGGAGAGTAGGCCTTGTGTGCCAGTGACAGCAACCTGGATCTGCTCTTGTGGACCCTCTGGGTCCCTCTGCAGTCCAAGATAGCTTCTTGTTGCTAAGCATTTCCTGTGTCCACAAGTCTGTGTTCTCCTGTCTGCTCTGCCCCTATTTCCTCTGTGCCAAGCCTTTATTAAATGATATATAGGACAGGACAATTATTTTCCCTCTACTCCCACTCACTGGATGGTTCTACAAAGTACATGAACCAAATGCAGTTCTATAAGAAGAAACCAAGCTGGTTTGCTAAAGGGTCGTCACATATAACCATGGAAGGTCCCAGAGATGAATCACCCAAAGGAATACCCAGAATTCTTTTGTCATAGCAAGGAAGTCAACTTTTAGAGAGGTGAGAAGATGGAGGTGGCTGTGGGGTGGAGGGGACTCTGAGGCAGGATGGCGACCAAGTATCAGCGGCTGGTGGAAGAAGAGTTTGGGTTTTAGCAGCATTCACTGTGTGGATTCCTCTGTCCCTATCTCTGGGCTAACAAGTGTCTAGATTTGGGGCTGGTGATTAACTTCTGTCCTGACAGTATCTAACCTCTGACAGTAGATGAGGCGTCTCAACAGATTGATGTCATGCCGCTGGGCAAGTGAGGAAGGCATTTGTTTCTTCTCACTAAACTCAATCCCAAGTCCAGAGAGCTGACCTAAGGTGGCCAGTTCTGCTGCTCTTCAGTGGAATCACGTACCTCCCAAGATGCAGATCCACGGAGGCCTGAGAAAGATTCTCTAAATATCTCCCTTTTATCATGCCCCTGTCCTGACTACATACATACATACATACATACATACATACATACATATACACATACATACATACATACAGGGGTAGGTGGGAAATCCTAACATCCCATGATTTTTCTAAAATTCTATTTCAGAGCAGACAAAATTAAAAGATTGTGAGTACCCACTGATATCCAGAATCCTGCATGGGCCCTGTGAGAAAATTGTCAAGATCTTCTTGATGGAAGCTGACTTGAGCGAGGAAGTGCCCTATGATGTGAGTGTGGCCGGAGCTGAAAGTCTGCTCCACAGAGAGGGACTGAGAGGCAAGACTTGAAGGGGATCTTGGCTACAGTACTCCCAGGCAGTGTGTCCTAGATCCTTACAGCTGACCTGTCAGCTCAGAGGATAGAAGGACTCAGGTCCTAGGAGAGCCCAGTCCTGCCTCATAAGTAAAACCTTTTCTTCAGTGGTGCATGCTTTTGTTATCATGTTAAAGACTCACAGGGGCCCTTAATTAGAGCCAACTCAAAGGCAGAAGGTGTTAAGTCTTGCTGATAAAACTATACACATATGTCTAGACCCTAAACAAAAGGGCCTGTAGAATATGGGTCTCCAAGAAGACCTTGTGGCTGTCTCCCTCAGCTTCCCAGGGCTGAGACAGTTTCATTTCATTGTTGAGCACAATGGTATTCCCACTCCCCACCCATGCCAAGAGCCCTCAGTGTAACAATGACACAGACTTGAATGCTTTTCCCAATTTTCAGCTGAGTGGCATTTCCTCCAATGGATGATCCTTGCCTTTGAGATAAGAGCAGCCCCCACTCTCCCAGAACACAGCAGAGCAATGCCAACAGCAGGGTTGGGAGGAGAGGTAGCTCCTGTGGGTACAGGACCTTGTCTTTGTCCACTATGGAAAACACATCTCAGGCCCCTCATCTAAAGCACATATTAATGTTCTTGGATTTTCTAGGTCGCCCAGTACATTAAGTTCGAAATGCCGGTGTTGGACAGTTTTGTTGAAAAATTAAAAGAAGAGGAAGAAAGAGAAATAATCAAACTGACCATGAAGTAAGCATTGCCCCTTGGCCAGACACGGTTCTGGCCATTAGAGGACATCGACATTGGCAGGACACACCTCTGTCCAAGCAGGCGGGCTTCTCCCTTCTGTAGACACCAAGTGCAGTGGGGAGGCCTGCCAACCTTGGTCCCCAGTCCTCCTACTTCACTGCTCAGTACCCACAACAAGCAGGGGTGTTAACTTTCTGAATTAGAGCATACACTCCTCCAGGCTGGGCCTCTTCTCCAGCAAGGGGCTTGGAGCATAAGACAAAGGGCAGGAGGCTGGCAAGCCCTGGGTTGGTTCTCTAGTTCTGCTAATGATCAAGCTCAGGTAAAGCAATCACAGAGAGACAGCTGGATAGAACCTCAGGCTAGTGCACAGTTTTCCCACAGGCAGGAAGGTTGAGCCCAGTGGGAAGCAGTGATTGTTAACACTCAAGCTCTGGCTGCTGCTTGCGGGAGCAAGGGTCACCAGCATCAGGACAGGCTATGTGACATTAATGATGCTTTGGGTCCCAGTGATCTGTTTGCACTTTAGAGATGTGTGACATGGGTCAGGATGTGTGAAGAACATTCAGGAGGGCTGGGCAGGGAAGTCAAGCTGTTCTCTCTACTCTTGAGAGCCTGGGACTTGGGACTGGTTTGGATTCTGACCTCACACTAATGATCCCTAGAAAGCCATATCTACCCACAGGCTTCCTTCTGTGCAACTGGGCCTCACTCAGATTCAGCAGAGACTCTACAGTGTCCTGCCCATCAGCAATGTCACTATAGGGTTTTAAAGACAGTAGAGACCTGGGAATCACCTCGCCAATAGATTGATGTTGGGATGAACAACCTGAAACCCAGGCTAAGGATGACAGCTCAGGTTATTTGCACAGCCCTGGCACAGACATTATCTTCTTGAAACCTGATCTATAGCCTTGATCTACATCCCAGCACATCCCTATCCCTACTAAAGAGTCTGGAATAGAATTGCCAGCACTTTCCTTTGAAGTTCTGCACAGTCCGCTGCCCTGTTGAACCTCCTTGGTAAAGGACAGAAGTGGTGACTGCTGATCAACCAGCTAGGAGCAGTGGTCTCTCTGCTCCCCTCTCCCTCTTCTCTCACCTGCCTGGCCCTCCAGCCTTAGTGAACCCCCTTGGTTTTGTCTCTCTCCAGGTTCCAAGCCTTGCGTCTGACAATGCTGCAGCGTCTTGAACAGCTGGTAGAGGCCAAGTAACTAGCCAGAGTTTGACTTTTGTGGTGCTTGTGGTAGCCAGTGTGCATAGAGTTCTTGGGACCCAGCCCTAACTGATAACTGACCGATGGCTGCTGCCCGAAGAATCCAGTACCTAAGAGCATTACACCTGTCCACAGACTTCATAGCATCCTGCATCTCTAGTCTTGGTACCATGGTGAGCGTGCACAGGCACACCCAGGCACTTGCTGGCTAGGATCTATGTACAAAGCTGGCCTAGGTGGTAATAAAGAGCCTTGGAACTGTGATACCAGCTGCTTTGCATTGTTGAATAGCATGGCCAGCCTTGTTCCTGTGTATTTCCAGTTCGAGAGAGCAGTATAGCACCCAGCCCCTGGAGAATGGGCTTCATCTGCTTGCCCAGTGCCTGTCTCTGAGCCTCTGCATGGCCACAAGTCCCTGCCCTTCTCTCCCATGTGAACTATGAAGTCCCTGTCTTCCCTTGCTTCTTATTGACACTCAGGATCTGTACTGAGCGGGAACTGCCAATGGCCATGAGCTACGGCCTGCTTCTAACTACTGCTTCACCATGAAGTCCTGGCCTCTGAGCCTCCTTTCCTAGCCAACATTCCTGGCCTAGAGGTTAGATCAGGACTAGGACTACCAAGATCATCAGTTCTTGGCATAAATCACCCTTAACTTGTGAGTGTGATGCAAAAAAATCCTTGAAAGGAGTTGTCTTCAAAAAAATATGTCCATCGAAGTATTTCTGAAGTTGATTTGTGTGGCATTGGAACAGCTTGCAGTGACTCCAGAAGGCTCAGTCCCCTTCACTCCATCTTGTGGATGTCTCTTGCTTTCCTTGGGACTGAGCTTCTTTGTCTCTAGTGGATAGGGACAGCACTCAATCCATCCTATCAAAGCTCAGCAAAAAATGGAAAATGTCTATTTGGGGATAAAAGGCTTCTAATCGCCTAGAAATGGACACAGAACTGTTTGTTTCCTGACTGATTGAAATCCCTGGAATGAATGAGAAAACTATGCAATGATTTACATCAGTTGTGAGAATGATTGTCTGACAGAGCAAACTATAGGCCAGCTTCTTCCCCTGAGGTCTGCGGACAGTGGCTTTGAAGAGAAGACTGATGAAGGCCTTAGAAGACAGAGTTCCATCTTCAATGCAGTGCATGCGAAAGCCACTCCTGGAGTCCTGACCAGCAAAGCATGAGGACAGCTGTGCAGTGGGAAGCCACGAGGCAGGGTAGATGTCACCCCTAGATTTTCCAGACCCAGCTCTGTTTCACAGAAGTACTTAGCTGACAAGGGAGGAGGCCTCTTGCCTCCTGGCCTCTTTGGCACTGTGCTTTCTTCGGTGCTTAATAAAGGCCTGCTGTGTTGAACAGAAGCTGCAGGACCAACCCTTCTTGTGCTTCTTCTTGTGTTTATTTCCTTGATTCATTTTTCTAATCTCTGAAGCTGTTGTGCTGCACTATGAAGAGTTGCAGTTGGCAGAGGAACTGTTGGAACCTGTCGACATGGACAGGACTCCTGTACTTCATGCATGGACTGAGGGTTGGTGTGAGGCCTGAGGCAAGAATGCCCTACCTTTAAAACATGAGAAAGGATTCACTGGTGGTAGTCTGTGGGTGTCCTGAGCGATAGAGTCACCCTGAATTGCAGAATTTTAGCATCAGAAGTGTGTAGGAATCTTCCAGCCAGAGACTCTGGAGTTGAAAACCCGAACTGGATTTTTAGCCCCAAGGCAACCTGTCCGTTGTTCAGAAATAATTGACTGACTTGATTGTTTTATGCCTGTACTAGACCCCAGAGGAACAGATAGAGCCTTGTTAATTCCTCTTCAGGAGAAGCAGACACGAGGACAGTTGAGCTCCTGACATCCAGCAGACAGCTAAGAGTGACTGCTACTATAAGCCAAGAGACACCTCTGTCCCTGACACAGGAACTCAGTGCTGGGGGAAACCACTGACACAGGAAACCCTGGAAGAGGCAGCCAGTCCGGTGGTGTTTCATAGCTGCCCAAATATTAGCTAAGGCTTTAAAAAATATGTTTTACTTTGAAAATATTAACAAAACTAATTTCTAAATAACATAGTTAGGAAAAACTCTAGCAAGTTGCACGGAGCAGTGTTCTCTGCTGCATTCCTGTGAACTGTTCGCAAATGTTAGAGTGACCTGCCACATCTGCTCATTGAGGACAACTGGAGAAGCAGCCTTTGCAGGGCATAACAACCCTGGAACTTGAGTCTGTGGAGGCTGTGGCTTCATAGTGAGCTAGGGCTATCACCTGCGATGGAGGTCACCGCCTTTCTGGTGTGTTCACTTCTCAGATGGTAAAGGTATCTACAGATAAAGTGAAGAGCCCGGTTAGAAAGGACTGTCTCCTGAAATAAATCTGTCCTCAAAGCCTCAAATAATAAACAGCCCAGGTCAAAATCAGTGTAATTACAGGATTGCAAAAGTCCCAAGCTCAGGATAAGCAGGGTTGCTTGTCTCAAGCAAATGACCACAGCAGATTAGAAACTAGAGCAGGGGAAAGACTTGTTTTTCTAAAGCAATAACCTTTAGACTTTCTCTGTGGCAAAACAAAGCCTTATGCCCAGAATACAACTGGCTTCTTAGTCCAAGGGGAAGGAGAGAGGGCTTCTGTACTCTAGTCAGGTGATTTGGTAGGAACTGGACTTATGCCAACTGTGCTGTGTGACCACAGCTGCGGAAAGACAGGCCGTGGAATGTCCTTATCAGGGGTACTCTGACTCCCAGGTCCCCGGGCCCTCTGACCCTCATCAGAGGCAATCAGGAAGTCAGGGAGGTCACAGCCAAGCAGTAATCGTATATAAACAACCAGATACATGTACTATATTTAGGCCCCCAAGAGCTGGACTTGGGTATTAGCCAGATGTTAACGTGCTGGGAGCCTCACAGAACCTGAGGTGGGGCTCTATGCCCTCCAGCAGGGTTGTAACAAAGGTTTTCTGCTAGTCCAAGAGCATGGGAATTCCCAGGGTTTCCTTTTTCATCCAGCCCAAGGGGCACAAGACAATGCCTCAGGCTTGTCTAACTGACTCATTGTCCAGGGTCCTGTGCTGAAGGACCCACCTTGAGAGAAACAGAGTAAGTTTGTTGCTATACTCAGGCCATTCAAGTGACCCATCCTGCTGTACCTGGACTGTGAGTCAGTTCTGCTACTCATTGATACCATGCTTATTCGTGTACATGTATGTACACCTGCATGTGTACCAAAACACATATGTGAAGAATAGGGTCTAAGGAACAAAACCACAGAAAAGGGAAATTACTTTGCTAGGCTGTTTCTCAGCTGTTGTTGTTTTTGTTGTTGCTATCATTGTTGTTCTAGATTTCTTATTCTAGAATTAATTCTTTAAATCTTTAACCCACTGTGGGTAAGTGGCCCCTGTGGTGCAGATCTCCAGAGAAGCTACAGCCACTGGGCTAAGACTCCCCCAAAAGAAAACCTGCTGAGTGCCCAGGCTGTGGCCTCTCCTCTTACCCTTTGTCTCTTCTCCCTTTGTCTAAGGACTACCTGTGACTGTTCTTCATAATTTACTTAAAAATGACATAGTTCCAAAGCTTGACTCTGTTAAGTGTATATGTGTGGGTGTTTTGCAACATCTGGTCCTTGAGTGTGAGAACCAGCTGCCAAAGGTAGAAGGTACTATGAGTCTAAAGGAAGGCACAGGTAGACCCCAGAGTGCAGAGTGTAACTTATGGACTCACAGGCTTCCATGGCTTGAGAAGTGGCCAGGCAGAAGGATCCTCATATCTAAAGTAGGAGTAAGAAGTTTACACAGTACTCTAGACAAGTGTGGGCTGCACTTAACCAGTACATACCACATCACGTTTGTCAGTGACCAGCACAGAATGCGTGGGTGTCCTAATGGCTTTGTCTTACAGGGCCAGTGATGTGCAGCAGGGCCAGCTGGTAGGCACTGTGGTGGCTATGGTGACCATGCCTTTGGTCATGTCAAACTGAATTCTATACTGGGAAAGTTACTTGCCTCACGTTCCGCATCAGTAAAATGGTTCCTAGCTCCCAAGGTTGTTTAGAGTCACAGCTTCATTGCAGTAACAAGGCCAGAAATCTCAGTGTCACAGGAGATTTTACATCTCTCAGAAACTATGGGACTATATAGTTCCCATGACGTGTTCATGTGGCTTAGTTCCACATGTGTTCTGATCCTGGATCATGTTATTGGAAAGAGCAGTCACTGAGGGAGCATGCATCTTGAGGCTACTTCTGGGCCACTGTGTTGCCTCCATCCACTCTTAGCCAGTGTAAGTCCCCTAGTAAAGTCCTTATCTGGAGATGCACACTCTAGAGTAGTGGTGCTCAACCTAATGCTGCAACCCTTTAATACACTTTCTCATGTTGTGACGACCTCCAACCATAAAGATTACTTTCGGTGCTACTTCATAACTCTAATTCTGCTACTGCTATGAATCACAATGGAAATATCTGATATTTCCAATGGTCTTTGTTGACCCCTATGAAAAGGTCATTGGACCCCAAAAGGGGTTGTGACAACCCAGGGATTGAGAACTGCTACACTGGGGGCTCTGAGAATTGTCCCCCCTGAAGAGTACAAAAATTGAAGAGGATGTCCCACGCAGTCATTATGGCCATGCCATGACAGTATTAAAGACCTTAAAAGTTCCTCAGACGGTAACTGTTATGCTAACACACGACCTAGGGCATGGGGCTTTGATTGCTCACGCTGCTTTTCCTCTCCACTTTGATGCCCATGCACTTTCCTGGCCCAGGCCTGGAAATGGCGTACCACCAGTTCTTTCCACTCAAGGTGACTGCTCCTTTCTTTCCTCCTTTCATTTGTCTCCTTTCAAAACTCCATCACTCTTTGACTGCCTGCCTGCTCTGAATCCCTTTGGGCCTTTTGTAGCTGGTGCAGCTGTTTTTCTATACAGGAAAGAAGGATGCTCTACGTGTGAGGCAACAAAGACTTACAATTCCTGACTAGTAGTCCCAATGGATTTTGGCACTTGAGTTTTTTTTCCTATTCCATCAGCACCCACCACTGCTACTCACCTCACTGCCGGCACCAACCACAAATGACAACAATTTAGTAATAAAATAAACAATAAATCATGTTCATCATGTGTCTGTTCCTGTTTAATCTCTATCATTGTGATAAAACACAAACCGCAAGCAATTTAGGGGAAATATTATTTATTTCAGCCAGCAAGTCTAAGGGAAGACAGGGCAGGAACTTGAAACAGAAATCATAAAGGAGTACTGTTTGCTAGCTTTCTTATATAGTTTAAGACGATTACCCAAGGAATGGTGCTACTCACAGTAGTCTGGGTCCTTCTACATCAACTAATAATCAAGAGAATTCTCCACAGACATGTCCATCTCAGATGACTTTAAGCAGTGTCAACTTGACGATTAAAGCTAATGAGGACAACGCTGTGCATTTATTTCATTCCATCTTTGATAAAGCTCCCATAGTGTCCAGCTCATTGAGTAGTCCATGATGGGGACGTCCTCAGGCTCAGGGCTCTGTCACCTGCAGAAGCAGCTCCCTCTGCTGGCCAGAACTCTTCAGCCAGAAATAGGGACTCCTGAAGTTGGGCCTTCCTTTACATATCTGCCCAGGCAGATACTGTGAGCCCTGCTTGGTGGGACTGTAGCTAGAAGAGAAAGAGGAAAGTATGAGTTAAGCAAAGAAGCATCTTACCAGTTCATTGATGCGACAAACGTGTACTGAGAACCTGCTGCCGTTCTTCGCCCTGCACATACCACCAAGAGCACCACATACCATGGCAGACTTCTGCGCCACAATCAGGTCCCTGGCTTTTGTTTTGAGATGGAAAGACTTTGGGATGTTTTGGACACATGAAAGGCATGATCTAACTTGGATTTTAGAGGGTCACACTGAGCTTTGAAAGGGTACTTGTCAGGAAGCAAATGCAGTCTTGGGGGATGGGAAGAGTAGGACACTGACACTTGAGACTCTGTGGAGATTGTGGGAAAGGGGCTTGGTTCTAAACATACTGTGAAGACAGGCCCAGAATAATGTTTGTGGAAATGAGGGATGAGGAGCTAGAGAGATCCCTGCCAGGCAAGCAGTTAGGGAAAGGGGTCACAAATAAATAATAAAGTTGGCAGACTCCCAGCCTCTAACTCACCTTTCTGACCAGAGACAGAGGCCGGGTGGAATTTTCTGCTGCCAGCAGGAACCTTCCTCTGGCTGACTGGTCCAGGCTTTTTAGATATGTCCAAGGCCAATCTTGAGCATGTTTTCCTAAAGCCGTGGGTCTATCAACTCTCTGTTCTTTGTCTAAACTGACTGTCTCAGAGTTTCTATTGCTGTGATAAACAGAAGTAACTTGGAGAGGAAAGGGTTTATGTCATCCGACGCTTCCAGGTAAGAGTCTATTCCTGAAGAAAGCCATGGCAGAAACTCAAACAGGGCAGGATCCTAGAGGCAGGAACTGATGAAGAAGCCACGGAGAAGAGCTACTTGTTCACTGCCCTCTTTGCCAGCTTGTGCTCTTAAATCACCCGCCTAGGAATCACCCGCCCAGGCTGGCACTGCCTACGCTGAGCAGGGCCCACCTGCATCAATTATTAATCAAGAAAAATGCCCTACAGACATGCCTACGGGCATGAGGAAAATGATGGAGAACAGGGAGCTGATACCCCCCCCCCATGAGGAAAATGGATTTTTTGGTATGCTTTTCAGTAACTGCCTCTGGGGCCTGATTTCTCACTGGCTTTAACTGGGGAACCCATCACTTCCTTTTCCAATGCTAGTGTGTGTGTTTGTTTTGCTGTTATTTTGTCTTTTACATTTTTGTGTCTTGGATTTTTTTTTCTGTATTCTATTTCTTTAATTGGTGAGAAAATAAATCCAACCAGGACCCCCAGATGGCACCAGAAGGGTTGTTTGTAAGTTTAGAGTCGGGGAGAACATAACAAGAGTGACGTTGAGGATTTTGGCTTGAGCAGCTGGAGTGAAGGTAAGAGTGTCAGTTGCTGGGCGGAGACTCCTGAAGGATGGAGTGTTTGATGTGTCATGCTCACTGCACATTCAACAGGGAACCATGTGTCTGGAGCTCTGGAGTGTCACATTTGTCAATGCAAACCACAGCTCTTACTTCCAGTGGGTCAAGAGAGTTCATGGTGGGACCAAATGTAAGTGACCATGGCCTGGGAACAGATTTAGGTTACCTCAAGTCCCAGGCCCCCAACATGGAAGCGGTTTCATGACGTTTCATAGTAATAAAATAAAGTTATAAAGCAAGACACTGAAACAGAGCATGAAGCCCGTAGAATGTGGAGGAACCTCAGCTACAGACTTCTGCTATCAGATGACTCTCGGACTTCTTGTTGTAAATTCAGTTTTGTTAAATTAACACATCCCAAAACATTTTTACCTACTAGTCACAGGAGGTCGGGTCTGACAGAAGTGGGCAAAGTAGTGGTTATTTTCGTGGCTAAAGATACCTCAAAATGTGTTATGACTGAGCTCCGGACCAGCAATATTCCAAACTCTCCATAACCATAACCGTAGAAGGTCACGTGTCTGGCCGGCCCTGCAGTAGAGTGTTGCTTCTCTGTAGGAACCTGCATTCACAGATACCAGGATCAGTGTGAGGTGGCCTGTGAGGGGAGACTGCAGCAGAGTAATGAATCTGAAGCCATTGGACTCCCCTGGGAAGGAGGTAAATGCGTGCCTTTCCAAACTGAGTTGTTCACTCTCAGTGTGAACTTGAGCGAACTTCCTCTCCAAGCTGGGACTCCTGCTCAGGGGACTGAACGCCTTCATTTCCCTCTGGTGGGAGTGGCTGGTGCAAAGCTACAGCTCTGGCCTCAACGTCATAAGAGTTTTATTCTGGAGCCAAACACGAGTGACCATGGCCCAGGGAACACAGATGTAGATTACCCAAACTCCACCTTCCAACCGGCAACCAGTTTCATGAAGGTTTGACAGTAACAGAACAAAGAAAGCCATAAATCAAGATACTTTTTAAATTCCTTTGTGGAAACATCAGAGAGGTGGCTAGGACATCTCAGCTGTAGATGTTATCTGATATAGTATTCTTAGCCTTTTGACTGGAGAATGGGATTTTGTGTTTTATCTATCAGGGTGTTATAGGTCCTTCCATAGAAGTGGGCAAGGAATGGGTGTAGCCAAAGATGAATAGTAATTATACTCTGGACCTATGGCATCCCAACCTCTCTTCACCACTACCGTTTTAATCAATCAGTCAGTCTGTGAATAAAGTATCTTCTAGAAATTCATTCACGGGCCTTTTGGTAATATAAGGCGACCAGTGAAAAACATGACTAACATCTTTGGCTGAAGTTATTTCTCTATACTAGATACTCAGTACTAAGAATGCAATTTACAAGTTGGACAGGTTGGTTTGGGGCTGGGGGCCAGGATCTAACAAAGGCCAGTTTCTGTGTAGGTCGACAGGAATAGAAAGAGAGCAGGTAACAGGCCTTGTGGTCCTTGGGTCTACTTTCTGAGTAGTAAGGGAGGAATAAAGAAGGACCTCAGGAAGAATCTGCAGGACTTGGTGGGGGGGTGGGCCAGGGACCATAGAGGGTCTCTCCGCCTCTTCCTAGAGCGGCCGGCAGCTCGGCTAGCAGCCTGCACTTCCGGCGGGCGAGGCGCGCGAGGCGAGCACCGTGGCGGCCTGCGCGGTGAGTTCACCGGACCTGCGGGTCGGCCTGGGTGGGTGTCGGGTCGGTTTCGGCGCTGCACGGAGCCAGGCGGACGGGCCGGTAGGCGGGCGGGCGGCCTCGGCCTGGGGTTGGGCCTCGGCCTGGGCGCCTCTGCTCGCCGCGGAGAAAGACTCGGTTGTACGAGCGGGTAGGCTGCACCGGGCCATTGTGAGCGACTTGGAGGGAGTCGGTGGACGCTTTGTTGCTCGGGTAAATGTGTGTATGCGGGTTAGACGGATTCCTAGTACTGGAGCTCCATCTCCCAGCTTTACCGAGCCTTTCCCCTACTGCGGACCTCTATCAGAAAACTGGACTTGGCGTTAGAGGAGGGGGCGATGGACTCCCCAGTTCGGCCAGTGAGAAATCAGGCCGGGAGGCGGCTCCCAGGTTGGAATGACTGTGTTAAAGGAGCTTTGTGCCTGTGTTTACAAACCTACAAACGGAGGCAACAGCACAAAGCTGTATAAAATCCTTAAAAATAAGAGCACACATAGGCTACCAGTAAGTATGACTACTTCATCCATAGGTAGATCTCACAGTCCATCAGTTTGCAACCAGTTGTGAGTTCCTTGGTATTTAAAGAGATGTGTTTAAAAGTGTATGATTACCATTATAGCTATTTATTGAGTACCAGGTACCCTCCCACCCCTGTTTAATAGGTATCTCCTGTTTAATAGGTGGTCTGTGCATAACAGAGGCAGTTAGTTAATGGGCAGGGATTGCTGTAGATTTGTGTTATATGCAGTTTGCTCTTTCTGTTGCTGCGATTTTAGCAGATAAAATTATTAAACACCCAGAAAAAGTCCCTGGACACTCTTATGCTTGGAGGGTTATTATACAACAAAATCAAGACGAAGAAAAAAAAAAGGCAGGAAAAATGTCATTTGTGCTTTTACTTACTTTAAATGCTTGTATACAAGGAAACTCAGGACAATTATTGACTTGCAAGTAGGCTTTCTTTTTTTTCTTTTTTCTTTTTTTTATTTGATATATTTTTATTTACATTTCAAATGATTTCCCAGGCTTTCTAACTAACCTAAGACACTGAAAGTCCAACAACTGGCTGTGCTGCCGGAGCACCTCCCACACAATCACCTATTTGGAATTGGTGTGTGTGTAGAAGGGGTTGTTTTGACAGCTTCCAGACAACCTTAAATGTAAACAAATGAAATTAATTTAGAACTTCTGATTGTGTTTTCGTTCTTGGCGTAGTATCGTCTGGGAGAGGAATAATAAGCATTTCTTCAGGTTTTTCTCACCCCATACTTTCTGAATAAGACTCTTGGGAAACTTTTAATTCTTTTTACTGATTAGCTTCTAGTTTTGAACCCGGTTTGCTAGATTATCATCTACAGAAATAGCCAAACAAATAAGGATAGGAATCTGTGGTGTTGTGCTATTATTTGTCGTTTCTTTTGAATTAAATATCTTGGGTAGCAGCCATTAGATGAGAAATTCAGCACAGTCAGTATTGACTCAAGATGCTGTGTGGCAGAGTATCGTTTCTGAGACTTTATCTTGCTTTTACTTCTTAGGCCTTCAAAATACTCTCTGTGGCTCCCCCCTAACCCGTTTGTTTTCCTTCATCTTCTCTTTTGCCTGTCCAAACTCAGTAAAATTGCAAATTGATGATGATATTTATTAAGCTTAACTTCTGGAGTTAGAATTACCTAACAAGTGTTTGTCTGTCTCTTAAAAGTGCAGTCATTGCATTTGTATTTTAGGTGTGCTTTGATTTAAATATGGATGTGATTTTGATAGATTGAGGAGGTGTTAATGTTGCATTAATAGTTGATCTGTATTTTTCTTTTTCCTCTACAGAAGAAAATTCTGAGTTGCGTTACTCTAGGATACGAGATCTTAGTTCACAAGTTCAGAAAACAGTAGAATCTCTTGACAATACACTGGATACGCACCATGAGGTTGGGAAAGGCTAAAGGGGGTATTTCTCGAAGCGCAAACCAAGGAAAAACCTATGAGAACAAGCGCAAGACAGCCCGCCAGCGACAGAAATGGGGGGTGACCATTCGCTTTGACTCAGGTTTAAGTAGACGGAGAAGAAACGTGGATGAGAAGCCTTACAAATGTACTAAATGTTCTAAGAGTTTCAGTCAGAGCTCCACTCTTTTTCAGCATAAGAAGATCCATACTGGGAAGAAATCCCATAAATGTGTCGATTGTGGGAAAAGTTTCTTTCAGAGTTCTAACCTCATTCAGCATCGGCGGATCCACACGGGGGAAAAGCCCTATAAGTGTGACGAGTGTGGAGAGAGGTTTAAACAGAGCTCCAATCTTATCCAGCACCAGAGGATTCACACCGGGGAGAAGCCCTATTGCTGTGATGAGTGTGGCCGATGCTTTAGCCAGAGTTCCCACCTCATTCAGCACCAGAGAACCCACACGGGAGAGAAGCCCTACCAGTGTGAGGAGTGCGACAAGTGCTTCAGCCAGAGCTCCCATCTGAGGCAGCACATGAAGGTGCACAAAGAAAAGAAGCCACATAAAAGGGGTAAAAGTGCCAGGGCGAAAACTCACCCGGTGTCCTGGAAAAGGGGTAAAGGAAGGAAGGCAGTGTCTGGCCTCCGCCAGGTAAAGGGAGCCACTTCCGGCCTCTTTAAAAAGAAAAAAGTGAAAGGTAGAGGTGAAAGCCGCCCCTGAAAGGAAGGTTGCTTTACAGCAGAGCACTTAGACACCGGTCCTCCCTAGCATGGAGACTGCAGGAGTTTCAGGACAGTGGGCTGAAACTCCGAGTCTACCTACCCTCATTTCCTTTAAAAATAAATAAATTTATGTGACATGGAGCAGAAAGAACTGAAAAAAAAATAGTTTGCTAAGAATTTAATATCCTTAGCCTCAGTTGAAATTTCTTCCCTTCATCTTGATAAAGAGCATCATGTTTTCACGATTCGCTGGCGTGCCAATAATTAATCTTGGTTTTAGGGATTTCTGAATACGAAATCATTAAAGAAAGAAGGAATGAGTTTTCAAGTACTAGGACCGACTATTTTTTTTTATGTTTTTAATGTTTTGTAGTTTATTAACCATTAGTATCAGCATTGACTCAGTATTTGACATAATAAAATGCATTCAAGTTTTGTCTTTTTTATTAGTGTATATTGTAGGAAGTAATGAGTTCATTTTCTTTAATGCGTATGATGTATCTGTACGATGTGCTTTGATCCACCCCTGTTACCCTCGCCCCCACCTCCTCTTGGTTCTCTTTCTCTTCCCAGGAGTTCCCTTCCCACATAAAAGGTTGATCCTAGATTCTATGAATGACAGAAAATGTACTTGGTTATTTTTCTGCATCTGCTTTACTGTGCTTACAGTAATGTTTTCCAGATTTTGACTTTTTTTATATATATATATTTTTGGCTAACAATAGTTTATCGTAAGAAGGTCTCCATGTGGCTGTTCTTTTGTTCGTTTTTGTTTACCATATTCTTAGAGATTTATAAGAATCCAAAGTGAGAAACTGCAGACCTCCTCCTCCTCACCCCACTCCCTGTGATGCTGATGCTGATGCTGATGCTGATGCTGATGCTGATGCTGTTACGCTCTGGCACTTGCTTTCTTGAAATGGGAATGGGTTCATGTTGTGTTATGCCAGGGGCCTCTCCACATTCCTTTGTTCTCTTGTAAACAGCACCTGCATGAAAAACTGTTACCAAGAAAGCCTCTACTTGCTTCTGCCTGAAGAACTACAATGTCATAGACTGAGCTCTGAATACCACTGACTGAAACAGATGTTTGTCTACAAGTTACTGGCCAGCACACTGTAGCCCTGTTAGAACTTAACTTCTTTTTACTTTAGAGTAATTGTTTAAGAAGACTAGCAGACATCCTTCTTTCAATGCCAAGCATAGGTTCCTAATCAGCCTTCAGTTCAAGTTTTTGTTTATTGAATGCTAATGTTTTTCTGATTTTTATATTAGTTCTTCCTGTATTAATGATTATTATCCTTAAAAATAAAGATTGAGATATTTTCGCATAGTATCTATTTTTCTTTTGGAATATTGTTTTCAATGAGTTTAAAAAAAAATCACAGCTTTTAGGAGACTTGTTCCCCTCTTTGTGATTTTTCTCAGATCTGAACTTTACCTCCCTTCTACCACCACCACCATCCCCACAACCCACATTTTAATGGAGAGCCATAGCGTGTGGCCTGTCGACAATAGTTACATCCAACAGAGTGTCCACAGTGTCTTATAAGGCTATTGCAGACATCTTTTATGAAAGACTTGATCCTTGACATCCTGTTGTAGCCAAATCTCTAGCAGGAATGTATCCATGGGGCCCTTAGTGAGCATCTGTCAGTCTTAGATTTGTGTCTGAGGTAGTTTCTTGGAGGGGGGGTGGGGGGTGGTCACAGGACTAACACCATTTTCTTAAGTCCTTGAGTTGCCCATTCTGATGACAACCGCAGTAATGCCTCTCTAGTAGTTCTGATAGCTTGTACTCCTATCTCATAGAGCCACCCGTGTTTCTAATTAAAGCAAACTCTTTAGATTTTAATGTAGTTTGTATGTATTCTGAAATCCTTGAAGCTGACAGACATCAAAGACACTGATTTGTGGGAGTCTTCTACGGGTGACCAGTGTACTTTGTATTTCTTTTTAGAAACGGCAATAAAACTGAGAGATCACAAGTATATGAAATTAATAAAGAAATATATAAACAAACTGCTCCTCAACCCTGTATTCTGCTGAGTTTCTAGTGTCAGGTGTTCACCAATACAATTCTAGTTATGTTGCAGGCATCCTTCTCCCGCATCTAGGCACGGCAGTTTAGGGCTTATTAGGGAAGTGCTTTATTACTGAGCAACATCCCAGCACCACCAGACTGCTTGACTTCATGTTTTATTGGGAAAAGAAAAAAGAAATGTTCCACAGGTTTAGGGTTTGTATTTCTCGTGGGTTTTTTTTCAAAACCAAAATGTTTTTTGCCCTGTGAATAAGGCTTAAGAGTGGCTTGGTCTGAAACAAATGGAGTGGAATAGAAATAGACAAAGGTTTAGAAGCCCGAGGCAACAGTGCATCGGGACTGTCTTCTGTTTCTGTTGGTACCCTGATAGGGTCTTGGTGTGAAACCCAGACCTTAAATTCATTCCCTTGCTTGAGCTTTCCATGGGCCAGAATTACACATAAGTGCTAACAGGCCCAGTATGACTTCCATTTCAATTTTAACACCGTCATCCCATCCACCACAAACTTGACTCTTAAGACAGAAGACATCAGGGTTTAATTATCACATAGTGTGAGCTTGATTCTCCCTTGTTACAGGGATGAGATCTGCCTTGGTTAGTCTGTCGGGTCACATGTAAGAGGGTAACAGATGTTAAGGTATTAATGACAAATTCAAGCAGTTAAAGAGGTATGCAAATGTTAGAGGGTGTAGATATGACAGGCCAAGTCTACTTGGAGCCCTTTGTGAAATTCCGATCTGTCCTGTTTGTGGTATCCTACTGGTAGGTAGGTAGGTAGGTAGGTAGGTAGGTGATAGATCTATCTTGGAAGACTTGTATAATACAAGAGGAACAATAAAGGAGCCAGCAGCAAGTAGCATCTACACAGACGTCTTTTATATATTTACTTTCTACTTTTGAAACAAAACTCACATTGTTAACTTAGGATAATAAATGTATAGCACTGATGAAAATCAAAACCTTAGGACTCTTACATATTAGGAAACTGTGCTACAGTGCTGTTGACCCCAAACATTTATTTCTTATGCACAGGTGGCCTCATACAAATATAAAGTAACTAAGGAAGCAGATGCAGGCCAGGTTCTCAGTTAGCAGGGCTGTCCAATTGTTGGGTTCTTATTTATTTATCCAGATGATACTAATTAAAAAGTGTGTAGAGGGTCCTCCTGCCTCCCACCTTCTGAGGCTGCATATTTCCATTCACTCTGCTGGCCCTCTGAGCTTCCCTCTGTACCCCCACACCTAATTCTGTTCCCCCTTTGCCCTCCCCCTCCCCTCTCCCACTCAGATTCTTCCCTCCCTCTGCTTCCTGTGATTATTTTCTTCCTCCTACTAAGTAGGATTGAAGCATCCTCACTTGTTAAAGTTCTTAAGTTCTGTGGGTTGTATCCTAGGTATTCTGTACGGCTAATATCCACTTATGAGTGAGACCATGTATGTCGTTTTGGGTCTGGGTTACCTCACTCAGGATGGTATTTTCTAATTCCATGCATTTGCCTGCAAAACTCATGATACCCTCATTCTTAATAGCTGAAGGTGGGAGGTGGGGAGACCTTCTAGAAAGTACCAGAGACCTGGGAGGTGAGAGACTCTCAGGACTCAGTGGGGAACAACCTTAGATGAAATGCCCAACATTGGTGAGAGGGAACTTAAAGAGTCCACCTTCAGTAGATTGACAGGACCCCAAAAAGAAGAATGGTGTTACCAACCCACAGTCAACATTTCTGACCCAGAACTGTTGGGGACAAAAATGGAGAAGAGACTGAGGGAGAGGCAGTCCAGTGACTGGCCCAACTTGGGATCCACCCCATGGGGAGACACCAAGGCTTGACACTATTACTGATACTATAGTATACTTAGAGAGGAGCCTAGCATGGCTGCCCTCTAAGAGACCCAGCCAGCAGTTGACTGAGACAGAAGCAGATATTTACACCTAACCATTGGACTGAAGTCGGGGACCCCTCTGGTGAATTAGGTGAAGGAGACCAGCAGTCACAACTAACCCAGACCCCTGGGAGCTCCCAGACACTGAGCCACCAACCAGACAGTATACATGAGTTGGTCTGAGGCCCCTGACACATGTATAACAGAGGATTGCCTGGTCTGGTCTCAGTGAGGAGAGATGTGCCTAACCCTCAGAAGACTTGAGGCCCCAGGGAGGGCAGAGACCTGGTAATGCAGGAGCATCCTCCTGGAAACGGGGGCAAGGGGAGTTTCCAAGGAATGGGATGAGGAACTGTGGGATGGTGGACTAAGAGGGGGCCAATGGCAGGATTATAGATGGATAGATAGATAGATAGATAGATAGATAGATAGATAGATAGATAGATAGAAGGAATGGGATGAGGAGCTGTGGGATGGGGGACTAAGAGGGGAACAATGGCAGGATTATAGATAGATCAATAGATAGATAGATAGATAGATAGATAGATAGATAGATAGATAGATAGATAGATAGATAGATAGATAGAAGGAATGGGATGAGGAGATCTAAGAGACCCTTGCTTCTCCAGCCCCTGCCAAGGAATTGCCACTTGTGTGAATATCCACAGGGCTTCCTGTGCCACATGTCTTCCTGGATACAGTGGACTGACCTGTGAAACTGCCGTTAATTCCTGTGGAGGGAACCCCTGCCAGCATGGAGGCACCTGCCATAAAGACCCTGAGCACCCTGGATGTATCTGCCCTGTTGGATATGCTGGAAGGTTCTGTGAGACCAATCACAATGAGTGTGCTTCTAGCCCGTGCCACAATGGGCCTGTGTGCCAGGGTAGAGTCAATGGCAACTCCTGATTCTGTGTGCCTGGATACCAAGGCAGGCATTGTGACTTGCAAGTGGATGGAAGTGTTTCTGATCCCTGTGTGAGTGAGGCTGTATGCCTCGAGGAGATAGGAAGATACAAGTTCCTCAAGAGCATTCTGGTGTGACCTGTGAGCTGGAAACTGATGAATGTGGATCCCAGCCATGTCTACATAGTGCCATATCAGCATGCTCTTTGGGCTCTCTTCTGTGACTATGCACCTGGATTCCTTGGAAACTGCTGTGAACTCAATTTTGTTGAATGTGCCAGTCAGCCAGGTCTATGTGTAGATGGAGGAAACAACTCCCGTGACTGCATGGGTACTGGATTCTCAGAGACACACTGTAAGACCTTAATGCCTCTTTGTTGGTCAAAGCCCTGTCACAATGATGCAATATATGAAGATACTGTTGACAGCTGTATTTGTCACTGTTGGCCTAGATACACAGGTGTCCTGTGTGAGACAGATATAAATGAATGTGGTAGCAACCCCTGCCAGTTGGGAGGGGGTTGATAAGCTAAGCTGTTCTTAGAAGATCTAAACAGACACACTGCAGGCCTGCCTTCCTCCTTCAATGGCCTTAGAGCATCAGGCTGTGTTTGTATCTGTCAACCCACTTTCACAGACAGGAGCCTAGCATGACTGTCCTCTGAGAGGCTCCACCCAGGAGCTGACCAGAAACAGATGCAGAGACCCACAACCAAAATTTGACAGTGTTCAGGAAGTCTTATGGAAGAGTTGGGGGAAGGATTGAGGAACCCAGAAAGGATAGAGACTCTACAAGAAGGCCAACAGAGTAAATTAACCTGAACCCTTCCGGGCTTCCAGAGACTTAACCATCAACCAAAGAGCATACAAGGGTTGGACCTAGGACCTAAACCCTCCCCACTGAACATATATAGCAGATGTACAGCTTGATCTTCATGTGGGTCCACCATTAACTGGAGTGGGAGCTGTCCCAATCTATTGCCTGCCTGCCTGCCTGCCTGCCTGCCTGCCTGCCTGCCTGTAGATCCTGTTCCCCTAACTGGGATATTTTGTCTGGCCTCAGTGCTAGAGGACGTACCTAGTCCTGCAGTGAGTTGAGGTACCAGCCTGGATTGGTCTCCTAGGAGGGACCTCTCACTTCTCAGAGGTAAAAGAGAGGAGGGGTGGGGGAAGGGCCATGTGATGAGGGGACTTGGGGCTGTAACTGGAATGTAAAATAAATAAATAAATAAATAAATAAATAAATAAATAAATAAATGGAGGAAAAATGGCAACATGAAATTTGCAGGCAAAATGCTGGAACTAGAAAAAAATTAACTTGAGGTAACTCAACCCAGAAGATAAACGTATTTAATTATCTATAAGTAGATATTAACTGTTAAGTAAATGATAATCATCAGACTCAGAGAGGCTAAGTAACAAGGAGAGCTATGCGGGGTGGGGGTGAGAGTGGGGAGACAAATGAATCTCCCTGGGAAGGGAAGTAGAATAGATTTTTGTGACTGGACTGGGAACTGGTGAGGATGGGAACAGGAGGGGTCAGGTTATGGGGAAGAGTGGAGGGATAGAGTACAGAGAGAGACTACTGGGATTGGAGGGCATTTTGGGGGATGTAGGAACACCTTGGAATTTACAAAGAGTGACCTTAGTTAGCAAGAATTCCTAGCAATAGGATAGGGAGGACAAGAAGCCTGGACCATTCATCGTTTGTAACCAGACAAGGCTTCCAGTTATGGGGCTGGGACATCAACCCAATCCACAAAACCTTTGACCTTTATAAACTGTCCTGCCTGCAAAATGTGCTGGGACAATGGTGGTGCAGAACTTGTGGAAGTGGCCAACCAATGATTGGTCTAATTTGAGGTCCACTCTATGTTTAACACTTACTGGAGGGCCAGGAACAAAAAGCTGGAACAGCCCAGAGACCTAGGATAGAACCAAACATGACTGGGGAAAAAATGAATGAAATGGTTCCTAATGATGTTCTGCTGTATCATAGAACAGTGCCTGATCTAGTTGTCACCAAAGAGGCTGGCTCCTGCAGTTGATGGGAGCAGATGCAGAGACAGACTCACAGCCAAACATTAGGCAAAGAGAGAGCCCGGGTTGAAGGTCTCTATCTATCTAAGGTTGCTCCCTCAGAACTATAGGAACTCTATTGAACATAGGAAAGAGAAGTTATGAGAACAAGAGGAATCAAGGAGACAGGGAAAACATGGCCTGTGGAATCAACAAAGTAGTCCTCATAGGGGCTCAGAGTCGTGGTGTCTTGCGTAAGTCTGCAATAGGCCCTCTGTATATAAGTTATGGTTGTTGGCTTGGTGTTTAGAGGAGAATTCCTGGCAATGTGAGTTGGGGTGTCTCTGACTCTTCTGCTTGCTTTGAAGACACCTTTTCTCCTACTGAGTTGCCTGCCCAGCGTTGGTGTGAGTATTTGTGCCTGTGAGTATCTTGTATGGTGTTTGGCTAATGCCCCTGGGTGATCTGTCCTGGAAGAAACCAGGAGGTGGGGGAGACATGGGAGTAGTAGATCTAGGGGAGAGAGGCAGTATGGCAGAACTGAGAAGAGGGGAGGAAGGAAAAGTCGTGGTCAGAATGTATTGTATGAGAGAAGAATAGATTTAAAAAATTAAAGTAACATCAGTGACTGAAAAGAGATATCACTAGTGCATAAGTTCTTATGCTAAATATAATACAGAAGTTAGTATATAAGTAAGGCTCAGACAGACCCACAGGGTTAAATTATTAGAAATTCTGCTTACATTTGTATTGGTTTCTGGTACTTTAAAAATATTTAATAATTTGATTATTTATTTGTTTGGTGTGTGTGTGTGTGTGTGTGTGGTGTATGTCTCCAAGTGCCCAGGGGCCAATAGATGTTGAGTAGTGAAATTAATATTTGGAATGTTATCGGCCAGTTGTATATATTAGATATGCAACAATGCCATATAGCTTGTGATACTAAATTGCCACACTTTGTATTAAACAATAGAAATTTATTTATTTGTGTGTGTGGGGGAGCATGATTCTGGAGGAGAGAAGCTAAAGTCTAAAGCAGGATTGGCTTCTCATGAATCTTGGACCCTCTTGCTCCTTCCTTACATGGGTTAAACACACACACACACACACACACACACACACCAGTATTTAACATACACCACAAAGCACTTGCACATAAAAACTCACAGTGATTGTGAAAGCATGCACAATACCTGACCAAGGTAAGTCAGAAGATAACCCCAGTGTGGGGGAGGGAGGTGTCAGAAGTCTCACACTTTGCTGAAGAGCTTTGACAGTTGATGGTTGCTGGGAGACCCAGTTAACTTTCTTAAAGGATTTGTCTCTGCAAGGATACCCGCACTCCAGTAGATGGCCCTACACACACTGGCAGAGCTAAGTGGATTGTGGAGAAAAACAAAACCATGAAACTAGTAGAGAATAGTGGTGGAGGTATAGGCAGCAACTGGAAGGCAGTGTGCATTTAACCAAAGCATATGCATATCTGAAATTCTGAAGCACTAATTCAAATCCTTTAAACAGAGGGCAGGGATATATGCACCTAAGCAGTACTGGTCAAAGTATGGCCTCACTCTGCACTGCCTCACCTTCTTCTAGGCTTCTGCCACACCATTTCATGGCCTGAAAAGTTATTAGAACTACGTGAAATCTTCTTCTGAGACACATATTCTAGTGGAGACCTCTAGTGGATACCTTTCCCTTCTCCCAGCATGAGCCATTTCTACTTCTTGGGCTCCATTGTTTAATAATATGACTGGGGAACACATGTGTCTCTTTAGACTATCATAATTTCTGCCAGACCAGTTACAAGTAAGTCTCTTTAATATCTTAACACCTCCATCTTGAGAAGGAACATGTCTGTGTATGAAATACATATAATAAAATTCAAGGAGGGACCAAGGTTTGAATAGTATCAGATAGTTGAGTATAAGAACCATAACCCCCCTACTCCACTCCCAACAGTGGGCAAAGAGACACCTTGTTGGTGCTGATGCTTGTATAACAGTCGGGGCGGAGCAGACAGGAGTCCTTCATGAGTCCTAGCTTGATGCCTGGCTTCGTGGCCCAAGCTGTTTTATGCCTAGGTGTAGAGAATCTTATTGGGGTGTTGTGCCGCCTGGCAGGAGTATGACATTGGCCAAGGAGCTTGACATTGGCCAAGGACAAGGAAATGGGCTGCTTGGCAGGATCTGACATTAGGGCATGACAAAGAAGTACATCCAGGCAGGAATCTGGCATTAGGGTGGGACAAAGAAGCAGAATCAACTGGGGTCATGATGCAGTTTTGTCCAATTGTCTTCTTTTCGATCCTCGCTCCTGCACTGGAGGACCTGCTGACTGACTGAGCTGGCTTTGTCAGGTGGCGCCTCAAAGTTGGAGCTCCAGTAAGTGGGATACAGCAAAGTACATCTCGGGAAAAGGAAGCATGAGCAGAGGAAAATTTGAGCCAGCAGAAGAAAACGGGGCTCAGTGGTTGCCAGAAAAAGCTGGTGCAACAAATGAAACAGTCCCACACTCCTGTGGAACAGGCCCACCCTCCCGATGATTCCCCTACTGATGATGATCCCCTTCCTGTATGCTATGAAGTCCACTAGGCTATGTTCCTGACCTGCCACTGATATATCCAGCAGTGTGGCCCAGGACTGGAGATTCATGTGACCAGTAATAATACTCAATTTCTTAGATCTCCCTGGACAGGGGAGTCAATTTATAATAAGACTGTGACTTTCAATGCATTTGGTGATGGGATCCCTGTTTGCTTTGTGAAGAATAGTACAAATAATGGATGTACTTGAGTGTTTCTTCAAACTTGGAAGAAAAAGGTTTCACAAACTGTAACTCAATTCATAGAGATAGGCAAGCCTAAATGTTATGAGGAATTTGCCCCTGGTCCTCATGAGCTACAACCTTGTGGATCTGTACAGACAGAGAATGTGGAACAGGTATTTAACAAAGTTATTAGTTGGAAAGAATGTTTTAATCAACCCATCTATGTGGTTTAATGTTTCCAAGAGAATGCAAATTATTGATTGGGCAGGGAATCAGTCAAACATTGGGCAAAAGGAGATGTCCATAGGCCTTTGACAATCAGGAGCAGGCCATTTCCAACAGCATATCTGGAAGTTAGCTGCAACTCTCTATAAAGTTACATTTGCTATAGACAAAATTGGGACAGGATCTGGATTTAAAGCAAGTATTAGTACATGTGTTAAAGCTCCCAATCTTTTAATAATTGGTCATGTTAAAATTACTCTTGTTTCTTCTACAGTATTTAATATAAGTTGTGCTGATTGTACACTTTCTAATTGTGTTAGTGTGTTGAAATCTGGCATGTCTGTTATGGTGGTCTATCAACCAGCTCTTTTTTTGTTCTATCGTCTGTGAATATAACAAGACCCTGGTATTCTGAAGAAAGCTTGCAGGCACTGAAAGAAGTGAGTCAGGCTTTAAGTAGAAGCAAGAGGGTAGTGGGCTTGATTATTGCTGGTATAGCAGCTTTAATTACATTAATAACTAGCACCACTGCCTCTGCAATTGCTTCATCACAAGAGGTTAAGACAGCTACTTTTGTTAATCATTTGGCCAAAAATGTTACTAATATTCTGAGTGTTCAAGAGGATTTAGATAGGTGCTTGTAACAATGGATTGACACTCTTTGTGATACTATTCAAATTATTGGAGAGGATGTTCAGAGCTTAAAAGTAAGGAGCCATCTCAAGTGTCATGCTAGATACCAATGGATTTGTATTACTTCTCAGGTTTACAGTGACAGTCACTATAGATGGGAAAAAGTTCAAAGACACTTGCAGGGTATTTGGTATAATTCCAATACTTCTCTGGATATTTTAGTTTTGCATACTGAGATTATGAATTTAAAAAATGCTGCTCCCCTGAGCTTTGGTGCTGCTGATATTGCTGGCAAAATTGTCCATGGCCTGAAGTCAGTATTTCCATATTGGTCAAGCTTCAAGACCTTCATATATGGCTTGATCATGCTAGCCCTTCTTGTCCTGGGAATACATTTATGCTGGCCCATCATGTTAAAGCTTGCCTTTAACAACATCAACATGCTGGAAGCCAAAGTACATGGCTTGAAACTAAAAATGAACCCCCAGACAGAGTCATTAATTTAATAGGCTGACAAGTCAAGAACAGGTAAGATTCTGCACAGAGCCTTACCAACCTAAGACAGAGGCATGTGCTGAAAGGCCATGTTTGTTCAAATAAACACAAGCTGCACATGTCTTGAAGATGGTTAAGGAAGGCATTCTTGTCAGAACAATCTAAGATAGGCTCAGCCTTGTTTATAAAATTAAAAGGGAAGAGAATGTAGAGAGCCTTATTGGGGCACCATGCCACGTGGCAGGAATCTGACATTGATCAAGGAACTTGACATTGGCCAAGGACAAGGAAATGGGCTTCTTGGCAGGAATCTGATATTAGGACATGACAAAGAAGTAAATCCAGGTAGGAATCTGACATTAGGGTGGGACAAAGAAGCAGGCTTCAGTCATAATTATGACTTTAGGCTCGGACAAAGAAGTAAGCTCAGACATCTTGATCATCCTTTAGACACAACAATCACTGGAGTGATCATGGGGCTTTGTGTTTATTGTCTTGCTTGTTCCTTGACTATTTATTCTTTTGCTTGATTCCTCCTTGTACTACTTCCCCTTAATACCTGAATGTAATTAAAATGGTATAAAAGTGGATTGGAAAATATAAACCTGCCTTCAGTCTCAGAACTGACTGGGGTCATGCTGCAGTTTTGTCTAATTGTCTCTTTCATTTCAGTCCTTGATCCTGCACTGGAGGAGCTTTTGACTGACTGAGCTGACTTGGTCACCTAGGACACATGACAAATCAAATCCAGGCAGCACAGCTCAGGAAGAGGAAGAGAGACAGAGAACTGCTTTCTACCATGACACATGGTGTTGGTAGGGAAAAATGCTCTACCCCACAGCAAGGGCAGGTCATAGAAACACAGAGCCGCACTTAACCACCACAAAGTGTATTGTGAGAGAAGACAGACAGAGACTAGCAGACCACCATGGCACCCACAGATCTGCCCTCTGGTGTTGTGGATTGCCCTGGTGCTGTTTGTATTTTGATGCTAATTCTGCTTCCCCAAGAGGGGTTGCCTGGGACTAGGAGTGAATCAGTACTCAGGTAACTTTATGTTTTGGGGAGAGGAGAGAAAGGAGGGGAGAGATGAGGAAAGAAGAGGGAGAGAGGAAGACTGAAGGGGAGGAGGTGGAAGGAAAATGGAGCAGAAGCAGGTGGCCTGGAGAAAGCACATTATAAGGGATCGCATAGCTTGGAAATATAGTAGTGTAGTAGTAGATCAGCCCAATCTAGGCACACAGCTTGTATTCATATTAATTGAGTTGTGTTTTCCTTGCATGGGCTTATTTGAGTTGGAGATTTACCACAACACTCTGGTGGACGGCACAGGTGGGCTGTAGCCATGCCATGCAGCTCTGTCCCTTCCCAGCTACAGCACTTGTGAGGGTGGCTCTTGCACCCCTCCTGGACAGCACAGCAGAGCTGACCCTTGTAGTGAGAGTTCTGAGATCTTGGTTTCTTTTAAAAACACAGGAATATTTTAAGAATATGTTTTTGTTTTAATCCCAGATGTGGGGATGTGGAGCTGCTTTGCAGCAGCTATGATTTGCCTCATGCTCTAGCAGAGGCATGGTTTTGCCAGCTGCAGATGTTTTCTGCAATTGTATGACATTTATAGTTCTGAGAACTTTTCAAAGGGCATATAAATACTAAATCCCCATAGCTGGGGTGGATAGTTGTTAATCCTTCAGGGAGGTTGGTTGCAGTTTGTTAGTAGCTGTGCTCTATGAAGAAACAAGAAGAAAATAATTAGATTCAAGTATCTATCTCTCCCCCCCCACCCTTCTTTCTTTCCTATTTAGTAATAGGAGGTAAAACCAGGGAGTTAAATGATGGGAAAAAGAACCCATAAAAGCTAGACCAGCTACAGATCCTGGTGATGGGGGTACAGGTGAGCCCATTCAAGAATAAGAGCGTGGGGGAGTTGGCCCTGACACTTCTCTGCCATGAGATGGCATTGGTATGGAGGTTATGACCTCCTCTTCTTACCCTTCATGACCTGTGACAGTTTGGAGAGCAGACCCCAAGGTCATAAGAGTGGGTGAGCTGGCCTTGTACCTCACTGGCTGCAGCACAAGGAAGAGTGGACTCTTCACCTCACCTGGGCAGCACAGTAGGGCTGTGGAGGGGGTGCAAGTGAGCCAGCCCCAAGAGCAAGAGCTTGGGAGAGCTGGCCTGCCACTGATCTGCTAGAGCCAGGATAATGCATGAGAGCAGGAGAGCTAGCCTTGCCTCCTTATTGGCTGTGGCACTCAGGTATGTGGGTCCTGCACCTCCTTTGGGTAATACAGTGGAGCCTTGAGGTTGAAGGCCAGGATGAATCAGTCCCATGGGTGTGAGAGCAGGAGAGCTGACCCAGCCCCTTGAAGGCTGAAGAAATTGGGTGAATGAGCCCTACACCTTGTCTGGGCAGCACAGTGGAGCTGGCTCTGGAAGCATGGATGCACATGAGCTGGCTCAAGGGCATGAGAGTAGAAGCAATGCCTCTGTCTCCTGCCATTGATGACATTAGATGGCCTAGCAGAAGTAATACTGAAGAGTGAACCCTGGTGGTGCAAATAAGGGAAACTCAGCATACTGACTACCTTGGCTGTCACCTACGCCCAGATTCAGTGTTCTGAGCTGGCCTGCTCCAAAATTGGTATTATCTGTAAATGGTTGGGACATATGGAAGGGCCAGTCCTGCTGAACCAAAGCTGCTGGATCTCCATGACATAGGGCAGCAATGGGACGAGTTAGAGGAGTCTCCATTAAGTTCCAATGTTGGGCAGAGATCTCTAACCACATCAATGGCTCACTGCAATGAATATTTCCAAGAAGATGTGCAGCAGACAGAGGGGTATACTGTGGGACTCACTGTGACATACTATAGCTTCCACAATGAAATGTTTTCTATGCTTTGGTTTTTTTTTTCTGTTTGTGTGTTTTTTATTTGGAGGGGGTGTTGCAAGGGTGAAGGGTGAATATGAGGGGATATGGAGATGAGCAGGGCTGTATGCATGACAAAGGGTTTTTAAAAAATTCTTTTCCATAACCTCTTGGCTTTTGCTTACTCTTGGAAGAGCTGGCAAAAGCAACGCCATTTTGTTGGTTTGAGACAGGCTCTCCTTATAATGCCTAGTCCCTCCCCGATCTTTAAACTTATAACCTCATGCTTCAGCCTCCCAATTACAGGAAAGAGTGCTGACCCAGCACCACTGTATTTCAATTCTGATGACTTTTTCCCTTGTCTCTGAAAAATATTCTTTGAAACACTGATGATTAACCATGTTACATGGTTTGTTGTCTCTTGTCCCACACTGTCAAGATATTATCTATCCCATTTGATCTAATTTGATTTCACATTGGAGGTACTGAGGAGAGGGTAAATGTCAGGCATCTCTAAATTAATTACAGTAAACGCTTTAGGCACAATTTAAACAGCTGACACACAGAAGTAGCTCTCCAGTTAGGTGGCCCTAAAGTACACTCTTGGTACCCTGAGACGGAGCTGAAGAAAACACAGTACTGGTTGTATCTTAATCCCATTGTTCTCATTGGCATTGGCTGCTATATTTAATCATGTGTGATTGCATGTTATAATTTTTAATTGGCTCTCTTAGTCATACCCACCACTGGTTCTTAGCACATAAACTTCTGGGTGTTCTGACTTCACTGTTCTGTAGCAAAAGAAACAGAGCTCAGTTCTTTCTTTTTGCTCCTGTTTGTACTTGCATCTAGTCCTTGGGCAGGTGAAGATGTAGCCTACTTACCAGTGAATTGATGGTGTCTATGATTCTGGTTCTTACTGTCCCCACCCCATACTACTTGTGTTTTCAAAGCTTTAGTAGCCTCTCCATAATTTCCATTTCTTAGTTGT
The DNA here is from genome assembly GCF_947179515.1 of Apodemus sylvaticus. Lineage (NCBI taxonomy): Eukaryota > Metazoa > Chordata > Mammalia > Rodentia > Muridae > Apodemus > Apodemus sylvaticus. Next base: position 148,432,978 of record NC_067473.1, on the reverse strand, counting down.
ATCCAGAAATAGGGGAGAATGATTTTTTTCCATATTTCCTGATACCAGCTCCCGAAAATACTCACTTATTCTTTATTTAAACCCCTTACTTACACCCAATATTGGAACTTACATTTTGTACACCTTCTGGTGTTCCTTTTCCTCTTCCTCCTCAGTGAAGGTGCAATACTCAATGTATACCATATTATGAGCTGTTCATCTCATGTGGAACTATAATAGGATATATATATATATATGTGTGTGTGTGTGTGTGTGTGTGTGTGTGTGTGTGTATGTGTATTATACTAGGTATTACTAACAGTGTACTGTCAAATACTTATGTGTTATATAGCTGTCTTGGGTAGCCTTATCCTGAGGTCAAAAGGCAGGTTCACTGATATAGTTTAAGGAATACCTAATAACTACCTCTCTGCTCTAATTACTCAGTGTATAGGCAAGGTGATTAAAGCAAAATTTTATGATTTCCCAAAGGTGTGTGAGTTTCACAAAAAAACATTTTCAAGTCAAACTAAGTAAATAACTCGCTCCCATGGGATTAATTACCTCCTAAGTTATCACACCGTAATGACTAGGAGGTAAAACATCATATAATGGGATTTTGGGAAGCCCCAGAGAAGGCCATTGCCTCCCTAAAATATTCTATCTCAATCACTGTTAACTGTTCCATGGTTTTCAGAAACAGTTGGCATGAGACAACAAAAATAACTTGGCTTCTTCCTCTCCTCTGTCTTCATGCTTTCAAATCCACACTCCCTGTAAGCACCCCAACTTGAATAAGCATTCATTTATGTATATCACTTGTGCTGCTGATTTGTTTATGCCCTGTTCCCCAACATAAGGGTTTTATCGATTCTTCAGCCTCAATTCCCTCAGGGCTAATTTTCTTGAAAAGTTGATTTATACAAGAGGATTGCAATGAGTACCAAGGGAATACAAAGTTGGGCACTCTATGGCCAATAGCTGTTTCTCACTTAGGAGATGGTTTTAAATGCTATATGGCTGGTAGCTATTTCTCATTTAGGAAATGGTTTTAAATTGGCTTTCTTGGGGCCCATGTATAGACAAATTCTTGAGCTTTAGCCAAGCAACCAGTGATTTCACAAACCCTATAGGTAATATTGATGCCCCAAATTTAGAGGTCCTAGAGATAGGAAGTTACTAATTGGCTAGAAGTGGTATAATGAACAAAAAGTATATGTTGTTAGTATCTATTAAATTATTGTTTTCCATTCTGTTTGGAAAACAACTTATCATTGCACCAAGTTGCAGGCAGATTAGATAAGCAAAACATACATGCTGGGTGTGATGGGTGGGCAGTGATGAAATCCTCCACTTCCTTCTCTGCCTTCTAGCAGTGTGAATATGTTATCTGCTGACAGCATTACAAATAAAATTTTCCTAGTAAAATTCACTTTTCTATTTAAGTAGTGCTAAAAGCACTTCAAAAGTGCATCATTTTGCAAAACATATATTATTTCAACTCCCCTTCTCATTAGCCCTTAGAAAATGTTAGGCAATATATGTTGATCTGTCTTAGTCAAGGTTTCTATTCCTGTACAAACATCATGAACAAGAAGCAAGTCAGGGAGGAAAGGGTTTATTGAGCCTACACTTCCACGTTGCAGTTCATCATCAAAGGAAGTCAGGACTGGAACTTAAGCAGGTCAGGAAGCAGGAGCTGATGCAGAGGCCATGGAGGGATGTTTCTTACTGGCTTGATCCCCCTGGCTTGCTCAGCTAGCTTTCTTATAGAACCCAAGACTACCAGTCCAGGGATGGCACCACCCACTATGGGTCCTCCCCCTTGATCACTAATTGAGAAAATGTCCTACAGCTGGATCTCATGGAGACATTTCCTCAACTGAAGCTCCTTTCTCTGTGATAACTCCAGCCTATATCAAGTTGACAAACAAAACCAGCCAGTATAATCCCCTACTCCACTTCCTCTCTCATCCTTCCCCCTTCTTTACTCCAAGTACAATGTGTGCTATCCATTTGGTATGGATCCATGGACTTCCACTAGAACCTGGTGAACCTAACATTCATTAACTCTTGGTCATAATATTAACACTGCCCAGTGTAGTAGTTTGAATGTAAAGAGACCTAGTTGACTCATATTTTAGTACTTGGTCCCCAGTTGGAGTTATACATTGGAAGGATCTGGAGGTATTGCCTTGTTAGAGGAAATGTAGGGGACTGGCTTGAGGCTTCAGCTGGTTCCTGCCATTCCCAGTACACTCTGCTTCCTGTTTGTAGCTCTGGATGTGAGCTCTCAGCTGCTATTCTAGCACCATGACTGCTTGCGATGATGGTCATAAGCTCCTATTCCTATGGAACCATGAGTCCCAAATAAACCCTTTCTTTTATAAGTTGCCATGTCATGATGTTTTAGCACAGCATTAGAAGAGTAACTGATGTGGCAGGTCTTGTTCAGAAAGTTCTTTCGTGTGCCAGTGAGTTCCTATGGCAAGCATATTCACTGCTTTCTCCACCAGCGTATTCAGGGTTTCATGCCTCATGTTGTGGTTCTTGATCCATGTAGGGTTGACTTCTGTGTAGAGTGTTAGATGTGGGTCTATTTTCATTTTTCTACATATGGCTACCCAATTTAGCCAGTACCATTTCTTAAAGATGCTGTCTTTTCTCCAGGATATGTTGGAGAAATATGGATTCTTTTTGGTCAAGAATCAAATGTATATAGGTATGTTGAGTTATATTCTGGTTTCCCATTCTAATCCATTGATTAATATTCTTTTATTATAATAACATGCTGTTTTTATTGCTATAACTCTAACTCTAGTACATCCTGACATCTTGGATGGTGATTTCTACAGCACTTCTTCTACTATTCAGGGTTCTTTAACTAGCCTTGGGCTTTTGTGTTTCCATATGAAGTTAAAAACATTTTTTCCAATTTCTGTGAACTGTGTGGGAATTTTCATTGGGATTGCACTGAATCTGCAGACAGTTTATGGTAAGGTGGCCATTTTCACAATAGTAATCCTCCTGATCCATGAACATGGGAGGTCTTTCCAGATTTTGATGTCCTCTTTAATTTCTTCCTTTGACGACTTGAAGTTTTTATTGTATAAGCCTTTTATTATACAAGTCTTTCACTTGGTTAGAGTTATTGAAACCTAATTTTTAAGGTTGCTAAGGACCAGCCTCAGCTTGGAGAGGGAGTCCTGAGAAAGGGATGTTTGGGAGCAGCAAAAGAAATGATTCAAAGTCAATGATGGGGTGCAAGTTGACAGCTCTGTAGTCTCCTCAAGACAGCCTTCTGCTCAAGTCAACTCTCTGCTCAAGATAGCTCTCTGCTTAAGATCGATATATAGATAGCTCTTGGGTTTTCTGACCAAAGTCTGAAAACCTGCTAGAAAAATTCTAAAAGCTCTCTGGATAAGCATGGGTTTTCTAACCAAAGTCTGAAAATCTGCCAGAACAATTCCAAAAGAGCTATGTTAGCTTTCCATGCAGTTCTATCAAGGTAGTTCTCTCTTGCAAAGCAAAGGTCAGTCTTTTATTCATATATCATTTTAATCATTTACCCCGTTCCTTTTTTATTATCCCACAAAAGAGCATTTTAGTCCCAAGATTCTCAGAAAAAGACAGTAAGTACATTTTTTAACATAACAAATAAATTCAGAGATCTGCCTACTTTTGTAAGCACAAACAAAAGGCTTAGCTGGATGGGATCTTGCCACTCTCTTTATCTCCTTAATACCTTTCTGACAAGCTGAGTCACTAGTGCAGCTGCCTCTGTTCTTTCAGGTCTGTGAAGCCCTTCACATAAATTATATTGCATCCTCATATTTTTCATAATTGAGAAATCCTGTAAAGGACAGCCCTTTCACTGATTTATGTATTCATGACCTCATGTTTCCAGAGTTCTTTCTCACAGCCTTAATGGCTATCCTGAAGGTCTCAGATTACAGAGACACATTCACACTTCCCAGAATTGTGCTCTTTCTAGATAATCATGGACTCATTAACCATCGTAAGGAGAACATGTTCTGAATGAGGAACATGAAGTAAACTTTTTTATAATAATAATAATTATTATTATTACATATTCTTTATTTAAATTTCAAATGATATCCCCTTTCCTGGTTCCCCTCTCCTGAAAATCCCATAAGCTATCTCCCTTCCCCTCATAAGGGAAATTGGTCTGAAATTATCTTTCTTTGTTGGATCTTTGTGTGGTTTTGGTATCAGCATAATTGTGGCTTCAAAGAACGAGTTGGGGAGTGTTCCCTCTGTTTCCATTTTGAGGAATAGTTTGAAGAGTATTGGTGTTAGATCTTCTTTGAAAGTCTGATAGAATTCTGCACTAAAACCATCTGGTTCTAGTCTATTTTTGGTTGGGAGACTTTCAATGACTACTTCTGTTTCTTTAGGGGTTATGGGACCGTTTAGATGATCTATCTGATCCTAATTTAACTTTAGTATTTGGTGTCTGTCTAGGAAATTGTCCATTTCATCCAGATTTTCCAGTTGTGTTGAGTATAGTCTTTTGTAGTAGGATCTGATGATTTTTTGAATTTCCTAAGTTTCTGTTGTTATATCTCCTATTTCATTTCTGATTTTGTTAATTTGGATACTGTCTCTGTGCCCTCTGGTTAGTCTGGATAAGGATTTATCTGTCTTATTGATTTTCTCAAAGAAACAGCCCCTGGTTTTGCTGATTCTTTGTATAGTTCTTTTTGTTTCAACTTGGTTGATTTTAGCCCTGAGTTTGATGATTTCCTGCCTTCTACTCCTCTTGGGCGTTTTCGCTTCTTTCTGTTCTAGAGCTTTCAGGTGTACTGTTAAGCTGCTAGTGTATGCTCTCTTCACCTTCTTTCTGGAGGCACTTAGAGCTATGACTTTTCCTCTTAGCACTGCTTTCATTGTGTCCCATAAATTTGGGTATGTTGTGCTTTCATTTTCATTAAATTCTTTAAAGTCTTTGATTTCTTTCCTTATTTCTTCCTTGACCGAGGTATCATTGAGTAGAGCATTGTTCAGCTTCCATGTGTATGTGGGCTTTCTGTTGTTTTTGTTGCTATTGAAGACCACCCTTACTCCATAGTGATCTGATAGGAGGCATGGGATTAGTTTGATCTTCTTATATCTGTTGAGGTCTGTTTTGTAATGAATTATATGGTCAGTTTTGGAGAAGGCACTGTGAGGTGCTGAGAAGAAGGTATATTCCTTTGATTTAGGATGAAATGTTCTATAGATATCTGTTAAATCCATTTGGTCCAAAACTTCTGTTAGTTTCACTGTGTCTTTTAGTTTGTGTTTCCGTGATCTGTTCATTGAGGAGAGTGGGATGTTGAAGTCACCCACAATTATTTTGTGAGGTGTAATGTGTGCTTTAAGTTTTATGAATGAGGGTACCCTTGCATTTGGAGCATAGATGTTCAGAATTGAGAGTTATTCTTGGTAGATTTTTCCTTTCATGAATATGAAGTGTCCTTCTGTGTCTTTTTGATGACTTTTGGTTGAAAGTCAATTTTATCCGATATTAGAATGGCTATTCTAGCTTGTTTCCTGGAACCATTTGCTTGGAAAATTGTTTTCCAACCTTTTACTCTGAGGTAGTGTTTGTCTTTGACACTGAGCTGCATTTCCTGTATGCAGCAAAATGCTGGGTCCTGTTTATGTATCAAGTCTGTTAGTCTATGCCTTTTTATTGGGGAATTGAGTCTATTGATGTTAAGAGATATTAAGGAATAGTGATTGTTGCTTCCTGTTATTTTTGATGTAATTTTTATGTTTGTGTGGTTATCTTCTTTTGGGTTTGTTGAAAGAAGATTAATTTCTTGCTTTTTCTAGTGTGTAGTTTCCCTCCTTTTGTTGGTGTTTTCCATTCATTATCCTTTGAAGGGCTGGATTTGTGGAAAGAAAGGGAAACACAAAGTTAGAAGCCCTTGCAAGGGTCAGGAGCTTTTTGCAGTTTGAATTTTCTTTGACTGTTGTATCAATGCTTTCTATAATATCTTCTGCATCTGAGATTCTCTCTTCTATCTTTTGTATTCTGTTGTTGATGCTTGCATCCCTGACTCCTGACTTCTTTCTTAGGTTTTCTATGTCCAGAGTTCTTTCCTTTCGTGATTTCTTTATTGTTCCTATCTCTATTTTTACATCCTGGATTGTTTTGTTTAATTCCTTGTGCTTTCCTATAATTATTTAAGGGATTCTGCCTGTTTACCTGTGTTCTCCTGTATTTCTTTAAGGGAATTATTTTTGTCCTTCTTGAAGCCCTCTATCAGCTTTATGAGCTGTGATTTTAAATCCAAATCTTGCTTTTCCGGTGTGTTAGGGTATCCAGGACTTGCTGTTGTGGGAGAATTGGGTTGTGATGATGGCAAGCTGCCTTGATGTCTGATAGTAACATTCCTACATTTGCCTTTTGCCATCTGGTTATCTCTGGCGTTAGTTGGTCCTGCTGTCTCTGACTGGTGCTTATCCCTCATGTGTGCCTGCAAACCTGTTTCAGCAACCCTGGGTGACTGGCCCTCCCCTGGCACAGACTGATGTGGCACTGTCCAGCTTCTGAGTGCAGGTGGGGTCCTGGCATACCCTGTCTCAACTGTTCTGACACTTGGGTGTTCCCTGTGTTTCTGGATGTACCTGCCCTCTCAGGCACAGGAGCAAAGATGGCAGCCTCACCTCTAAATGCAGGAATCCCTCTAAATGCGGGACTCCCTGCAGAGTAGATTTCCCCTGGCAGGATAGGTGCACAGATGGCTGTGCCACTACCCAGATCCTGTGTGCAGGTGGGGCCCTTGTAGACCATGTCCCAGCTGCTCTGTTGCTCAGGTGTTCCCTGTGTTCCTGGCTGTAACAGCCCACTCAGTTGCAAGAGTGAAGATGGCAGCCTCATCCCTATTATTATTGTTGTTGTTGTTATATTACATTATTATACAAACAAGCGTTATGCCTAGCAACTGTTAACACTTGTGGAGACCCATGCCCTGCTGACTCTGCTCCATGGGCAAGAATGTCATTTCTTCCAAGGCCATGCAGGGCTTGAGAGAGGGTATTAAGAAAGGTATTGTTTCCCTTCTTTATTTCTCAGTATGTTTATCATTTCTATATAAGAAGGCTACAGATTTTTGTGTGTTGATTTTATGTCCTGCTACTTTGCTAAAGGTCTTTGCCAGCTATAAAAGTTTTCTGGTGGAGTCACTTATGTATAAAACTATAATTTCTGTGATGAGGGTTCTTTAATATCTTCCTTTCATATATATATATATATATATATATGTGTGTGTGTGTGTGTGTGTGTGTGTGTGTGTATGTGTGTGTGTGTATATATATATGTATATATATATATATATATATATATATCCTTCATTTCCTTTACTTATCTGATTCTCTAGCTAATATTTAAAACAGTGGAATAAACAGCGATCAAAAGAGTATACACCCTTGTTTTGTTCTTGATTTCAGTGGAAATACATTGCATTTCTCTACACTTAGAATATTATTATGAATTCCTTTTATTATGTTGTGCTGTCTCTCATATTCACAGTGTCTCTAGGGATGCTGGATGAGGGGATGTTGGATTTTTGTCAAAGGCCTATTTTGTATCTAATGTGATAATTAAGTGGTTTTGGTGTTTTAATTTGTTTATGCTGCAGATTATATTTATTAATTTACATGTGTTGAATCAACCATGTATTTCTGAGATGAAGCTAACTTGATGATTGTGGCCAATATTATGATGTGTTTTTAAATTCAGTTTACAAGTATTTTATTGAGAATTTTTGGGTAAATTGGGTAACAGTTTGAAAATCTTATTGATTTTTTTAAAACAACTATTCATTTCAGTGATTCTTTGTATTGTTTTTTATTTGTGTTTGTTTCTAGTTTGTTAATTCCAGCCCAAGTTTGATTATTTTTCCTCATTGACTCTTTTTGTGTGTTTCCTTCTTCTTGTTTTTCTAAAGACTTCAAGCATGACATTAACCTGATAATTTGAAACCTCTCAAAGTTTTAATGTAGGCATTTAGAGCTATGAACTTTCTGTGAGGATTTCATTGTTTTCTTTTCTTAGCCTTTTGTTATTGAATATTTTCCTTATCTACATTTCAAATGCTATCCCCTTTCCCAGTCCCCCCTCCCAAAACCTTCTATCCCATCCCCTGCTTCTATGAGGGTGTTCCCCTACATACCTACCCACTCCTGCCTCCCCACTCTGGCATTCCCCCTACACTGAGGCATTGAGCCTTCTCAGGACCAAGGTCCTCTCCTCCCATTGATGCCCAACAAGGCCATCCTCTGGTACATATGCAGCTGGAGCAATAGGTACTCTTTAGATGGAGTTTTAGTCCCTAGGAGCTCTGGGGAAGGAGGTGTCTGGTTGGTTGATATTGTTGTTCTTCCTATGGGGTTCCAAACCCTTTCAGTTCCTTCAGTCCTTTCTCTAACTCCTCCATTGGGGGCCCTGTGCTCAGTCCAATGGTTAGCTACAAGTGTCCACATCTGTATTTGTCAGGCTCAGGCAGAGCCTCTCAGGAGACAGCTATATCAGGCTTCTGTCAGCAAGCACTTCTTGGTATCCACAATAGTGTCTGGGTTTGGTGACTGTATATGGGATGGAACCCCAGGTGGGGCAGTCTCTGGATGGCCTTTCCTTCAGTCTTTGCTCCATACTTTGCCTCTGTATTTCCTCCTATGAGAATTTATTCTCCCTTCTAAGAAGGACAGAAGGATCTACACTTTGGTCTTCCTTCTTCAACAAATAGGACCTCATAAAATTGAAAAGTTTCTGTAAGGCAAAGAATACTGTCAATAGCACAAAATGGCAACCAACAGATTGGGAAAAAGATCTTTACAACCCTACATCCAATGGAGGGCTAATATCCAAAATATACAAAGAACTCAAGAAGTTAGACTCCAGAGAACCAAATAGCCCTATTAAAATGGGGTACAGAGCTAAACAAAGAATTTTCACCTGAAGAACTTCAAATGGTTGAGAAGCACCCTAAAAATGTTCAACATCATTAGTCATTAGGGAATGCAAATCAAAACAACCCTGAGATTTCACCTTACACCAGTCAGAATGGCTAAGGTGAAAAACTCAGGAGACAGCAGGTGTTGGCGAGGATGTGGAGAAAAAGGAACACTCCTCCACCGCTGGTGGGAATGCAAGTTGGTACAACTACTCTAGAAATCAGTCTGGTGGATCCTCAGAAAACTGGGCATAACACTTCCGGAGGACCCTGCAATACCACTCCTGGGCATATACCCAGAAGATTCACCGGCATGTAATAAGGACACATGCTCCACTATGTTCATAGCAGCCCTATTTATAATTGCCAGAAGCTGGAAAGAACCCAGATGCCCCTCAATGGAGGAATGGATACAGAAAATGTGGTATATTTACACAATGGAATACTACAGCAATTAAAAACAATGAATTCATGAAATACTTAGGCAAATGGTTGGATCTGGAAAATATCATCCTAAGTGAGATAGCCCAATCACAAAAGAACACACATAGAATACAGTCACTGATAAGTTGATATTAGCTCAGAAACTCTGAATACCCAAGACACAATTCACATATCAAATGACTCCAAAGAGGAAGGAAGGAGAGGTCCCTGGTCCTGAAAAGGCTTGTTCCAGCATTGTAGGGGAGTACCAGGACAGAGAAGTAGAAGGGGGTTGATAGGAGAATGGGTGGAGGGAAGAGGGCTTAGGGAACTTATGGGGAGGGGGGAACCAGCAAAGGGAAAATCATTTGGAATGTAAACAAAGAATATAGAAAAATAAAAAAAGAGAAATGTTCAACATCCATAGTCATCAGGGAAATGCAAATCAAGCAACCCTAAGAGTCCACCTCACACCAGTCAGAATGCATAAGATTAGAAACTCAGATGACAGCAACTGCTGAAGAGGGTGTGGAGGTCTTTCCATCTTCTGAGATCTTTGATTTCTTTCTTCAGAAACTTGAAGTTACCTTTTGTAAGTCTTGAGCCTGAAATCACATCTGCTGTCTGTTTATGCATGTGATACATAGTTTTATTATGTCCAGCACATATTGTTACGCTGCAGATGTTCACAATGTCTGGATCTTACAATGTTTCTGCCCCTTTTCTGCATTATCCATGAGACTTGAGGTAGCAGGTATCCCATGTACAGCTGAGTATTCTAAACTCTTATTCTCTTTAAGTTGACCACCATGGCTCACCATCTACTTACTACTAAAGGATTTTCTGATAAGGATTAAAGGTCAGGTTGGGTTGGGGGTGGGGACATCCACATGAAGACAGGGTGGGGAGGAGGTATGGGATGTGGAACAGTGGAGAGTGGACAGGGGTGGGGGGAATAAAACATAGAGTATAAAAATAAATTAACTTAAAAAAGAGAGCAGTAATATACAGGTATATAGGTAGAATTTAGGGGACCACTTATTACTAAGTCCATTTGCAGAAAACTGATTTTGGTTCTCCCCTAGGGCCTATGATGATAATGTGTAATAGAACCACTTTAAGCTTATACTTGACTAGCTTAAATAAATGAGAGTTAGATTATGGATGTTTTATTTGGCTTTGACAATTACTGGGAGTAACCCTTAATCCACTCTTCTAACTGCTGACCTTGCTACCTCCCCATCAGTGTACCCTAAATACATGGTGTTTCTCTTGACTTTGTGCTCATGGTCCATCGCTCCTCATGGCAACTTCCTCCTCTCTTCTTGTTCTTCCTCCTTCTCCACCTGGTCTCTTCTCTCCTCTCCCCCTCCTCCATCCCCTCCCCTTCTCTCCCCTATTCCCCCTCTTCCCCAAACAGGGTAACTCAAAACCCACCTACCTCTAATCCCTTTAGTAATTGGCTCTAGCCAATTTTATTTAACCAATAGTTTTAAATCAAGGAATACAGTTTGCACAACAACAGCTTGTAAACCTGAGAAGTCACTTGTAGACCTTCCCTCTGGGTACAGAATTTAGCATTATAATACATAGCAATAGACCAAACCTTAACAATCTCTCCTTTCTGTTGTCTAAATAAAAAGGCTCTTTCTTTTATAATAATAAACAATGTACCCTAGAAACAATTATAAAATTATTATGAAAATTATTGGGTAAGAGTTATATTCAAAAAGTCTAGTCTGCTCATCTTTGGCAACTCAGAAAAAAGTATATTATCTTTCTTATCCTGCTTAGTTCAGAGTTCTGCATTTAAATCAATTTCTATCCTAACTTGTATTACTATCCTAAAATACCTTCCTAGACCTAGAACATCTCCTTAAATTCCAAACAACTTAAGCTCATAGTAAGACTATGACTATCTAGACTTCAACCCTATCAGAGACCTGAGAAAGAAATAACTATTACCTGATTATGCAGGAAGCACAAGATGCAACTTCCAAAAATTATAAAAATGACAGAGTCAGCTGACCACCTGGACAGTCTCCAATTTCTTTACAATATTGGAGCATCTATCTTCAGCCTCCTGGCCTAGAATATCTAACAGACCTTTTGTGAAGCAATACTTACCCTGTCTTGGCAGAGCTTGGCAGTTGAAATCCTTGCATGTTTGTCTTTTCTGGACAGCATTTTGTCTGCAGATAAGGTTAGAGGATTTTCTTTTCCCAGTGGCTAGCTTGACACAGTTGAAGAAATTCCATACAGAGGTCTTTGGATGCTCATCATTCTAGGTTGACTGGGATGCTGCCAGGAGCTCACATGTCTCAATGTCCAAAAAGACCTTAAATTTATAAAAACATCTTAATTGCCATATTCTTTGAGTCTCTGAGATGAAGACCGTCTGTCTTAGTCAGGATTTCCATTTCTGCATAAATATCATGACTAAGAAGCAAGTTAAGAAGGAAAGGATTTATTCAGCTTATACTTTAACACTGTTGTTAATCACCAAAGTAAGTCAGGACTGGAGCTCAAGCAGATCAGGAAGCAGGAGCTGATGCAGAGGCCATGGAGGTATGTTTCTTACTGACTTGTTTCCCTGGTTTGCTCAGCCTACTCTCTTATAGAACCCAAGAATACCAGCCTAGAGGTGTTACCACCCACAAGCCCCACCCCTTGATAACTAATTGAGAAAATGCCCCACAGCTGGATCTCATGGAGGCACTTCCCCAACTGAAGCTCCTTTCTCTGTGATAACTCCAGCCTGTGTCAAGTTGACACACAAAACCAGCCAGTACACCAGGTATCTATTATAGCATATCTGAACAAGCAAATATTGCCTATTTTCTATCTATTATCTGTACAACTCAGGATGTATATTTTTGTGATAATCAAGACTAGTATCATAAGCTAGTAGGGGATAAACTTAGAGTGTTTCTACTACATTTTGGCACACCTTACATGAGGCATAAAACCAAAATATCTGAGAGAAGTTACCAGGTAGAGAGGCACAGCACCAACACTCCCCCAAAACATGACTTTCAAGCTACTGAGGCTTGGGACCAGCTGGACTACAGTTGCAGGGAATGCTTTGCACTTATTTGACCACTGAGAGAAACAGAGGCTGTGGTTCTCCCAAGAGCTGCATGCTGTTCTGGAAAGTCAGCACTCTGCTTGGTGGTAAAAAACAAGGCTTATTCTGAGGACCATGTAGAAGAACAGCAGCCTAGTCTGAGTTCAGTGAGTTTCCAGCCCTCTGTCCGGTGAGAGGCGCTGGCACAAACAAGCATGGCAGGGCACCTGGGCCAGAGACTACTGGTGGATGTCCAAGCCTGAAGGCCTGAAGTCACACAGAAGCAGAGCAAGTTGGAGAGGCTTGGCCAGGGCTGACTAAAGGAGCTCTGAGCTAACTGAACAGCTGGAATGGGACTAACACAGAACAAGGTACAAACTCAAAAATCCCAAGAATCTAGACTGATAAGGTATTATATTTAAAGAAGAATGAAAGAGAAGGGAAGCTAAATATAAAAAAATATACTGAGAAATATTTAATTTAAATAAGAAAATAAAGTCATTAGAGAGAAAATTGAAATTAATAAGGAAACAATTTTATATTTGGCACAGAGGGAAGGAAGCCCAATGACACACTGCATCTGGATTCAATACGATCTTGCTTTGTTTATCAGCATACAGATGGGTTTTGTTTTTCAATGATTACAGTTTTGTATGTCCTCTTTAGTAGAAATCAGAATAAGACAGTCTTGGAGAAGGAAGAGACTGAGAAATTAGAAACTAGATTAGAGTCCATAAAACAGAAGTTCAAAGAATCTTTAAATCAACATCAGAAATGCTCAAAGGAATCCAATCTGGAACTTATAAAAACATCAAAAAACATAGTTCCAGACAAGAAGGTTCCAGGAGGACTTGAGAAATTAGAATGGCAGCCCATAAAGATACAATAGATTGAATTAAAAATCCAGATTCTACTTACTGATGCTAAGCTAAAGCAATGCCACACAATGGATTGTGTGTTTGTTTTATAGAGTTTGGAGAATTGAGATACACACATGTGTTGATTCATCATACAATTGATACATGCTCAGAGTCCCAATGGACTTCTGCCTTGAGTTCTAAGGGGAATGATTCTGAGGTTACACATTTATTAGAGATGATGGCTAACTCAGAGATACTTTACAGAGTAAAACTGACTATGCTCAGACATATATATCCATTAAAATGCAACAATTTTATGGACATCATGGCATCAACCCCATACCATGTCTAGCGAACAGTACAACAGGTCAAGCCATCATTATACATATGTAACTACTGGCACTTTGAAGGAAATGCTCATAGAATTCACAGAAGAGGAATATGTTATCTCTCAAAGACAGTTTAAAATGTGCTTTGCTGACTTTAAAATTTTAAAAGTCAATGAGATTAATAGCACAACTGCTAAGATATACTGGATTTTAGAAAGGACTGCTGAATTCGATCAGCCTATAGAAGTCTTAATTTCAAAGGGGAAGAAAGGAGATTCATTATGTTGGAGAGGAAGATATCTTCTATCCAAATTCTTGAAAATAACATTTGACCAGGGAAGACCCCTTGAAGATCTTGGCTGCAGACAAAAGAGGGAGATTGTAAAGATCAACAAGACAGGTAATACGTGTGTGGATCTTGCTACTTGAGAACAACTGTGAGACTGGTTGAGACATAAAAAAGTCTGCATACTGATTTGTGTGAGGTAGAATCTCAGGATCATTTTGATTTGCATTTCCCTGACGACTAAGAATGTTGAACATTTCTTTTAATACTTCTTAACTATTCCAGATTCTTCTGTTGAGAATTCTCTGTTTAGCTCTGTTCTCCACTTTTTAATAGGGGCATTTGGTTCTCTGGAATCTAACTTCTTGAGTTCTTTGTATATTTTGGATATTAGCCCTCGATCAGATGTAGGGTTAATAAAGATCTTTTCCCTATCTGTGGGCTGCCATTTTGTTCTATTTCATAGTGTCCTTTGCCTTACAGAAGCTTTTCAATTTTATAAGGTCCCATTTGTAGATTGTTGATCTTAAAGCATAAGCTATTTGGTGTTCTGTTCAGGAAATTTTCCCCTGTGCCTAAGTATTTGAGCCTCTTTCCCATTTTCTCTTCTATTATTTTCAGTGTATCTGGTTTTATGTGGAGGCCCTTGATCCACTTGGACTTGAGATTTGCACGAGGAGAAAAGAATGGATCAATTTGAATTTTTCTATCTGCCACCAGTTGAACCAGCACCATTTTTTGAAAATGCTGTCTTTTTTCCATTGGATGGTTTTAGTTCCTTTGTCAAAGATCAAGTTACCATAGGTGTGTCTGCACACCAATCAGAATAACTAAGATCAAAAGTGCAGGCGACAAAAGATGTTGGTGAAGATGTGGAGAAAGAGAAGTAGTCCTCCATTGCTGGTGGGACTGCAGACTGGTAAAGCCACTTTGGAAATCAATCTGGTGGTTCCTGAGAAAATTGGAAATTGTTTTACCTGAAAATCCAGCTATACCAATACTGGGCATATACCCAAAAAATGTTCCAACATAGAAAAAGCACCAAGCTCCACTATGTTCATAGAAGCCTTATTTATAATAACCAGAAGCTGGAAACAACCCAGATATTCCTCAACAGAAGAATGGATACAGAAAATGTGGTTCATTTACACAATGGAGTGCTACTCAGTGATTAAAAACAATAACTTCATGAAATTAGCAGACAAATGGATGGAACTAGAAAATATCATCCTGAGTGAGGTAATCCAGACACAAAAGAACACACATGGTATGTACTCACTGATAAATGGATATTATCCCCAAAGCTCACAATGCCATGATTCAACCCCAGACCACATGAAGCTTAGGAGGAAAGAAGGCCAGGGTGTCGATGCTTCAGTCCCACATTGAGGGGGGAACAGGATTATCACAGGAAGTGGAGGGACAGGGAGAGAAGAGGAGAAGGAAATAAGGGGGCAGTATCAGATACAGGAAGGAATGGGAGAGAGGTACAGAGGGTCAGGATATTGAGCAAAAATAAGTGGTGGTGGTGGGGAGATGAGGAACTGGGGATAGAGTCTCAGACACCAGAGAAATGAAAGGCTCCCAGGACCCAACAGGGATGACTTTAGCTGAAATGTGCAGAGAAGGGGGAGATAAAACCAGTAGAGACCACCCCCAGCAAAGAAGCACCACCCTCAGTTGAGGAATGGTGGCACCCATCCATCTCAAAGTTTTTAATTCAGAAATGCTCTTGTCCAAATGAATAACAGGGACAAAAAATGGAGCAGAGACTGAAGGAAGGGCCATCCAGGGACTGCCACACCTGGGGTTCCATCATGTCTGTTGACATCAAACCTGAGCGACACTGTTGCTGCAGTCAAGAGGCACTTGCTGACAAGAACCTGGTGTGGCTGTTCCTTGGGAGGTTTGGTCAGCAAGTGACCAATGCAGATGTGGATGTTTGGTGCCAACCATCAGACTGAGCTCAGGGACCCTAGTGGGGAGCTGGCAGTAGGGCTGGAGGAGCAGACAGGGATTGCAACCCCACAGGAAGAACAACATTGGCTGACCAGACCACCCAGTGCTCCCAGAGACTAGACTACCAACCAAGGAGGGCACAGGGAGGGATCCATGGTTCCACTTACATATGTAGCAGATGATGGCCTTGCCTGACAGCAATGGGAGGGGAGGTCCTTGGTCCTATAGAGGTTTGAAGCCCCAGCAAAAGGGGATGCTAGAGCAGTGGGGGAGCATCATCATAGAGGCAAAGGGAAGGGGGGAGAAGGTGAATGTGGGATGGGGCTTGTGGAGGGGTAGCTGGGAAGTGGTATATCATTTGAGATGTAAATAAATGGAATGATTAACAACAACAACAACAACCAAGTCGACATAGCCAATGGATCTTGTTGACTACAAAATCCTCAAGACTTTTTATACCATTCTTTTAAATGTTATAGATAAAAATATTACAATGATATAATCCAAACTAACTTTTATAGAGACAGTTGTCTTTCACATGTTCAAACAAAGAGCAGGAGAACTTCTTGAGTTCTTTATATATTTTGGATAATAGCCCTCTATTGGATGTAGGGTTTGTAAAGATTTTTTCCCCCAATCTGTAGGTTGCTGGTTTGTCCTATTGACTATGTCCTTGCTTTACAGAAGCTTTCCAGTTTCATTTATCAATTCTTGATCATAGAGCTTGAGCCATTGGAGTTCTGTTTAGGAAATTGCCCCTTGTGCCAATAAATTTGAGGCTCTTTCTCACTTTCTCTTCTATTAGATTCAGTCATCTGACTTCATATTGAGGTCCTTGATCCACTTGGACTTGAGCTTTGTGCAGATGACAAATATGTGTCTATTTTCATTTTTCTACATACAGACTGCCAGTTAGACCAGCACCATTTATTGAAGATGCTTTCTTTATTCCATTGTATATTTTTGGCTTCTTTGTCAAAGATCAAGTGTCAGTAAGTATGTAGTTTTATTTCTGGATCTTTAATTCTATTCCATTGGTCAACCTGCCTGTCCTCAGTGAGAGAAGATGCACCTAACCCTCCAGAGACTTGAGGCCTCAGGCAGTATGGAGGCCTGGTTGGATGGGGAGCAGCCCAGGAGGGGGATGAAGTCTAGACTGTACAAAGGGATTAAAGAATAAAAAAATAATTAATAAAAAAGGAACAGGAAAACACCCTTAATTGATCTGTGTGTGATGCACATTCCATACAAATGTCTTTAAGGAACTATGTATTGCGTGTAAGGCTTGTATATTGTAGAATGGAAGTTCAGGAGGGCAGCCCTGATAAGATTCACCCATGGTGATGCTGAGATGACCTGCTGTTCTAGCTCCCTGCTTGATCCGACCTCAGATGCATAGAAGCTGTTTCCTCTAAAGACTTGCTTCTGGAACATTTTTAGAACAGCTAGCTCACTAGGTCCAGCCTTTCAGACTGTTCAGGTTAGATCTTCAATTAAGCCCTGAACTTTCTCATCACATAGAGACTGGACAACAAATGATGCCAGCTAGCTTTCTTTTAACTTAACTATTTCCCCAATTTTATTTTAGGACTCAAACAGGAATTCTTCACCCCAATTCAGCAGGAGACAATTATAAGGAGACAATTGTCCCAGTCCCTTGAGTTGGGATGGATGATTTGGTTATTTTATAAATCATAGACATGTTGCATTTTAGGGCATGATTTACAACTATTTATGGCCTTAGGGAAAAATGAAATAAGGAGCTTAGACTCAGTGATTTCTATTTTTCCTTTCCTCTTCTCTATTCTTTTATCTTTCTTAGAAAGGGTAGGGGGTTGAGAAGGAAAAAGGGGATATAGAATTATTATAAAAGATTAGACATATAGGGGTAGATTATTGAATCTACTCTTAAACAAAAGCATTTTACTGTCATAATCTTACATTGGTAAAGATCTTTATATTTTTATAGAAAACTGAGGTTATATTTTGTTACATTGGTACAGAATTTTGTATATTGATACAGGTTTAAGGTTTTCATTGATATAAATCTTTGTATAATGATAAAGATTAAAGTTATTTTTGTTACAATAATTGACTAAACCTCTGAAATTATAAGCAGCCCCTCAATTAATTGCTTTCTTTTATTACAGTTGTTTTGGTCATGATGTCTCTTCACAGCAATAGAACAGTGACTGAGACAAAGTGCTTTCATCAATAAAGTCCATCACTAAGGTGTAACTAAGGGCAAAGGCAATATTCTGTAATATTTGGATGGTTCATAGACCTCACTAACCACCACCACCAACAACAAAAATAATAACTCATACCAGGCACTGAGATCTTTTTTGAAAACGTATAGTGTCTAGAAGATACTGTAGATGTCCCTCTGTGATAGAGTAACTCCATTTAAACTCAACTTATACATTTTAATCTATTTGCATTAGGAAGATTCTACAGTAGTGGGTTCTTACATGGCTTTTTCAAAGATCTTTAATATTAGTTAGCCCTCCTCATAATCCCTCTTCTACACTTCCCTCGCATTCCTCACCCCTCTGAATCTTTCCTATTCCATTATTCCTCTTTCCCTTTTATACCTCTGCCTCCCCTTCATGCTCCTTAGTAGGTTTTTAGATGCATGTAAGTACTCTATTTTAAACACGCATGTACTAGATAGGTTAGGAGGTTTTTTCTGTGTGTGGGTTGCTTGTTTATTTGTTTTGTCAACTTGAGATAATCTAGGATAATACGGAAAAAAAGTAACCTCAGTTGAGAAAATGCTTTAATAAGGCTGAGCTGTTGACAAGTCTGTAAGGTGATTCATTGAATAATATTGATGTGTGTGGGGTGTCCCAGCCCATTGAAGCTGGTGCTGCTTTGGAAAGGTGGTCCTGAGTTCTACAAGAAAGTAAACTGAGTGAGCCATGGAAGTCAAGGCATTAAATAGCATCCGTCTGTTCCAGTTCATGCCTGAGCTCCTTCCTGGTTTCTGTTTGATTTCTTACACTGATTTCCCTCAATAATGGACTGTGATCAAGATGTGAAGATAAATACGCCTCTTCCTCCGCAAATTCATTTTATCCACCATTTTTACCATAGTGATAGAAACAAAATAACATAGAAACTGGTACCACATTGATGGGAAATTCCTATGACACACCTGGCTAAGTTTTTCTTTTAATTTAATTAAAATATAAAATTATATCATTTCCCTGCCTTCTTTTCCTTTGGCTCCAAGCATCCACATCTGCATTGGTCACTTGCTGGCCGAACCTCCCAAATAACAGCCACACCAGGTTCCTGTCAGCAAGTGCCTCTTGACTGCATCAACAGTGTCACTCAGGTTTGATGTCTGCAGACATGATGGAACCCCAGGTGTGGCAGTCCCTGGATGGCCCTTCCTTCAGTCTCTGCTCCATTTTTTGTCCCTGTTATTCATTTGGACAGGAGCATTTCTGAATTAAAAACTTTGAGATGGATGGGTGCCACCATTCCTTGACTGAGGGTGGTGCGTCTTTGCTGGAGGTGGTCTCTACGGGTTGTATCTCCCCCTTCTCTGCACATTTCAGCTAAAGTCATCCCTGTTGGGTCCTGGGAGCCTTTCATTTCTCTGGTATCTGGGACTCTCTAGTGGCTATCCCCAGTTCCTCATCTCCCCCCCCAGCAACCACCTATTTTTGCTCAATTTCCTGACTCTCTATACTTCTCCTCCATTCCTTCCTGTACCTGATACTGCCCCCTTATTTCTTTCCCCTCCTTTCTCCCTCCCAGGTTCCCCTGTTCTTCCACCTCCTGTGTTAATTCTGTTCCCCCCTCAATGTGGGACTGAAGCATGACACCCTGGCCTCCTTTCCTCCTAAGCTCCATGTGGTCTGTGGGCTGAATCATGGCATTGTGAGCTTTTGGGCCAATATTCATTTATCAGTGAGTACATACCATGTGTGTTCTTTTGTGTCTGGATTACCTCACTCAGGATGATATTTTTTATCATCCATATGTCTGCTAATTTCATGAAGTTATTGTTTTTAATCACTGAGTAGCACTCCATTGTGTAAATGAATGACATTTTCTGTATCCATTCTTCTGTTGAGGAATATCTGGGTTTCCTTCTTCCAACAACACACATGCCCTCATTTTCACTCTCAAATCCTGGAATCTTGCTCTTTATTGTTGGTGTGTGTGTGTGTGTGTGTGTGTGTGTGTGTGAATAAACACAATCTACTGAGTCCCTTTTATGTTGATTATGTATATATTTTTAGGACTGACCACCTGAGATTTGATAATTACCTAAAGGAAATCTTCTATGGAGATTAATTCTCCCAGTCTCGAGGGTTTTTTAATAGCCCATAGCTCTTTTCCAAGAGTGGGGTCCCATGTGACTTCCCTGTCCTTGTTGGCTTATTAAATGCTGTTGTCACCATTCAGCTCTTGTTTAAGCAGCCAATTATTGAGATTTCATGGGTGTAACTTCTTGTCCTATTAAGAAAACACAAGCTTGCAGTAGACTTCCTCGTCTTCTAGTTCTTTAAAATATTTTCTTTTTTTCTTTTTTAAATTGAATTTATGCTTCATCTTCATTTCAAAGGTTACACCCCTTCTTGATTTCCCCCGTCCCTGAAAACTGTCAACCCATTCTCCCACACCCTGCCTCCAAGAATATGCTTCTCCAACCAACCCACTCCCATGACCCCCACTGGACTTCCCCACACTGGGGCCTCTATTGAGCCTTCACAGGACCAAGAACCTCTCCTCCCAATGATGCCCCCCAACAAGGCATTCCTCTGCCACACTTTTGGCTGGAACCATGTGTACCCCCTTGGTTGATGGTTTAGCCCCTGGGAGCCCTCGGGTGTCTGGTTGGGCAACATCATCGTTCTTCCCATGGGGCTTCAACAACTCCCTTCCTGCTCTTCCAGTCTGCCCTCCAACTCCTGTATTGTGATCCCTGTGCTCAGTACAATAGTTGGCTGCTAGTATTCGCCTCTGAATCTGTAAGGCTCTGGCAAGGCCCCTCCAAAAGACAATCATAGCAGGCTCTTTTCAGTATGCACTTCTTGTCATCCATAGTAGTTTTGGGGTTTGGTGACTATTTATAGGATGAATCCCCAGATAGGACAGTCTCTGGGTGGCCTTTCCTTCAGTCTCTTCTCAACACTTTGTCTCCATAGTTGTTCCTATGAATATTTTGTTCCCTTTTTCAGAGGAACCAAAGCACCCCCACTTTGGTCTTCCTTCTTCTTGAGCTTCCTGTGGTCTGTGAATTGTAACATGTATATTTTAAGCTTTTGGGCTAATATCCACTTATCAGTGAGTGCATACCATGTGTGTTCTTTTGTGACTGGATTACCTCACTCAGAATGACACTTTCTAGTTCCATCCATTTGCCTAAGAATTTCATGAATTCATTGTTTTTAATAGCTGAATAGTACTCCATTGTGTATATATACCACAGTTTCTGTATCCATTCCTCTGTTGAGGGACATCTGGGTTCTTTCCATCTTCTGGCTATTATAAATAAGGCTGGATCAACTGGAGGTCATTGTGCAGGAAAATGCAAATCGACCCATTCTTATCTTCTTGTACAAAGCTCAAGTCCAAGTGGATCAAGGACTTCCACACAAAACCAGATACACTGAAGCTTATAAAGGAGAAAGTGGGGAAGAACCTTCAAAACATGGGCACAGAGGAAAATTTCCTGAATAGAACACCAATGCCTTATGCTCTAAGAACAAGAATCCACAAATGGAACCTCATAAAACTGCAAAGCTTCTG
This sequence comes from Apodemus sylvaticus, assembly GCF_947179515.1. Classification (NCBI taxonomy): domain Eukaryota; kingdom Metazoa; phylum Chordata; class Mammalia; order Rodentia; family Muridae; genus Apodemus; species Apodemus sylvaticus. The sequence continues at coordinate 148,411,340 of NC_067473.1, read as the reverse complement.
TAAGGCAAAGGACACTGTCAATAGGACAAAACAGCAACCAACAGATTGGGAAAAGATCAATCCTATGAGGGCTAATATCCAAAGTATACAAAGAACTTAAGAAGTTAGACTCCAGAATGTCAAATAACCCTATTAAAAATGGGGTACATAGCTAAACAGAGAATTTTTAATTGAGGAAGCTTGAGTGGCTCTGAAGCACCTAAAGCATCCTTAGTTATCAGGGAAATCCTAATCAATTCAATGCCAAGATCCCACCTTACACCAGTCAGAATGGCTAAGATAAAACTCAGGGGACAACAGATGCTGGAGAGGATGTTGAGAAAGAGGAACACTTCTCCATTGCTGGTGGGATTGTAAGCTGGTAAAATCACTCTGGAAAACAGTTTGGCATTTCCTCAGAAAATTGGACATAGTACTACCTGAGGACCCAGCTATACCACTCCTGGGCATATACCCAGAAGATGCTCCAACATGTAATAAGGACACATGCTCCACTATGTTTAAAATCTTTTCATCCCCTCTCTTTCACAATGTTCCCTGAGCCATATGTGTAAGACTTGTGTTGTAGATGTATTCATTGTGGATGGGCTCTATTGACCCTTTGATATCTGCATTATGACCTGTTATGGGCTTGTAGAATGGTCCCTGTTTTCTGAAAATGGACATTTCTTTAATGAGTGCAGAAAATGACACTTATCTGTGGGTATAGGGATAACTTTTCAGAATGCAGTTAGAAGTTATACTGGTTAGGGAAATGGCAGTAATACATTCTCCTCTAAGATCCATGACTTCACTAGCTGTGGCTGGATTACTAGATTTCCAGCCTTTGGCAGCCTTCCTAATGAGCAGGACTTTAAGTTCAAGTAAACAGCTGTAGGTAATCAACAAAATATATCCCCTTATGGAACCATTAGGGATACCTTGGTATCTTGTTTGTAAAAGCCACAGTTGTGTGTATGGCTACTGATTGCCTTCCTCCTTTAACAGCTTGCTTAGCACCTTGCAGTACTATGAAAGCCAGTCCTCAGAGAGAAGGCTTTCAGGCCAGATCTAGACTGAATTCTCTGCGTCCTATGTCCAAAGTCTATGGTGTTTCCAGCAATATGGACTCACCTTCAACTTTTGAGAGGCAACCAAAGTCAAGAACAACAGCCAATAATGCTTGAGAACTTTCTTAATTTCCCATGACTATAGCACTATATTTACACGTTTGGATGGGAAATTTCCCTATTCTTGGTTACACTGCAGTGCAAAAAGAGTTCCTGGATCCTTGTTGCATAGCTGACTCATGCCATTTTGCTGTTGCTTTATGGAGTTAAGGAACATGACTGTAAAAAAAAATTCCAATAACTGGCAATTTGAAAGGAGGTTTCTCATGCCAACTAGAAGCTCATAGTATTTTAGCTCAAGTATATATATACACTGAGTCCGTTCTGTGTTGATTGTATATATATTTTTAGGACTGGCCACCTGGGATTTGATAACTACCTAGAGGAAATCATCTATAGAGAAGATTAATTCTCCCAGTCTCAGGGGTTTTTAATAGCCCAGAGCCTTTTGTGATTCTGGATGAACTTTAGGAGAATTTGTTCTCTTTCTTTTAAGAAAAAAATCTCAGTTCATAAAACAACAGCCAGTCAAAATGCAGAGTTGTGCAGCCTTGTCCCAGTGGATTTATCTAAAGAACAATTCCCACGGCTAAGGCTCAGGGAATTCTAGAAAAGGTGGCAGAGGATTATAACAGCCAGAAGATCAAGGAATTTTATGAGATGGGGGTTTGATTGGGATTGAATTATATTTGTAAGAGGTTTGTGGTAGAATAGTCATTTTCACAATACTAGTTCTTACAATCTATTAACTGGATGTCTTTTCATTTCCTGCTCTTTGTCAGTCTCTTCAGAGACTGCGACATCATTGTAGTCATCTTTTACTATGTCATTATTTACTATGTCATCTGCAATTTGGGATAGTCTGGCTTCTTTTCTGATGCGTATTCCTTTACCTTTTGCCTCTTGCTCTATTATTCCAGCTAGTGTTTTAAGCAATACATTGAAAAGGAGTGGAGCTTTCCAATTTTTATCCCTTTGACCTCCTTTTGTTGTCTAATTGCTCTGGCTAGGACTTTGAGTACTATATTGAATAGATATGGAGAGAGTAGGCAACCTTGGCTAGTCCCTGATTTTAGTGGGATTGCTTCAAGTTTCTCTCCATTTAGTTGTATGTTGGCTACTGGTTTGTTGTATGTTGCTTTTACTATGTTTAGGTATGGGCCTTGAATTCCTTATCTTTCCAAGACTTTTATCATGAAGGGGTGTTGTATTTCATCAAATGCTTTCTCTGCATCTAATGAAATGATCATGTAGTTTTTTTTCTTTGAGTTTGTTTATATAGTGGATTACATTGGTGGATTTCTGTATATTGAACCATCCCTGCATCCCTAGGATGAAACCTACTTGATCATGACGGATGATCATTTTGATGTGTTCTTGGATTCAGTTTGTGAGAATTTTATTGAGTATTTTTGCATTGATATTCAAAAATGAAATTGGTCTGAAATTCTCTTTCTTTGTTGGGTCTTTGTGTGGTTTAATTATAAGTGTGATTGTGGCTTCATAGTGGGATTGCAAGCTGGAAATCAGTCTGGCAGTTCTTCAGAAAATTGAATATAGTATTACCTGAGGACCCAACTATACCACTCCTAAGCATATACCCAGAAGATGCTCCAACATGTAATAAGGACACATGCTTCACTATGTTCATAGCAACCTTATTTATAATAGTCAGAAGCTGGAAAGAACCCAGATGTCTTTCAAAGGAGGAATGGATACATAAAGTGTGGTACATTTTCACAATATAATACTATTCAGCTATTAAAAACAATGAATTCGTGAAATCCTTAGGTAAATGGATGGAACTAGAAGATATCATGCTGAGTGAGGTAACCCAGTCACAAAAGAACACATATGGTATGCACTCATTGATAAGTGGATATTTATTAGTCCAAAAGCTCGGAATATCCAAGATACAATTCATATACCACCTGAAGCTCAAGAAGAAGGAAGACCAATGTGGATACTTCAGTCCTTCTTAGGAGGGGGAACAAAATACTCACGGGAGGAGATACAGAGACATAGTGTGGAGCAGAGACTGAAGGAAAGGCCATCCAGAGACTGCCCCATCTGGGGATCTACCTTATAAACAGTTACCAAACCCAAACACCATTGTGGATGCCAAGACGTACTTGCTGACAGCAGCTGGATATAGCTATCGTCTGAGAGACTCTGCCAGAGTCTGACAAATACAGAGGCGTATGCTCCCAATCAACCATTGGACTGAGCACAGGGTCCCCAATGGAGGAGTTAGAGAAAGGTCTGAAGGAGCTGAAGGGTTTGTGGACCCATAGGAGGAACAACAATATCAAATAACCAGACCCCTCTGAGCTCCCAGGGATTAAAGCACCAACCAAAGAGTACACATGGAGGGACCCATGGAACCAGCTGCATATGTAGCAGAGGATGGCCTTGTGGCATCAATGAGAGGAGAGGCCCTTGGTCCTTTGAAGGCTAGATGCCCCAGTGTAGGGAAATGCCAGGGTAAGGAGGCAGGAGTGGGTGGGTGGGTAAGGAGCATCCTCAGAGAAGCAGGGGAGGTGGTATGGGATAGGGTGTTTCTGTAGGGAAAACCAGGAAATGGGAATAACAGTTGAAATGAAAATAAAGAAAAATATTTAATAAAAATAAAAAGAAAAGGAGTAGAGCGAGTGGATGTCCCGTCTTGTTCCTGATTTTTACTGGCATTCCTTTATGTTTTTCTCCATTAGGGATGACATTGCCTCTATGTTTCTCATACATAGCCTTTACTGTTGCAGCATGTTCTCTCCAACCCTACATTTTCTTCTTCTTCTTCTTCTTCTTCTTCTTCTTCTTCTTCTTCTTCTTCTTCTTCTTCTTCTTCTTCTTGTATCATCTTCATTTACATTGCCAATGGTAAAACCTTTCCCAACTTCCCCCTCCCAAAAGCCTCCCTCCCCAAAGATTCCCTACCCCTCCTCCCACCCCCTGCCTCCATGTATATGCCCCTCTACTTGACACACTCCCACCTCCCCCCAGCCCCCTTACTTTCCCTTTGTTGGGACCTCTATTGAGCCTTTACCTGACCAAAGAGCACTCCTCCCACTGGTGCCCAACAAGGCCTTCCTCTGCCACATTTTTGGCTGGAACCATGAATACCCCTTGGTTGATGGTTCAGTCCCTGGGAGTCTTGGGGTGTCTGGGTGTCCGACGTCATTGTTCTTCCCATGGGGCTGTAAACCCCTTCAGCTCCTCTGGATCACCCTCCACATCCTCTGTTGGGGACCCCAAGCTGAATCCAATAGTTGGTTGCTAGTTTCTGCCTCTGTATTTGTAGGGCTCTTGCAGGGCCCCTCTGGAGACAGCAATGGCATGCTCCTTTTGGTACATGCTTCTTGTCGTAGTATCAGGGTTTGGTGACTGTTTATAGGATGAATCCCAAGGTAGGGCAGTCGCTGGGTGGCCTTTACTTCTGTCTCTGCTCCACACATTGCCTCCCTTAGTGTTCCTGTGAGTATTATGTTCCCTTTCTCAGAGGAACCATAGAACCCTCACTTAAGTCCTCCTTCTTCTTGAGCTTCCTGTGCTGGGTAAATTGTAAATTATTTATTTTGAGCTTTTGGGTTAGCATCTGCTTATTAGTGAGTGCATATCATATGTGTTCTTTTGTGACTGGGTTACCTCGCTCAGGATGACACTTTCTAGTTCCATCCATTTGCCTAAAAATTTCATGAATTCATTGTTTTTAATAGCTGAATAGTACTCCATTGTGTATATATACCACAGTTTCTGTATCCATTCCTCTGTTGAGGGACATCTGGGTTCTTTCCAGCTTCTGGCTATTATAAAAAAAGTCAGCTATGAACATAGTGGAGCATGTGTCCTTATTACATGTAGGAGTATTTTCTGGGTATATGCCCAGGAGTGGTATAGCTGGGTCCACAGGTAGTAAGTACAATGTCTAATTTTCTGAGAAATTGCCAAACTGACTTCCCCGGCCCTACATTTTCTAGGACTTTTATTATGAAGGCATGCTGGATTTTGTCAAAGGTTTTTTGTTGCTGTCTTTGTTGTTTGTTTTTTGCACCTATTGGAATGAAGATATGACATTTATCTTTTACTTCATTTATGTAACATAAGACATTTACTGGCATGCATATGCTGCATTTCCCCTGCATCTCCAATATGAAACCAACTTGTTCATAGTGGATCTTTTTGATGTATTGTTATTCAGTTTGAAAATATTTTATTGAGAATTTTTGAATCTATGTTCATTGGGGATTTTGGCCTGTACTTTTATTTGTTGTGTATTTATGTAGTTTTTGGTCTTATAGTAATTATTTTGTCATAGGGAGACTTTGGTATCATCCTTCTGTTCTTCATTATTTTTCTTTTTTACTTTAGGAAGGTGTCCTCTGAACATCTTGTTCAATTCTGCTGTGCTGTGAATTTATCTCAACATGGACATTTTTTTTTAGTTGGAAAAAATTTATTCCTCTTTCCATTCCCCTCATTTATTATGGATATGATTAGGTTACTTGGTTTTTTTGTTTTTGTTTTGTATTTTTGGGTTTTTTTGGTTTTTGTTTTTTTTTTTTGGTTTAATTTTTGTTTGGTCTAATCTAGAAAGAAATTCACCCATTTCTCTTAGATTTTTTCAGCATAATGGAGGAGAGCTTCTTTTTTTATTTGATATTTGCTTTAGTTACATTTCAAATGTTATCCCTTTTCCTTGTTTCCCCTCTGAAAACCCCCTATTCCATCCCCCTACTGCTGCTCACCAATCCCCCTCTCACTTTCCTGACCTGGCATTCTCCTACACTGGGGAATTGAGCCTTCACGGGACCAATGGCCCTCTTCTCACTGATGTCTGAAAAGGCCATCCTCTGATGCATATGTAGCTGGAGCAATGGGTCCCTCCATGTGTACTCTTTGATTGGTGGTTTAGTCCCTGGGAGCTCTGGGGTTACTAGGTGGCTCATATTGTTCTTCCTCCTGTGGGGCTTGAACCTCTTCAGATTTTGGGTCCTTTCTCTAGATGGAGGAAAGCTTTTTTTTTTTTTTTTTAATTTTTTTCTCTTTTTTAAATTTACATTTCAAATGATTTCCTCTATTCAGCCCCCCCCCACTCCCGAAAGTCCCATAAGCCCCCTTCCCTCCCCCTGTTCTCCCATCCATCCCTTCCCACTTCCCTGTTCTGGTTTTTCCCTATACTGAGGGATACCTGGGTTCTTTCCAGCTTCTGGCTATTATAAATAGGGCTGCTATGAACATAGTGGAGCATGTATCCTTATTACATGCTGGGGAATCCTCTGGGTATATGCCCAGGAGTGGTATAGCAGGATCCTCCAGAAGTGACGTGCCCAGTTTTCTGAGGAACTGCCAGACTGATTTCCAGAGTGGTTGTACCTATTTGCAACCCCACCAGCAGTGGAGGAGTATTCCTCTTTCTCCACATCCTCGCCAAAACATTCTGTCTCCTGAATTTTTAATCTTAGCCATTCTGACTGGTGTAAGGTGAAATCTCAGGGTTTTTTGATTTGCATTTCCCTAATGACTAATGAAGTTGAACATTTTTAAGTTGCTTTTCAGCCATCCGAAGTTCTTCAGGTGAAAATTCTTTGTTTAGCTCTGTACCCCATTTTTTAATAGGGTTATTTGGTTTTCTGGGGGTCTAACTTCTTGAGTTCCTTGTATATATTAGATATCAGCCCTCTGTCGGATTTAGGGTAGGTGAAGATCTTTTCCCAATTTGTTGGTTGCCAATTTGTCCTTTTGATGGTGTCCTTACAGAAACTTTGTAATTTAATGAGGTCCCATTTGTCAATTCTTGATCTTAGAGCATACACTATTGGTGTTCTGTTCAGGAACTTTCCCCCTATACCAATGTCCTCAAGGTCTTCCCCAGTTTCTTTTCTATTAGCTTCAGAGTGTCTGGCTTTATGTGGCGGTCCTTGATCCATTTGGAGTTGAGCTTAGTACAAGGAGATAAGGATGGATCAATTCGCATTCTTCTGCATGCTGACCGCCAGTTGAACCAGCACCATTTGTTGAAAAGGCTATCTTTTTTCCATTGGATGTTTTCAGCTTCTTTGTTGAGGATAAAGTGGCCATAGGTGTGTGGGTTCATCTCTGGATCTTCAATCCTGTTCCATTGATCCACCTGCCTGTCACTGTACCAATACCATGCAGTTTTTAATACTATTGCTCTGTAGTATTGCTTGAGGTCAGGGATACTGATTCCCCCAGAATTTCTTTTGTTGTTGAGAATAGTTTTAGCTATCCTGGGTTTTTGTTTTTGTTTTTGTTTGTTTTTGTTGTTATTCCAGATGAATTTGAGAATTGCTCTAACTCTATGAAGAACTGAGTTGGGATTTTGATGGGTATTGCATTGAATCTGTATATTGCTTTTGGCAAAATGGCCAATTTAACTATATTAATCAGACCTTCAAAGAAGACCTAACACCAATACTCTTCAAACTATTTCACAAAATAGAAACAGAAGGAACACTACCCAACTCCTTCTACAAAGCCACAATTAAGCTAATATCAAAACCACACAAAGATCCAACAAAGAAAGAGAACTTCAGACCACTTTCCCTTATGAACTTCGATGCAAAAATACTCAATAAAATTCTTGCCAACCGAATCCAAGAACACATATAAAAACGATCATCCACCATGATCAAGTAGGCTTTATCCCAGGAATTCAGGGTTGATTCAATATATGGAAATCCATCAATGCAATCCACTACATAAACAAATTCAAAGAAAAAAAAACACATGGTCATTTCATTGGATGCTGAAAAAGCATTCGACAAAATTCAGCATTGTTTCATGCTTAAAGTCTTGGAAAGAACAGGAATTCAAGGCCCATACCTAAACATAGTAAAAGCAATATACAGCAAACCGGTAGCCAGCATCAAACTAAATGGAGAGAAACTTGAAGCAATCCCACTAAAATCAGGGACTAGACAGAGCTGCCCCCTTTCTCCTTATCTTCTCAATATTGTACTTGAGGTACTAGCTTGGGCAATTAGACAACATAAGGAAGTCAAAGGGATACAAATTGGAAAAAAAGAAGTCAAACTATCATTATTTGCAGATGATATGATAGTCTACCTAAATGATCCAAAAAACTCCACTAGAGAACTCCTACAGCTGATAAACAGCTTCAGCAAAGTGGCAGATTATAAAATCAACTCAAGCAAATCAGTAGCCTTCCTATACTCAAAGGATAAGCAGGCTGAGAAAGAAATTAGGGAATTGACCGCCTTCACAATAGCCACAAACTGTATAAAGTACCTTGGGGTGACTCTTACCAAACATGTGAAAGATCTGTATGACAAGAACTTCAAGACTCTGAAGAAGGAAATGGAAGAAGACCTCAAAAAATGGAAAAATCTCCCATGCTCATGGAGGAGACCTTTTTATAGCATTCCCTTATACTGTTCTTTTTTTTTTTTTTTTTTTTTTGGTGTCTGCTATACTGCTTCTGTGTTCATTTCTGATTCTTGGGTCCTCTTTCTTTCTTTGGCTAGTTGGGCCTCCATTCTCTTGATCTTATTGATCTTCTAAGATACCATCCTTAGATTTACTGAGTCTTAGTCTGTTTTGTTTGTTCATATTTCATTAATTTTGGTTCTAATTTTTTTTACAATTTCTTGATGTCTAGTGGATTGGGATCAGTTTGTTCTTGTTTGGGGTTGCACAATTTACTTGCGCTTTTTTTTTATTTTTAAAATGTAGGTACCTAGAGTTATAAATTTCCCTTATATAATTGCTTTTACAGTTTCCCACAAGTTTTTTTGTAATGTATTTCCATTTTCACTTATTTTTAGGAGAATTTTTATTTCTCTCTTGATTTTTCTTTTCTTTTTTTTTTTTTTTTGTTGTTTATTTTGTTTTTTTTTTTATTCGATATAATTTATTTACATTTCAAATGATTTTCCCTTTTCTAGCCCCCCCCACTCCCCGAAAGTCCCGTAAGCCCCCTTCTCTTCCCCTGTCCTCCCACCCACCCCTTCCCACTTCCCCGTTCTGGTTTTGCTGAATACTGTTTCACTGAGTCTTACCAGAACCAGGGGCCACTCCTCCTTTCTTCTTGTACCTCATTTGATGTGTGGATTATGTTTTGGGTATTCCAGTTTTCTAGGTTAATATCCACTTATTAGTGAGTGCATACCATGATTCACCTTTTGAGTCTGGGTTACCTCACTTAGTATGATGTTCTCTAGCTCCATCCATTTGCCTAAGAATTTCATGAATTCATTGTTTCTAATGGCTGAATAGTACTCCATTGTGTAGATATACCACATTTTTTGCATCCACTCTTCTGTTAAGGGATACCTGGGTTCTTTCAGGATTTTTATTTCCATTTTCACTTATTTTTAGGAGAATTTTTTTCCTCTCTTGATTTTCTTTTCTCTTTTTTGTCTTTTTTTGTTGTTGTTATTTTGTTTGTTTGTTTTTTGAGACAGGATTTCTCCGTGTAGCCCTGGCTGGGGTTCGACTCACCTGCCTCTGCCTCCAAAGTGCTGGAATTAAAGTCATGCTTCACCACGGCCTGGGTGTCTTGAATTTCTTCTTTGACCTATTCATCATTTAGGAGCAAGATGTTTACATTAGTTTGAGTACTTTTTACTGTTGATTTTAAGTTTTCATGCATTAAGGTCAGATATGACTAATCTCTCTGAATTGGTAAGATTTATTTTATTCCAAGGTATGATCTACTACAGAGAAGTTTCAGTGTTCTGCCAGGTGGACTGTATATTCTTTGCTGTTTGAGTAGAATAATCTGTAGATATATTAAAGCCATATAATGCATAATGGCATTTAATTCTGATATTTTTCTGCTTGATTTTTATACAGAGGACCTATGTATTAGAGAAAAAGATAATTGAAATTACTTACTATTATTGGGTTTGTGATTATCTGTATCTTTAAGTCCATTAGGACATTTCATATGAAATTAGGTGTACTTGAGTTTGGTGCATGTATTTTTACTATTCTAACATATTCTTGATTAATTGATTCCTTAATTAAAGAGACGCTCTTTTCTTTGTCTCTTCTGATTAGTTTTAGTTTTAAATCTGTTTTGTCAAATAGTAGAATGGCCATGCCTGCTTGGTACCTGATCTCATCTGATTGAAATCCTTGGGTCTGTCCCTTCACTCTAAGTCAGTGCTTATTTTTAAAGTTAAGATGTGTTTCTGTGGAGGATGTGAAAGTGAAGGAAGTGGGATGGAGAGTGAGGTGAGACAGGCTCCTGAGACTCCTTGAAGAGTCCTGATCTGCTGTATACAGCATTAAATCTAAGATGGCTTCTAGCACACTGGTGACAAAGCAAAAGGCAACCAAGGCCAGGACAGTGGCCATTTCCCACTTCTTCACGGAAGTCGTCACAGGAGACAATACTCCCCCTACTCCTTCTGAGTTACCTCATTTGGCAGGGCTATCATTGAAGAATGGTGAGAGTATGGTAAGATGCAATTGGCCAAAGATTTAGGGGTTTGGGATTGGCTCAAACACTGTCGCTTATGAGCTGGGCAATAAACTCAGATCTGCACCCTGATGCTAGGCTCCAGGGTCAGATTTCCCAGGATTTGTCACATCACCTCTCATCCCCTCATCCTTGGTCCTGTCCCCACATGTTTCTTGTAAACAGCAGATATATGGATTTTGTTTCATGCCTCATTCAGCCATCCCATGTCATTTGATTAGAAAATTGAGATCATTAAAATGTAAAGTTATGCCAAAAGGACAAAATGGCAACCAACAAATTGGGAAAAGATCTTCACCAACCCTACATCCAACAGAGGGCTAATATCCAATATATATATTCATAATGCTGATGTTTTCAGTGATGTTTGTGTTCTCAGTGGTTTGTTTGCTTTTTAGTAACATACATAGTTTTGTTTTAATGCTATAGGCTGTTGTCTATGCTCATTCTCGTATTCAGTCCAAACTATTATTTTCTGTACATTCTTTAGGTTTAATCTGTTGGAAATGTTTATATAGTTTTTGGCTGTTTATATCATGAAAAATTTTCCCTTCTCCTTTAACTATGGCAGAAGACTTTTCTGAGTACACTAGTCTAGGTTGACTGTCTTGGTCTTTTAGGAGTTGAAATGCATTGCTGGGGGTTCTTCTGGCTTTCAGTTATTCCCATGAGGTTTCCTTTATGTGTAATTTGTGTTTTTTATCTTGCAGCTTCCTATACTCTTTCTTTGTTGTGTATGCTTAGTGTTTTAACTATGGTATGTCAAGGGGAGGGTTTTTCTACTCTTGTCTAGTTGGTGTTCTTTATGCTTCTTGTATTTGTATATGTGTGGCTATACCTAGTTTGAGGAAGTTTTCTTCTATGTTGTTGTTGAGGATCTGGTCTATCCCACTGACCTGGAATTGTTCTCCTTCATCTATGACTTTCCACATTTCTTCAATGTTCCTTTCCTACGTTGTTAATTTGTTTTGTATTCTTTGCTTATTTGCTCTAAATCCTCTACTTTATCTATGTGCCCTGATATTCTATCTTCTGTTTAATTCATTATACTAATAAGGCTTTCCCTTGAGTCTTCTAGTAAGATTTTTGGGGTTTTCAATTCTATCTTCATTTGGCTTTAATTATCTACAATGTTTGTATCTTTTTAATAAGTTCTACTTTCAGATCTTAGATAGTCATGTCCATCAACATGATATTTTTGTTTATTGGACAGCACTCAGGCATTTATTCTCCTTCAGTTCATTCTTTTTAGATTCATTGAGCTATTTCTTTGTGTCTTTTTTCTTTTAACTCATTGAAATTTTTGTCACTATATGATTATTCTTCTAAATCCTGTGTCCTGGGCTTTATCTAGGTAATTACCATTGGGGAACATGTCTATAGTACTGGTAGATTTTGGGAGAGAAATATGACTTTTTTATATTGTTTATATTTATTATGATGAGATCTGGGCAAGTGGTTGTATGTTGTTAGTTCTATGTCTCATGTGAACAGAAGAGATTGGGATAGAACACAGAATGTGTAGGCCAGGTAGGATAAAAGTTGCATAAGGATTAGGCAGAATAAAGTTGGGTGAGTACAGCTGTCTAAAATGGACATGTGCCCCTATCTCTAACTATCTCCAATTGATAATAAAAATTGCAAATAAAAATTTAGTTTTCTTCATGGGTAAAACACTGAGGAGGGAAAAGTCTTCTTAAGGGGAAGTTGCATGCCAGTAGTAGATGGATAACAGGAAAAGAATAGAACGGTTTCTATTTAGGTTCCTTGTACCACGGAGTCATGTCACTTGAAAAGTCTATTCATGTCACAGTGTGTTCCAGGCAAAGTCTAGAGTTTGGAGGATAAATCCAGAGTTGGGGAGTGTGAATAAAGGAAAGGACCAAGTGGACTCATCCAACTAGACCCTGCCTCAAGATGTGCAGGATCTGGTGGGACAGAGGGATTGAAATCTGACAGATGAGGAACCTGAAGATTGTGGGTGGGTAGGACTTGTCCTGTCCAGAGTTCTGTGGTTGGATAGGGTTGGGTGGGAGGTCTGTAGTCAGGAATGGCCAGACTACCAGTACACTGGATGTGTGACCAGCCTAGATATGGGGAGTTAAGAAGAATGCATAGAGTGGGAGAATTGGGCAGACCCACCTGTGTATATGCTGAGGAAGATTTGGATGGGTGGGACATTCAGAATATTGTGTTCCAGAAGCCTCCAGTTTAGGGGCAGGTCAGAAGCTTTTTATTACCCCTTCAACTTCTCATTTCTTATGGGGTTTCTAGGCTATTAACCTTTTTCTTTCACTTTGTAAATATTTTATTTAGTTTTTATTGAAAATACATTTTTCCCATATAATATATCCTGATTGTGGTTTCTTCTTCCTTTATGTTTCCCAGTTCCTCCACCCCTCCCCTTCAATCCAGATCCACCCCCTTCCTATGTACACATCTGCTGCAGGAGGAAGCTTCTCTGATGGTGTTTGAACAAGGCACTGATCTATGAGTACAGCAGAATATCATGAGAAGTCATTTTACTCTTCTATTCCTTTAGTAAATTATAGTTTTTTATTTTATTTCAGGTCTATGGTCTACCTAGTGTCAGGTTCTTGGTCACCCAAGGAGTGATGGATATGAGTTACATCTCACAGAGTAGACCTTAAGTCAAATCACATATTGGTTGCTCTCACAAGTTTTGTTTTTTATTTGTTGTTGTTGTTGTTTGGGGGTTTTTTGTTTGTTTGTTTTCAAGACAGGGTTTCTCTGTGTAGCCCTAGCTATCCTGAAACTCATTTTGTAGACCAGGCTGGCCTTGAACTCAGAAATTAGCCTGCCTTTGCCTCCCAAATGCTGAAATTACAGGCATGTGCCACCACTGCCTGGCTGTACTCTCACAAGTTTGATACCACCATTGCACCAGCATATCTTGCAGTCAGGATAGCATTGTAGACCAAATGGTTTTTAGCTGGGTTTGTATTTATGTTTTTCCTTCAGTGGTGTGGAGTAACTTCCTGTACCAAAGATACTAGCCAGTAGGGGTAAAGGCTCTATGTAAGCATCAGGTCCACTTCTCTGGGTCCAATGAATGTATAGATGTTCTCTTCAGCAATAGGGCCTTGCTGTCAGTTTGTGGAGAGGAACTTACAGGTTTGGCAACAGCCTGGGTGTTTTGGGTGCTCCCATGGGACCCCTTTGGACAACAACTTAATTAGATGTAGCTTATTCCCAGTATTGAAAGCTTCATTTGCCAACAATTTGATATCCAGTTGGGGCTCTGTCTCCCCTATTTGGCAATTTTATTTTGATTGCCTATATATACATATATTCATATATATTAAGTAGATATTCATTCATATATATGAAGTCAAAGCTTACACACACACACACACACACACACACACACACACACACACACACACACGCGCACACACTTCTACTGTTTCAAGCTTCCGTACTGCCCCCTAAAGGATCCTTAATTTTAAGCTGTCTCTCCCTGTATTCCTTCCACTTGTCCCCCTCCTCACTCACCCATCCCATCTGATTTTTTCTTTTCAGCACCCCCTAGTCTAGTCCATCCTCAGCTATTTTATTTCCCTTTCAAAGGGAAATGAATTGGTTCCACCCCTAGCCCTTTAGTCTATACCTATCCTCTGTGATTCTAGGGACTGTAGCTTGCTTATCATTGACCTCCCAGATAATATCCAGATATAAGTGAATGTGTTGCAAGATATTTCTTATCCACTCACATTGAGGCAGTGAGAGGCCCGTGATTGGAGGGGAGAGAGGAGGAGGAGTTAAGGGAAGTGAGGGGGAGGAGGGGAGAGGGGGGGGAAGAACTCAGTGGACTAGACGAATGGGGCAGAGAAGGAGGCACAGATATCCAGATGGCTTCACACATATTTCTGATGTTTTGGAGAGGTTAGAAAATTGGGATAAGACTTTATCATTATAAATTGGCATTATGTAATTGGGAGTTTTATAAACATAAATATATTTGGTTAACTATTCAAGCTTAAGAATCATGCTTTACTGGATACTTGTAAGGAGTAGTGCAGAGGCCTGGCAGGGCAGTACTCTTTCTTAATTATTACCCACTACATGAATGTATGCCACATTTGTCTTTCTGGGCCTGGATTCCCTTATCAGAATGATTTTTTCTACTTTCATCTATTTACCTGCAAGTTACATGATGTCTTTTTTTAATGGGTCAGTAATATTATATTGTGTAAGTGGACCACATATTTTAAAACTATTAATCTATTGAGGGACATTTAGATTGTTTCCATCTTCTGGGTATTATGAATAAGGTGTCAATGGACACGGTTGAGCAAGTGTCTCTGTGATAGGATGAAGCATCCTTTGGGTATATGCCCAAGAATGGTTTATCTGGTTCTTGAGGTAGACCAATTCCCATCTTCTTGAGGAAACAAAACACTGACTTCCAAATGTGGATGAACAAGTTTGTACTCCCACCATAATGGATGCATGATCTCCTTACTCCATATCCTCACCAGCATGACCTGTAATTTGTTTTATATTGTCCTTAGCCATTCTGGCATGTGTTTGATGAAATCTCAAAGTATATTTGCATTTCCCTGATGGATTAAGGACACTGAACATTTAAGTGTTTCTCAGCCATTTGAGTTTCCTCTATTGAGAACTCTCAGATCTGTATTTTTTTAAGTTGGGTTGTTTGGTTTTTTTTTTTTTTTTTGAGTTCTTCATATATTTTTGAGTTCATCCTCTATTGGATGTCTAGTTGGTGAAGATCTTTTTCCAATCTGTAGGCTGCAGATTTGTTCAAATGACTGTGCCAGTTGCCATGCACAAGCCTTTCAGTCTCACGAGGTTCCATTTGTAAATTGTTCATCTTTATGCTTGTGCTATCAGTGTTCTGTTTAGAAAGTCTTTTTCTGTGCAAATGAGTTAAAAGGCTATTCCCCATTTTAACTTCTACCACGTTTAGTGTATCTGTTTTTATGTTAAGGTCTTTGATCCACTGGGAGTTGAGTTTTGGGCAGGGTGATAAGTATAGGTTTATTTGCACTCTTCTAAATGCAGTTTGACCAGGATCATGTGTTGAAGATGCGGTCCTTTTTCCAGTGTGTATTTCTGGTTTGGTTATAAAAAATCAGGTGTCCATAGGTGAGTAATTTATGTCCGTATTTTCAATTCAATTCTATTGATCAAGGCCTCTGTTTCATGCCAATACCATGCTTCTTTTATTACTAGATCTCTGTAGTATGATTTGAAGTGAAGGATGGTGATACCTCCATCAGTTATTTTATTTTTTTTTTTACTTTATTTTAGTGAAGTTAAATGGCTGTTTATTCTGAATGAAAATGAAGCAAATTATCACACATATCACAAGAGTGATACAAACATTGATTTAAACTGATACAAGAAGAATCTTATAAAGGAAACATTATATGTGGTCAGCCTGGTTAAAGATTAAATATGAAATATTTATATATGGCTTTCTAAAAATTGATCACTAACATTAAAACTACACTGCAGCAAATCTAGAATTTGGCCTCTTCTGTTAAAATACCAAATTTCTTAGTGTTCACCTGTTATTAATGAGAATTCTTTAGCTTAGCTTCACTGTTTATAAAGGTAACTCTCCTAGGACAAGAAGACTGTATCAACAAGATGACCCTCTGTGCTACAGGTTCTCCTTACTGGCTGTTTGTGTCTTGCCACTGAGTCACAAGTTTATACTTTCCTTATTTCCCTTTGTTGGCAGACCCACCCGGTTCCACTCACCACGTGAAAGCCAAAGCTATTAAGAAAGTGAAGTATATTTTAAAAAATAAAGTTTATTCAAGGATCAGCACTCTGAGAAAATGGCAGAATAACATTCCCCATGCCCCCAAAAGACCTTCTTGAGGAGCTCAAATACATGCCAGACCTGTTTATGAGACATAGAGGGGAGACTGCAAAGTGGCAGGGATCCTGTAGGCTGAGCCAGAATTTGATGTTTGGGTATGGAGAGCTTGGCACAGGGTCAGCTCAGGGGCACAGATGGAAACCAGAATCCTGTCCATGTCTGCTCCTGGGTTCCTGTGTCCTGAGGGCTCTGGGAAGGTCCCTTTTGGGCCAGGTATTTGAGCAGCAGTGGTGGTCTTACCTGCGCTCTCAGGTGTGTCAGCACCCCTGGGAGACCAGCTCTCTCTCAGAGGGATTTGGGTACAGAGATCTGTGGCACAGGGTCAGCTCCAGGTACAGATGAAAATCAGAAGCAGTTCTTTTATTATTAAAGATTTTGTGTGTGAGTGTGTGTGTGTGTGTGTGTGTGTGTGTGTGTGTGTATGAAACTGAGAATTGTCCTTTTAAAATCTCTCAGGAAATGTATTAGAATTTTGATTGGGATTGTATTGGATCTGTAGATTGATTTTGGTAGAATGTTCATCCTTACTATATTTATTGCACTGATCCAAAAGGATGGGAGATCTTTCCATCTTCTGGTATCTTCTTTCTTTCCTCAACGTCATAAAATTTTATTATGAAAGCCTTTCACTTGGTTTGCGTTATTCCAAGATATTTTATATTTTTGAGTCTATTATGAAAGGTGCTGTTTCCATGATTTCTTTCTCAGTCTGTTTGCCATTTGTATACCGGAAGTCTGCTAATTTTTGTGAATTAATTTTATGTCTAGTTATTTTAATGCAAGTGTTTATCAACTGTAGGGGTTCCCTGGTAGAATGTTTAAGGGCACTTATGTATACAATTATTCTAACATTGATATTTAATAAATCTCATATTGCTATCTACCTCAATGATTTATCAAATAAAAGACACACAGAGAGACCTTATATTTTAACATGCCTTATATAGTACAATAGCTAGTTAACTGCCTATCCTCCATGTTGCTAGAATCTATCTCCTGCCAATAATTCCATGTTGCTACTTATTAATTTCTATGTTCCATCTTGGCTGCTCTCAACTTCAATTAGTCAGCTGTCTGAGCCACATTTTCTTGGCCCAGAGACCAGAGCACTCTCCTTGCTTCTCTCCCCCAGGCAGCCTTTGTATCTCTCTTCTCTTCACACTCTCCTAAAGCATTGTGGATCTCTTCTTTCTCCTCCTCGAAGTCCCAAGCCCAATCCTAAAACCCAGCCTCTGTCTGTTCTCCCCAGCTATTGACTGCTGGCTTCTTTGTTTACCAATCAGAACAAACTGGGGGCAGGTTCCAAGCAGCTACATGCAGATGCTCTCATGTAAAGTTTTTTGAGGGACCTAATTAGCACTTGAATACAAGCAACTACATATTATATCATCAAATATAGCTACTTTAGCTAGCCTTCCTCCTGATCTTCTTCAGTTGTCTTATCACTCTATCTAAGACCTCAAAAACTATGTTAAATAGGCATGGACTGTACAGTTTGCCTTATTCATGATTTTAGTGGAACTGCTTTGAGTTTCTCTTTATTTAAGTTGATGTAGGCTATGGACTTGCTATAAACTGCCTTTAATATGTTGAGATATGATCCTTGTGTCCCTAATCTCTCCAGGACTTTTATGATGAAGGGGTGTTGGATTTTTCAAAGGTGTCTTTTGTTTTTGGTTTTTTTTATCTAGTAACATGGTCATGCGGTTTTGTCTTTCATTTTGTTTATATGGTAGATATGTATTGATTTATGTATGTTGAACCATCCCTGAATCTCTGTGATGAGGCCTACTTGATCATGGTGGATAATCGTTTTATTGTATTTGGGTTTTTTTGTTTTGTTTTGTTTTTTTGTTTTGTTTTTTGTTTTGTTTTGTTTTGTATCTATGCTCATAAGGGACATTGGCCAGTGATTCTCTTTTTTCCTTAGGTCTTTATGTAGTTTAGGTTGTGGGATAAATGTTGACTCAGAAAACAAATTAGGTAATACTCTTTGTGTTTCTATTTTTTTTTAATAATTTGAGGAGTATTGTTAATTTCTAGGTTGTTTTATTTAAGGTGTCTTATGAGAGGACATGTGATGTTTCATTGGAGCAGACACTTGAGAGGGCACATGATGTTTGGAAAGAGTATAAGTAGAACCCAGTAGACAGTGAAAGGATTTTCTTACATCGCTACACCTTGTAAGGCTTCACTGGGCTTCTCTGGCTTCACTCACCATGCAGCTCTTGACTGTTTCTCACTGTTCTTTTCTTGTTATGACTTCATAGACAGAAATGTACTGAAGAACTTCCGACAGTATTCCAGCTACTTTTGGTGGAACTTTGTGGTTTCTGCTGGATTGAACCACTGTTAGCTTTTGAACTAGAATGCTGATATCCTGATAATGAAGACTGGAATTGCTCCCAAGTAACTATTTCTAAACAGGTCCACAACTCCTTTGTCCTATTAACTATCTTCTTCCCTACTTTGGTTGGTGGGCTAGAAGGAAGGTTGAAGTGTTAAAAAATTCTAAATAAAGTCGACTTTGAAAAATCTTAGGCTACAAAATTCTGTGCTAAAACATCTGGGCCTGAGCTCTTTTACAGTAGTAATCTTTCCATTACTGCTTCTATTTTACTAGGGGATATAGGTCTGTTTAATACAAAACTATCTGACATTGATTTAACTTTGGTAAGTGATATGTATAAAGAAAATTATTCATTCCTTTTAGATTTTTCAATATTGTTGAGTACAGGTTTGGGAATTATGATTCTCTTGATTTTCTCAGTGTCTGTTGTTATGTGGTATATTTGCTTTCATTCACTTCTAGAAATTCTTGCATTTCATTTTTGATTTCTTCCTTGACCCATTTTTCATTCACTAATGAGTTGTTCCATGAATTTGTAATCTTTCTGGTTTTTTTCTTTTGTTGATATCCAGTTTTAATCTATGGTGGTCAGATATGATGCAGAGTGTTATTTCAATTGGTTTGTATCTGTTGAGACTTGCTCTGTGTCTGAATATGCGGTTAATTTTGGAGAATGTTCCATGAGGTGCCGAGAAGAAGGTATATTCTTTTGTGTTTGAATGAAATGTTCTATAAATATCTGTTAGGTCCATTTGGTTTATGATATCAGTTAATTCCAGAATTTCTTTTAGTTTTACTCTGGATGACCTATTTATTTGCAAGAGTGCAATATTGATGTTGCCACTATCAGGGTAGTTTGTGAGGGTCAACATGTATTTAAGCTAAAGTAGTGGTTCTGTTATCAACTTGGGTTCCCTTGTGTTTGGTGCATAGATGTTAAAAATTGTAATGTCCTCTTGATTTTTTTTTTCCATTGATGAGTAGGTAGCCTTCTTATATCTTCTAATTTTGGTTTGAAGTCTATTTTGTCAGATATCTTTTTCTTTTTTCTTTTTAAATTTATTTTCTATATTCTTTGTTTACATTCCAAATGCTTTCCCCTTTCCTGGTCCCCCCCCATATGTCCCATAAGCCCTCTTCTCTCCACCCATTCCCCAATCACCCCCTTCCCATTTCTCTGTCCTGGTACTCCCCTACAATAGTGGATCAAGCCTTTCCAGGACCAGGGCCCTCTCCTTCCTTCTTCTTGGGAATCATTTGATATGCTAATTGTGTCTTGAGTATTCAGAGCTTCTGGGCTAATTAATATCCACTTATCAGTGATTGCATACCATGTGTATTCTTTGTGATTGGGTTACCTCACTTAGGAAGATATTTTCCAGTTCCAAACATTTGCCTAAAAATTTCATGAATTCATTGTTTTTAATTGCTGAGTAGTATTCCATTGTGTAAATATACCACATTTTCTGTATCCATTCTTCCATTGAGGGACATCTGGGTTCTTTCCTGCTTCTGGCTATTATAAATAAGGCTGCTATGAATATAGCGAAGCATGTGTCCTTAATGCATGCTGGGGAATCCTCTGGGTATATGCCCAGGAGTGGTATAGGAGGGTCCTCAGGAAGTGTCATGTCCAATTTTCTAAACATCCGCCACACTGATTTCCAGAGTGGTTGTACCAGCTTGCAATCCCACCAGCAGTGGAGGAGTGTTCTTCTTTCTCCACATCCTCACCAATACCTGCTGTCTCCTGAGTTTTTAACCTTAGCCATTCTGACTGGTGTGAGGTGAAATCTCAGGGTTGTTTTGATTTGCATTTCCCTAATGATTAATGATGTTGAACATTTCTTAAGGTGCTTCTCAGCCATCTGAATTTCTTCAGGTGAAAATTCTTTGTTTAGCTCTGTACCCCATTTTTAATAAGGTTATTTGGTTCTCTGGGGTCTAACTTCTTGAATTCTTTGTATATATTGGATATTAGCCCTCTGTCAGATTTAGGGTTGATGAAGATCCTTTCCCAATTTGTTGGTTGCTGTTTTGTCCTTTTGAGAGTGTCCTTTGCCTTACAGAAACCTTGTAATTTTATGAGGTCCCATTTGTCAATTCTTGATCTTAGAGCATAAGCTATTGGTGTTCTGTTCAGGAACTTTTCCCCTGTGCCCATGTCCTCAAGGGTCTTCCCCAGTTTCTTTTCTATTAGTTTCAGTGTGTCAGGTTTTATGTGGAGGTCCTTGATTCACTTGGAGTTGAGCTTAGTATGAGGAGATAAGAATGGATCAATTTGCATTCTTCTGCATGCTGACCTCCAATTGAACCAGCACCACTTGTTGAAAAGGCTATCTTTTTTCCACTAGATGTTTTCAGCTCTGTTGTCGAAGATCAAGTGACCATAGGTGTGTGGGTTCATTTCTGGGTCTTCAATCCTATTCCATTGGTCCACTTGTGGTAGCCAACATCAAACTAAATGGGGAGAAACTTAAAGCTATCCCACTAAAATCAGGGAATAAACAAGGCTGTCCTCTCTCTCCATATATTTTTAATATAGTACTTGAAGTTCTAGCTAAAGCAATTAGACAGCATAAGGAGGCCAAAGGGATACAAATTGGAAAGGAAGAAGTCAAACTATCACTATTTGCAGATCATATGATAGTATACTTAAGTGACCCACAAAACTCCACCAGAGAATTCCTACAGCTGATAAACAACTTCAGCAAAGTGGCCGGTTATAAAATCAACTCAAGCAAATCAGTAGCCTTCCTATACTCAAAGGATAAGCAGGTTGAGAAAGAAGTTAGGGAAATGACACCCTTCACAAAAGTCACAAACAATATAAAGAATCTTGGTGTGACTCTAACCAAACAAGTGAAAGATCTATATGACAAGAACTTCAGGTCTCTGAAGAAGGAAATTGAAGACCTCAGAAAATGGAAAAATCTTCCATGCTCGTGGATAGCAGAATTAATATAGTTAAAATGGCCATTTTGCCAGAAGCAATCTATAGATTCAATGCAAACCCCATCAAAATCCCAACTCAGTTCTTCACAGAGTTAGAAAGAGCAAATCTCAAACTCATCTGGAATAACCAAAAACCCAAGATAGCTAAAACTATTCTCAACAGTAAAAGAACTTCTGGGGGAATCAGTATCCCAGACCTCAAGCAATACTACAGAGCAATAGTGTTAAAAACTGCATGGTATTGGTACAGTGACAGGCAAGTGAACACCTTTTGTTCTCAGTTTGCAAGTATAGTATCTTCTGGAATTTCAGAAGCTATCTAGCAAGGAAGTTTCTTCTAGCTCAGTTCCAACTTAAATTATCTACATCTTGTATGTGTGATCCCTGGTTTTTATGGCAAATCTAAAAGCTCCAGAAGTAGAGATCAATTTCCAGAAGCCAATCTGAGGTAACCAAGAGAAGAAGCCCCAAGATCGAATGATGCTAAGCAACAGCTTCTCCCTCCTTAGTCTCATATGCCTTCCAGCAATGTCTAACTACATCTATTCATTATAAGGAGATTCACTTATTACAGATGCATACTTTGATCCATTAGTCAGCTACTAAGATAAAATTATGATATGTTCAGTGGCCTGAATAAGCCTAGATACTATTTTAAGTAGAATACGACAAACACAGGGAGATGATGAATCACGTTTCTCTAGTATGTGGAAGCACTTTGTTACATTTCTTTCTACGTGTGCACTGCTGTGATTCCTGCGATGATCGTAATGAACTAAATCTCTAAAATTTTAAGCCAGCCTCAATTAAATGTTGTCTTTTATAAGGGTTATTATTGTTACAGTGTCTTTTCACAGCAATGAATCCCTAAGACAACAATATATACCAAATTGTGTACACACACATTGATTTGACTCATAATAGTTGTTTGTATTTACAGAGCACAATGTGATATTTTAGGATATATGCCTATCTATCTCTATCTCTATCTCTATCTCTATCTCTATCTCTATCTCTATCTCTATCTCTATCTCTATCTCTATGGCAAAGATTAGGTGGATTTGATATGTTAGGAGAACCCTGGCCTTCCCTTTATTTCTATGAGAAAGTAGGAATTGCATTTCCCTCAATAAGGAGGCTGGGCCAGGCAAGAAAATACTCTGCCGATAAAAACATCAGTGGCTGGTGACCACACATGCATGTGTTAAAATATTAACCTTGAATTTGTTAATTTCCTCTTTACTTGATTACTGATAAAATTAAACTAAATTAAAATATAAGTAAAACAATTATCCCATACATAAGTGGACAGACAAGGTAAAATCCACTCTCTCCCGTACATCTTTCTTCTGAACCTTCACCATAAGTCTGTCAGAAACAAAAGGCCAGGACCAATCATCTATGATCACATATTTACATTTAGCTACATTGCTCTGGCCTCAGTACACACACTACATGTAGAAAATATAAGGCTGAACTTTGACCTCAAATAAATAGTTAAATATCCAAGTTGAGATCTGAGAGAACCTCAGGAAATTCAAGTAAAAATGTCTCAGCAGAGGACAGCAGGCACTACCTGTCACCTCAGACAGAAAACAGTGTTCTATCTTGTTCTTGAAAGTGACCAATTAAAAATCTCTCGGGAGCCCAGCTGTGCATGACATTTCCTTTCTATTCCCTCCACTGATAATGAGCCCTGAGGCATCCTGTTCCCTGCCTAGGGACATCATGCTAGTGACCAAATTCTTGTGGGGAAATTATCAAAGACATATTAGATTTGTGCTTTTGGAGATTTACATTCTTGGTATAATCCAAAAGAGACAATTTCACACTAAGTTCTGAGGGATTACAAAGGAGAGAGCCATGTGGAGGAAAGGCCAGATGCTCACCAGAAAGGCAAGCAGCATGCTGGATTGTTCCTTAGGCTGCTCTGAAGGTCCTGAGGCATGAAGGAAAATGAGGTACACAGTACACCCAGATCTTGGTGACGATGGTGTGGGACAGACACATATTCCACCTTACCACCAGCAACTTAACCCCCAGATTTGATAGAAGAGAGAATGATGAAGTCACCGTGAGTGAAGGGGACAGTGAAATGTGTCTGGATCATTCTTCCTGGTGGGTTTATGCTGTGAAAAACTTCCACCAGCATCCACCTATGTGCTAAGGTGGAGCCCAGAGGAACAAGCTTATGTCCTTGGCTTACCCTGTACTGGTGAGATCCCTTGTGCATGGTCATCTCAGTGCCTTTATGTTAGTGGTCATGCTGAAACACATCTGTCTAGAGCCTCTCTGCCCTTAGGCCCACCATAGGTCATTACTATTACCTGAAGAAGGAGAAAGTGGCATCAGTGGAGGGTAGCTCCCACATAGCTTTACGAGACTGTCAGTTGGATATTTTCTCCTAAAGAGAATATTGCTTCAGCAAGTTGAGGTACTTGCCACCAAATCTGAGGGCATGAATTTGATCTCCAGGACATATAGGGTGCAAGAAGCAACTGAGTCCTGCAAATTGTCCTCTTATCCCCACATATATCCCCCGACAGAGTTATAGTGACAATAAAAATATAAATGGAATGCACTAAAAACTCATTGTCATAAATATTGAGAAGAAGCAGGAATTTTGGATTCCATAAAGCCCAGTTAGAATGCAGGCTTTAATACCTCTGATATCTGAAATTTTTGATCTCTCCTCGTGGTGAAACAGAGGTGGCAGGAACCTAATACTGATGATATTGTGGGGACAGGAGGAACAGTGACTTCAGGTGGCCAGTATAGTAGTGTAAGAGGTTATGGTGAGAATAGCAATGCTCAGACCTAAGAATAAAATGCCAATAATTATGACATATAGTTAAACTTAAGAAGACCCAGACTCCTGTCAAAAGCAGAGAGGAACAGTTTCGTCACATTAGTCTTCACACCACGAACAAGGTGCTGAATGACCTCGCAACTCTGCTCTCTGTGATCTTTCCACCATAAATTGTCTTAGACAGTGGGAATGGAAAACAGGACCACTGTCCAGGAATTTACCCTGGAGGGATTTCCTGCTGCCCAGCACCTGGGCAGACTTCTCTTCTCTCTGAACCTGCTGGCATACCTGGCCTCCATCACCGGAAATGTTCTCATTGTCTCCATCGTCTGCATCAGCGCCCGGCTGAAAAGCCCCATGTACTTTTTTCTCGGTGTTTTCTCCTTTGTGGAGTCTTGTTTTACGAGTGCTGTTATTCCCAAGTTGCTGGCTATATTTCTTTTAGGGAAACAAACAATTTCCTTTGTTGCCTGTTTGATACAAGCCTTTGTCACTCTATTTATCGGGGCATTCGGTTTTCTTCTCATAGCTCTGATGTCAGTGGACAGGTGTGTGGCTATTTGCAAGCCTCTGCATTATCCCACCATCATGGACCTGAGGACCTGCACCCTCCTAATCATGGCCTGTCTTGCTGTCACCTTCACCCTGATCATGTGGCTAGTCGTGAAGGTATCACGGTTATCCTTCTGCGGCCCCCATGTCATCCCACACTTCTTCTGTGACATCAGCCCTCTGATCCACCTCTCCTGCTCTGACACCAGATCTGCTGAAGCTCTGACGTTCGCCCTTGCTTTGATTATCCTTCTGTCCTCCCTCATCATAACCACCATCGCATACAGCAGCATAGTAGTCACAATTGTGCGTCTCCCATCAGCCAAGGAGAGACAGAAAGCTTTCTCCACCTGCTCATCCCACCTCATCGTCCTCTCTCTGATGTACGGCAGCTGTGTGTTTATATATGTGAAACCAAGGCAAATGAGTAGGCTTGAATCCAACAGAGAGGCTGCTCTTGTGAACACAGTAGTGACACCCCTTCTGAACCCCATCATCTACACCCTGCGCAACAAGCAGGTCCACCAGGCTCTGAGGGAGACTCTGTGCAGAATAAAAATATCAGGATAAGAAAGCTTCACATGTTCTTGGAGTGGAAAACATCAGAAATTGTGTTTTCTCCATTTTAATCAGTACATGGACCTCTGCACTTGAGAGCCACAGAATTCACAAACCTTCCGTGTAAATCACTCCATAAAATGCAGGTGTTTGTCACATCATAAATACATTTTAATGTTGTGTGTGTGCTGTTCCACATATTTCTGGCAATCTTTTTTTGTTTCCTTTTTTGGCTTTTCGAGGCAGAGTTTCTCTATGTAGACCTCACTGTGTTGAACTCACTCAGTAGAATAGGCTAACCTAGAACATGAAGAGATCTGCCTGCCTCTGACTCCCAAATCCTGGTATTAAAGGCATGCTCCATCATTGTCCAGCCTGGCAACAGATTTTAATGGCAAAAGTTATTGAACATTTTCATCCAAGTGGTAACTGTATGCTTGAAATTTCTGAAATTAATTGAACTAAATGATTTTAATTGTGCTCTCTTCCATACATAAACATGCTTTAGCAGACATAATAATTATTTATCAGTTGTGGTAAAGTAATTAGAACAATTAATGATTTTATTTTAATTGAAGCTTTGAAAATATTAGTGGAGATTAGGAATGCTCTGTCCACATTCCCCCAGGGAGTCATTGAAGTAAAGATGATCACAGAATCCTTTCTCCTTGTAAAATATGTCTAGTGGGTGTCCTCTCCATTTCTCTTCCTGTAACTTGGCTCATCTGTATGAGAATGCCTCTTTTGAATGTGAAACTGAAATGTACTATGTAGTGTCTTAATTCATTCTCTAAAACACCAAGATGGCTACTATCCTAAAGATGTGCAGTCTTGCACTTCCAAATTTTGCAATTGCATGACAGTCTCTCAGAGTCAAGCTTGCATATGATTGATTTCTATTCTGAACCAGTTTCTGGGTACCATGCACATAGTAGGCTGAGAGGGGTCTTGCTAATCAATGACCTACTTTAAAGCCAATGTTTCTGTTGCTTAGTTTTTAACATTGCACAATTTTTAGTCCCAATTTCCAGAATATAATGGAATTATATTCTGTCTTGTCTTTAGAAGAAATGCCTCTGAAATGTGTGTTTGTTTTGAAATAAGGTCATGTGACAAAATAAGGACATGTGACATAATCTCCATGTGATGGCTTGAACTGCCACCTGTTTTACTTTGCTTTAGATAACTGAGTCCAGTGATAACAGAACTGAGGTGTCATGCCTGCCTCTTGAACTAAGTCATTGCACAAACACAAATAAAATTTTATGAATTTCCTTAGGGTTCACGATTGTCCCTAAATGTCATAATTCAAAGTTTATATTTCACTCCAATCTCACAGGCACAGCCCAAACTCACAAACTCCAGGTGCACAGCTCCTGCATTGCCTTTGCCTTATGGATTTCCTCACAATTAAGCCTTTCTAGACAACTTTCCCAGACCTAGCTTTGAACACACAACCCCTGTATGGCTTTGCCTAGTGAGTCTGAGAACCAAGTCTGCTCCTGCTATCCCCTCAGTGCTGGAAATTTAGCTCACACACCTACCAGTACTGCCAGGTGACCTCCCCTGACCCTAGACTACCCATGTCTCATCTCCTTGCTGGCAGGCCTAGACCCAATCTTACCACTTCTATAGAAGATATATATGGCCTTCGGCCCAACCTGAAGCAGGCTGAATCCTCACCTCAGACATGTGTCCAATGAAAGCAGTTCACATCACAAAAGCATGCGCGCACGCGCGCACACACACACACACACACACACACACACACACACGAACCACCATGAAATGACAAGATAGCATGTCCCACCGGAAACCTACTAGTTCCATAAGACCACGCTCTGATGAGAATTACTTAGATGAATCCCAGGAAACAGAGTTTAAAAGAACAATAATAAATTCTACCAAAGAGATCAAGGACATACATAAAGGATAGAAAATTAAAGTTGCTCAGTCCACAAGGATAGGTGTTTCACCTGGTCTTCTGTATAAACTGGAATCCTGAAGAAATAAATTCCAACACATGCTGGCAAGTAAGTCCAAGCAGAAGAAGACTGAATCTTCCTTCTTCCAATGTCATCATGTAGGCCTCCAGTAGGAGGTGTGGCACAGATTAAAGGTGTGTACCACCAGGCCTGGATCTGAGACTTGCTTCATCCCAGTTTGACCTTGAACTCAAAATTCTGTTTGCCCCAGTCTCCTGAGATTAAATGCATATACTACCTTATCTGGGCTTAAGCTTTTCAACACTACTATGCCTCAAAATCTCCAGAGCAATTATCAGATTCATCTGGAATAACAAAAAACCCAGGATAGCTAAAACTATTCTCAGCAACAAAAGAAAGTCTGGGGGAATCAGTATCCCTGACCTCAAGCAATACTACAGAGCAATAGTGTTAAAAAACTGCATGGTATTGGTACAGTGACAGGCAGGCAGATCAATGAAACAGGATTGAAGATCCAGAAATGAACCCACACACCTATGGCCACTTGATCCTTGACAAAGGGGCTGAAAACATCCAATGGAAAAAAGATAGTCTTTTCAACAAATGGTGCTGGTTCAACTGGAGGTCAGCATGCAGAAGAATACAATTGATCCATCCTTGTCTCCTTGTACTAACCTCAAATCCAAATGGATCGAGGACCTCCACATAAAGCCAGATACTCTGAAGCTCATAGAAAAGAAACTGGGGAAGACCCTTGAGGACATCGGTACAGGGAGAACGTTTCTGAACAGAACACCAATAGCATATGCTCTAAGATCAAGAATTAACAAATGGGACCTCATAAAATTACAAAGTTTCTGTAAGGCAAAGAACACCATCAAAAGGACATATTGGCAACCAACAAATTGGGAAAAGATCTTCACCAATCCTACATCAGATAGAGGGCTAATATCCAATATATATAAAGAACTCAAGAAGTTAGACTCCAGAAAACCAAACAACCCTATTAAAAAATGGGGTACACAGTTAAACAAAGATTTCTCACCTGAAGAACTTCAGATGGCGTAGAAACATCTTAAAAAATGATCAACTTCATTAGTCATTAGGGAAATGCAAATCAAAACAACCCTGAGATTTCACCTTACACCAGTCAAAATGGCTAAGATTAAAAATTCAGGAGACAGCAGGTGTTGGAGAGGATGTGGAGAAAGAGGAACACTCCTCCACTGCTGGTGGGGTTGCAAATTGGTACAACCACTCTGGAAATCAGTCTGGTGGTTCCTCAGAAAACTGGGCCCCTCACTTCCAGAAGATCCTGCTATACCACTCCCGGGCATATACCCAAAAGATTCCCCAGCATGTAATAAGGATACATGTTCCACTATGTTCATAGCAGCCCTATTTATAATTGCCAGAAGCTGGAAAGAACCCAGGTATCCCTCAACAGAAGAGTGGATGCAAAAAATGTGGTATATCTACACAATGGAGTACTATTCAGCCATTAGAAACAATGAATTCATGAAATTCTTAGGCAACTGGATGGAGCTGGAGAACATCATACTAAGTGAGGTAACCCAGTCTCAAAAGATGAATCATGTATGCACTCACTAATAAGTGGATATTAACCTAGAAAACCGGAATACCCAAAACATAATCCACACATCAAATGAGGTACAAGAAGAACAGAGGAGTGGCCCCTTGTTCTGAAAAGACTCAGTGAAGCAGTATAGAACAAAATCAGAACAGGGAAGTGGGAAGGGTTGGGTGGGAAAATGGGGAGGGAAGGGGATTGATAGGACTTTCGGGGAGTGGGGGTCCAGAAAAGGGGAAATCATTTGAAATGTAAATAAATATATCAATTAAAAAAAAGAAAGTAAAAAAAAAGATTCAGGTCAGTTTGATTATTTCCTGCCATCTAATCCTCTTGGGTATATTTGTTTCTTTTTGTTCTAGAGCCTTCAACTGTGCTGTTAAGCTGTTAGTGTATGCTCTTTCCAATTTCTTTTTGGAGGCACTCAGGGCTATGAGTTTTTCTCTTAGCACTGCTCTCATTGTGTCCCATAAGTTTGGGTATGTTGTGTCTTCATTTTCATTAAATTCTAAAACGTCTTAATTTCTTTATTTCTTCCTTGACCAAGTTATCATTGAGTAGAATGTTGTTCAGTTTCCATGTGTATGTAAGATTTCTGTTGTTTTTGTTGTTGTTGAAGACCAGCCTTAGTCCATGGTGATCTGATATGGTGCATGGAATTATTTCAGTCTTCTTATATATGCTGAGGTCTGTTTTGTGACCAAGTATATGGTCAGTTTTGGAGAAGGTACCATTAGTTGCTAAGAAGAAGGTATATTCTTTTGTTTTAGGATAAAATGTTCTGTATCAAATCAAATCCATTTGGTTGATAACTTCTGTTAGTTTCACTGTTTCTCTGTTTAGTTAGTATTTTGCTGATCTGTCCATTGATGAGAGTGTTGAAGTCTCCCACTATTATTGTGTGGGGTGCAATGTGTGCTTTGAGCTTTAGCAAAGTTTCTTTTATGAATGTGGGTGCCCTTGAATTTGGAACATATATGTTCAGAATTGAGAGTTCATCTTGGTAGATTTTTCCTTTGATGAGAATGAAGTGTCCTTCCTTATCTTTTTTGATTACTTTAGGTTGAAAGTCAATTTTATTTGCTATTAGAATTGCTATACCAGCTAAGGACCTCCACATAAAACTAGATACACTGAATCTAACAGAAGAGAAATTACAGAAGAACCTGGAGCACATGGGCACAGGGGAAAATTTCCTGAATAGAACACCAATAGCTTATGCTCTAAGATCAAGAATTGACAAATGGGGTTCTTTTATTCTCTTGCCCCTTTCCTCTCCCTCTCTCCTCATTCCCTTCCTCCCTCCCCCTCCACGTGGTCATGGCTGACATTTATTTCTCTACTCTCTCCTTCTCTCTGCCTTTCTCTGCCTCTACTATGTTCTTAACTCCCCTCTCCATGCCCTAAATAAACTCTGTTCTTTGCTAAAAAAAAAAATAAGAATTGACAAATGGGACCTCATAAAATTGCGAAGCTTCTGTAAGGCAAAGGATATTGTCACTAGGACAAAATGCCAACCAACATATTGGGAAAAGATCTTTACCAATCCTGTATCTGATACAGGGCTAATATCCAATATATACAAAGAACTCAAGAAGTTAGACTCCAGAGAATCAAATAAACCTCTTAAAAAATGGGGTACAGAGCTAAACAGAGAATTCTTACCTGAGGAATAGCAGATGTCTGAGAAACCCCAAAGAAATGTTCAACATCTTTAATCATCAGGGAAATGCAACTGAAAACAACCCTGAGATTACACCTCACACCAGTCAGACTGGCCCAGATCAAAGACTCAGGGGACAAGAAATGCTGGAGAGGATGTGGAGAAAGAGGGACAATCCTCCATTGCTGGTGGGATTGCAAACTGGTAAAACCACTCTGAAAATAAGTTTGGTGGTTCCTCAGAAAGCTGGACATAGCACTACCTGAGGAATATACCCAGAAGATGTTCCAACATGTAATAAGAACATATGCTCCATTATGTTCATAGCATCCTTATTTATGATAGCCAGAAGCTTGAAAGAAACCAGATGTCCCTCAACAGAGGAATGGATACAGAAAATGTGGTACATTTATACAACAGAGTACTACTCGGCTATTAAAAACAATGAAATCATAAAATTCTTAGGCAAATGATGGAGCTAGAAACTATCATCCTGAGTGAGGTAACCCAATCACAAAAGAACACACACAGTATGCACTCGCTGATAAGTGGTTATTAGCCCAAAGCTCAGAATACCCAATATACAACTTATATACCACAGGAAGCTCAAGATGAAGGAAGACCAAAATGTGGATACTTTGATCCTTATTGGAAAGTGGATCAAAACACCCATGGCTCACAGACAACCATTAGAGTGGACATAGGGTCCCTAATGGAGCAGCTAGAGAAAGGACCCAAGGAGCTGAAGGATGGTTTGCATCCCTGCAAAAGGAACAATAATATGTACCAACCAGTACTGCCAGACCTCCCAGGGACTAAACCACCAACCAAAGAGTACACACGGAAGGTCTCACAGCTCCAGCTACATACGTAGCAGAAGATACCCATTTCAGACCTCAATGAGAGAAGAGACCACTGGTCTTGTGAAGGTTTGATTCCTCAGAATGGGGGAATGCAAGTCAGGAAATAAAGGAGGGGTAAGCAGGGGGGGAGGGGGAGGGGAAAGGGATTTTCAGTGGGGTAATGTGAAAAGGGGTTAACATTTGAAATGTAAACAAAGCAAATATATAATTATAATAATAATAATAATACATGTCAGAAGCCTGTATCATACAGTCTCAAGATCTGGATCACAGGTGTGCCCTCCATTTCTGGATTGTATTTCATTCTAGATGCAATCAAGTTGACAACCAGGAATAACCATTACCTTATCCTAGTCAACCTAATTACCTTACCCAGCAAAACTATCTGTCATAGTTGAAGGAAAAGGAAAACTGGTCTATAATACAAACAGGTCAAAAGAATGCATGCCCATCAAACCAAGCCTACAGAGAAAATTGGATGCCACCCTTCAGACTAAAGACAGGGCTAAGAAGACACTTCATAAAGCAAAGAAATAAAGCTATAATTCCTAATAACATGAACAGGAATCAAATAATAATACACTCATTATGTACCTTTCAATAACTTTAAATGTTAATAACCTAAACTCACCCATCAAAGATACTTACTAACTTGATGGACAGAAATAAAATCCAGCTTTCTGTTTGTCTCCAAAAAATGTCTCTTAACTTTAATGAGAGGCTCTACCTTAAACTGATGGCAAGAACTAGGGCAAGTATTTGTAGATATTCTAATATCTGATCAAATATACTTCAAATTAAAACTCGTCAGAAGAAATAAAGGGCACTTTATTCTAAACAAAGAAACAACTAAAAAGATACTGCAATTCTAAACACATATGTACCAAACTCTTGTATACTCAATATCATAAAAGACATACTATGAGACTTAAACATACAAGTAAAATCCAACACCACTTTATCTAATAGGTGATTTCAGTACTCAACTTTATCCAATAGATAGGTTATCTGGGGAAGGGGAGAAACATCAGAAATAAATGATTGTGCATCAAATAGAACTACAGAATATGCTATTCAAAAACCAAAAAATATATATAATCTACTCTGAAGCCCAAGGAAGAATCTCTAAAACAGACTATATCCTGGGAAACAACAAAACCTAACAAATTCAGAAAAATCAAAATAATCCCATAAACTCTTCCTGACCATGATGCAATACAGCTTACAGTACTGTACTGCTTACTGTACTTACTGTACTGTCCAGAACTGTCCTGCACAGTCCTGCACTGTCCAGTACTGTCCTGTATTGTCCAGCACTGTCCAGCACTTTCCTGAACAGTCCTGCACTGTTTTGCACTGTCCAGTACTGTCCTGCACTGTCCTGTACTGTTCTTCACTGTCCTGTACTGTCCTGCACTATCCTGCACAGTCCTGCACAGTTCTACACAGTCCTGCACAGTCCTCCACTGTCTCACACTGTCCTGTACTGTCCAGTACTGTCCTGCACATTCTAGCACAATCCCACACTGTCCCACACTGTCCCTCCCGGTCCCGCACTGGCCTGCACTGGCCTGTACTGTCCAGCACTGTCCTGCACAGGGCATTTGTAGTTCTGAGAGTCTATATTTAAGTATCAGAAACAGTACAAATAAATGACTTAATGATGCAACTCAAGAATTTGAAAAAAAAAAAAAAACCCTGATCTAGCATACAGGAAGAAATAACAAAAATTAGAGCAGAAATGAATGAAATAGAATAAAAGACAATACTAAGAATGAACCTAAGAGCAGGTTCTTTGAAAGGATGATCAAGGAATAGAGAGATGACTCAGCACTTAAGATCATACGTTTTTCTTGCAGAGGACCCAGGCTTTACACCATTACCCACATGGTCTCTCAGAACTATCCAAAGCTCCAGCTTCAGGGAATCCAATACCTTCGTCTGAACTCTGCATGAACCATGCACACACATGGTGCACAGACATACTCATGAGCAAAACACTCATATGCATAAAATATATGTCTTTTTAAAAGATAAGCAAGATTGAAAAATATATGATTCAATTAACCAAAAGAAGGAAAGAGATGGCCCAAATCAATATCAGAAATGAACAAGGAAATATGACAGAAACCAAAGAAGGGAATATTTTTAAAAACCTACATTCTCCCAAATTGGAAAATATAAAAGAAAGGAATGGATTTCTAAATTCATCCAAATTACCAAAGTAAAATGGTGAAGAAACCCATAACCTATTACAAATATTAAGATCAAAATTATATTCAAAAACTGTCTGAAGAAATACTGTTCAGGTCCAAGTAGAGTCACATCAGAATTCTACCAGACCATTGAAGAAGATAAACAAACAATACTTCTTAAACTATTCAAGAAAGAAAGGAAGGAAGGAAGGAAGGAAGGAAGGAAGGAAGGAAGGAAGGAAGGAAGGAAGGAAGGAAGGAAGGAAGAAAAAGGAAGGAAGAAAGAGAAGGCATAATCTCAAACTTCTACAAAGTCAGTATTAATCTAATATAAAAAGCAGTTAAAGTCACAACAAAGAAAGAAAACTACAGGCCAGTATTACATACATATAAAAATACTCAATGAAATACTTTCAAGCTGAATATAGACATATATCCACCTTAGATAAATTAGTTTTATTCTGGAAATATAGGGTCAGTTCAACATAAGTAAATAACTATAATACACCATATAAATGCACTTAAAGACAAAAGCACACGATCATCTCAATAGATCAGAAAAAACCTTTGGCTGCCTCTATCACGTTGCACAGAAAATCAATTCCACATGGATCAAAAAACCTCAATATAAAACTTCTAGAAGAAAACAAGGCAGTATCATACATGATATAGCTGGAGGGAAAGACATTCTGCTTAGGAATCCATTTACCCAGGAATTATGGTCAACAACTGACAAGTGGGGGCTCACAAAACTAAATCTTGTGCACATCTAAAGAAACTCCAACTGACTGAAGAGTAAGCCGTCAGAGAGTGGGGGAATCTTGCCAGCTTTTCCTATAGCAGAGGATTGATATCCCGAGTTATAAAAAACTCAGAAAACATGAGTCAAGGAAACAAATGTACCAATTAAAAAATGAGCCATGGATCTGAACAGAGAGTTCTAAAACAAAACATAAAAATGGCCAAGAACTATCTAAAGAAGTAGTCCTCCTTAGTAATTAGAGAAATGCAAATCCAATGTTGAGATTTCATCTTACTGTAATCAACAAAGATAAGATCACGAAAAAAAATACTAGCAACACATTCATGTGGGGAACTACATGGATGAGTCATGATGGAAAATAAGTTTAAAAAAACAAAAAACAAGAACAGAAGCCAGAGGTCCAAAAGTGAGTCTATGTATCTAAGCTAATCAACAGCTAGTGTACTAAATGAAGAATCATTTAAAATTCGGTGCTGAAAAATACCCTTTGAGTCAAGTACCCATTGCTAACCCAGAGTCAAAAACACAACTGTTCATAATTGGTGATGCTCTCACAAAGGAGAAAATGTGCTTTTGAGGCTGAGATTCCCCTTACTTACCTTGGCTTCAAAGGGAATACGGCAAATATTTAGGAATGGACCTAATGGAGATGCTGGAAGACTACTAAAGTGGAAAAGTAAAACCATGATAAAGAGTTGAAGAGGGCTGAGGACATGCTTAGTGGGTAGGAACACTTGTCCCCAAACATGAGGACCTGAGGTTGAATCTCCAGCACTCACCTAAGAAGTTTGGGGGTTGCTATGAGGGCCAGTAATCTTAGCACAGCACACAGCAGTGGGGGGGGCAGGGCTAAAAAATTGGAGGAGTTCCTTCTGACTCAGTAACAGACCCCATCTTATAGCAATAACAAAAGACAACTGATGTCTTTCCCAGGCTCTACATGTATGTGTATGTATATAAGTCCAAACTCACATGCCTGCATCTAGACATATAGAACATACACCATATAATACACACACAAAAAGAACAGAAAGGAAATTAAAGAGGAAAAAAATAAATAAAAAGATTTCAAATATTTATAAATTAGTTATATTACTAAAATATTTATATTACCCAAATCATTCTACAGCATTTATGTAATCCATATCAATATGACACTGGCATTGTCTACAGAAATAAAATAAATCCTAAAAGTCTGGGAAGCCAAAGCAATTTTGAACAATTCTTAGTAAGAAAAGTGATGAAGATACCATATTACCTGATTTCAAATATACTATAAAGCAATAGTAACCAAATTAGTGGAGGTGGCGCGGAAACCTACCTCTAGACACATGGAACAGGACAGGGAGTCTAGAAATGTAACTCACCCAGCAGAAAACAACTCATTTTTTTTTTTACAAAGTTAAAAAATATACACCGTAGAGAAGATGGTGCATTTAATAAATATTGGCAGGACAAATCATTATCTACATGCAGAAAAATAAAGCTAGACCCTATTTCTTATCACATACCAATACCTACTCTAATGGATTAAATTTAATACCATAAAGACACTTCCATATAATCCAGTTTTAAAATGTATTCAGAGAAGATATGACCAACACAACAAATGCATCTTTTAAAAAAAAAGGCTGCTTGGGGCTGGACAGATGATTCAACAGTTAAGAGCATTGACTGCTCTTCCAGGGGTCTTGAGTTCAATTCCCAGTGACAACTTGGTGGCTCATAACCATGTATAATGGGATCAGATGGCCTCTTCTGATGTGTTTGAAGACAAAGAGAGTGTATTCATACATACGAAGCAGAGACAGACAAAGATGGAGGAGGAGGAGGAGGAGGAGGAGGAGGAGGAGGAGGAGGAGGAGGAGGAGGAGGAGGAGGAGAAGGAGGAGGAGGTGAAGGAGGAAGAGGTGTACAAGGAGGAGGAGGTAAAAGAGGAGGTGGACGAGGAAGAGGAGGTGAAAGAGGAGGAGGAGGTGGACAAGGAGGTGGAGGAGGAGGAAGAGGAGGAGGAGGAGGGAAAAAAGAAGTAGAAATCACAGTAAGGTATTCCCTTAGTGAGTGGGTATGAGGAATTTTATACACATTGTGGAGGACAGCATGGGGAGCAAGTTCCTCACACAAACTCAAAGCTACCAACTTGGCCAGGAATTACACTGCCTGGTGTATTTCCAAAGAAACTGGAGTCAGTATGTTGAGATACCTGCATTCTCATATTTTATCCACCACTATGAACAATCACCAAAATACACATCTAACATATCTCCACCAGAAAATGGACAAAGAGAATATCTTAGGGTTTGTATTCCTACACAAACATCACAACCAAGAAGCAAGTTGGGTAGGAAAGGGTTTATTCAGCTTACATTTCCAAGTTGATGTGCATCACCAAAAGAAGTCAGAACTTGAACTCAAGCGGGTCAGGATGCAGGAGCTGGTGCAGAAGCCATGGAGGGTTGCTCCTCCTTGGCTTACTTCCCCTGCCTTACTCAGCTTGCTCTCTTATAGAACCCAGGCCCACCAACCCAGGGATGGCACCGCCCACAAGGGGCCTCCCCCCTTGATCACTAATTGAGAAAATGCCTTTTAACTGGATGTTATGGAGGCATTTCCTTACCTGAAGCTCCTTTCTATGTGATAACTCCAGCCTCTGTCAAGTTGACACACAAAACCAGCCAGTATAGAAAATGTGCTATATATACACAGTGAAATTATATTCAGGCATTTATAGTGCAATGTGGTCACTTGGATACATTTAAACTGGGGATCACATTAAGTGAAACAATTCATAAACATATGGAAAATATCATATAATCTAACTCATAATGTGGAATAGAAAACATGGCATTTTTCTATAGAAAGCAAGAGCATACTTTGCAGAGAGACACATCTGACCCAAGGCTCAGGGGACACTGTAAGAGGGGGCTGGAAGAGTGTCAGAGCAGGATGCTGGGAAGGGATGCTGTGAAATACTATTTTCTGGACATGGCATGGTTGTTGTAATCATGAGCTCATAGTAGCTGTGGTTATCTACAGCAGTTGTGGTTAACTGCACACGCTAGCCACAATTCTGGCAAAAAATGGGAGAGGTACTCTCCAGGTCCCAACCTTTACAGGGAGCTATTAGCCATTGAAAACTGATGGGGGAAATAGAACCAGGCTATTCGAGAATGCTCCCACTGGTAGGTTTCCCATAATCCAGTGGATGGCCCAAAACTCATGAACATGTGGACAGCATTAAACTGACTCAGTAGATTATGAGAAGGAAGAGGAAAAATAAAAGGTGAAGAGGAGGAAGAAAAGAAGGAGATTAAACTGATGGGAACATGTTGGAAGGATGGGGAAAGTTGGAGGAGGGAAATACACAGTGGGTATGATAATATTTCATTGTACACATGTATGAAATTCTCACAAATGAAGAAAAATTATAATAGAAATATACTTTTCAGAAGCTGGAAGTAACAGGAGGATGGAGAGAGATTGATCAATGGATACAACACACAAGTAGATAGGATGATATGCTCAAGAGTTTACATGCCTAGTAGGAGTCTATAAAATATTTTTTTAATTTGTAAAAGTACTTTGTATCGAGCTATGGAAATAATTCCCAGTATTGCCCTTTCTTTAAAGAATTTTAGGGGAGGTTGATGTCTGAATTCAGGGCAACTATGAAAAAAAATGTAACTGTAAGGCTCATGGGAAACAGTGTGCTTGAAGATGCTGGAGTCTGGCCAACAGTCTTCCACAGAGGGGAGGGAGGAACCTCTGTGTATGAAGGTTTGATCTGTGGAACCTGTCCCATTCTTCTAAGCTGTACCCCTATGCCTTTAGTAAGAAATAAACATCTGAAGTGATAGATGTGATAATTCCCCTCAATTGGTCAATACAATGCACATATGCATCGGAGCATAATATAATATTGTGCCCATACACATCTATGACTATATATCAAAAACAAAGGGCTTCTAGGGAAGATAGTTAAAGCTGTCTCTGCATGAGCCAGTGAGGCAGGAAGTTGGAATAAGAAAAAACTCATATCCCTAAGAGAAATAGAGGAAAAGTATTGGAATGGCGCAAGGCATTAAAAGGACACCAGAATAGGGTAGAAAGCAGAAGACAATGCAGATAAATAAACAGGACATGATCTCATTAAAGTCTCCTGCAGGAGGAGAAGAAATGGGAACTTTCCTCAAATGTAAACTAAATGAAAATGGGCAATCAACTCTCAGGACACACCTGTAAGTATTGAATCTGTTTGTGGGCCTTGGTAACATGGGATTCCTGTGGCAGACATGTTAATAGTAGAGGAAAAGCCCATTTTATTTTGCTCTGTGATTCGGAGGGCAATAGCCAGGTGCCATCTTGAAAGAAAATCTAGTTAAAGCAGAGGTAGCCCAACGGCTGGAGATCACTAACTGCCCCAGGTCGTGGGGCCTCAGTTTGACTAGCTACTGCCTCTGGGTGAGGAAAGGCTCTTTCTTGGATCAAGTCTTTACCACTGGAGGGTCAGAAACTGAGACAAAGGGATGCAAACTCTGGCTGGGGACTTTGTAATGTCAGATACCCCAGCCTTGGAGATCCTAAACAGATCTCATCAAGGGATAAATATCCTGAGTCTGGTAGCTCTGAGCTGAGGTCAGTAGGTGGATCAAACTGTAGAACCCAACAACTCTGATTCAACAGATGTATTTGACAGTTAGAGCTGTAAACCTCCAGCATTGTGACTGCTCTATAAATATAAACACAAGACAATCACCTCAGGGTTACAGTTTGATTCCCACACTCCACAGACATCCAGTTTAACACTATCTCTGAGAAAACTTGCTCCAGATCACAGGATTCAAAACTAAATATGACCAGTAGTGATCGCTGGTATACAAAAAAATTTACCAGCTTGAACACAGTTCTGGTGAACACAATACATGTGCCCACACATGCGCATACACTCGCACATACATGCACATGCATAACTCCCAGTCTTCAAGTTTTGAGGACACAAGAATTCTCCAACAACCCACCTTTTCATTTTTTGTTCTCTCTCGAGTGATTCCCACTCTCATTTAGCAGGTTTTTTTTCATTTTTAAAATTTTCAATTGTTTATTACACTTCATATGGCAATCTAATTTGTTTATGAATTATCTTTATTATTGGACCATATTTCCTTCTTTTCACATTTCCTGTTTTTCTTTCTTTTTTCTTTTTCTTTTTCTTTATTTTTTTGCTTTGCCTGTTTTTCGCCCCATATATTTAGTAGTATTTTATTGTTTTTGCTTTATTGTTTTTACTTTTACCTGCCCCTCCTGCTTTTTAACTTTTTCAGTATTGGAATTTTTTTCTAATTTTTTGCTAACTTCTCTTTCCTCACACACTATTCCTCTGTGCTTCTTTCATCTATATAACCCTGCTCCCTTCTTACCTTATCCCTTTCTTATTTTTTATTGAATATATTCTTCATTTACATTTCAAATGTTTTATTCCTTCTTGGTTTCCCCCCTCCCGCAAAACACACAACCCATCCTCCCATCCCCTTCCTCTAAGAATATGCTCCTCCACCCTACCCACTCCCATGACCCCCACTTGATTTCCCCACACTGGGACCTCTATGAGCCTTCACAGGACCAAGGACCTCTCCTCCCACTGATGCCCAACAAGGCATTCCTCTGCCACTCTTTTGGCTGGAATCATGTGTACCCTTTGGTTGATAGCTTAGTCCCTGAGAGCCCTGGGCAGTCTGCTTGGCTGACATCTTTGTTCTTCCCACGGGGCTGCAACCCCCCACCTCCAAGCTCCTCCATTCTGCCCTCCATCTCCTCCATTGTGTACCTCGTGCTCAGTCCAATGGTTCCTAGCTAATATTTACCTCTGTATCTGTAAGGCTCTGGCAGGGCCTCTCCAAAAGGCAACCATAACAGGCTCCTTTCAGTACACACTTCTTGTCATACATAGTAGTTTTAGGGTTTGGTGATAGTTTATAGGATGAATCCTCAGGTAGGACAGTCTCTGGGTGGTCTTTCCTTCAGTCTCTGCTTCACACTTTGTCTCCATAGTTGTTCTGATGAATATTTTGTTCCCTTTCTCTAAGGAGCCAAAGCACCCACACTTTGATCTTCCTTCTTCTTGAGCTTCCTGTGGTCTGTGAATTGTAACATGTTTATTTTGAGCTTTTGGGCTAATATCCACTTATAAATGAGTGCATACCATGTGTGTTGTTTTGTGACTGGGTTACCTCACTTAGGATGAAATTTTCCAGTTCCATCCATTTGCCTAAGAATTTCATGAATTCATTGTTTTTAATAGCTGAATAGTACTCCACTGTGTATATATGCCACAATTTCTGTATCCATTCCTCTGTTGAAGGACATCTGGCTTCTTTCCGGCTTCTGGCTATTATAAATAAGGCTGCTATGAACATAGTGGAGCTTGTGTCCTTATTACAGGTTGGAGTATCTTCTGGGTATATGTGCAGGAGTGGTATAGCAGGGTCCTCAGGTAGTGCTATTTCCAGTTTTCTGAGGAACCACCAAACTGATTTCCAGAGTGGTTTTACCAGCTTGCAATCTCATGAGCAATGGAGGAGTGTTCCTCTTTCTCTACATCCTCTCCAACAGTTGCTGTCCCCTGAGTTGTTCATCTTAGCCATTCTGACTGCCGTGAGGTAGAATCTCAGGGTTGTTTTTATTTGCATTTCCCTGATAACTAAGGATGCTGAACATTTCTTTAGGTGCTTTGGAGCCATTCAAGTTTCTTCAGTTGAAAATTCCCTGTTTAGGTCTGTAAAAAATGTATGCCATTTTTTAATTGGGTTATTTGACACTCTGGAGTCTAACTTCTTAAGTTATTTGTATACATTGGATATTAGCCCTCTAAGAGATGTAGGATTGGTAAAGATCTTTTCCCAATCTGTTGGTTGCTGTTTTGTCCTATTGACAGCATCCTTTGCCTTACAGAAGCTTTGCAGTTTTATGAGGTCCCGTTTGTCAGTTCATGTTCTTAGAGCATAAGCGATTGGTGTTCTATTCAGGAAATTTTCCCCTGTGCCCATGTGTTCAAGGTTCTTCCCCATTTTCTACTCTATAAGCTTCAGTGTATCTGGTTTTATGTGGAGATCCTTGATCCACTTGGACGTGAGCTTTATACAAGGAGATAAGAATCGGTCGATTTGCATTCTTCTGCATGCTGACCTCCAGTTGATCCATCACCATTTGTTAAAAATCCTGTCTTTTTTCCACTGTATGTTTTTTGCTCCTTTGTCAAATATCAAGTGACTATAGTTGTGTGGGTTCATATCTGGTTCTTCAATTCTATTCCTTTGATCTTCTTGCCTGTCTCCATACCAATACTAAACAGGTTTTTTTTGTTGTTTTTGTTTCTTTTTTTTTTTAAATCACTATTGCTCTTAGTAGAGCTTGAAGTCAGGGATGGTGATTCCCCCAGGAAATCTTTTGTTTTACCTTTCTTTATTTTACTCACTATTTCTACTTTTTTTGAAAAGCATGTTCTTTTATTGAAAAAGGAAGTAAAAACATTTTATGATAAAATTGAAAATTTACGTGTAAAATATTTCTGATAAAATAAAAGAGATGTATAGAAAAGCACGTTAAAATTGACAATTTTCATGGAAAATTAAAGAGTAAAATGGTAGACATAAAAATGTTGCTAAATTAATTGAAAAACGAAGTAGAAACATTTTATGATAAAATTGAACATTTATGTGGAAAGTTTTTCTGATAAAATTGTAGAAAAATTTAGAAAAACGTGTTAAAATTGAACATTATCATGAAAATTTTTATATAGGTATACTAATGATAGGCACAAAAGTATTCCTAAGCTTATTGAAAGTGGACTTATAAATATTTTCTGATAAAGTTGAAGATTTACATAGAAAATATTTCTGATAAAATTGAAATATATAGAAAAACCTCTTAAAATTGAAGATTATCATGGAAAAATATACAAATAAAATGGTAGACATAAAAATAATTCTAAGTCGATTGAAAGTAAAATTTTATACATTTTCAGGTAAAATTGAAGATTTACATGGATAGTATTTCTGATAAAATTAAAAAAATATATAGAATGCCACGTTAAAATGGACTATCATGAAAAATTATACAGATAAGATAGTAGACATAAAACATTTTCTAAATTAATTGAATGTGGAATTAAAAATATTTTGTGATAAAATTAGAGATTTACATGGAAAACATTTCTGATAAAATAGAAGACCGTGTTAAAATTGAAGATTATCATGAAAAATAATGCAGATAAAATGGTAGACATAAAAAACATTACTAAATTAATTGAAAGAGGAATTACAAGCATTTTCTGATAAAATTGAAAATTTACATGAAAAATATTTCTGTTAGTCTGTGTCTTTTTAATGGGGAATGGAGTGCACTGATGTTAAGAGATATTAAGGAATAGTGATTGTTCCTTCCTGCTATTTTTGATATCATTTTTATGTTTGTGTGGTTATTTTCTTTTGGGTTTGTTGGAAGATTACTTTCTTGCTTTTTCTTGGGTGTAGTTTCCCTCCTTGTGTTGATGTTTTCGACATATTATCCTTTGTAGGGCTAAATTTGTGGGAAGATATTGTGTAAATTTGGTTTTATCATGGAATACCTTGGTTTCTCCATCTATGGTGATTGAATGTTTTACTGGGTATAGTAGTCTGTGCTAGCATTTGTCTTTTCTTAGGGTTTGTATGAGGTCCGCCCAGGATCTTCTAGTTTTCAACATCTCTGGTGAGAAGTCTGGTGTAATTCTGATAGGTCTGCCTTTATAAGTTACTTGCCCTTTTTTCCTTACTGCTTTTAATAATCTTCCTTTGTTTAGTGTGTTTGGTGTTTTGATTATTATTATTTGCCTGGTGGAATTTCCATTCTGGTCCAGTCTGTTTAGAGTTCTGTAGACTTCCTTTATGTTCATAGGCATCTCTTTCATGAGGTTAGGGAAGTTTTCTTCTATAATTTTGTTGAAAATATTTACTGGCCCTTTAAGATGGAAATCTTTACTCTCTTCTATACACATAATCCTTAGGACTGACCATCTTATTGTGTCCTGGATTTCCTGGATGTTTTGGGTTACCAGCTTTATGCATTTTTGCATTTGACTATTGAGTCAATGTTTTCTATGGTATCTTCAGCACCTGAGGTTCTTTCTTCTATCTCTTGTATTCTATTGTTGATTCTTGCATCTATGACTCCTGATTTCTTTCCAAGGTTTTCAATCTCCAGAGGTGTATTCCTTTGTGATTTCTTCACTGCTTCTACTTCCAATTTTAGATCCTGGATGGTTTTGTCCAGTTCCTTCACTTGTTTATATTTTCCTGTAATTATTTAAGGGATTTTTGTGTTTCTTCTTTAAGGGCTTCTGCCTGTTGAGCCATGTTCTTCTGTATTTCTTTAAGGGATTTTTCTGTTTCCTCTTTATGGGCTTTTACATATTTTACATCACAAAATAGGATTTTAAATCCAACTCTTGCTTTTCCAGAGTGTTTCGGTCTTCGGGACTTGCTGTGGTGGGAGAACTGGGTTCTGATGTTGCCAAGTAGCCTTGATTTCTGTTGGTAGGGTTCTTGTGCTTATCTTTTGCCATCCCTGGTGTTAGTTTGTCTTACTGTCTCTGGATTGAGCTTGTCCCTCCTGTGGACCTGTAAGCCTGTGTCAGTACTCTTGGGAGACCAACTTTTTTTTGGCGGGGTCTGTGCATAGAAGGTTGTGGAGTCACCTGGCTCCCTCTTGCAAATGGCAGCCTGAAGACCTCTGTTCCAGCTGCTTCACTAATTGTCTGCCCTGTTGAATCCCTGCTTTTCCACTCCAGAGAGAAGGTGGAGACCTCACTTCCATGCTCAGAAGTGAAAGCACTGCGGGGACATCAATCTCTCCTGGCGGGCCATGCACAGAAGGCTGTGGAGCTGCTTGGCTGCCAGGTGCAAATGGTGGTGGAAAGACTTCCATCCCAAGCTGCTCCACTGATCATATGCCCCATACACTCCTAGCTGTTCCCCTCCAGAGAGAAGGTCACTATTTCTACCCTTAACCAAGTGATGCTTAACTTTGTTCTATCTTAGTATTTGCATTTTATTTCACTGTTACTGAAGGCATGTTGGTGGCATGTAATAATTTTCAGTGT
Source organism: Apodemus sylvaticus (assembly GCF_947179515.1). Taxonomy (NCBI): domain Eukaryota; kingdom Metazoa; phylum Chordata; class Mammalia; order Rodentia; family Muridae; genus Apodemus; species Apodemus sylvaticus. The sequence goes on along the minus strand of NC_067473.1, from coordinate 148,366,510 downwards.
ATTTCGATATTGTGTAGAGATTGATGCTGTTATCAAAACAAGCATTGGTTTTTCTACTGTCGAGTGGTACTCAGTACTCGGGATTGATATTCTAAGGGCAGGCTGATCAGTCAGAAGACTGACACCCAAAAAGCGAGATGAGATATCAAAAACAAAAGATGGGCATGTCACAATGAAGAAAACTACGCGGCATTAAAATGCAAGCAACATCACTCCTCCCAGAATCATAATTTCAAACCTGCTGAACTCAGAGGTACTGCGATAGGCAAGATGCTCCAGGACAATGTCACACATTTTTCAGTTAAGAATGACAAAGATCGGTGGCGGCGGCGGCGGGGGCAGTGCAGCAGTGGCTGGTCCAGCTGAAGGGCCATCAGCAGTGGAACCAAGGCGACACAGGGTCCAGTTAGCCCCTGCGCCCACGACCACTGACCTTCGCTGCCCAGCCGGGTTGCAAGCAGCTGCAGTTTTGCAGCGCCTTTCGCTGCACAGAAGCCACTTCAGAACTCGGCCTCCCGCCAGTCAGGAGAGGCTCACCTCCATCTTGGTTTCGGACTCCAGGGATATCGGACAGACTGATATCAACCTGGGCGGTGGCACCACATCTCCAGGTCCTGCAAGAGACTAGAGGGGCTTCCGGGCGGCCAGCTGGGAGACGTCAGTGTGCTCCAGTGAATCCAGCGGGGCCCCAGCGGGAGCCTTCGGGTGCTTGCTTCGGGATCTGAACAACCTGGGCAGCAGCACCCTGTCTACAGGCAGTGCAGGAGGTAAGCTGTGCACCAGAGGCCAACTGGGAAGGGGCAGCTTGCACTGGTGAGTCCAGCACTGACAAGACAAACTAACACCAGGGAGAACTAGATGGCAAAAGGCAAATGCAGGAACATCACTAACAGAAATCAAGGCAATATGGCAACATCTGAACCAAATTCTCCTCTACCAACATGTCCTGGATACCCCATCACACCAGTAAAACAAGATTTGGATTTAAAATCACTGGTCATGATGCTGGTACAGGAACACATGAAGGACATACTTAAAGAAATTCAGGAGAAAATGGATCAAAAGTTAGAAGCCCTTGCAAGGGAAACACAAAAATCATTGAAAGAAATCCAGGAGAATACAAAAGCCAACAAGGAGGAAATGCAAAAAACACTTAAAGAAATACAGGAGAACTTTGGTCAACAGGCTGAGGTCATGAAAGACGAAACACAAAAATCTCTTAAAGAATTACAGGAAAGCACAAACAAGCAAGTGAAGGAGCTAAGCAAAACCATCCAGGATCTAAAATCAGAAGTAGAAACAACTAAGAAAACTCAAAGGGAGACAACTTTGGAGATAGAAAGCCTTGGGAAGAAATCAGGGGACATAGATGCAAATATCAACAACAGAATACAAGAGATAGAAGAAAGAATCTCAGATGCTGAAGATACCATAGAAACCATGGACTCAACAGTTAAAGAAAATGCAAAATGCAAAATGCTTGTAACCCCAAATATCCAGGAAATCCAGGACACAATGAGAAGACAAAACCTAAGGATTATAGGCATAGATGAGAGTGAAGATTTACAACTTAAAGGGCCAGCAAATATCTTCAATAAAATTATGGAAGAAAACTTCCCTAACCTAAAGAGAGAGATGCCCATGAATATACAAGAAGCCTACAGAACTCCAAACAGACTGGACCAGAACAGAAATACTTCCCGTCACATAATAATCAAAACACCAAATGTTCTAAACAAAGAAAGAATATTAAAGGCAGTAAGAGAAAAAGGCCAAGTAACATACAAAAGGAAGACCTATCAGAATCACAGCAGACTTTTCACCTGAGACTATGAAGGCTAGAAGGTCCTGGGCAGATCTCATGCAGACTCTAAGAGAACACAAATGCCAGCCAAAACTACTATATCCAGCAAAACTCCCAATCACCGTAGATGGAGAACCTAAGATATTTCATGACAAAACCAAGTTTACCCAATATCTATCCACAAACCAAGCCCTAGAAAGGATAATAGGAGGAAAACACCAGTACAAGGAGGGAAACTTCACCCTGGAAAAAGCAAGATAGTAACCTTTCATCAAACCCAAAAGAAGTTAAGCAATCAAATTTAAAAAATAACGTCAAAAATGATAGGAAGTAACAATCACTATTCCTTAATATCTCTTAACATCAATGCCCCAATAAAAAGACACAGACTAACTGACTGGATATGCAAACAGGACCCTACAATTTGTTGCTTACAGGAAACACACCTCAGGGTCAAAGACAAACACTACCTTAGAGTAAAAGGCTGGAAGACAATTTTACAAGCAAATGGTCTCAGGAAACAAGCTGGAGTAGCCATTTTAATATCAGATAAAATTGACTTTCAACCCAAAGTCATCAAAAGAGACACTGAGGGACACTTCTTGCTGGTCAAAGGAAAAATACAACAAGAAGAACTCTCAATCCTGAACATCTATGCTCCAAATGCAAGGGCACACTCTTTTGTAAAAGAAACTTTATTAAAACTCAAAGCACACATTGCACCTAACACAATAATTGTGGGTGACTTCAACACTGCACTTTCCTCAATGGACCGATCAGGAAAACAGAAACTAAACAGGGACACAATGAAACTAATTGAAGCTTTGGGCCAATTAGATTTAACAGATATATATATAGAACATTCTATCCTAAAACAAAAGAATATACCTTTTTCTCAGCACCTCATGGTATCTTCTCCAAAATCAACCATATAATTGGTCACAAGACAGACCTCAACAAATATAAGAAGATTGAACTAATCTCATGCCTCCTATCAGATCACTATGGAGTAAAAGTGGTCTTCAATAGCAATAAAAACAACAGAAAACCCACATACATGTGGAAACTGAACAATATTCTACTCAATGATACCTTGGTCAAGGAAGAAATAAAGAAAGAAATTAAAGACTTTTTAGAACACAATGAAAATGAAAACACAACATACCCAAATCTATGGGACACAATGAAAGCAGTGCTAAGAGGAAAACTCATAGCCCTGAGTGCCTCCAAAAAGAAAATGGAGAGAGCATACATTACCAGCTTAATGACACACCTGAAAGCCCTGGAACAAAAAGAAGCTATTTCACCCAGGAGGAGTAGAAGGCAGGAAATCATCAAACTCAGGGCCGAAATCAATCAAGTAGAAACAAAGAGAACCATACAAAGAATCAACAAAACCAGGAGCTGGTTCTTTGAGAAAATCAACAAGATAGATAAACCCTTAGCCAGACTGACCAAAGGGCACAGAGAAAGTATCCAAATTAACAAACTTAGAAATGAAAAGGGAGATATAACAACGGAAACTGAGGAAATCCAAAAAATCATCAGATCCTACTACAAGAGTCTGTACTCAACACAACTGGAGAATCTGGAGGAAATGGACAATTTCGTTGACAGATACCAAATACCAAAATTAAATCAGGACCAACTAGACCATCTAAACAGTCCCATAATGCCTAAAGAAATAGAAAGAGTCATAGAAAGTCTTCCAACCAAAAAAAGCACAGGACCAGATGGTTTCAGTGAAGAATTCTATCAGACCTTCAAAGAAGAGTTAACACCAATACTCTTCAAACTATTCCACAAAATAGAAACAGAAGGAACACTACCCAATTCCTTCTACGAAGCCACAATTACGCTGATACCAAAGCCACACAATGATCCAACAAAGAAAGAGAACTTCAGACCAATTTCCCTTATGAACATCGATGCAAAAATACTCAATAAAATTCTTGCCAACCGAATCCAAGAACACATCAAAACGATCATCCACCATGATCAAGTAGGCTTTATCCCGGGAATGCAGGGTTGGTTCAATATACCGAAATCCATCAATGCAATCCACTACATAAACAAACTCAAAGAACAAAACCACATGGTCATTTCATTGGATGCTGAAAAAGCATTTGACAAAATTCAGCATCCTTTCATGCTTCAAGTCTTGGAGAGATCGGGAATTCAAGGCCCATACCTAAACATAGTAAAAGCAATATACAGCAAACCGGTACCAGCATTAAACTAAATGGAGAGAAACTTGAAGCAATCCCACTGAAATCAGGGACCAGACAAGGCTGCCCCCTTTCTCCTTATCTTTTCAATATTGTACTTGAGGTACTAGCTCCGGCAATTTGACAACATAAGGAGGTCAAAGGGATACAAATTGGAAAGGAAGAAGTCAAACTATCATTACTTGCAGACGACATGATAATCTACCTAGGTGACCCAAAAAACTCCTCTAGAGAGCTCCTATAGCTGATAAACAACTTCAGCAAAGTGGCAGGTTATAAAATCAACACAAGCAAATCAGTGGCCTTCCTATACTCGAAGGATAAGCAGGCTGAGAAAGAAATTAGGGAAATGACCCCCTTCACAATAGCCACAAACAGTATAAAGTATATTGGGGTGACTCTTACCAAACATGTGAAAGATCTGTATGACAAGAACTTCAAGACTCTGAAGAAGGAAATGGAAGAAGACCTCAAAAAATGGGAAAACCTCCCATGCTCATGGATTGGTAGAATCAATATAGTTAAAATGGCCATTTTGCCAAAAGCAATATACAGATTCAATGCAATACCCATCAAAATCCCAACTCAATTCTTCAGAGAATTAGAAAGAGCAATTATCAAATTCATCTGGAACAAAAAACCCAGGATAGCTAAAACTATTCTCAGCAACAATAGAAAATCTGGGGGAATCAGTATCCCTGACCTCAAGCAATACTACAGAGCAATAGTGTTAAAAACTGCATGGTATTGGTACAGTGACAGGCAGGAGGATCAATGGAACAGGATTGAAGATCCAGAAATGAACCCACACACCTATGGCCACTTGATCCTCGACAAAGAGGCTGAAAACATCCAATGGAAAAAAGATAGCCTTTTCAACAAATGGTGCTGGTTCAACAGGAGGTCAGCATGCAGAAGAATGGGAATTGATCCATCCTTGTCTCCTTGTACTAAGCTCAAATCCAAATGGATCAAGGACCTCCACATAAAGCCAGACACTCTGAAGCTAATAGAAAAGAAACTGGGGAAGACCCTTGAGGACATCGGTACAGGGAGAAAGTTTCTGAACAGAACACCAATAGCGTATGCTCTAAGAGCAAGAATTGACAAATGGGACCTCATAAAATTGCAAAGTTTCTGTAAGGCAAAGGACACCATCAAGAGGACAAATCGGCAACCAACAAATTGGGAAAAGATCTTCACCAATCCTACATCAGATAGAGGGCTAATATCCAATATATATAAAGAACTCAAGAAGTTAGACTCCAGAAAACCGAACAACCCTTTTAAAAAATGGGGTACAGAGTTAAACAAGGAATTCTCACCTGAAGAACTTCGGATGGCGGAGAAGCATCTTAAAAAATGCTCAACTTCATTAGTCATTAGGGAAATGCAAATCAAAACAACCCTGAGATTTCATCTTACACCAGTCAGAATGGCTAAGATTAAAAATTCAGGAGACAGCAGGTGTTGGCAAGGATGTGGAGAAAGAGGAACACTCCTCCACTGCTGGTGGGGTTGCAAATTGGTACAACCACTCTGGAAATCAGTCTGGCGGTTCCTCAGAAAACTGGGCACCTCACTTCCAGAAGATCCTGCTATACCATTCCTGGCCATATACCCAGAGGATTCCCCACCATGTAATAAGGATACATGCTCTACTATGTTCATAGCAGCCCTATTTATAATTGCCAGATGCTGGAAAGAACCCAGGTATCCCTCAACAGAAGAGTGGATGCAAAAAATGTGGTATATCTACACAATGGAGTACTATTCAGCCATTAGAAACAATGAATTCATGAAATTCTTAGGCAAATGGATGGAGCTAGAGAACATCATACTAAGTGAGGTAACCCAGACTCAAAAGGTGAATCATGGTATGCACTCACTAATAAGTGGATAACTGGAATACCCAAAACATAATCCACACATCAAATGAGGTACCAGAAGAAAGGATGAGTGGCCCCTGGTTCTGGAAAGACTCAGTGAAGCAGTATTCAGCAAAACCAGAACGGGGAAGTGGGAAGGGGTGGGTGGGAGGACAGGGGAAGAGAAGGGGGCTTACGGAACTTTCGGGGAGTGGGGGGCTAGAAAAGGGGAAATCATTTGAAATGTAAATAAATTATATCGAATAAAAAAATTAAAAAAAATAAAAAATAAAAAAGAATGACAAAGATCCTGCAAGAAGATACAAATGCTCAAAAGAATTCAACCCAGGGAGAAAAGTCGGGAACACACAGGGAAAGGTCACAAAATCGAAAGAAAACCTGGATAAAATCAGCAATGCAGAATAAGTTCATCACGGATATTGAGATATTGAGAAAAGCCAAATTGATATGTTCAAAGTCAAATCTCAGGAAATCAAATAAATACATCGGAAGGAATCACAGATAACCAAGGAGAATAAAGGTTCATGAGAATTTACATCCACAAATTGGTAACAAGGGCATTAATATCCAAGAATGCTGGTGCATGCTAAAGACATTAAACACAAGAATTCACAGATGGGAGAAGGTGCTGATATGTGGACTAAGAGCATGCACATGTGAATTAGAAATATAAGGGTTCCTTGGAAAGTCAGTAGTGTTTGATTGTGTTTTGCTGGGGCAAACACATGAAGGAATGTTTCACTGAGGTGAACACAAGTGTGAATGGCTAAGGCAGACTCCTGAAGGAATGTTTAACTGAAACGGATACAGTTGAAAGGATGTCCCGCTAAAGCAAGCACATTAAAGGGCATGTGATAAAGAATTTTTTGCTAACAACACCCATGTATTGGTTCACCTTACACTGCATAGTTGAGCTTCATTTGACTCCATAGAGAGAAACTCATCAAAAAATTTTTGGTGGTGTGCTGAGGCTTCTTGCTGCTTTCTTGAACTCTGGTCAGTTGGCAAAGTGATGTCAGCTGAGACAGATGCACACACTAGGACAAGACCCATGGATGATACGTGATGTTTGAAGGGAGTATAAATAGGATTCAACAGATGGTGAGAGGATCTGGAGGCTGGGCTAAGCTTGGCTTGCTGGTACAACTAACTCATCTTCACTGATTTCCACTTAGCTGATAGAGGCACAGCCTAGAACTTCTCCTGGTGTTCCTGTTGGTCCCTCCTGCTCACTTGTTCTGAGGCTGAGGCCTTGCTGACTCTGTTTTGTACTATCACTTCTGTTTATTCATGTTACTATCCCAACTCTACCAAATTGGACATGTGTATCCATGAAATGTTTGTGAGTAGATTGCCACTGTTGACCTGTGAACTTAATTGCAATTTCCTGACAACAGAGATGGGATCTGCTTCAAAGAACCATTTCTAAATAGGTCCACTTACCCAGTATCATTTCTTTCTCACTATCTCTGGTGGAAGGGAGGTTAAAGAATTTGAGAATAATCACTAAAATCAGACTTTAAAAAAAAATAAAAGTTGCACAGGTGTGTCCAACCCATGGCCAGCAGGGTATATATGAATGCAAAATTATAAACCTAAAACACTGTAAAATGTTTTTAACTCAATTGTGTGGTTATTGACTATGAACTTTATATATGGTAATGTGGAAAGTCTGGATATGTCTAGCATCTGTTCACTGAAAAATAACAAAACATTTCAAAATTAAAGAAAAAATGGATATTCACACATAAGACCCATGTAAAGCTCTATTTTGACATGACCAGAGAAGATGCATTCTGTACCTCAGAGCCAAAACACCAAAAATACAAATAAAAAGAAACAATATTAACATCTGTGGGAGTAAAACACCAACTTCCTTCTAAAGGCAAAACACCAACTCTCTCTTCAGAAATCCAAAAAAAACAAAAACAAAAAAACAAAAACAAAAACAAAAAAACCCCAAAAAACAAAACAAACAAAACAAAACAAAAAAAAACCAAAACCAAAAGAAGAATATGTCCAACCTGAAAGTATATATCTGCCAACGAGCATTGCTATACCCACAGAAACTATATTTAAATGTTGAGAGAGATAGGATAATTCAGGTCAAGCCCAGAAGAAAGCAGTTTGTAACCTCGAAGTTATTCTCCAAAGGGAATTTAAACTAATACTGTTCAGAAAGGAGGAAGCAGGGAGAAGGACTTAGGGTAACTATGGGGATAATTGTAGTTGAAACTTCTAGCAGTGGGGGATATGGATTCTGAAGTGGCCACTTCCTATAGCCAAGCAGGATTCCCAGTGCATAGATAAGGACAATAATCCACCCATAAAAACCTTCTACATAAAATGTGTCCTGCCTATAAGATGTGCAGGGACAAAGATAGAGCAGAGATGGAGGAAATAGCCAACCAATGACTGTCCCAAATTGAGACCCATCCCATGGGCAAGAACCAATCCCTGATACTATTAATGATACCTTGTTATTCTTGCAGACAGGAACCTAAATAACATTACAGTACATTACATTAAACAACACAACCAACAAAATGACCTGCAAAAAATACAGAGATCAGAAAGTACATCTGATAACAGCCTTCAGTGTGAATGAAGTGTCTTATATCACCAACAAACAGGGGAAGACAGTCTACGCGGATTAAAAACTAGCTCTAACTATTAGCTGTCTCCAAAAATCATAACTATTGGTAAAAACACACAGACCAAGAGTCAATATGTGAAAACCAGTACTTCAGGTGAATGGAAATGGAGAAGCTGACATTGGTATTCTGATATCTGATAAAGTCAACTTCAAGCCAAAATATAAAGAAAGAACAGTACATATCAACCAAAAAAGTAATCAAGAAAACACAGCTGAATACTACATACTGGCCATGTTCTTGGTACTGGAAGGTACTCTGCTACCAAAAGAGAAACATAAACATCAACCCAGCTACACACCCTTTTATCTACAATGGCATCCTGCCTGCAAGGCACACTAGTGCAATGGTGGCACAAAGTGTACAGGGATAAGCAACCAATATCTGATTTGACTTAAGGCTATCTCTATGAGATGGAACCTATACTCACATTGTTCAGGTGACCAAGATCCTGAGACTAGATAGCCCAGGGACCATGGTAAAACTAAATGTCACTGGCCTTTTTCTGTTTTAATATTAATGTTAACTTTTACATTTTTACTTTTCTTACTCTATAGGTCATTTGCATGTATGTATGTATGAATATATATATGTATGAATATATATATGTATGAATATATATGTGTATGAATATATATGTGTATGAATATATATATATATATATATATATATATATATATATATCTCAAGCAAATATGGCCAGTGAATATACTTTAGTCTTGGGCTGCAGATATGGAGCAATGTCTGTGACTGTGAAGATTGTGGGTGTGGGAGTGGGATAAAAGGAACCTGTCTGTGTCAAGAGCTGGATGGGAAGCAGAAGTGTATGCTGGGGTCAGAGGTTCAGGATCTCCTACCTATGACTGCTGGGAGCAGAAGTGAGTGTGGCAGCTGAACGCTCAAGGACCCTTGACTCTTCAACACTGACAAAAAGGCAGTGAACACTTATTATAATTCCTAGTAGAAACAGAAACTTAATATCTGGTAGCAGTTTAAGAAAATTAGTAATACAGAAAGTTAGCAAAATAACACATAATATTGGAAACATTTCAGTTTGTCATAAATGCTATATGCATCTAAAAATGCAGCCAGAAATTCCACATTTAAGCATTTATTGCAGAGAAATAAAAGCTAACAATTTACATAAACGTGCTCAAATATTTAGAGAAATTTAGCTTGTGAAAGCTGAAAATTGAAAATAGACAATATGTCCTTCAAAAGGTAGACTGTTATAAAAAATGTGATATATATCATATATCTCTCAGATACATATACACATACCACGGATCAACACTCAACAATAAAAAAGAATGAACTCTTGAAACACACAATGTCTTAAATGAATGAATTTCCAGATAATTATGGAAAATAAAAAACCAATTTCAAAGGTTGCATTCTACATAATTACAAACATGCATATATACTTTTAATTATATACATAAACATATAAACATGTACATATTTGTTAAAATGGAAAGTTACCAAATTGGAGACCTGAATAGTTATTATGTCAGGAGAAGTGAGCATCGCTCCTGTGAAACCAAAGGAGGTATCCTAGAAATGATGGAAATGACCTTAATTTGACCTCTTCAATGTCCCTGTTCTGACCACAATATGCAAGATGCAGATAGATAGATAGATAGATAGAGAGAGAGAGAGAGAGAGAGAGAGAGACAGAGAGAGAAAGTGACTTTTGGTGAAAATTAAACAAAGAGAGCACAGTCCCCTTTGTTTTCGTTCTTAAAAACACACATATAATTATCCTTAAACTAAAAATTTATTTATTTATTTATTTACAAATTTATTTATTTATCTATTTATAAATAAGTAGATAGTGTTGTGCTTCTGTATGTGTGTGTATGTGTGTTTGTGAGAGAGAGACAGACAGAGACAGAGACAGAGACAGAGAGAGAGGGGGTAGGGGAAGGAGCACATGCATGCATTCCACAAGAAGTATGTCAAGGACAAAGGACAGCCTGCAGCAGTGAGTTCTTTCCTTGGAACACCTGCTTTCCAGGGAACAAACTTGGGCCATCAGTGTTGATGGCAGGTGTCTTTATCCATATAACCATCTCATAAGCTCTCTAAAAGATTGCTTTTTAAAAAATATTTTTATTCTTATTGCACTTAATTATTTAGTGGGAGGCATAATTGTTCCAATCCACGTGCTGGGTAAGAGGACATCATTGAGTGGTTTAGAGGATCAGACTTGGGCCATCAGGCTTGGCAGAAGCACCTCTACCCACTGGGTCACTGGATCAACTAAAATACAATCACTTTCAAAGTTCATCCTTTTTCCTAGGACAATTTATAGAAAACTTCTCCTCTGTGAGCCAAGATGTGCTCACTGATACAACAGCCAGAATTCTATTCAGCATTTCCAGAAACATCACAAAGAAGGATGTAATCCATTATGACTTCCTGGTCCCTGAGAGATTCCAACTCAGGTGTCTGGTAGATACCACATGAAAAGAGAGCCTGTTAAATAACAAATGCACACAAGAACTGAATGAGACATCTTCGAATGGCTGACTTGTCTGTGAGTAAAATGCTTCTTCTTCCAGCTGGACTGGAAGACTATTAGAAAGCAACCAGACTTCTTACATTCAAGCAATGAACATCGTCAGAGCTTGTGAGAGTTCCTTGCTGTTATTTTTTTATTCATAAATATTTAATGTATTATTTCTTTTGAGAAAGAAAAGGCACAGATAAATTTGTCTCTTAGCAGCTATAACTCTCAGTTTTTCTCTTAGCAGCTATAACTCTCAGGATATCTTATAATTAAGTTGTTTACAGGTTATGCAAATGTTGAGTCTTTGAAAGTCAAACATTTTTATCAGATTATACCTTAATATAACTAATTTTAAAATGTCTGTGACAGGAATTGTATACGTAAAAACACATACACATGCAGAGAGAGAGAGAGAGAGAGAGAGAGATCAAATACAGACCATGTATATGGGTAATCATGTATCCTTCCCCCTAGATTCAATCACCTTTGTTACAAACCACTTCTCTAGGGAACCTAAGAAATATAACTGGCTCAATTTTAATGCATATTTTGTTAATTCATATATATATATGTGTGTGTGTGTGTGTGTGTGTGTGTGTATGAACTTTTATTACTGTGAGTTCTATTAATTTATGGTATAAAATGGCAGCCAGAATTCTACTTAACCCAAAACATTACTAGCAGATGCTTAAAATTACATTTGTGAAAATATCAAAATGAGAAGCTAGAAACAGGTATGGGACCATCTCCTAGCAAGCTAATTGCACAGGCTTTGCAATCTAAAGTCTAAGAAAAAAATACTCGTATACTAAGAGGTTTAGTATTTTTTGTTTCAAGAATCCATCAAAGCAAATTATTAACATTATGCAATACATTAAAATGATGGTAAGTTAAACTGCATTATCAGCTACCCAGAGTTATACTAAGCTACTTATGTCTCTAAAATAAATGGATGCAAAAAGAGAAAGAAATATATTTACTATTGATTTGTTTCAAATCCACTTTGTTTCTGATACTTCTAAATTTCCACTTCAGTAAAGTGCTAAAGAAAATTTTTTACCAATTTGTTTTAAGTATCAGAAAATTCAAATATACACATCACATATTGACTCTGACAGCTGATTTTTAGCTCAGTGGTTTTGTATGACTCTTATCTGTCAACAAACTTTCAGGATCATTTCCAGAAAACTTCTTGCATAAGAAAATTCACAGATTTTAAGATCCTTATGTAAAGTGACATAAAATTTACATACAATCAATGCAATCTTCATATACCTTTAAATCATGTCTAACTTATACTAACTATATGATGCATATCCTATGTAAGCATATGTATTTCATTCATACATCCAAATATTTTTGTATCCCTGTTGACTGAACCTGTGCACATATGATACAGTGAAACAAACAGGGATTTTTTTTTTTTTTTTTTTTTTTGGTTTTTCGAGACAGGGTTTCTCTGTGTAGCCCTGGCAGTCCTGGAACTCACTCTGTAGACCAGGCTGCCTCGAACTCAGAAATCCGCCTGCCTCTGCCTCCCAAGTGCTGGGATTAAAGGTGTGCACCACCACCACTGCACACCTTTTTGTTAACATTATTTACTTACTCCAATTATGGGCTCTCTATAAATGCTGTCTGGCTTTACTCAATATAAGGCCAATGAATAGAAATAAGGGAAGATATTTCTCACCCCAAGGGTTGTAAATGGCATTGAAAGATAAGGTAGCACAGATCTAGTGAAATTGGCATAAATTAAATCAACATACAGATGTTATAGAAAGGGTTTCCAGTGTGGGGGCGTTTCTATTAGATGCCCAAGAAGACTCACCTTCCCAAGCAGATGATGCTATTTCTGTAAGTTCACCCTGGACAGTGCGTCCCTCAGAGCCTGGTGGACCTGCTTGTTGCGCAGGGTGTAGATGACAGGATTCAGAAGGGGTGTCACTACCGTGTTGACAAGAGAGGCCTCTCTGTTGGATTCAAGCCTGCTCACTTGCTTGGGTTTCACATATATAAACACACAGCTGCCGAACATCAGAGAGAGGACAATGAGGTGGGATGAGCAGGTGGAGAAAGCTTTCTGTCGATCCTTGGCTGATGGCAGATGCATGATTGAGATTAGTATGTTGCTGTATGCAAATATGGCCGCAAAGACAGACGTGAAAAGGACCAGCACAGCGACACCGAAGGCCATTTTTTCAAGAGATTTGGTGTCTGAACAAGAGAGGTGAATTAAGGAGCCAAGGTCACAGAAGAAATGGGGGATGACATTAGAGCCACAGAAAGACAACCAGGAAAGTTTCAGAATCACCCCAGTTATGAGGATGAAGGAGAGCACATAGCTGAGGAAAACCAGAAGGAAACAGAGCCTGGGGTTCATGATGGCTGGGTAGTGCAGAGGCTTGCAAATGGCCAGATAGCGATCCAAGGACATCACAGCCATGTGGAAGAAAATGGTTGACCCAAGAAATAAAAAAGAAAACGCTTGGATGATACAGGGAGTGAAATGAATTGTTCTGTCTCCAAAAAGAAAGATGGACAGGAGCTTCGGGATAACGGTGGAGATGAAACAGCACTCACAGAAGGAGAAACTCCTGAGGAAGAAGTACATCGGGGTCTGCAGGCGAGGATCGGTCCAGGTGATGGCGATTATGAGCGTGTTTCCTGTGACTGAGGCCAGATACACCAGCAGGTGCACGAGGAAGAGCACCTTGCCCAGGTGCTGAGCTACGAGGAAGCCCTCCAGCACAAACTCCAGGACTGTGGTCTCATTCCACGCCTCCATCCTTACCTCCTCTTCTTTTTCCATCAGCCCTCCTTGATCTGGTAGGCAAACCTGCTATCCCCAAATAGTAAATAATGTAATGGTGGTCACTGCTTTTAAAGGAGGCTTGCCTAAGCACAGGGCCTGCACGGGCTGCACCAGGTCCTCAGCATAGATGTTTTCGTTCTTAGCCTGAGTCTTTTTGTGGGACTCATTACTGTGGGATCAGGAGTGTCTCTGTCTCTTTTGCCCACTTGTGTGATTCTTTTTTTCCTGTTGGGTTTCCTTGTTCAGCCTCACTGTGAGTATTTTGGCCTTGTCTTACAGAATCTTGTTTTGAAGTGTTTGGTGGCTTTCTCTTGGAGAGAGGGGAGATGGGAGGAGCTGGGAGGAATTGCAGGAGGGGAAACTGTGGTTGGGATGTAATGTATGAGAAGAGAACCTATTTTCAGTTTTTAAAAATGTTCAAAAAATTGCTCACCCTTGTGGTCCTAAGGAGTCATATTCTAATTTTAAATAATTTATTGTAAATCATTTTTCTTTTTCTCTTTACTGAAATGCAAATGTGAAATTTGAAGTTTGTTTTTGTGTTGATTTTTAGAATTAATATATTCTTAAAATATTACCTTTGGATCATCTCACCTAAGATAAAGGATAAAACTGAGAATCGTATTTTTGAAGATGAAACAAACATATTAGTATCACACAACATCATATGTGCCACCCTACAGAAAATAATGCTAGTTTCTAGATGCAGACTTGTGGTATGAAGCCCTCCTAATCATTGACTGTGGCCTCTGGAAACAGTATTAAACACCTATAGACCTACTGTCACATTCTAAGCCAGTCTTTAAACAAAGTTTAAATGCATTATTTCCCACTTCCCATAAGGAGCTAAATGCCCGCTCCCATGAGATGGGTGGCTACCCAGTGACTGGGATTAAGCAGACCGAGGGGTGCGGATGGTAGAACAGTCCAGGCACAAAGAAGAAAAACATAGTGGGTGTGTAACTTCATGTCCTGTGTCTTCCACCACCCTTGTGGAATGGCATGTCTGCTTCTGTTGCCCTGCACAATGATCCTCCCCTTCCTGTGAACACTGTCAGTAAAAGTTCCCATTGTGTTTAAGTCAGTCACTAAAAACGCATTAACTTTCTAAGAGCCACTGCCCAGTAGAACACAGAATGGTGTGTTACTGCTCAATGGGGAAGGGTGGGCATTTGAGTGACATAGGTGCTCCAGGAAAAACTCCTCACAAGTCAGTTTGCTTTATTTTCTTGATTGTCCAAATCTACTGCTTTCATTTTGCAGAACCTCAGTGCTGACTTACGCAGAACTAATCTCCCTTTCAATTACACATCCTCCCTACAGCTACACACTTACCAGCAAGCAGCTCCCAGCAAAGAGATGCCTTGGACAGATGTTCCTTCTTCTGACAAAGCAAAATATTTCTCCTATGAAACAAAAAATAAAAAGATCAGTCTTACAAAGAGGTGCATCTTCGAGCCATAAAACCAATAATGCTGGCTTTCTATTTCAAGCCAGAGAAAACCATTAAGAATACTTGTTTTTAAGAAATAAAAGAGATTTATAAACCTGAGGGTACTAACAGCCATTCTCTCCCTTACAGAAATCTGACAGGTAAATTCTAGACCCTTTGAGGCAATTCGTAATGCCCAAACCCACACTAACATTTGAGGGCGTTTTCATTTAGAAATCCAGAACATAATCATATGGAATAGTCACATACTCTGTGGGACTAGTATATTATTGCACACTCGTGCTACAAAGTGCATTAAATTTATATTGGGGCTGAGGTATGGACTAACATGGATGTCACACCTGGCAGGTTGTACATCCATTCACAGACACTTAGGGAAAAGGACAGTAACCTTAAATCTTCCTGTTTATGGAGGATGCTAGCTAGTTTCTCATCAACTAGTTATGGAAGACCAAGCTGGAGAGGTGAAAATAATTGCAGTCATAAATGAGACACATTTATAGATATTATTATTATGCACAACTATAGACTACTATGGCATTGTGTACTGTCATGGGTGAGGTCTCACAGGGTCCAAAAGGACAAACCTCTAGGACATTCATTAGAGGAATATGGGAAAGAGATTCAAAAGTAAAATGTCAACAAAATCCCAGGAGGCATTTCATTGTTTGTTTGCTGGAAATGGAAATTTTCAGGAGAATATTCTAATTAACATTCTAAAACCTTTTGACCTAGTTCTCAATAACCTGCATGATCCTCTGTAAAAGTCTTTAGAGGTATATTTGGCATGTCTCCCAAAAATACATGTGAGAAAACACAGGATTACACTGTACATATTTTCGTCAAAGATTTGCTTATTTTTATTTTACATGTCGTGCTTACCTACATGTACGTATGTGTACCATGTACAAGACTGGTGCCTTTGGATAGCAGAAAGGGGAATCAGAGTCCCCTGGAACTGTGTGACTACAAACTGCTGTGACCTGACACGTGGATCATGGGGACTGAACCTGGGTTCTCTGTAAGACAATAAATATGCTTAAATGCAGAACCATCTTTTCAGCCCCACAGTTTATATACTTTAGAATGAAGAAATTTAAATGTACAGATATTATGCAAAGGACAGTCGCATAATCACCTCTCAGACTGTGACATTTCCTGTGGTCCTACCAATTCCTTTGTCCCCTTACAAGAAAGAAATCTCACAATAAGAAAGCAATGACTACAGTTTCTATGGTGCTGCAATGTCTAAATTCCAGCTGCAAGAGTGTTGGAATTTAATAACAGAATATAATCCTTGGTTATCTGAAAAGAGCACTGTAGATCCCAGAGTATGGGATCAAATTAAATTTTCCTTCTTGGAAAAAAAAATCACTTCTTCTTGTTCATGCCCATGGCGCAGCAGGTGTCCCTCTTACTTAGCCTTTGTTACTCTTCAGGTGGTGTCTGAGGTCAATTATGCTGCTTCAGAATTAGTGGTTTATTCTTTTATATTCACTATCTTAAACCACAGTTCTCCATTCTCCAGTGAAGGACATTTAAGTAGAGTTACATCTTATAATGAGTGAAGATGCTATGACCTTTCTTCCTTATAATGCATCTCTACCATAGCTTTCCCTCCTCCACTCTCCCTACTCTCTCTCCAAACCAACCCTGTACCCTAGATCCCACCCCCAGCTCCTGTCCCTGGAAAAAGCAGGCCTCCCAAGAACTTCCCAAGAAGTGTCAATCAAACACTGCGCAATATACAGTAAAACTAGGCACAAGCCCTTCATCAAGGCTGGGCAAAGCAATCCAGTAGGAGGAAGAATCCCAAAAGCAGGCGAAAGAGTCAGAGACACCCATCTTCCCTCTGTCAGAAGTTTCCACAGAACACGAAACCAGCAGCCATGACATGTATGCAGAGGATCTCCCCAGCACAGACCCATGCAGGCTCTGCAATTGCCTCTTCAGTCTCTCCGAGCCCCCATGAGCCCTGCTTAGTTGACTCTGAAGGCAGTGTTCTTTCTTCCAGGGTCCTTGACCCCTCTGTCTCCCACAATCCTTTCTCCCCATCTTCAGCAGGTTTCCCTCAGGTTTCAGGGGAAGGACCTGACAGAGACTTCCAACCTGGCCTCTCTCTGCCTCATGTTTGCCTGTAGGTCTCTGCATCTGCTCCCATCAGCTGATGGCAGTGGCCACTCTGATGACAACCACAGCTGACCTATGAGTACAGCAGAACATCATTAGGAATCAGTTCCCTTGTTGTTGTTGTTGTTGTTGTTGTTGTTGTTGTTTGATTTCACCAGTTGTATTTGCTCTAACCAAGGCCTCTGGGCTATCCAGCCTCTGGTTCTTTGTCATCTAGACAGTGTCAGGCATGGCTCCCTCTATGTGGCATGGGTATCAAATTAGACCATCAGTCATTGGATGGATTCTCTCACAAGTTCTGTGCTAACAGCTATGACTATTTTTATACAAATCATTTGAAAACAGGAGTTGATGCTCATGAGTTATTCACATGTAATTCAAATAACATGTTCAAGTTTTAAGTAATGAGCTGGATCTTTTGTATATTGTACAAAGTTCAGGCTTCATAACAGCATTTTGTATAACATTCTTTACCCACCAAGACTGCCCCATTACTCTCCTTTACATGCCTGCGGGTCATCTTTCTTCTATGCTTCCAGTTTTTACACGCACCTTTTTTTTCAAATCTAGATTCTGGATATGTGAGAACACATGCAATATTTATATGTGCCTGGTTTGATTTGCTGAACATGATGTTCTCCAGTTCCACCCGGGAAAATGGCATACGAATCTTGTTTTCCGTTGGCAAATAGAGCAGGATTGTGACGACATGGCACACTATCTTCTGTCCACTCATCTTCTGATGGACAGCTGAGATGATTCCATGAACTTTCCATTGCTGGCTGTGCTATGGCAATCATGCATGTGCAGACATCTTGGTAGGATCCTAACTGAGATCTCTTCAGGATTGTTGCTCAGAGTGGCACAGCTGGATCATGTGTTAGTTCTGCCTCTGTGGACCTTTGTTTTGTGTTTAGGAGAAGGGATCTTACTCATTAGCTCAGGATGGCCTTGAACACACAGCCAACCCCTTCTTCATTCAATCTACTGAATGCTGGGATGGCAGGCGTGAGCCACCATACACAGCTTGCTTTTAGATCCTTTCAGGAAATCTCATTCTTACTTACCAGATGCAATACTTAAATTCCTACCAAGACTCTTCCCTTTCCACATCCTCGCCAGAATTTGTTGTTTATCTGGTCATTGCCAACATAACTTGAGTGATGTGGAGCCTCCATGTGGTTTTGGGTAAAAATTTCCTGATGCTGAAGATATTAGAAGTTTTTTTCATGTATTTATTGGCCATTTGTGTTTCTTCTTCTGAGTAGTCCTTGCTCAATTCATTCAGCATCTGCAATAGTTTGACCTTTTTTTCTGATGTCAGAAAAAGAATTTAAGCTCTGGAAATCAGACCCAGAGACATTTGAGTCCTAGACCTAGTAGTAGTGGGTGCGTTAGAATTTCCTAGCAAAGGAGAAACTGTGGGAAATATAAAAGAAACATAAAAGCTAAATGGAACACATAGAAAATACTTCTCACCTCTCTGTATCAATCATCTCTATTGTCTTTTATTTATTATCTCAATCTAATATCTCTGTATCTGTCTCTTATCTCTCTATATGTCTGGAGATGGATGTTTTGAACCCTTTGTATAGTCTCAATATTCATCCCCATAAGATACACAGATGATAATTTCTTCTATTCTGTTGTCTTTGTCACTCCGTTAATTCATCCCTTCATCACTTAGAAGCTTATAAATTTGATGAGATCCCATTTGTCAGTTTTTGCTGGTATCCCCAAGGCTATGGGAGTAATTTTCAGAAGATTTTTTTTGTTTGCATGTTTTTGTTTTTGTTTGTTTGCTTTGTTTTGTTTGCCTCTCCCTACATGTCAGTGTTTACTCCTACAAGTTTCAAAGTTTCAGCTGCTCCAGTGAGGTCTGTGATCTATTCACAGTTGCTTTTTGTGGGGAGGGAGATACATGGATGTAGCATCATTCTTCCACACTTGGGATCCAGAGACTGTGTTCCTTCAGTGTACGTTTTCGGCACGTTTGTCAGGGTTGGTGGCCGTGGTTGTATAAGTTAGTTTCTAGGTCATCTATTCTATTTCACTGGACTGTGTGTATATTGTGTGATTGTACCATGAGGCTTTGGTTGTTATTGTTCTGGGGTGAATATTCCCTGCTCTGACGCTCCAGCATTGCTCTTTAGGCTCAGAAATGCTTCAGCCACATCGGTCATTTGTTCCTCAGTGTTAATTTGAGGATAGTTTCTAACTTTCTGCGAGAATGTCAGTAAGATTTTCATATGAATCACATTGAATTAGTAGATTTTTTGTAATATAGAAATTTTCACAATATAGATTGACTGGCTGAAGAGCATGAGTATACTTTCAACCTTTCAGTGTCTTCAATTTTTTTCTTTTGGTTTTTGGTGTTTTCGATGTAGATGTTTCATCCCCTAGGTTTATTCATAAGAAGCTGCAAAGCTATTGTGGACAGCATTGATTTCATGCTTACTGAAGTATGAAAAAACTACTGATCTTGTGAGCTTATTTTGTGCCTAGATTCTTTATTTTATTTTTTATTAACAATTCCATTCATTTACATCTCAAATGGAATCCCCCTTCTTGGTTATTCCTCAATCCCCCATCCCATCCACCCTCTCCCTTCTCCCGTGGCCTCTGTGAGGGTGCTCCCCCATCCATCCATCCACTCCCAACCCACTGCTCCAGCACCCACTACACTGGGGCATCAAGCTTCCACAGGACCAACGGCCTCCCTTCTCATTGTTGTCAGACACTGCTACATAGGTGTCTGGAGCCATGGACCCCTTCATGTACACTCCTTGGTTGGTAGTCTAGACCCTGGGAGCTCTGCATGGTCTGGACAGCCCACATTGTTCTTCCTATGGGGTTGCAATCCCCTCCACTCCTCCAGTCCTTCCCCCAGCTCCCCACCAGGGCCCAGCTCAGTCCAATGGTTGGCTGAGAGCACCCACATCTGCATTGGTCAGGTGCTGGCAGAACCTCCCAGGGAACAGCCACACCAAGTTCCTGTAAGCAAGTGCCTCTTGGCAACAGCAACAGATTCAGGGTTTAGTGTCAGCAGATGGGATGGATCCCTAGGTGTGGCAGTCTCTGAATGGCCCTTCCTTCAGGCTCTGCTCCATGTTCTGTCCCTGTCTTTCCTTTGGATAGGAACATTTCTGGGTTAAAAACTTTGAGATGAATGGGTGGCCCCATCCCTCACCTGGGACACATAAGGTGATCTCTACAAGGTCTATCTCCTCTTTGCTGCGCAGCTGGACCATGCCATCTCTGAGTAAAGATTTTTTATTTAGCAGAGACATTTTTACTTCTATCTTTCCCATTGTTCCCATTTTAATTTTCCTCTTGAATATTATTTTAAGTATTATATTAAACAAATTTGAAAGTCTGAACATGTTGCCTCCTTCCTGATTTTAAACAAAGTATATTAAGCTGTGAGATAGCTCAGCAGGTGGGAGGACTTGCTTCTGTACTTGACAACATAAATTCAATCCCCAAAACTCAAATGATAGTAGCCTGATGCCCACAAGTTAGCCAAACTGACTCAGCTATTAAAAATAATGAATTCATGAAATTCTTAGGCAAATGGATGGACCTAGAAAACATCATCCTGAGTGAGGTAACCCAATCACAAAAGAACATACATGGTATACACTTGCTGATAAGTGGATATTAGCCCAAAAGATCGGAATACCAAAGATACAACTCACAGACCACATGAAGCTCAAGAAGAAGGAAGACCAAAGTATGGATACTTTGATCCTTATTGGAAAGTGAATCAGAATAATCATGGCTCACAGCCAACAAATAGAATGAGCATAGGGTCCCCAGTGGAGCTGAAGAATTTTGCAGTCCTGCAGGAGGAACAACATATGTACCAACCAGTACTCCCAGAGATCCCAGGGGCTAAACCACCAACCAAAGAGTGCACATGGAGGGACCTATGGCTCCAGCTACATATGTAGCAGAAGATGACCATTTCAAACATCAATGAGAAGAGAAGCCATAGGTTCTGTGAAGGCTTGATTCCCCACAATAGGGGAATACAACTCATGAAATTGGGGTTGGGGTGAGATGAGCAGGGGGAGGGTGAAGGGGATAGAGGATTTTTGGAGGGGGAAAGCAGAAAGGGGATACAATTTGAAAGTGGAAGGGGTTTGCAGCCCCATGGGAAGAACAATGATGTCGGCTACCCAGAGATCCTTGAGTCCAGACGCCTCAGGCCTCCCAGGGACTAAACCATCAACCAAGGGGTATACATGGTTCCAGCCAAAAATGTGGCAGAGGAAGGCCTTGTTGGGCATCAGTGGGAAGAGTGGTCCTTGGCCAGGTGGAGGCTCAATAGATGACTCAACAAAGGGAAATTTGTGGGGGGGAGTGAGTCTGGTGGAGGCAGGGGGTGGGAGTAGGGGTTGGGGGTCTTTCAGGAGGGGGGAATCTGGAAAGGTTTTACCATTGGAAATGTAATGAAGATGATATTCAATAAATAAAATTTAAAAAGAAATGTAAATAAAGCAAATATCTAATAAAATTTGTAGACATAAAAAAAAGAAATTAGAATTTCCAATGTATTGATAGCCCAGAAAAATAACTTATATGCACAGGACAATGATGTCAAAACAATCCTGAATATGCTCAAAAAATCAAAGAAGAGATAAGCAAATGCCTCAATAAGGACGTGTGAAAATACAAACAGTGGAATAAAATAACAAGGACAATTTGAGGTAAGAAAGTAGAATTCAATGAAAGATGAGATCTCTAAAATGCTATCTAAATTAACTAAAACCTAAATTGAAACATTCATGAGTTGAAAAATATGCTCAGAGGACTATGTCTCCAACAGATTAAATTATGTAAATATCTAGTCCCAAGGACAAGGTAGAAATGGACCACTTGTTCAAAGAAAATGTTAAATCTAAGAAGAAACCAAGAATTTAACATACAGGAAATATGGAACACTATAAACACCGAACCTGCAAATAATAGATATGGAAGAAGACAGAGAAGAAACCAAGGATAAGGGCACAGAAAATATTTTTTAACAAAACCATTGAGGAAAATTCCTCAAATCTAATGTACATGAGAAAGAAAGACTGTTTTGAGTGTCAAGAGACAAAGCAAGATTTAGTCACAAAGAGAGTCAGGAGAGAGGAATAACATTTGGCTTTTCAGTGGAAACGCTGAAAGCCAGGAGGGCCTAGACTGTGTTCCAGATTTGGACCACAAATGACAAAGAGACAAAAACAGTGTTGATACTGCCTTTGTTCTTCTGTTGGTAAGTTTATCTTTCAAAGCCACAGCTCTAGTTCCTCTTGGTTATCAAACATATTAACATGAAGATGTTTACAATATCACATTGTTATTCTTGTAATACTACAGGATATGTAGTATTCTACATATCTTCATTCTTCTCATAGAAAGCGTTCCTGGTCCACACCGTAGCCATCACTCTATTTCTGGTCAGTCTCAATGACTTTGAACATCTTAGAACTCACTTCAAAGAATGAAATGTAGCTTTGCTTGTTTTCACCTTGCCTCCCAGTTCTTTGATTGAATACAAATTACTTGAAAACTTACTCAAATAGCTTCCATTTGAAGCTATTTAATCTTAAAATTAAATGTTTAAACAATAAATTTACATCTCTTTGAAGTAATAACACTTTCTAGACTATATTTATAATAATGTCTGTCAACAAGTCATGATTTCCAATGAGATCTTTACAGCCAAATGTTAAGTTCTCACGGATCATTTGTTACTATTTTTGTTGTTTGTCATCTAGTCTGTGAACTAATTACATCCTAACTTTTCATTCCTGAAAAGAATTTTGAGATTGACTTTACAGCCCAATAAAAGTTCTGTTGTGATAAAGTTCCCATAAAGTGTTCATGAAAGCAATGCGCATCCTGCAAATGCAGAATGCAAGAATGTGCTAATCAGTCAAGCCCTGTTTGTTCACTGCTGGATTTACACAGTTCCGAAGGCTTCATTGTTCTTCCCTGTTAATAACTGAAGAAATGACATGAGAATGTACAACCACAGTTGCATGTTCTTTATTCTTGTTCTAGCGATTCCAGTTTTACCTATGCTTTAAATTTACCATTTGATACACACACACATATATCCCACCTGTGTCTTTCTGATTGGGTCATGTTTTTACCGGTCTGCTTGGAGTGCTATTATTTCATGACATTAGCTACTTTTTTCTTTTGAAATTTTGCAGTTATAAACTTAAGACTGTCTCTATGTTCTTAAATTTTATGCCATAATAAACTCATATAGTAACAGCCTCTTAATTTAAAAGAAGGCTTAATCTACTTACACTTTGTCATTATGGTAAAATTGGATTTGCCTCTGTGGTCACAATGTTGATTTCAGTTTGTCCTTTCTATAATATAATGGTGCCCTGCTTAGCTATTTGTAACTTCAGTAAACACCAAGTCCAAAAGCAATTTGGGGAGGAAAAGGGTTTATTTGGTTTCCAGGTTACAGTTAATTTAAGGAAGCCAAGGAAGGAACCAAAGGCAGGAGATTCAAGTACAAATGGCAGAAGGCTGTGGCTTGCTGGCTTTTTCCTATGGTCATAGTCAGCTGCCTTTCCCACACAGCCCAGGTCCATCTGTCCTAGGAAGAGGATAGCACTGCACACCTGTGCTAGACACACCCACATTAATTAAAAAAACAATCAAGAAAATACCCCCATAGACATGCCCACAGGACATCTGATGGAGGCCATTCTCCAACTGAGGGTCAACTTACCAACAAAATTAACCAGAATGTGACTGTTTTCCTGTCTTGTTCTCCATTCAGCTTCTCTCATGACACATGATTGATCAATAGATTCATTTATTCTTTGTGATAGGATGGATGTCCTGACCTTGTCCATAAATTCATCTCAAGAAGCATTATTAGCTTCTAATTTTACAGTTAGATTTCTTTCACCTCTGAGGTAATTTCTCCTGAATTATTTGCATTTCACCAGCATGGTAACCAGCATACAACTCTAGTCTGCTATTACAATCCATAATTCCTGAGACTTGTGTTGGTCCTTTAGTTTAAATGTTTCAGATGGAATTCAGTTTGGTAAATGAATGAATGCAATGGGGTCTTTTTATTTCAATGCTTCACAACTTAGTGAAAACTTGATGTGTAATGATGTCTGTTTATATGCAAATATTCATCATGGGAAACAATTGTAGTAAGTGGTGTAAAGTAAATTATTCTCAATATCATGACATTTATTGTTTATAGGTCATTCAAATTTTGGTGCAATGATCACACAAACCTGTCACCAAATAAATTTTAAATTCTTGGTACACATTAATTTCATTTTCCATTCCCAACTCTATCTCTATGCCCAGTCCCTCTTTATTCCCCTATTACTACAACAGGATATGTGATATTAGACCAAAACACACATCAAATAAATGCATGGATAATTGGAGACACTTTGTTAAAATGGTAACATGTATATAATATATTTGAGGCTTTGGTCTTAATTTATACCAAAGCAGATATAGAAAGATTTTTTTTATCACAAGATTATTGATGCCTTCAGATGGAATTACTGGATACATCAGACATTGTTGTAATAATGAACAAGGAGAGCTTGATAAGATAACGTACCTGACAATTTATATAGAACACTTAAATGAAAATGAAAATGGTGTTAGACTTAATCAAAAGAAAGGTGCATTGCTACTCTAATATCAGTGGAATTGAACCCTGGACAGTGCATCCCTCACAGCCTGGTGGACCTGCTTGTTCCTCAGGGTGTAGATAACAGGGTTCAGAATGGGTGTCACTACCGTGTTCACAAGAGCAGCCTCTCTGTTGGTGTCCAACCTGCTTGTCTGCTTTGGCTTCATGTATATAAACACACAACTGCCATACATCAGAGAGAGGACGATGAGATGAGAGGAACAGGTAGAAAAAGCTCTCTGCCGCTCCCTGGCTGAGGGGAGACGCACTATGGTGACCACTATATTGCTGTATGCAAAGATGGCTACCATGAAGGTAGTAAAAAGCACAATTAAAGCAAGGTTAAAAAACAGCATTTCAATAGTCCTGGTTTCTGAACAGGAGAGATTAGCCAATGGTCCAAAATCACAGAAAAAGTGAGGAATAACATTGGGGCCACAGTAAAATGAATGGGAAAGCTTGACAACTGGACCAGCCATGAAGAAGAATCCCAAAACTAGACAGACAGTAACGAGACAGAAGCACATCCTTGGGCTCATGATGGTTGGATAATGTAGAGGTTTGCAGATGGCCAGATACCGGTCCAGGGACAACACAGCCATAAGGAAAAAAATAGTTGCCCCCAGAAAAAGAGAGACAAAGGCCTGTGTGAAGCAGGCCACAAAGGAAATCATTTGCCTCCCTGACAGAAAGATGGTGAGCATCTTGGGGATAACAGTAGTTATAAAACAACACTCCACAAAGGAGAATGAGCTGAGGAAGAAGTACATGGGTGTGTGTAATCGATGGTCCTCACAGGTGATGGCAATTATGAGCAGGTTGCCCATGACAGAAGCCAAGTAGGCCAGCAAGTGCACTAGGAAGAAGAGGATCCTCAGGTGCTCGGGCACGGGGAACCCCTCGAGGATAAACTCCCAGACGGCTGTCCCATTCCTGGTTTCCTCTGCTGTCAGCCATTCCATCTCTTCAGTCTGTCACTGAGGGGCATGGCAGAACCATGACTGTAGGTGGAGAACTGTGTGTTCCTAAAACTGTAAATGATATGGGAAGTCAATCAGACGGGGTAAACAGCTCATCCAATGTGTCACTTTGTCCATTGTTAGGGAAAAATAACTGACTACTACTGTGACAGTCTTGATATTGCCTGTGTCCTAAAATGCTAACTGTAGAAGAACTGCATGTGCTACACACACTCATTAGCAAGAAAGTCACTCACTAATGTTGGTCATTTTCCCATGTGGTTTGCTGCCTATTGAAATCAAGGTTTATCTATTTAGTCATGGCACATATTTCTAGGGAAAGCATATTGAAGGAACACAGATCCAGATAAATATTTCAACAGAAAACCTTCAACTTGAAAGTCAAACTGAATCTGGGAGTGTAGCTCAGATCTGGGGGTGCACCTATCTAACAAGTGTGACACTATGGTATTAATTCTCAGGGATACAAAATATAAGAAAACATAACAAGCCAGACAAACCAAGATTTCAGTCCCAGGTACTAGAGAGATGTCTCAGCAGTTATGGGCATTAGTTATTCATGCAGAGGACCTGGTACCCAAAATAAGAGGGGTACCCAAAATTCTCAGAATGTACCTGCTAACTCAGCATGAGTACCTCCAGTTCCGGGGGATCCAGTGCTCTCTTCTGACCTCAGAGGGTGCCAGGCATGCAGGTTGCATGCATACACACATGCAAGCAATACACTCGATACACATAAAATAATAAATTTTCAAAGGATTTTAAGTCAGAAGCCACAAAATATATTCCTTCATCATACCTTAGCATTTGTTTTCATGTTTGGCCATACTATTTATCATTAGCAAAAAAATAAAAATACAAATCTGCAGTTCTGTACTATAAAGTGGATTATATTAGAAAACCCACACAATTAACTCTAGCTGGATGGTTAAAGCTCATGTCTGGCTGCTTTCATCTAGAGCCCCAGACAGACTGTGAAAATTAAGACTCTCGGAACCATGTAAAAAGCTAGACATGGTGAAGTGGAACTGTAACTCCAGCATCAGACAGGTGGGTCCCAGGAGCCCACCGGTTAGACTAGCCAGCCTGGTTGAACCAAAGAGCTACGCATGCAGGAAGATACTGTAGCTCAAAAAATAGTGATGAGAGGGGTACCCACAATCAACCTCTGCTACTACACACATGTCTGTAGTTAAATACTCTTTCCCTGTAAATGGACAAAGTCTGTATGTGACCCTCTGTCACTTTGGTCAACTAGCATCCATCTATGGTCTCAGACTTAGCTGTCTGACTTTGAACAACCAAAAGCTCTCTCTTATCACACATGAAGTGAAACCAGACTGAAGGAAAGCCCCACAGCCATTTACAGCAAACAAATAGTATGATGCTCCATTCACACTGAGACCATGCCCTTGCCAAGAACAGCTCACAGCAACCAGAACTCTGCCCTCTGCTCTTTTCATTCTAAGAAAAAAAGTCGACACATTGGTCTTGGCAGCTGAAATGTAAGTAAATCAACACATCCATTCTAAACATTCATAATTTGTCCAGAGGTAAATTCAACATCTACCAGTTATTCTTCTCCAATCAACTAACAGCCTAAGAACTGAATTAAACCAAGCTTATCTCAGTGGAAATCTTGAGTGTTAACTATGGAAAAACAAATAGAGATATTCCCTCACCATTCTCTGAGAATTGGCAAATGAATTCACCTGGAATTCCAAAATATCATTGGTCAGTCTCCAGGTCTCCACACCCCATCCTGCTACCTTACAAATGCCAGCATCCACAAGAAACTCCACTGCTAGGAACATAGTACAGTCAGGGTTGAAGCCAGGAGACTTCACTCAATCCAACATGCATAGATAGTTCCTACATTGATATTTTTTCTTTCAAATGCTTTCCAAGGCACTGAATTTCTCAATCTTACCACCACCACCAAAGCATGCATGTTCCCAGTCTGAGAAGGAAACTTACACCAACAGGAGCAGACATCAATTTATACTAGTGGATTTTCTCTTGATACTTACTAGTCAGGGTCCATCAGGTCCAGTGGGCGGCACCAAGAGACACTAATTATCATTAGAGGGTGGAACAAAGCCCTCACAGACCTGTGTCACTCTAGGATCCCTCATGATTGGCAATTGGGCAGTGTTGTGAGTGGAATATCACTTGATTGATGATAATAATAGTGAGCTTATATAAAAAATTATTATAGCCAGGCGGTGGTGGCACACGCCTGTAATCCCAGCACTCTAGCAGGCAGAGGCAGGCAGATTTCTGAGTTCGAGGCCAGCCTGGTCTACAGAGTGAGTTCCAGGACAGCCAGGGCTATACAGAGAAACCCTGTCTCGAAAAAACCAAATCCAAAAAACCAAAAAAAAAAAAAAAAAAAAAAAAAAAAAGAATTATTATATCTGCTAACACATAATGATTAGTAAGTATACTGGTTGCCCTTTCATTGTGTATAAAAATATAATATGAGCTCCCAAATATATTCTTGAAAATATTTTAAAGTAGAGTACATATGATATCCCAAGTTTCATAAATTTCTGAATTGCATAATATTGGGGTTTTTCTTGGATTTTTAAAGTCATTTTTAATTTATATTTCAAATGATATCTCCTTCCCTGTTACCTCTCCAGAAACCCACCATCCCATTCCCCCTGTTCCCCCTCAGCTTTGCCTCTATTTGTGTGCTCCTCCACCCACTCACCCACTCCTGACTCACATCTATAGTATCCCCCTACACTGGGGCATACTCCACAACACCAAGGCTCCACAACACCAAGGGTCTCACTTAACAATGATGTCAGATAAGGCTATCCTCTGCTCCATAAGTATCTTGAGTCATGGACCCCCTCCTTGTATACTCTATGGTGGGCGGTTTAGCCGTTGAGAGCTCTGGGTGTTCCAGTTCGTTGATATTGTTCTTCCTATGGGGTTGCAATCCACTTCCACTCCTTCAATCCTTCCACTATCTCTTCAGTTGGGATCTCTGCTGCTCACTCCAATGGTTGGCTATTACTATTGTCATCGGTATCTGTCAGATGCTGGTAAAACCTCTCAGGAAAAGCCATGCCAGGCTATTGCCAGCAAATTCTTCTTGTCATCAGCAATAGTGCTGGGGTTTGGTGTCTGCAGATGGGATGATCCCAAGATGGGGATGTCTCTGGATGGCCTTTCTTCAGTATCTGCTCCAGTTTTTGTCTCTGTCTTTCCTTTGAACACGAACATTTCCAGATTAAAGACTTTGAGATGTGTGGGTGACTACTTCCCTCAATGGGGGCCTTGTTTATCTACTGGAGGTGAACTCTACAGATTCTATATCCCCTCACTTGGGTATTTCAGCTGATGGCATCCCTGTTGGGTCCTGGGATCCTCTTGCTTCCCTAGCATCTGAAACTTTATAGTGGCTACCCCCAGTTCCACGTCCCCCACTACTAAATATTTCTATTCAATTTCCTGACCCTCTGTACTTCTGTCCTTTACAACACCTGATCCTCCCTCCTTTAACCCCCCCCCCTTCCCTCTCCCTCCCAGATCCCTCACTCCCTCTTCCTCCTGGGATTATTTTGTTTCATGTTGTATGTAGGATTGAAGCATCCACACTTTGGTTTTCCTCCTCCTCCTCCTCCTCCTCCTCCTCCTCCTCCTCCTCCTCCTCCTCCTCCTCCTCCTCCTCCTCCTCCTCCTCCTCCTCCTTCTTCTTCTTCTTCTTCTTCTTCTTCTTCTTCTTCTTCTTCTTCTTCTTCTTTTTGACCTGGTTAGCATTTTCTTTTTCTTTTTTTTTATATTTATTTTCTATATTCTTTGTTTACATTCTAAAAGTTTTCCCCTTTCCCAGGCTCCCCCCCCCATTATGTCCTATAAATCCTCTTCTCTCCATCCATTCTCCTATCTTTCCCCCCTCCCTTTTCTCTGTCCTGGTACTCCCTTACAATGCTGGATCAAGCCTTTCCAGGATTAGGGCCCTCTTCTTCCTTCTTCAGGGGAATCATTTGATATGCTAATTGTATCTTCAGTATTCAGAGCTTCAGGGCTGATTAATATCTACTTATCAATGGTTGCATTCCATGTGTATTCTTTTGTGATTGCATTACCTTACTTAGGATGATATTTTCCAGTTCCATCCATTTGCCTAAAGAAATCATGAATTCATTGTTTTTAATTGCTGAATAGTACTCCATTGTGTATATATACCACATTTTCTGTATCCATTCCTCCATTGAGGGATATCTGGGTTCTTTCCAGCTTCTGGCTATTATAAATAAGGCTGCTATGAACATAGTGGAGCATGTGTCCTTATTGTATGCTGGGGAATCTGCTGGGTATATGCTCAGGAGAGGTATAGCAGGGTCCTCCGGAAGTGTCATGCCCAGTTTTCTTTTTTTTTTCTTTTTTTTTATTCGATAAATTTTTTATTTACATTTCAAATGATTTCCCCTTTTCTAGATGCCTACTCCCCAAAAGTCCTATCAGCCCCCTTCACTCCCCCTGTTTTCCCACATAACCCTTCCCACTTCCCTGTTCTGGTTTTTTCCCTATACTGCTTCACTGAGTCTTTCCAGAACAAGGGGCCACTCCTCCGTTCTTCTTGTACCTCATTTGATTTGTGGATTATGTTTTGGGTATTCCAGTATTCTAGGTTAATATCCACTTATTAGTGAGTGCATACCATGATTCATCTTTTGAGTCTGGGTTACCTCACTTAGTATGATGTTCCCCAGCTCCATCCATTTGCCTAAGAATTTCATGAATTCATTCTTTCTAATGGCTGAATAATACTCCATTGTATAGATATACCACATTTTTTGCATCCACTCTTCTGTTGAGGGATACCTGGGTTCTTTCCAGCTTCTGGCAATTATAAATAGGGCTGCTATGAACATAGTGGAACATGTATCCTTATTACATGCTGGGGAATCATCTGGGTATATGCCCAGGAGTGATATAGCAGGATCTTCTGGAAGTGAGGTGCCCAGTTTTCGGAGGAACCGCCAGACTGATTTCCAGAGTGGTTGTACCAATTTGTAACCCCACCAGCAGTGGAGGAGTGTTCCTCTTTCTCTACATCCTCGCCAACATCTGCTGTCTCCTGAATTTTTTTTTTGATTTTTTTTATTCGATATAATTTACTTACATTTCAAATGATTTCCCCTTTTCTAGCCCCCCACTCCCCGAAAGTCCCATAAGCCCCCTTCTCTTCCCCTGTCCTCCCACCCACCCCTTCCCACTTCCCGGTTCTGGTTTTGCCGAATACTGTTTCACTGAGTCTTTCCAGAACCAGGGGCCACTCCTCCTTTCTTCTTGTACCTCATTTGATGTGTGGATTATGTTTTGGGTATTCCAGTTTTCTAGGTTAATAACCACTTATTAGTGAGTGCATACCATGATTCACCTTTTGAGTCTGGGTTACCTCACTTAGTATGATGTTCTCTAGCTCCATCCATTTGCCTAAGAATTTCATGAATTCATTGTTTCTAATGGCTGAATAGTACTCCATTGTGTAGATATAACACATTTTTTGCATCCACTCTTCTGTTGAGGGATACCTGGGTTCTTTCCAGCATCTGGCAATTATAAATAGGGCTGCTATGAACATAGTAGAGCATGTATCCTTATTACATGGTGGGGAATCCTCTGGGTATATGCCCAGGAGTGGTATAGCAGGATCTTCTGGAAGATAGGTGCCCAGTTGTCAGAGGAACCACCAGACTGATTTCCAGAGTGGTTGTACCAATTTGCAACCCCACCAGCAGTGGAGGAGTGTTCCTCTTTCTCCACACCCTCTCCAACACCTGCTGTCTCCTGAATTTTTAACCTTAGCCATTCTGACTGGTGTAAGATGAAATCTTAGGGTTGTTTTGATTTGCATTTCCCCAATGATTAATGAAGTTGAGAATTTTTTAAGATGCTTCTCTGCCATCCGAATTTCTTCAGGTGAGAATTCCTTGTTTAACTCTGTACCCCATTTTTTAATAGGGTTGTTCGGTTTTCTGGAGTCTAACTTCTTGAGTTCTTTATATATATTGGCTATTAGCCCTCTATCTGATGTAGGATTGGTGAAGATCTTTTCCCAATTTGTTGGTTGCCAATTTGTCCTCTTGATGGTGTCCTTTGCCTTACAGAAACTTTGTAATTTTATGAGGTCCCATTTGTCAATTCTTGCTCTTAGAGCATACGCTATTGGTGTTCTGTTCAGAAACTTTCTCCCTGTACCGAAGTCCTCAAGGGTCATCCCCAGTTTCTTTTCTATTAGCTTCAGAGTGTTTGGCTTTATGTGGAGGTCCGTGATCCATTTGGAGTTGAGCTTAGTACAAGGAGACAAGGATGGATCAATTCCCATCCTTCTGCATGCTGACCTTCAGTTGAACCAGCACCATTTGTTGAAAAGGCTATCTTTTTTCCATTGGATGTTTTCAGCCTCTTTGTCGAGGATCAAGTGGCCATAGGTGTGTGGGTTCATTTCTGGATCTTCAATCCTGTTCCATTGATCCTCCTGCCTGTCACTGTACCAATACCATGCAGTTTTTAACACTATTGCTCTATAGTATTGCTTGAGGTCAGGGATACTGATTCCCCCAGATTTTCTTTTGTTGTTGAGAATAGTTTTAGCTATCCTGAGTTTTTTGTTGTTCCAGATGAATTTGATAATTGCTCTTTCTAACTCTGTGAAGAATTGAGTTGGGATTTTGATGGGTATTGCATTGAATCTGTATATTGCTTTTGGCTGAATTTTTAATCTTAGCCATTCTGACTGGTGTAAGGTGAAATCTCAGGGTTGTTTTGATTTGCATTTCCCTAATGACTAATGAAGTTGAGCATTTTTTAAGATGCTTCTCCACCATCCAAAGTTCTTCAGGTGAAAATTCTTTGTTTAACTCTGTACTCCATTTTTAAATAGGGTTGTTCGGTTTTCTGGAGTCTAACTTCTTGAGTTCTTTATATATATTGGATATTAGCCCTCTATCTGATGTAGGATTGGTGAAGATCTTTTCCCAATTTGTTGGTTGCCGATTTGTCCTTTTGATGATTTCCTTTGCCTTACAGAAACTTTGTAATTTTATGAGGTCCCATTTGTCAATTTTTGATCTTAGAGTGTACGCTATTGGTGATCTGTTCAGAAACTTTTCTCCTGTACTGATGTCCTCAAGGGTCTTCCCCAGTTTCTTTTCTATTAGCTTCAGAGTGTCTGGCTTTATGTGGAGGTCCTTGATCCATTTGGAGTTGAGCTTAGTACAAGGAGACAAGGATGGATCAATTCCCATCCTTCTGCATGCTGACCTCCAGTTGAACCAGCACCATTTGTTGGAAAGGCTATCTTTTTTCCATTGGATGTTTTCAGCCCCTTTGTCGAGGATCAAGTGGCCATAGGTGTGTGGGTTCATTTCTGGATCTTCAATCCTGTTCCATTGATCTGCCTGCCTGTCACTGTACCAATACCATGCAGTTTTTAACACTATTGCTCTGTAGTATTGCTTGACGTCAGGGATACTGATTCCCCCAGAATTTCTTTTGTTGCTGAGAATAGTTTTAGCTATCCTGGGTTTTTTGTTATTCCAGATGAATTTGATAATTGCTCTTTCTAACTCTGTGAAGAATAGAGTTGGGATTTTGATGGGTATTGCATTGAATCTGTATATTGCTTTTGGCAAATGGCCATTTTAACTATATTGATCCTGCCGATCCATGAGCATGGGAGGTTTTTCCATTTTTTGAGGTCTTCTTCCATTTCCTTCTTCATAGTCTTGAAGTTCTTGTCATACAGATCTTTCACATGTTTGGTAAGAGTCACCCCAAAGTACTTTATACTGTTTGTGGCTATTGTGAAGGGGGTCATTTCTCTAATTTCTTTCTCAGCCTACTTATCCTTTGAGTATAGGAAGGCTACTGATTTGCTTGAGTTTATTTTATAACCAGCCACTTTGCTGAAGTTTTTTATCAGCTGTAGGAGTTCTCTAGTGGAGTTTTTTGGGTCACTTAGGTAGACTATCATATCATCTGCAAATAATGATATTTTGACTTCTTCCTTTCCAATTTGTATCCCTTTGACTTCCTTATGTTGTCTAATTGCCCAAACTAGTACCACAAGTACAATATTGAAAAGATAAGGAGAAAGGGGGCAGCCCTGTCTAGTCCCTGATTTTAGTGGGATTGCTTCAAGTTTCTCTCCATTTAGTATGATGCTGGCTACTGGTTTGCTGCATATTGCTTTTACTATGTTCAGTTATGGGCCTTGAATTCCTGGTCTTTCCAAGACTTTAAGCATGAAAGGATGCTGAATTTTGTCAAATGCTTTTTCAGCATCCAATGAAATGACCATGTGGTTTTGTTCTTTGAGTTTGTTTATGTAGTGGATTGCATTGATGGATTTCCGTATATTGAACCAACTCTGTATCCCTGGGATAAAGCCTACTTGATCATGGTGGATGATCGTTTTGATGTGTTCTTGGATTCAGTTGGCAAGAATTTTATTGAGTATTTTTGCATTGATGTTCATAAGGAAAATTGGTCTGAATTCTCTTTCCTTGTTGGATCTTTGTGTGGTATTGGTATCAGTGTAATTGTGGCTTCGTAGAAGAAATTGGTTCGTGTTCCTTCTGTTTCTATTTTGTGGAATAGTTTGAAGAGTATTGGTGTTAGGTCTTCTTTGAAGTTCTGATAGAATTCTGCACTGAAACCATCTGGGCCTGTGTTTTTCTTTTGGTTGGAAGACTATCTATGACCCCTTCTATTTCTTTAGGGGTTATGGGTCTGTTTAGATGATCTATTTGGTCCTGATTTAATTTTGGTATTTGGTATCTGTCAAGGAAATTGTCCATTTCCTCCAGATTCTCCAGTTGTGTTGAGTATAGGCTTTTGTAGTAGGATCTGATGATTTTTTGGATTTCCTCAGTTTCTGTTGTTATATCCCCCTTTTCATTTCTAATTTTGTGAATTTGGATACTTTCTCTGTGCTCTTTGGTCAGTCTGGCTAAGGGTTTATCTATCTTGTTGATTTTCTCAAAGAACCAGCTCCTGGATTCGTTGATTCTTTGTATGGTTCTCTTTGTTTCCACTTGATTGATTTCAGCCCTGAGTTTGATGATTTCCTGTCTTCTACTCCTCCTGGATGAATTGGCTTCTTTTTGTTCCAGGGCTTTCAGGTGTCATTAAGCTGCTAGTGTATGCTCTCTCCATTTTCTTTTTGGAGGCACTCAGGGCTATGAGTTTTCCTCTTAGCACTGCTTTCATTGTGTCCCAAAGATTTGGGTATGTTGTGCCTTCATTTTCATTAAATTCTAAAAAGTCTCTGATTTCTTTCTTTATTTCTTCTTTGGCCAAGGTGTCATTGAGTAGAGTTATTGTTCAGCCTCCATGTGTATGTGGGCTTTCTGTTGTTTTTGTTGCTATTGAAAACCACTCTTACACCATAGTGATCTGATAGAAGGCATGGGATTAATTCAATCTTCTTGTATTTGTTGAGGTTTTTCTTGTGACCAATTATATGGTCGATTTTGTAGAAGGTACCATGAGGTGCTGAGAAAAAGGTATATTCTTTTGCTTTAGGGTGAAATGTTCTATAAATATCAGTCAAATCCAATTGGTCCAAAGCTTCAATTAGTTTTACTGTGTCCGTGTTTAGTTTCTGTTTTCCTGATCGGTCCATTGAGGAGAGTGGAGTGTTGAAGTCCCCCACAATAACTGTATTAGGTGAAATGTGTGCTTTGAGCTTTAGTAAAATTTCTTTTACGAATGAGGGTGCCCTTGCATTTGGCGCATAGATGTTCAGAATTGAAAGTTCTTCTTGGTGGATTTTTTCTTTGACCAGCAAGAAGTGTCCCTTAGTGTCTCTTTTGATGACTTTAGGTTGAAAGTCAATTTTATCTGATATTAGAATGGCTACTCCGGCTCGTTTCCCAAGACCATTGGCTTGTAAAATTGTCTTCCAGCCTTTTACTCTAAGGTAGTTTTTGTCTTTGACATTTAAGTGTGTTTCCTGTGTGCAGCAAAATGTAGGGTCCTGTTTCCTTATCCAGTCTGTTAGTCTATGTCTTTTTATTGGGGAATTGAGCCCATTGATGCTAAGAGATATTAAGGAATAGTGATTATTACTTCCTGTCATTTTTGATGTCATTGTTATATTTGAGTGGGTATCTTCTTTTGGGTTTGATGAAGGAAGGTTACTATCTTGCTTTTTCCAGGGTGTAGTTTCCCTCCTTGTATTGGAGTTTTCATCCTATTATTCTTTGCAGAGCTGGGTTTGTGGAAAGATATTGTGTAAATTTGGTTTTATCATAGAATGTCTTGGTTTCTCCATCTATTGTGATTGAGAGTTTTGCTGGGTATAGTAGTCTTGGCTGACATTTGTGTTCTCTTAGAGTCTACATGAGATCTGCCCAGGATCTTCTAGCTTTCATGTCTCTGGTGAGAAGTCTGGTGTGATTCTTATAGGTCTTCCTTTATATGTTACTTGCCTTTTTCTCTTACTGCCTTTAATATTCTTTCTTTGTTTAGTGCATTTGGGGTTTTAATTATTATGTGGCAAGAGATATTTCTGCTCAGGTGCAGTCTGTTTGGAGTTCTGTAGGCTTCTTGTATATTCATAGGCATCTCTCTCTCTTTAAGTTGGGAAAGTTTTCTTCCATAATTTTGTTGAAGATATTTGCTGGCCCTATCAGTTGTAAATCTTCACTCTCATCTATACATATAATCCTTAGGTTTGTTCTTCTCATTGTATCCTGGATTTCCTGGATGTTCTGGGATACAAGCTTTTTGCATTTTGCATTTTCTTTGACTTTTGAGTCAATGGTTTCTATGGTATCTTCGGCATCTGAGATTCTTTCTTCCATCTCTTGTATTCTGTTGTTTATATTTGCATCTATGGCCCCTGATTTCTTCTCAAGGTTTTCTATCTCCAAAGTTGTCTCCCTTTGTGATTTCTTAGTTGTTTCTACTTCTGTTTTTAGATCCAGGATGGTTTTGCTCACTTCCATCATTTGTTTGTTTGTGTTTTCCTGTAATTCTTTAAGAGATTTTTGTGTTTCCTCTTTCATGACTTCTGCCTGTTGACTCAACTTCTCCTGCATTTCTTTAAGTTTTGTTTTTTGTTTTTTTGGGTTTTTTTTTTTTTTGGGTTTTTTTTTTTTTTTTTTTTTGGTTGTTGTTGTTTGTGTTTCTTCTTTATTGGCTTCTGTCTCTTGAGCCTTATTCTCCTGCATTTCTTTAAGTGATTTTTGTGTTTCCATTATATGGGTTTCTAGATTATTCAAGTTCCCCTGTATTTCTTTAAGAGTTTCATTTATGCCCAGGAAGCTGTGGAAGGAGAGAAGCCCCGCAGCCATAGTTGCTGTCTGCAGGGACACAAAAGGATCACTAAGTACTGTAACACCCTGAGCCTTAGATTTCTGGTGGTGCAAACCGCCAGGGGTCTGCCTGCACTCAGGAACTGAGCACATAGGCAGCTTTTGTCTGCCACCCCACCGGGCTTGGGACCCGTATGCTGCCCAGGGAGCTGTGGAAGGAGAGAAGCCCCGCAACCATACTCACTGCCTGCAGGAACACAAAAGGATCACTAGGTACTGTATCACCCTGAGCTTTAGATTTCTCATGGTGCAAACTGCCAGGGGTCTGCCTGCACTCAGGAACTGAGCACATAGGTTGTTCATCTACAAGCCAGTTTATCGCAGGACCTGTGTCCTATGTGAGAATCAACAGAGGGAGTGACCCCCACCACAACTTCTTCCCTCCATAATAGAGCAGACAGAGAACACCTGGTAGACCTTGACAACCTAAGTATAGCATTGCTTGAGGCAAGATTGAGAAGGGCTCCAAAGGCACAAAAGAGGAAGCCAGCATATCAGTAATCTGTGCCAGAAGAAACCCATTCATCCAGTGGTGCAGAGATAATCTTAAAGGCCCAGAGTAGGTTGAAGCACCAGCCAGTGACAATAAGACCATCTAACTCCTGGGAGAACCAGGTGGCTAAAGGCAAACGTAGGAACTTTACTAACAGAAACCAAGGCATTATGGCAGCATCTGAACCCAATTCTCCAACATTAGGAAGTCCTGGATACCCCAACCCACCAGAAACACAAGATTTGGATTTAAAATCACTGGTCATGATGCTAGTACAGGAACACATGAAGGACATACTTAAAGAAATTCAGGAGAAAATGGATCAAAAATTAGAAGCCCTTACAAGGGAAACACAAAACTCATTGAAAGAAATTCAGGAGAATACAAAAGCCAATAAGGAGGAAATGCAAAAATCACTTAAAGAAATACAGGAGAACCTTGACCAACAGGCAGAAGTCATGAAAGAGGAAACACAAAAATCGCTTAAAGAATTAGAGGAAAACACAAACAAGCAAATGACAGAACTGAGCAAAAATTTCCAGGATCTAAAAACAGAAGTAGAAACAACTAAGAAAGCACAAAGAGAGACAACTTTGGAGATAGAAAACCTTGGGAAGATATCAGGAACCATAGACACAAATATCAACAACAGAATACAAGAGATAGAAGAAAGAATCTCAGATGCCGAAGATACCATTGAAACCATGGACTCAACAGTTAAAGAAAATGCAAAATGCAAAAAGCTTGTAACCCAAAATATCCAGGAAATCCAGGACACAATGAGAAAGCCAAATCTAAGGATTATAGGTATTGATGAGAGTGAAGATTTACAACTTAAAGGGCCAGCAAATATCTTCAACAAAATTATGGAAGAAAACTTGCCTAACCTAAAGAGAGAGATGCCCATGAATATACAAGAAGCCTACAGAACTCCAAACAGTCTGGACCAGAACAGAAATACCTCCCGTCACATAATAATCAAAACCCCAAATGTACTAAACAAAGAAAGAATACTTAGGGCAGTAAGAGAAAAAGGGCAAGTAACATATAAAGGAAGACCTATCAGAATTACACCAGATTTCTCACCAGAGACCATGAAAGCTAGAAGATCCTGGGCGGAGCTCATGCAGATTCTAAGAGAACACAAATGCCAGCCGAGACTACTATACCCAGCAAAACTCTCAATTACTATAGATGGAGAAACCAAGATATTCCATGACAAAACCAAATTTACACAATATCTTTCTACAAACCCAGCCCTACAAAGGATAATAGGGGGAAAGCACCAGTACAACGAGGGAAACTTTACCCTGGAAAGAGCAGGATATTAAGCTTCTTTCATCAAACCCAAAGAGGATAGCCACACATGTATAAAATTAAAATCAAAAATGTTAGGAAGCAATAACCACTACTCCTTGATATCTCTTAACATCAATGGACTCAATTCCCCAATAAAAAGACATAGACTAACAGACTGGTTAGTAAAAGTGGTCTTTAGTAACAGTAAAAACAACAGAAAGCCCACATACACATGGAAACTGAATAATACTCTACGCAATGATAACTTGGTCAAGGAAGAAATAAAGAAAGAAATCAAAGATTTCTTAGAATTTAATGAAAATGAGGGCACAACATACACAAATCTATGGGACACAATGAAAGCAGTGCTAAGAGGAAAACTCATAGCTTTGAGTGCCTCCAAAAAGAAATTCAAGAGAGCTTACACTAGAAGATTAATGGAACAACTGAAAACACTGGAACAAGAAGAAGCTAATTCACCCAGGAGGAGGAGAAGACAGGAAATCATCAAACTCAGGGCTGAAATCAATCAAGTAGAAACCAAGAGAACCATACAAAGAATCAACAAGACCAAAAGCTGGTTCTTTGAAAAAATCAACAAGATAGATAAACCCTTAGCCAGACTAACCAAAGGGCACAGAGAAAGTATCCAAATTAACAAAATTAGAAATGAAAACGGAGATATTACAACAGAAACTGAGGAAATTCAAAAAATCATCAGATCCTACTACAAAAACCTGTACTCAACACAACTGGAGAATCTGGAGGAAATGGACATTTTCTTAGACAGATACCAATTACCAAAATTAAACCAGGATCAAATAGACCATCTAAACAGACCCATAACCCCTAAAGAAATAGAAAGGGTCATAGATAGGCTTCCAACCAAAAAAAGCACAGGACCAGATGGTTTCAGTGCAGAATTCTATCAGACCTTCAAAGAAGACTTAACACCAATACTCTTCAAACTTTCCCACCAAATAGAAACAGAAGGAACACTACCCAACTCCTTCTTCGAAGCCACTATTACGCTGATACCAAAACCACACAAAGATCCAACTAAGAAAGAGAATTTCAGGCCAATTTCCCTTATGCATATCGATGCAAAAATACTAAATAAAATTCTTGCCCACTGAATCCAAGAACACATCAAAATGATCATCCACCATGATCAAGTAGGCTTCATCCCTGGGATGCAGGGATGGTTCAATATAAGGAAATCCATAAATGCTATCCACTACATAAACAAACTCAAAGAAAAAAACCACATGATCATTTCATTAGATGCTGAAAAGCATTTGACAAAATTCAGCATCCTTTCATGCTAAAAGTCTTGGAAAGGACAGGAATTCAAGGCCCATATCTAAACATAGTAAAAGCAATATACAGCCAACATCAAACTAAATGGAGAGAAACTTGAAGCAATCCCACTAAAATCAGGGACTAGACAAGGCTGCCCCCTCTCTCCATATCTTTTCAATATAGTTCTTGAAGTCCTAGCTAGAGCAATTAGACAACAGAAGGAAGTCAAAGGGATACAAAGGAAGAAGTCAAACTATCACTATTTGCAGATGATATATGATCGCATACTTAAGTGACCCTAAAAACTCTACTAGAGAACTCCTACAGCTGATAAACAACTTCAGCAAAGTGGCTGGCTACAAAATCAATGCAAGCAAATCAGTAGCCTTTATATATTCAAAGGATAAGCAGACTGAGAAAGAAATTAGGGAAATGACCCCCTTCACAATAGCTACAAACAGCATAAAGTATCTTGGGGTGACTCTAACCAAACAAGTGAAAGACCTATATGACAAGAACTTTAGATCTCTGAAGAAGGAAATTGAAGAAGATCTCAGAAAATGGAAAAACCTTCCATGCTCGTGGATTGGCAGGATTAATATAGTTAAAATGGCCATCTTGCCAAAGGCAATCTACAGATTCAATGCTATTTCCATAAAAATCCTAACCCAGTTCTTCATAGAGCTAGAAAGAGCAATTCTCAAATTCATCTGGAATAACAAAAAAAAACCAGGATAGCTAAAACTATTCTCAACAGTAAAAGAACTTCAGGGGGATTCAATACCCCAGACTTTAAACTCTACTACAGAGAAATAGTGATAAAAACTGCATGGTATTGGTACAGTATCAGGCAAACAGATCAATGGAATAGGATTGAAGACCCAGAAATGAACCAACACACCTATGGTCACTTGGTCTTCGACAAAGGAGCTGAAAGCATCCAGTGGAAAAAAGATAGTCTTTTCAACAAATGGTGCTGGTTCAATTGGAGGTCAGCATGCAGAAGAATGCGAATCGATCCATTCTTATCTCCTTGTACCAAGTTCAACTCCAAATGGATCAAGGACCACCACATAAAACCTGACACACTGAAACTAATTGAAAAGAAACTGGGGAAGACCCTGGAGGACATGGGCACAGGGGAAAAGTACCTGAATAGCACACCAATAGCTTACGCTCTAAGATCAAGAATTGACAAATGGGACCTCATAAAACTACAAAGTTTCTGTAAGGCAAAGGACACCGTCAAAAGGACAAAACGTCAACCAACAGACTTGGAAAGGATCTTCACCAACCCTAAATCCGACAGAGGGCTAATATCTAATATATACAAAGAACTCAAGAAAGTGGAACCCAGAGAACCAAATAACCCCATTAAAAAGTGGGGTATGGAGCTAAACAAAGAATTTTCACTTGAAGAACTTCAGAGAGCTGAGAAACACCTTAAGAAATGTTCAACATCATTAATCATTAGGGAAATGTAAATCAAAACAACCCTGATATTTCATCTCACACCAGTCAGAATGGCTAAGGTCAAAAACTCAGGAGACAGCAGGTGTTGGTGAGGATGTGGAGAAAGAGGAACACTCCTGCACTGCTGGTGGGATTGCAAGATGGTGCAACCACTTTGGAAATCAGTCTGGCAGTTCCTCAGAAAACTGGGCATGTCACTTCCTGAGGACCCTGTTATACCACTACTGGGCATATATCCAGAGGATTCTTCAGCATGCAATAAGGACACATGCTCCACTATGTTCATAGCAGCCCTATTTGTAGTAGCCAGAAGCTGGAAAGAAACTAGATGTCCTTCAACGGAGGAATGGATACAAAAAATGTGGTATATTTACACGGTGGAGTACTATTCAGCCATTAGAAACAATGAATTCATGAAATTCTTAGACAAATGGATGGAGCTGGAGAACATCATATTAAGTGAGGTAACCCAGTCTCAAAAGATCAGTCATGGTATACACTCACTGATAAGTGGATATTAGCCTAGAAACTTTGAATACCCAGGACATAATCCACAAATTAAATGATGTCCAAAAAGAATGGAGGAGTGGCCCCTGGTTCTGGAAAGACTCCACGAAAGAGTATAGGGGAATTCCAGAACAGGGAAGTGGGAAGGGGTGGATGGAAGAATAGGGGGATGGAAGAGGGCTTATGGGACTTGCGGGGAGTGGGGACCCAGAAAAGGGGAAATCATTTGCAATGTAAATAAAAAAATTATGTATTTAAAAAAAAGAGAGATTCATTTATGTCCCTTTTGTGTTCTTCTAGCAGCATCATGACCAGTGATTTTAAATCCAAATCTTGTTTCTCTGGTGTGTTGGGATAACCAGGACTTGCTGATGTTGGAGAGTTTGGTTCAGATGCTGCCATATTGCCTAGATTTCTGTTAGTAGCATTCCTGCGTTTGCCCTTTGCCATCTTGTTCTCTGGAGTTAGTTGGTCTTGTCTCTGGCTGGTGTTTGAGCCTCTTGAGGGACTCTGGGGCTATTTCTGCAACACTGGATGGCTGGGTTTCCCCTATAGCAGATTGCTGATGTGCTGTCCTCCTCTTGGGTGCCCTTGCAGCCCTAGTGTGCTTTGCCCCAGATTGTGTCTGTGAACCAGATGGTGCCCATTTGCTCCTTCAGGGAGTGCTGAGGGTGTATGCTGAGGGGACCTTTTCTGCGTGCTGATCACTCTTCTGGGCAGCCAATCTCCCAACCAGGTTGGTGCACACAAGGCTAGCCTAGCTGCTCAGGCCCTGAGTCTAGGCAAAAGCCTGGGAGGCCAAGGTCTGAGCAAAGTTCCCCTCGGGCTATGACTGTTAATTAGGTCTGTCAGGTGGCCAGGACGGCGGGCATCCTGAAAGTGCCCGGAGAGTCTGCTGGGCTAACAACCTCCTGGCCGGGTTGACACACAGATGGCCCACCGAGCAGCCCAGTTCTTGGGGTCAGTCCAGGGCCTATTGGGGCCTAGAGCCCCGCTATGTTAGCCTCGGGCTATGCCTGTTAGCGGGCTTTGCCTGCTAGAGCTCTCTGGCATCCTGTAGGCAAAATGGTGGCGCGTGCGCACGCCATGCCCGGGGGAAAAAACCTCCTGGCTGGGTTGGCACCCATGCCCCTCCCCCCCGAACAGCCCAGGGCCTGGGTGCAGGCCAACGCCCGTAGGGTTTAGACCTCCGCGATGTTGGCCTCGGGTTATATTTGCGTACCTCAGTCTGTCTGAACTCTCTGGAGTCCAAGAACCAAGATGGAGGCGAGTCTCTCGTAACTGACTGGCGGAAGACAGAGTTCTGAAGTGGCTTCTGTGCAGTGAAAGGTGCTGTAAATCTGCCACCACTTGCAGCCTGGCTGGCCAGTGATGGCCAGTTGTCGTGGGCACAGGGCCTGCCTGGACCCTGTCACCCCAGTTTTCTTACTTCTTAAGCTCCATATAGTTTGTTGGTTGTATCATGGGTATTCTGAGCGTTTGGCTTATATCCATTTATCAGTGAATGCATACCATGTGTGTTGTTTTGTGTCTGGGTTACCTCACTCAGAATGGTATTTACTAGTTCCATCCATGTGCCTGTGATTTTCATGAAGTCATTGTTTTTAATAGCTGAATAGGGTATTTTAATAGCTGAATTGGGTAAATGCACCACATTTTCTGTATTCATTCTTCTGTTGAGGGACATCTCTGTTCTTCCTACCTTCTGGCTATTATAAATAAGACTGCTAGTAACATAGTGGAACATGTGTCCTTGTTATAAGTTGAAGCATCATTTGGGCATATGCCCAGGAGTGGTATAGCTGAGTCTTCATGTAAAATTTTTCTGAGGAACCACTAGGTTGATCTGCAAAGTGGTTTTACCAGCTTGCAGTCCCACCAGTAATAGAGGAGTGTTCCTCTTTCTCCCCATTCTCTCCAGCATCTGCCATCACCTGAGTTTTTTTTATCTTAGACACTCTAATTGGTCGTTTTGATGTGCATATCCCTGATGACCAAGCATATTGAACATTTCTGTAAGTGCTTCTCAGCCA
Organism: Apodemus sylvaticus; assembly: GCF_947179515.1. Taxonomy (NCBI): domain Eukaryota; kingdom Metazoa; phylum Chordata; class Mammalia; order Rodentia; family Muridae; genus Apodemus; species Apodemus sylvaticus. The sequence goes on along the minus strand of NC_067473.1, from coordinate 148,321,903 downwards.
TTTGAGATTCCTGAGTTGAGAATGCTTTGTTTAGCTCTAAACCCCATTTTTTCATAGGGTTATTTGGTTCTCTGGAGTCTACTAACTTCTAGAGATCTTAGTATATTTTGGATATTATCCTCTATTGGATGTAGGGTTGGTAAAATTTTTTCTCAATCTGTGGGTTGCCATTTTGTCCTATTGACAGTGCCCTACACATTACAGCAATTTTGCAATTTTATGGCATCCCATTTATAGATTGTTTATCTTAGAGTATGAGTCATTGGTGTTCAGTTCAGGAAATTATTCCCTGTGCCCATGTGTTCAAGATTCTTTCCCATTTTCTCTTTTATTAAATTCAGTGTATCAGGTTTTATGTGGAGGTCCTTGGTTCTCTTGGACCTCAGCTATATACAAGGAGATTTGCATTTTTCTACATGCTGACTGCCAGCACCATTTGTTGAAAATGCTTTTGTGTGTGTGTGTGTGTGTGTGTGTGTGTGTGTGTGTGTGTGTGTGTCTGTCTGTCTGTCTGTCTGTCTGTCTGTCTACTGGATGGGTTTAGTATCTTTGTCAAAGATCAAGTGACCATAGTTGTGTGGGTTTATTTCTGGGTCTTCAATTCTATTCCATTGATCTGCCTGCCTGTCTCTGTCCCAATACCATGTGGTTTTTATCACTATTACTCTGTATAGTACAGCTTGAGGTCAGGAATAGTGATTCTCCCAGAAGTTCTTTTATTGTTGAGTATAGTTTTCTCTATCCTGTGTTTTTTTGTTATTTCAGATGAATTTGAGAATTATTCTTTCTATCTCTGTGAAGAATTGAGTTGGAATTTTGATGGGGATTGAATTGGATCTGTAGATTGCTTTTGATAAGATGGCTACTTTTTCCCTGTTGCTAACCCTGCCAATCCATGAAGATGGAATATCTTTCTATTTTCTGAAGTCTTCTTTGATTTATTTCTTACAGAGACTTGAAGTTCTTGTCATACAGATCTTTCACTTGCTTGCTTAGAGTCTCACCAAGATATTTTATATTATTTGTGACTATTGTGGAGGGTGTCGGATCCCCAATTTCTTTCTCAGCCCATTTATCCTTTGAGTAGAGGAAGAATACCAAGTTATTTAAGTTAATTTTATACTCAGCCACTTTGCTGAATTTATCAGCTGTAGAAATTCTCTGGTGGAATTTTTGGGGTCATTTATGTATACTAACAAATCATCCACAAATAGTGATATCCTGACTTCTTCCCCCTTTAAAATTTTTTATTCGATATATTTTTATTTACATTTCAAATGATTTCCCCTTTTCTAACCCCCCCACTCCCTGAAAGTCCCATAAGCCCCCTTCTCTCCCCTATCCTCCCACCCACCCCTTCCCACTTCCCTGTTCTGGTTTTGCCCTATACTGCTTAAAATTTTTATCTCTTTAATATCCTTTTGTTATCTAATTGCTCTGACTAGAATATTCAGATATTGTTAATTTGGATACTGTCTCTATGCCCTCTGGCTAGTCTGGCTAAAGGTTTATCTATGTTGATTTTTTCAAAGAATAAGCTCCTAGTTTGATTGATCCTTTGGAAAGTTTTCTTTGTGTCTGCGTGGTTGATTTCAGACCTGAGTTTAATTTTTTTCCAGCCATGTACTACTCTTGGATGCCTCTTTGTGTTCTAGAGCTTTCAGATGTGCTATTAAACTGTTAGTGTATGACCTCTCTACTTTCTTTATGGAGGCAGGCAGAGCTATGAATTTTCCTCTTAGCACTGTTTTCATTGTGTCCCATAAGTTTGGGTATGTTGTGCCATCATTTTCATTAAATTCTAAAAAGTCTTTGATTTCTTTATTTCATCTGTGACCAAATTATCATTGAGTAGAGAGTAGTTCAGGTTCCATGTGCATGTGGACTTTCTGTTGTTCTTGTTGTTACTGAAGACTAGCCTTAGTTATCCGTGGTGATCTGATAGGATGCAAAAAATATTTGGTATCTTTGTCAGTTGTTTCACTCAATCCCAGGTTGATCTTTGTCTTTATTATGCTTAGAACGAAACTAGAGTTCAAATTGATTCCCTGCTTCTGCTACAAGATCAAGGCTCTTGTCAGATTCTCATTTCCTCTCTGACCTTAGATAACAAGATTGCTTGACACTTGAGATGCAGCACTACCTTTATGCCTGTATTTGTAGTGTTAAATACCTGTTTAATTGGGGTACATGATTCCTGTGTGTGTGTGTGTGTGTGTGTGTGTGTGTGTGTGTGTGTGTGTTATATAGGTCTCAGATATCTGCTTTGTCAAATTTCTGTTAATGCTCATGTTAATGCTCTCAATATTTATCTAAATATTCATTTAAAATCTATTGTAAATATAGAGTTTAGAAAAATTATTAAAGACTAAGGTAGAAAAATAATGAATGGTATTCATGGCATGCTGAAAATCTATTAGTATCATACTGAGTGGTCAGAAATTGTTGACAAAGTCACTTTTATTGAAAGTCTTAGAGATTACTGAAAACGTCAAAATGATATCAGGGTGTCATCATTCCATCATGGAGATTTGATTTAGCCCATAAGATTCTACATATAAATGTCATACTCAACTACAAGTCATCTAATTCTCAAATTTCAGTCTAAATTCAATTTACTTCTGATAACGAATGAGAATATGCAGGAAGACTCAGAGACAGCTCCACCCTCCTAAATCAAATACCAACTTCAATTGTTAGCTTCCATATGACCAAGAATATGTGGTTTTATTTATTCCCACAGGTACAACTAAACAGTCACAATTTTTCCTGTTACCATTGCCAAAAGAATGAACTTTGCCACAAGGGTTTCTAACACAAAGAACAGGTTCACAATCTCTCTGCACAGACACAGATTTCTCTAACTTTATTCAGAAATGAAAGAAGGATACTTTCCTTCCTATCATACTTTTGTTACAGGTAACTCCTTTCACTGTCCTCATTCCAAGACAAATGATGTGATTCAGACACTCAGAATTCAAAAGGCAAGTCAAGAGGTGAGAAAACTTGGCTATTTATCCAGGTGCCTAAGCCACATATCACATAATAAAGATGGAGTTTTTACAGGTAAGGCCAGAGGGGGAAACAGAAATTTTGTGTCTAATGATAGGGGGAGGAAAAAGGAATACAGAAACAATAGCTCATCAAAAATTGGTTTAGAAGCTTAAAGGGATCCACAGAAAAGAATTGGAGGAAAATAGAAGTGCGTTTCTTGGAGACCTGAGGTCACCTGAAGCAATTCTCAGGTCAAGCAATGCTCAAAATGCTGTGGGGGCCACACAAGCCACTTACATCTGTCAAAGGCTCACACAAATTCTAAGTGAAAATTCCACATGAATGCTGTAATCCAAAGAAAAGAAAGACATTTTCATACAGATGTAAGACTAAAGCAAAATTTCTTTCCTCAGGACAATTTTAGTTTCTGTAACAATAAAGTACTGTATCACACTGCAATTAGGCTCAGAGTTGTGTGAGCTCACCTGCACCCACACACTTCCATTAGTCAGTGACATGCTCATGGGCTAGCCAATCTACCACGAAACTTGGAGCCCAAGAAAAGAATCACATTTGGATTTGGGAATCACATTTTAATTTTAATTTCTGAAGAAAGGGAAAAATTTCCTAAGAGCAGTTTTGACTTCCTTGTTTCTCAAAGTATAGATCAGAGGGTTGAGGGTGGGGCTCAGCATGGCATACAGTACACCAGCCACTTTGCTCTTCTCTGCGTTATAGCTGGACACGGGGCTTATGTAGGCATAGAAGATGGAAGTGTAATACATGCACACCACAATGAGGTGGGAAGAGCAGGTAGAAAAGGCTTTCTTCTTCCCTTCTGAAGTCCGCATCTTCAGGATGCTGGAAATGATGAAGCCGTAGGACACAATGGTCATCAGGAAGTTCAATATGTCATACAAGGCATCAGACAGGACAATCATGACACTGTTCACATAGGTGGAGCTACAGGAGAGAAGCAGCATAGGAGGCACCTCACAGAAGAAATGTGTAATGACATTAGGACCACAGAAATTCAAGCGTGTCATCAGTCCTGTGTGAATGGCTGTGTTGATAGCACAGATGGCCCACACTCCAGCAGCCAACATGATACAGAATGTTTTGCTCATCATGGTGCTGTAATGCAGTGGATGGCAGATGGCTGCATAGCGGTCGTAGGCCATGGCAGTGAGGAGGAGCAACTCTGAGGAAGCTGACCATGTAAGGAAATAGAGTTGGGCCATGCAGCCACCATAGGAGATGGGGTTCCTCTTTGACACCAGACCCTTCAGGGCCTTGGGTACAATGGAGGAGATACAGATCATGTCCATAGTAGCCAAATTGAACAAGAAAAAGTACATAGGGGTGTGGAGCCCAGGGTTGCAAGTGATAGTCAAGATGATTAGGATATTACCTGTGATGGCCACACAGTAGAGAGAGAGGAAACAGATAAATAAGGGGAGCTGGTACTGGGGGTGCTCAGAGAAGCCCTGAAGGATGAACTCTGTTACCAGTGTCTGGTTTCTCATCGTCCTTGACTGAGGATATCAGAGATTAGATGATTATGGACCAACATTTTCATAAGCGTTCAGGGCTAAAAAATAAAAGTGAAAGGTTTTTTAAGAACGGCTATTGCCATGATTCCTTCCCTGACAACATGGAATGAATGACAGTATACAGCTTTACTGGGATACACTACAACAAACACCCCACTGCTACATAAACTAAGTTCTTAAAAAATAATCGCCAGTCACCAATTAAGCTCATTAATTCTCAGTCAACCTCAAAGAAATGCAAACTAAATCAAAGATCTACTCTGTCATCCATGACTTGATCAACAGAGGAAGTTGATGGACTTGGCATTCACATGGCCCCAACAAACAAGGAAGGCAGGCCTTGAGGAATAATGTTCAAAGTTGTTTCAGGCCTTCACATACATTTGGACACAGGCACATAGGTATCTGCACACACAATTCACCTGAACACACACACACACACCACCACCACCACCACCACCACCACCACCACACCACCCACCCACAACACAGACAAGTTAAGTTTTCCATTTGAACAGTACTTCGTTTCTTGAAATTTTTCTTCGGCAAATGATATTTAAAAATATTTTCTCAGAGCAAAATAATTTAGTTACAGAGCTACTTGTTCCCTTTAAGATGAATTTATCATTATATATCAGTGTGGTGCTGGATACTTTCAAAAGGCTGACAGCCTCTTACTGATTCCTTTTAAGAACAGTGAAGATGTAAAAATAATACACAGAATCAAGTTTTAAAACACAAAAAACTTACTAAAGGGGCATTGCTGTACATATCTGGAGACAAAATGGCCTATGCATAAGAGGTCAAGATGGATTTCATTTCATTGCTTTTGCTAATGTGTTTTCTGATTTTTCTCTAGAATAGCTTTGCTGAAAGGCAGGTGTATCAGGTAAGCTCCTTCTAATAGTTCAGTGAGTCCTCAATGCTGACAGCACAAATACTCCCATACAGTACTTCTGAAAGTTTCCTCTTCAGTAGACTCTTCTGATTTGTCTTAACTCTCAAAACTACAGACAACCACAGCCACAGCCACAGCCACAGCCACAACTACAGCCACAGCCACAGCCACAGTCACAGCCACAGCCACACCCACAGCCACACCCACAGTCACAGCCACAGCCACAGCCACAATCACAGCCACAGCCACAGCCACAGCCATAGCCACAGCCACAGCCCAGCCACAGCCACAGCCACAGCCACAGCCACAGCCCAGCCACAGCCACAGCCACAGCCACAGCCACAGCCACAGCCACAGCCACAGCCACAGCCACAAATGCAGCCACAGCCAGCTCTCTGCAAATGCACTAGATCATATCAGGTTTTGTGGGGTGGCAGTTCCTACAACTTCCTCAAACATGAGGTCATCCTCCTCCTCAAAAGCCAAATGGATCACCTGCTACTCTTTCCAAACATCACCTCCCTGGTGAGAAATGGCCACTCTTCCTTTATAAACCCTCAGGATTGAATACTGACTTTTGTCTTAGAGCCCAGTGCACATGCTCTGGACATGATAACAGAGCTGGCTCTACAACAGTGATCCAAGTGTCCACATGTGATTTTGTTCCAGGTGCTATCCCTGACACACAATAATGTTTGTTATTTCAATGCTAAAGAACATCTAGTCTGAAGAGCAGTGAGGGTAAGCACAGTTTGATTGTCCAGGCTCTGTACACTATGGCTGCAGAGGAAACCGGAATGTGTGCCACATTTGCACTTTCCATCTTCTCAACCCTTTATTCATCAGAAGAATAAGAATAGTTTGTATTAAACTCAGAATTCCATGTATTCCCACCAAACTTCTAGAGATGCATTTGCCTCCAAATATTAAAGGTTCACACAAAATGTCTAAGCACCAGCTTCAGTCAAGTCATATTGCTCTTCTGTCAGGTGACAAGTGTCCTTTGAGCAGAAGAGCATGTCATCGCAATGACTTACAGCAACAGGCTGACGTAGGACGGAGCCTGTGCTATCCGGCATGCTGGCCTTGAAACTCACTACCTTCCTGGGATCTGAGGATCAGGTTGCCCCAATCATTTGCATGAATGAAATAAACACAATATGCCTGTTGCACTGAGTACATTATGTTTGAGAACAAAAGACTGAACAGAATTCCTTTTATCAATTTATTTAGATCAAGAGAAATATATGATATTATGTGTTCATCACCACCATCCAGAGGGTAAACTGTTCATCAGCAAGGGAGACAGAAAAGCTAAGGCTGAGAAACTGAGTCAAGGTGAAAAAGGAGCATTGCTGGCTTTGATCGTCTGCTGCAAGGTGTCTGCATGCTCACCTGAAATTATACACACTGACTCTTCCAGCCATTGTGTTCCCTCCACAGCAAACACTACAGACTGACCAGACTGTGTTGTCACAGCTACACCCTAAGCAACCAGCACCTCCATTCCCTCCACTCACAGAGCAGTAGAGCGCGTCATTCCTCTCCCATTCCTGAGCAAAGAAAGCAGCACTGAGCAGCACACAGGAAAGATGGAGCCTGACTCTCTCCTCAGGTCCAGGGTGAGGGCATGAAAATGTAAGCAAGCCTCTGAGGAATGGGATCCAGTAGCTTCAACTAATCCCCTTAAACTAAAGGAGCAGATTCCCTGCAGAGAACTGCCCACTGCGGGTGACTGTTTTTAAGACAGGTGGACAGTGTCCTGGTCCAGCTAGCCAACAGGGAGGCAAGGAATGGGGATGCCAAGAAAGTCCATGAGAATGACCATGAGGTCCACTCATCAGTCTCTTCTCCTGGAAGGCATAGACTAGCTCTCCTGAGAGGATCCTAGAATGTGGTGGCTTCAGCTGTTGTCAAGCCTCAGAATTATCAGGGAGGCTGTGAATGGACGGAGCAAGATTTCTGATATCAGCCATGCAATTTACACTCCTGCTGCCCTCACACACCACATTGATCGCACAGGGGTATCTCACCCACATGCCAGATCCTCTAGTGGTTAAGACACCTAGAAAATAAACACACATTGTGGATTTCATCACTTCGAAACACAACTGCACTCATAATCTCTGAAGTTCAAATTTACCTTTTTTTTTCCTGAAGGTTTGATGAACTCTATGTAGTACACAAATTATTTTTACTACAATTTTATTTTAGTTCCTGTTTGTGGTTCATAATTTCACAAACAAAACATTACTGTCTTATGATAATTAAGAGTGAATAATTCACTAATCCTAATTTTAAAATCTCTGTCTGGGCTCAGGGGTTTGGAAACACTACATAACTCATTTAATATATTTTATTTTATATGAAAAAATATAGTCCTACTTTAAACATATATAAAAAACCGAAAACTGAAAATCAGAACATGCTAAATTTTCAAGAATTCAGCTTTAAGTTAAAATGACTTTCTCTGGCCCATCTATTAAATCACTCCAAATGACTTGCCCTTATCACAGAGCTATAGTGGAAAAGGCTTTATTATTCGGTCCCATGATTTTGGACTGCAGTCCAGAATTCTTTGTTGTGTAATACCAACCTATAGAGCGCCTAACAAATGTTAAAGCAGAGTCAAGAAACTAAGATTCATCTGTCAACCATGGCATGGGTACTTTTCTGGCTGTGCTGTGGCATACAAACTTAGCCACATTAGCATCTCATCTGCATCACTGCCACATTTGTGGATCAAACAGTACAGGAGTGGTTTTAGGTAAGGTGGACAGTGCAGCGAGACATATGCCCATGTCCACTGGTGCTCTGGAACTAACTACACACAGCTAAGAAAGCACAGCTGTGTCTGTGCCACTCACTATGTCAAGCAGGCAGGGTACAAGTCAAGCTATCCCACTGCATGTCACCGCGTGGAACAAACGGTTCTTGAAATACTCGCCGTTACCTTGATAAACTTCCCCCTTGTGCAGCAAATGCAATGCATGGATGACTGTGTCTCTGTCGATCACAGCTGGGGACATGGTGAAACTGAGTTCCTGAGCAGGCAGATGAAGATTTTTGTCCTCCTATTTAAGTTTATATTGCCAAGACATCTAGGCGCATCTTTAGTAATATTTGTCCCTGTCCACGGGAAACACTTGGGAGGTGTTCACATCCTTTCCTTTAAATGGACCCAGAAGGAGCAATTAAATTAAATCCCTCTTTGCCGGGATTTGGCTGTCATAGGTGGACACACACATGCCAACTGGGCTTCAAGCCAAATGTGTGGAACAGAAGATAAGCCCCAGTGGGAGATGTCAGGACATCTGCACTGTCCCAGCTCAGAGCATTGAGGTCAGGGAAGACCCAGGCTCAGGTACTCAGAATAATGCATTCACACCTAGGAATTTGGATTTATTTTTTTCTCCATCTGAATACAATTGTTTAATATAATAACAGTCAATTTTATCCACTTTCTAAAAATTGAAGAATTCTATTCTTTTTTTACTTGATATATTCTTTATTTACATTTCAAATGATATCCCCTTTCCTGGATCCCCCTCCCAGAAAGTCCCACAAGCCCTCCTCCCTCCCCCTGTTCCCCAATCAAACCCTTCCTGCTTCCCTGTCCTGTTATTCCCCTACACTGCTGCACTGAGCCTTTCCAGGACCAGGGGCCTCTCCTTCCTTCTTCTTGGGCATCATTTGATAGGTGATTTTTTTATTGGGTATTCCAAGTTTCTGGGCTAATACCCGCTTATCATGAGTGCATACCATGTGTGTTCTTTTGTGATTGGTTACCTCACTCAGGATGATATTCTCCAGTTCCACGCACTTGTCTAAGAAATTCATGAATTCATTGTTTTTAATAGCTGAGTAGTATGCCTCAGTGTAAATATACCACATTTTTTGTATCCATTCCTCTGTTGAGGGTCATCTGGGTTCTTTCCAGCTTCTGGCTATTATAAATAGGGCTGCTATGAACATAATGGAGCATGTGTCCTTATTACATGCTGGACAATCCTCTGGGTATATACCCAGGAGTGGTGTAGCAGGGTCCTCAGGTAGTATAATGCCCAGTTTTCTGAGGAACCACCACACTGATTTCCAGAGTGGTTGTAGAAGCTTGCAACCTCACCAGCAGTGGAGGAGTGTTCCTCTTTCACCACATCCTCACCAGCACTTGTTTTCTCCTGAGTTTTTGATCTTAGCCATTCTGACTGGTGTGAGATGAAATCTCAGGGTGGTTGTGATTTCTATTTCCCTGATAACTAAGGATGTTGAACATTTCTTTAGGTGCTTCTCAGACATTCGATATTCCTCAGATAAAAATTCTTTGTTTAGCTCTGTACCCGGTTTTTAATAGCGTTGTTTGACTCTCTGGAATCTACCTTCTTGATTTCTTTGTATATCTTGGATAATAGCCCTCTGTTGGATGTAGGGTTGGTAAAAATCTTTTTCCGATTTGTTGGTTGCTGTTTTGTCCTTTTGACAGTGTCCTTTGCCTTACAGAAACTTTGTAATTTTATGAGGTCCCATTTGTCAATTCTTGTTCTTAGAGCATAAGCTATTGGTGTTCTGTTCAGGAAATTTTCCCCTGTGCGCATGTGCTCAAGGCTCTTCCCCAGTTTCTTTCTATTACTTTAAGTGTGTCTGGTTTTATGTGGAAGTCCATGATCCACTTGGACTTGAACGTAGTACAAAGAGATACAAATGGATCGATTTGCATTCTTCTGCATGCTGACCTCCAGTTAAAAGAGCACCCTTTGTTGAAAAGGCTATCTTTTTTCCACTGGATATTTTCAACTCCTTTGTCAAAAATCAAATGACCATAATTGTGTGGGTTCATATCTGGGTCTTCAATTGTATTACATTGATTTACCTGCCTGTCACTCTACCAATACCATGCAGCTTTTAACAATATTGCTCTGTAGTACTGCTTGAGGTCCAGCATACTGATTCCCCCAGAAGTTCTTTTACTGTTGAGAATAGTTTTAGCTATCCTGGGTTTTTTGTTATTTCAGATGAATTTGAAAATTGATCTTTTTACCTCTATGAAGAATTGTGTTGGGATTTTGCTGAGAATTGCATTGAATCTGTATATTGCGTTTGGCATGATGGCCATTTTTACTATATTTATCCTGTCATTCCAAGAGCATGGAAGATTTTTCCATCTTCTGGGGTCTTCTTCAATTTCTTTCTTAACGACTTGACATTCCTTTCATACAGATCTTTCACTTGGTGTAGAGTCACACCAAGATACTTTATATTGTTTGTGGCTATTGTGAAGTGTGTCATTTCCCTAATTTCTTTCTCAACCTGTTTATCTTTTGAGTATAGGAAGGCTACAGATTTGCTTGAGTTAATTTGATATCCAGCCACTTTGCTGAAGTTTTTTTTCAACTGTAGGTTTATGCTGGTGGAGTTTTTTGGGTCGCTTAAGTATAAAATCATATCATCTGCAAATACTGATAATTTGACTTCTTCATTTCCAATTTGCATCACTTTGACCTCCTTCTGTTGTCTAATTACTCTAGCTAGAACTTCAAGTACTATGTTGAATAAGTATGGGGAGAGAGGGTAGCCTTGTCTATTCCCTGATTTTAGTGGGATTGCTTCAAGTTTCTCTCCATTTAGTTTGATGTTGGCTACTGGTTTGCTGTATATTGATTTTATTATGTTTAGGTATGGGCCTTGAATTCCTGTTCTTTCCAAGACCTTTAACATGAAAGGATGCTGAATTTTGTCAAATGCTTTTTCAGCATCTAATGAAATGACCATGTGTTATCTTTGAGTTTGTTTATGTAGTAGACTACATTGATGAATTTCTGTATATTGAACCATCCCTGCATCCCTGGGATGAAGCCTACTTGACCATGGTGAATGATTGTTTTGATGTGTTCTTGGATTCGGTTGGCAAGAATTTTATTGAGTATTTTTGCATAGATATTCATAAGTGAAATTGGTCTAAAGTTCTCTTTCATTGTTGGATCTTTGTGTGGTTTTGGTATCCGTGAAATTGTGGCTTCATAGAACGAGTTGGGTAGTGTTCCTTCTGTTTCTACTTTGTGGAATACTTTGAAGAGTATTGGTGTAGATTTCTCCTTTGATGAGTATAAAGTGTCCTTCTGTGTCTTTTTTTGATGAATTTTGGTTGAAAGTCTATTTTGTTGATTATTAGAATGGCTACAACAGCTTGTTTCCTGAGACCATTTGCTTGGAAAACTGTTTTCCAGGATTTTACTCTGAGGTAGTGTTTGTCTTTGACACTGAGATGTGTTTCCTGTATGCAGCAAAATGTTGGGTCTTGTTTACTTAACTAGTCTATTAATCTATGTCTTTTTATTGGGGAATTGAGTCCATTGATATTGAGATATTAAGGAGAAGTGATTGTTGCTTCCTGTTATTTTTGTTATTAGAGGAGGAGTTGTGTTTGTGTGGCTCTCTTCTTTTTGGTTTGTTAAAAAAATGAATTTCTTGCTTTTTCTAGTGTGTAGTTTTCCTCCTTTTGTTGTTTTCCATTCATTATCCTTTGAAGGGCTGAATTTGTGGAAAGATACTGTGTAAATTTGTTTTTTTGTCATGAAATACATTGGTTTCTCCATCTATGTTAATTGAGAGTTTTGCTGGATATAGCAGTCTGGGTTGGCATTTGTGTTCCCTTAGAGTCTGTATGACATCTGCCCAGGCCCTTCTGGCTTTCATAGTCCCTGGTGAGAAGTCCGGTATAATTCTGATAGGTCTACTTTTATATGTTACTTGACCCTTTTCCCTTACTGCTTTTAATATTCTTTCTTTGTTTAGTACATTTGGTGTTTTAATTATTATTTGACCGGAGGAATTTCTTTTCTGGTCCAATCGATTTGTAGTTCTGTAGGCTTCTTGTATGTTCATGGGCATCTCTTTCTTTAGGTTAGGGAAGTTTTCTTCTATAATTTTGTTGAAGACATTTTCTGGCCCTTTAAGTTGGAAATATTCTACCAGGCAGCAGTGGCTCATGCCTTTAATCCCAACACTCAGGAGGCAGAGGCAGGCAGATTTCTGAGTTCAAGGCCAGCCTGGTCTACAGAGTAAGATCCAGGACAGCCAGGGCTACACAGACAAACCCTGTCTCAGAAAAAAAATGGAAATCTTCACTGTCTTCTATACCTATAATTCTTAGGTTTGGTCTTCTCATTTTGTCCTGGATTTCCTGGATGTTTTGGGATTTGATGGGAGGAATTTCTTTGGGATTTGACAGGAGGAAAATGCTTTTTGCATTTTTCATTTTCTTTGACAGTTGTATCAATGTTTTCTATGGTATCGTCTGTATCTGAGATTCTTTCTTCTATCTCTTGTATTCTGTTGTTGATGCTTGGAGCCATGACTCTTGACTTCTTTCCAAGCTTTTCTATTTCCCAAGTTGTCTCCCTTTGTGAATTTATTATTGCTTCTACCTCCTTCTTTCGATCCTGGATGGCTTTGTTCAATTCTTTCACCTGTTTTGTTGTGTTTTCCATTAGTTCTTCAAGGGCTTCTTATTATTTACTTGTGTTCTCCTGTATTTCTTTAAGGGAGATATTTATGTCCTTCTTGAAGCCCTCCCTAAAGCCCTCCATCAGCATCATGACCTGGGATTTTAAATCCAAGTCTTGCTTTCCTGGTATGTTGGGGTATCTAGGACTTGATGTTGTGGGAGAATTGGGTTTGGAGAGTGCCATATTGCCTTGATTTCTGTTAGCAATGTTCCTAAGTTTGCATTTTGCCATCTGGTTATCTCTGGTATTAGTTGTTTCTGCTGTCATTGGCTGGAGTTTTGCCCCTCCTGTTTGCCTACAAGCCTATCTCAGCAACCCTGGGTGACCTGCTTTCCCCTGGCACAGATTGCTGTGGTGCTGCTGAGCTCCTAGATACAGGCAGAGTCCTGGCAAGGTTGTGTCAAAAGTGATCCTCTACTCTGGTGAACCATGCCTACCAGTCTGCCCCTCCACACTGTCACAGGAGTCAAAATGGCAGTGTCTCACCTCCAAGGGCAGGACTCCCTCTAACTGCCTCCCTAAAGGGCAGAAGACCTCTGGCAAAGTAGGTGCCCTGCTGGCCGGCTGTGAATCTGCTGAGCTCCTGGGTGCAGGGGGAGTCCTGGTGGGGCATGTCCCAAGCAATCCTTCACTCTGGTGATTCCTACCTACCAGTCTGCTCCTCCACACAGTCACAGGAGAAAAGATGGTGGCGGCCTCACTTCTAAACAGGGGATTCCCTCTAAACATGGGACTCCCTGAAGGTCGGATGCTCCCTGGCAGCATAGGTGCCCAGACAGCTGTGGGGCTTTCCAGCACCTGGGTTCAGGTGGAGCCCTGGTAGGCAGTGTCCCCAGCGATCTTTCACTCTGGTGTTCCCTGTGTATCTGGTTGACCTGTCTGCTTGGTCACAAGAGCAAAGATGGTGGAGGCCTCACCTCTGAACACCGTATTCCCTCTAATTGTGGGACTTTCTGCTGGTCAGATGCTTCCTAGCAGGATAGGTGTCCAGATCCTAGACGCAGGTGGAGCCCTAGTGTGCTCTGTCAATTCTTCTTGATGACTGAATAAAACTTCATTGTCTATATATATCACATTTTCTTTACAAAAAGAAACAAAGAAAAAGAAAAAAAGAAAAATAACAAGAGGAATTTGTTGTTCCAACATGTTGGTGTCACCCTGCACATGGAAAGAAAACGAACACTTGAAGCCTCTACAGTGGGCTGTAGAATCCACAGCGAAGCCACCATTAAGAACAGTGTGATTGACAGATGTATAACTTTAAAATGATTGGTCATGACCTGCCCCGTCCCCGTCCCGGGGGAGGCACCTTGCTCAGGTGAGTCTGTCTTACCCAGCAAAGCAGAGGATCCATCCAGAGGCCTCTGGCAGGAGACTTCTAGGTCCCTACCACTGGATCAGAAGCAGCCTGAGCCATGTGCTCCATCCACCAGCAGTGCAGAGGGCCAGCAGTGCATCTGAAGGTTGGCCACAGGGAAGCACCTTGCTCGGGTGAGTCCTCTGACCCAGCAAAGCAGAGGATCCATCCAGAGGCCTCTGGCAGGAGCCTTCCAGTTGCCACCTCTAGATCAGAAGCAGCCTGGGCGACATGCCTGTCCCCAAGCAGTGCAGAGGCCAGTGTGCATCTGGAGGCCAGCTGCAGGGAGGCATCTTGCAAGGGTGAGTCCTGCATTGACAACAAGACCAAATAACACCAGTGAGATCTAGAAGGCAAAAGGCAAACATAAGAACGTTACTAACACAAATCAAGGCAATGTGGCATCATCTGAACCCAATTCTCCTTTAATAGCAAGTCCTGGATACCTCGACACACCAGAAAAGCAAGATTTGGATGTAAAATCACTGTTTGTGATGCTGTTTCAAGAACACATGAAGGACATAAATAAATCTCTTAAAGAAATTCAGGAGAAAAATGATCAAAGCTAGAAGCCCTTACAAGGGAAACACAAAAATCACTTAAAGAAATTCAGGAGAATATGGGTCAAATGATAGTAGCCAATAAGGAGGAAATGAAAAAATCACTTTAAAAAGTACAGGAGAAATTTGATCAACAGGCAGAAGTCATGAAAGAAGAAACACAAATATCTCTCAAAGAATTACAAGAAAACACAAACAAGCAAGTGAAGGAACTGAGCAAAAACATCCAGGATCTAAAAACAGAAGTAGAAACAACTAAGAAATCTCAAAGGGAGACAACGTTGAAGATAGAAAACCTTGGGAAGAAATCAGGGACCGTGGATGCAAAATATCAACAACAGAATACAAGAGATAGAAGAAAGAATCTCAGATGCCGAAGATACCATAGAAACCATGGACTCAATGATCAAAGAAAATGGAAAATACAAACAGCTTGTAACCCAAAACATCCAGGAAATCCAGGACACATTGAGAAGGCCAAACCTAAGGATTATAGGCATAGATGAAAGCAAAGATTTACAACTTAAAGGGCCAGCAAATATCTTCAATAAAACTATGGAAGAAAACTTTCCTAATCTAAAGAGAGAGATGCCGATGAATATACAAGAAGCCTACAGAACTCCAAACAGACTGGACCAGAACAGAAATACATCCCGTCACATAATAATCAAAACACCAAATGTACTAAACAAGGAAAGAATATTAAAGGCAGTAAAAGAAAGAGGCCAAGTAACATATAAAGGAAGATCTATCAGAATCACACCAGACTTCTCACCAGAGACTATGAAAGCTAGAAGATCCTGGGCAGATCTCATGCAGACTCTAAGAGAACACAAATGCTAGCCAAAACTTCTATACCCAGCAAAACTCTCAATCACCATAGATGGGGAAACCAAGATATTCCATGACAAAACCAAGTTTACCCAATATCTTACCACAAACCCAGCCCTACAAAGGATAATAGAAGGAAAACTCCAATACAAGGAGGGAAACTTCACCCTGGAAAATGCAAGATAGTAACTTTCTTTCATGAAACCCAAAAGAAGATAACAAATCAAATATAAAAGATAACATCCAAAATGACAGGAAGTAATAATCACTATTCATTAATATCTCTTAATATCAATGGACTCAATTCCCCAATAAAAAGACATAGACGAACAGACTGGATACATAAACAGGATCCCACATTTTGCTGCATACAGGAAACACACCTCAGTGTCAAAGACAAACACTACCTTAAAGTAAAAGGCTGGAAGACAATTTTACAAGCAAATGGTCACAGGAAACAAGCCGGAGTAGCCATTCTAATATCATATAAAATTGACTTTCACCCTAAAGTCATCAAAAGAGACACTGAGGGACACTTCTTGCTGGTCAAAGGAAAAAACACCAAGAAGAACTCTCAATCCTGAACATCTATGCTCCAAATGCAAAGGCACCCTCATTCATAAAAGAAACTTTACTAAAGCTCAAAGTACACATTGCACCTAACACAATAATTGTGGGTGACTTCAACACTGCACTTTCCTCAATGGACCAATCAGGAAAACAGAAACTAAACAGGGACACAGTGAAACAAATTGAAGCTTTGGACCAATTAGAGTTAACAGATATATATAGAACATTTCACCCTAAAGCAAAAGAATATACCTTTTTCTCAGCACCTCATGGTACCTTCTCCAAAATCGACCATATAATTGGTCACAAGACAGACCTCAACAAATACAAGAAGATCGAATTAATCCCATGCCTCCTATCAGATCACTATGGAGTAAAAGTGGTCTTCAATAGCAACAAAAACAACATAAAGCCCACATACACATGAAAACTGAACAATACTCTACTCAATGATACCTTGGTCAAGGAAGAAATAAAGAAAGAAATCAAAGACTTTTTAGAATTTAATGGAAAGGAAGACACAACATACCCAAATCTATGGGACACAATGAAAGCAGTGCTAAGAGGAAAACTCATAGACCTGAGTGCCTCCAAAAAGAAAATGGAGAGAGCATACACTAGCAGTTTAAAGACACACCTGAAAGCCCTGGAGCAAAAAGAAGCGAATTCACCCAGGAGGAGTAGAAGGCAGGAAATCATCAAACTCAGGACTGAAATAAATCAAGTAGAAACAAACAGAACCATACAGAGAATCAACGAATCCAGGAGCTGGTTCATTGAGAAAATCAACAAGATAGATAAACCCTTAGCCAGACTAACCAAAGAGCACAGAGACAGTATCCAGATTAACAAACTTAGAAATGAAAAGGGAGATATAACAACAGAAACTGAGGAAACTCAAAGAATCATCAGATCTTACTACCAAAGCCTATACTCAACACAACTGGCGAATCTGGAGGAAATGGACAGTTTCCTAGACAGATACCAAACACCAAAATTAAATCAGGATCAAATAGATCATCTAAACAGGCCCATAACCCCTAAAGAAATAAAAAGGGTCATAGAAAGGCTCCCAACCAAAAAAAAGCATGGGACCAGATGGCTTCAGTGCAGAATTCTATCAGACCTTCAAAGAAGACCTAACACCAATACTCTTCAAACTGTTCCACAAAATAGAAACAGAAGAAACACTACCCAACTCGTTCTACGAAGCCACAGTTACACTGATTCCAAAACCACACAAAGATCCATCACAGAAAGAGAACTTCAGGCCAACTTCTCTTATGAATATCGATGCAAAAATACTCAATAAAATTCTTGCCAACAGAATCCAAGAACACATCAAAATGATCATCCACCACTATCAAGAGGGCTTCATCCCAGGGATGCAGGGGTGGTTCAATATATGGAAATCCATCAATGCAATCCACTACATAAACAAACTCAAAAAACCATATGATCATATCATTAGATGCTGAAAAGGCATTTGACAAAATTCAGCATCCTTTCATGCTAAATGTCTTGGAAAGAACAGGAATTCATGGCCCATACCTAAACACAATTAAAGCAATATACTGCAAACCAGTAGCCAACATCAAACTAAATGGAGGGAAACTTGAAGCAATCCCACTAAATTCAGGGACTAGACAAGGTTGCCCTCTCTCTCCATATCTTTTCAATATAGTACTTGAAGTCCTAGAAAGCGCAATTAGACAACATAAGGAGGTCAAAGGTATACAAATTGGTAAGGAAGAATAAAATTATCACTATTTGCAGATGACATGATAGTAAAATTAAGTGACCCAAAAAACTCCACCAGAGAACTCCTACAGCTGGTGGCAGGTTATAAAATCAACTCAAGCAAATCAGTTTCCTCCCTATACTCAAAGGATAAGCAGACTGAGAAAGAAGTTAGGGAAATGACACCCTTCACAATAGCCAGAAACAATATAAAGTATCTTGGTTTGACTCTAACCAAACAAGTAAAAGATCTTTATGACAAGAACTTCAGGTCTCTGAAGAAGGAAATCGAAGAAGACCTCAGAAAATGGAAAAATGTGCCATGCTCATGGATTGGCAGGATTAATATAGTTAAAATGGCCATCTTGCCAAAAGAAATATACAGATTCAATGCAATCTCCATCAAAATTCCAACTCAGTTCTTCACAAAATAGGAAAAAGCAATTCTCAAATTTATCTGGAATAACAAAAAACCCAGGATAGCTAAAACTATTCTCAACAGTAAAAGAATTTCTGGGGGTATTACTATCCCAGACCTCAAGCAATACTACAGAGCAATAGTGTTAAAAAGTACATGGTATTGGCACAGGGACATGCAAGTGGACCAATGGAATAGAATTAAAGACCCAGAAATGAATCCATACTCTTATGGTCACTTGATCTTTGACAAAGGAGCTGAAAACATCCAGTGGAAAAAAGATAGCCTTTTCAACAAATGGTGCTGGCTCAACTGGAGGTCAGCATGCAGGAGAATGCGAATTGATCCATTCTTATCTCCTTGTACTAAGCTCAACTCCAAGTGGATCAAGGACCTCCACATAAAACCAGACACACTGAAACTAATAGAAAAGAAACTGGGGAAAACCCTTAAGGACATGGGCACAGGGGAAAAGTTCCTGAACAGAACACCAATAGCTTATGCTCTAAGATCAAGAATTGACAAATGGGATCTCATAAAATTACAAAGTTTCTGTAAGGCAAAGGAGACCGTCAAAAGGACAAAACAGCAACCAACAAATTGGGAAAAGATCTTCACCAACCCTACATCCAATAGAGGGCTAATATCCAATATATACAAAGAACTCAAGAAGTTAGACCCCAGGGAACCAAATAACCCTATTAAAAATGGGGTACAGACCTAAACAAAGAATTTTCGCCTGAAGAAATTCAGATGGCCAAGAAGCACCTTAAGAAATGCTCAACATCATTAGCCATTAGGGAAATGCAGATCAAAACAACCCCGAGATTTCACCTCACACCTGTCAGAATGGCTAAGATTAAAATTACTCAAGAGACAGCAGGTGTTGGCGAGGATGTGGAGAAAGAGGAACACTCCCTCACTGCTGGTGGGATTGTAAGACGGTACAACCACTATGGAAATCAGTCTGGCGGTTCCTAAGAAAACTGGGCATGACACTTCTGGAGGACCCTGCTATACCACTCCTGGGCATATACCCAGAGGATTCCCCAGCATGCAGTAAGGACACATGTTCCACTATGTTCATAGCAGCCTTATTTATAATAGCCAGAAGCTGGAAAGAACCCAGATATCCCTCAATGGAGGAATGGATACAGAAAATGTGGTATATATACACAATGGAGTACTATTCAGCAATTAAAAACAATGAATTCATGAATTTTTTAAGCAAATGGATGGAACTGGAAAATACCATCCTAAGCAAGGTAACGCAATGACAAAAAAATACACATGGAATGCAACCATTGATAAGTGGATATTAACTAGTCCTGAAGCTCTGAATACTGAAGATACAATTACCATATCAAATGATTCCTATGAAGAAGGAAGAAGAGGGCCCTATTCCTGGAAAGTCTTGATCCAGCATAGTAGGGGAGTACCAGGACAGAGAAAAGGGAGGGGGAAAGATAGGAGAATGGATGGAGAGAAGAGGACTTATGGGACATATGGGGAGGGGGGGGGACTGGGAAATGGGAAGGCTTCTAGAATGTAAAGAATATAGAAAAAATAAAAAAATTTAAAAAAAGAATATGAAGGAAAAAGAAAGTAATGGAAATTAAAAAATTAAATAAAATGATTGGTCACTAGGGAATTAGGTAAGTGGACAACTGTCGGGTCTTTGGAATGTGTCCCCACTCACAGGTCAGTTCCCCTCCCTGTCTCCCCTGTGGTCTGAGGAATGTTAACAAAAGGCAAGAACCAATAATTTATGATCACATGTTTGCATTTAGCTACATTGCTCTGGCCTCAGTACACACACTACATGTAGAAAATGTAAGGCTGGACCTTGACCTCAAACAAATAGTAAATATCCAAGTGGAGATCTGAGAGAACGTGAGGAAATTCAGGTAAAAATATCTCAGCAGAGGACAGTAGTCACGACCAAAACAGAAAACACACTGTTAAATCAAAAACTCTTGTTCTCAAAAGTGACCAATTAGAAGTCTCTAGGGAGCCCAGCTGTGTATAACATTTCCTTTCTATTCCTTCACTCATAATGAGCCCTGAGAGCACCCTGTTCCCTGCCTAGGGACATCATGCTAGTGACCACAATCTTGTGGGGAAATCATCAAAGACATATTAGACTTGTGTTTTTGGAGATTTACATTCACATTATAATTCAACAGAGATGATTTTGCATTAGGTTCTGAGGGATTACAAAGGAGAACGCCATGTTGAGGAAAGGCCAGATGCTCACCAGAAAGGCAAGCAGCTGGGTTGTTCCTTAGGCTGCTCTGAAGGTCCTGAGGCATGAAGGAAAATGAGGTACACCCAGATCTTGGTGATGATGGTGTGGGGCCAGACATATATTCCACCTTACCACCAGCAACTTAACCCCCAGATTTGATGGAAGAAAGAATGATGACATCACTGTGAGTGAAGGGGATAGTGAAATGTGTCTGGATCATTCTTCCTAGTGGGTTTATGCTATGAAAAACTGCCACCAGATTCCACCTATGTGCTAAGGTGGAGCCCAGAGGAACAAGCTTATGTCCTTGGCTTACCCTGTACTGGTGAGGTTCCTTGTGCATGGTCATCTCAGTACCTTTATGTTAGTGGTCATGCTGAAACACATCTGTCTAGAGCCTCTCTGCCCTTAGGCCCACCATAGATCATTACTATTACCTGAAGAAGGAGAAAGTGGCATCAGTGGAGGGTAGCTCTCACATACATTTCAGAGACTGTCAGTTGGACATTTTCTCCTAAAGAGAATATTGTGTCAGTGAGTTGAGGTACTTGCCACCATGCCTGAGGACATAAATTTAATCTCCAGGACATATAGGGTGCAAGAAAAAACTGACTCCTGCAAATTGTCCTCTTACCCCCACATATATCCCCCCGACAGACTTATAGTAACAATATAAATATAAATGGGATGCACTAAAATACACTGTTGTAATATTGAGAAGAAGCAGGAATTTTGGATTCCATAAAGCCCAGTTAGAATGCAGGCTTTAATACCTCTGATACTCTGAAATTTTTGATCTCTCCTCGTGGTGAAACAGGGGTAGCAGGAACCTAATACTGATGATATTGTGGGGACAGGAGGAACAGTGACTTCAGGTGACCAGTATAGTAGTGTAAGAGGTGATAAGAGCAGTGCTCAGACCTAAGAATAAAATGCCAATAATCATGACACTATAGTTAAACTTGGGAAGACACAGACTCCTGTCAAAAGTAAAGAGAGTAACAGTTTCATCTTATTTTCTTTACCACACCTTGATCAGGCTGCTGAATGACCACGTTGTGTGCACTGTGAGAACACCTCTGCCATCTGTGATCTTAACCAGTCTTAGACAGTGGGAATGGAAAACGGGACTACTGTCCGTGAATTTACCCTGGAGGGATTTCCTGCTGCCCAGCACCTGGGCAGACTTCTCTTCTCTCTGAACCTGCTGGCATACCTGGCCTCCATCACCGGAAATGTTTTCATTGTCTCCATTGTCTGCATCAGCGCCCGGCTGAAAAGCCCCATGTACTTTTTCCTCGGTGTTTTCTCCTTTGGGGAGTCTTGTTTTACGAGCGCTGTTATTCCCAAGTTGCTGGCTATATTTCTTTTAGGGAAACAAACAATTTCCTTTGTTGCCTGTTTGATACAAGCCTTTGTCACTCTATTTATCGGGGCATTCGGTTTTCTTCTCATAGCTCTGATGTCAGTGGACAGGTGTGTGGCTATTTGCAAGCCTCTGCATTATCCCACCATCATGGACCTGAGGACCTGCATCCTCCTAATCATGGCCTGTCTTGCTGTGACCTTCACCCTGATCATGTGGCTAGTCGTGAAGGTATCACGGTTATCCTTCTGCGGCCCCCACGTCATCCCACACTTCTTCTGTGACATTAGCCCTCTGATCCACCTCTCCTGCTCTGACACCAGATCTGCTGAAGCTCTGACGTTTGCCCTTGCTTTGATTATCCTTCTGTCATCCCTCATCATAACCACCATTGCATATAGCAGCATAGTAGTCACAATTGTGCGTCTCCCTTCGGCCAAGGAGAGACAGAAAGCTTTCTCCACCTGCTCATCCCACCTCATCGTCCTCTCTCTGATGTACGGCAGCTGTGTGTTTATATATGTGAAACCAAGGCAAATGAGCAGGCTTGAATCCAACAGAGAGGCTGCTCTTGTGAACACAGTAGTGACACCTCTTCTGAATCCCGTCATCTACACCCTGCGCAACAAGCAGGTCCACCAGGCTCTGAGGGAGACTCTGTGCAGAATAAAAATATCAGGATAAGAAAGCTTCACACGTTCTTGAAATAGAAAACATCAGAAATTGTGTTTTCTCCATTTTAATCAGTACATTTTAATCACTTGAGAGCCACAGAATTCACAAACCTTCCTGTAAATCACTCCATGAAATGCATGTTTGTTACCTCATAAATATATTTTAATGTCAACTGTAGCCTTGTTCCACATATTTCTGGCAATCTTATTTTTGTTTGCTTGTTTTGGCTTTTCAAGACAGAGTTTCTCTGTGTAGACCACACTGTACTGAACTTACTCAGTAGAACAGGCTAACCTAGAACTTAGAGAGATCTCTCTGCCTTTCCTTGCCTCTGCCTCCCAAATCCTGGTATTAAAGGTATGCTCCATCATTGTCCAGCCTGGCAGCAGATTTTAATTGCAAAATCTATTGAATGTTTTCATACAAGTGATAACTGTAGGCCTGAAATTTCTGAAATAAATTGAACTAAATGATTTTAATTGTGCTTGCTTCCATGCATAAAAATGCTTTAGCAGACATAGTAATTATTTACCAATGGTGATAAAGTAATTAAAACAATTAATGATTTTATTTCAATTGAAGCTTTGAAAATATTAGTGGAAATCAGCAATGCTTTGTTCACATTCCCTCAGTGAGCCACTGAAGGAAAGGGGATCACAGAATCCTTTTACCTTGTAAAATATGTCTAGTGGGTGTCCTCTCCATTTCTCTTCCTGTAACTTGGCTCCGCTGTAGGAGAATACCTCTTTTGAATGCCGAATTGAAATGTACTATGTAGGGTCTTAATTCATTCTCTAAAATACCAAAATGGCTACTGTCCTTTTTTATTGATATATTCTTTATTTACATTTCAAATGATTTCCCCTTTCTAGGATCTCCCCTCCCATAAGCACTCTTCCCTCCCCCTGTTCCCCAATTAACCCTTTCTGCTTCCCTATCCTGGTATTCCTCCACACTGTTGCACTGAGCCTTTCTAGGACCAGGGGATACTCCTTCCTTCTTCTTGGGCATTATTTGATATGTGAATTGTTTCGTGGGTATTCTGAGCTTCTGGGCTAATATCCACTTATCAGTGAGTGCATACCATGTGTGTTCTTTTGTGATTAGGTCACCTCACTCAGGATGTCATTCTCCAGTTCCACCCACTTGCCTAAAAATTTCACGAATTCATTGTTTTTAATAGCTGGGTAGAATTCCATAGTGTAAATATACCACATTTTTGTATCCATTCCTCCATTGAGGGACATCTGGGTTCTTTCCAGCTTCTGGCTATTATAGATAGGGCTGCTATGAACATAGTGGAGCATGTGTCCTTATTACATGCTGTGGAATCCTCTGGGTATATGCCCAGGAGTAGTATAGTGGGGTCCTCTGGTAGTATCATGTCCA
This sequence comes from Apodemus sylvaticus, assembly GCF_947179515.1. Taxonomy (NCBI): domain Eukaryota; kingdom Metazoa; phylum Chordata; class Mammalia; order Rodentia; family Muridae; genus Apodemus; species Apodemus sylvaticus. Next base: position 148,297,799 of record NC_067473.1, on the reverse strand, counting down.
GTTTTCTGAGGAACCGCCAGACTGATTTCCAGAGTGGTTGTACCAGCTTGCAACTCCACCAGTAGTGGAGGAGTGTTCCTCTTTCTCCACATCCTCACCAGCACCTGTTTTCTCCTTAATTTTTGATCTTAGCTATTCTGACTGGTGTGAGGTGAAATCTCAGGGTTGTTTTGATTTGCATTTCCCTGATAACTAAGGTTGTTGAACATTTCTTTAGATGTTTCTCAGACATTCGATATTCCTCAGATGAAAATCCTTTGTTTAGCTCTATACCCCATTCTTTAATAGGGTTATTTGGCTCTCTGGAGTCTACCTTCTTGAGTTCGTTGTATATCTTGGATATTAGCCCTCTGTTGGATGTAGGGTTGATCAAAATCTTTTCTCAATTTGTTGGTTGCCATTTTGTCCTTTTGACAGTGTCATTTGCCTTACAGAAACTTTGTAATTTTATGAGGTCCCATTTGTCAATTCTTGTTCTTAGAGAATAAGCTATTGGTGTTCTGTTCAGAAAATTTTCCCCTTGTACCCATGTGCTCAAGGCTGTTCCCCTGTTTCTTTTCTATTACTTTAAGTGTGTCTGGTTCTATGTGGAGGTCCTAGATTGACTTGGACTTGAGCTACTGTCCTAAAGACATGCAAAGTGTAGCTGTTTCAACTTTTGCAATTGCATGCCAGTCTTTCAGAGTCAAGCTTACATATGATTGATTTCTATTCTGAACTGGTTACTAAGTACCATTTAACTAGTAGGCTGAGAGGGGTCTTCCTAATCAATGACTTACTTTAAAGACAATATTTCTGTTGTTTCATGTTTAACCTTGTATGGTTTTAGCCCAAATTTCCAAGATATAATGTCTTGTTTTTAGAAGAAATGCCTCAGAAATGATTATGGTGCATAACTGTGTGTTTGTTTTGAAATAAGGTCTCTCCATGTGATAGGCATGAACTGTCACCCCTTATTACTTTGCTTTAGACACCAGAGTCCAGTGATAACAGAACTGAGGTGTTATGCCTGCCTCTTTCCTTTAGCTTATATTAACTAAATCACTGCACAATCACAAATACAATTTTATGAAATTCCTTCAGGTTCACGATTGACATCAATTGGTACCAGCGTAGTGGGGTATTCCTGTGTCAACCTGACCATGTTTTGGGAAGGACTGTGAAAGGACTTTGGAACTTTGAGCTAGAACAGCCATTAGAATATTAAGAGCTCAGTGGAAAGTTCTGTAGGAGCTTGGAAGACAATGTTAAGAACAGTGCAAAAGATGGAGGCCTGGCTTGTGAAATGTCAGAGGAAAGATTAAAGACTCTTACAGTGGCCATGTTTTGATTGGGAAGATTCTGTGGTTTTGGTTAGCTGGGGCTGAAGAATCAGCTGTGATTAACAAGACACCAGAATCACTAAAGCAACCCTTTGTGTTACTGGGACTATGGATGCTGGTTAGCTGGAGCTAAGAAATTAGCGGTGATTAAGAAGAGACCAGCATCATTGAGGTGAAATCTTCTGGGAAGTGTTTTCTGAGAGCACAGAGAGTGTGTTCCAGAGATAGCCACAGTTGTATTTTGTGCTGTGGCTGGACTTGGTACTGTGTAAGAGTCACCCAGATGGTACTGGTTTTGAAGGCATGAAGGGGTCATAAAGAGCAGCTGAGCATTTTTTAAGATGCTTCTCCGCCATCCGAAGTTCTTCAGGTGAGAATTCTTTGTTTAACTCTGTACCCCATTTTTTTACTAGGGTTGTTCGGTTTTCTGGAGTCTAACTTCTTGAGTTCTTTATATATATTGGATATTAGCCCTCTATCTGATGTAGGATTGGTGAAGATCTTTTCCCAATTTGTTGGTTGCCGATCTGTCCTCTTGATGGTGTCCTTTGCCTTACAGAAACTCTGTAACCTTATGAGGTCCCATTTGTCAATTCTTGCTCTTAGAGCATACGCTATTGGTGTTCTGTTCAGAAACTTTCTCCCTGTACAGATGGTGGGGTTGCAAATTGGTACAACCACTCTGGAAAGCAGTCTGGCGGTTCCTCCGAAAACTGGGCACCTCACTTCCAGAAGATCCTGCTATACCACTCCTGGGCATATACCCAGAGGATTCCCCACCATGTAATAAGGATACATGCTCTACTATGTTCATAGCAGCCCTATTTATAATTGCCAGATACTGGAAAGAACCCAGGTATCCCTCAACAGAAGAGTGGATGCAAAAAATGTGGTATATCTACACAATGGAGTACTATTCAGCCATTAGAAACAATGAATTCATGAAATTCTTAGGCAAATGGATGGAGCTAGAGAACATCATACTAAGTGAGGTAACCCAGACTCAAAAGGTGAATCATGGTATGCACTCACTAATAAGTGGTTATTAACCTAGAAATCTGGAATACCCAAAACATAATCCACACATCAAATGAGATACAAGAAGAAAGCAGGAGTGGTCCCTGGTTCTGGAAAGACTTAGTGAAACAGTATTTGGCAAAACCAGAACGGGGAACTGGGAAGGGGTGGGAGGGAGGACAGAGGAAGAGAAGGGGGCTTACGGGACTTTCGGGGACTGGGGGGGGGACTAGAAAAGGGGAAATCATTTGAAATGTAAATAAATTATATCGAATAAAAAAAATAACAATAAAAAAAAAGAGCAGCTGAGGTTCTTGGCACAGTGAGAGGCCATGGAAAGCCATTGGTAAAGGTGCAGCCTCAGTTGCAATTGATGGCCCAGGACTTGAATGGGTCACGCATAGAAGCAGAGGCTTGTCACCATAAAGAGAGCCTATGAGGGGCTATTGGTGAAGCCTAATTACAGTAGAATTCAGCAGTGTTTTGGAGATGCCAGTGCCATGAGATGACCACCAAGAACAGTAGCAGCAGTGGAGTACAGGCAGCTGGAGCCGAGAAGACAAGCTGTGTGTTACAAAGGGCAGAGCTGGAGAAGTGACCCACGCCCTTGGAGGAGCCCGGAAGATTGCGAGTTGGATCCCAGACACTGAACCACTGGAGTTTGAGTTTTGCTTTTGGTTGCGACTGTGCCCTGATATGTTTCCCTCTTGAAGGAAGAAACTATTTTAGTGGAGCCCACAGTTAAAAGACTTTGAATTTTTAAAAGACTTTGAATTTTAAAGGTATTGGATGTTTTAAGGTGATTGAACTTTTAATATGTAAAGACTATGGGACTTTTAAAGTAATTTAGATCTTGGGAATGAATAAGAAAGTAAGGGTTGAGGCTTAATAGTGATGTGTTTGTGTGTCAAGTTGACAAGGGGTCAATTGTACTGGCTAGTTTTGTGTGTCAACTCGACACAGGCTGGAGTTATCACAGAGAAAGGAGTTTCAGTTGGGGAAGTGCCTCCATGAGATCCAGCTGTGGGGCATTTTCTCAATTAGTGATCAAGGGGGAGGGCCCCTTGTGGGTGGTACCACCTTTGGGCCGGTGCTCTTGGGTTCTATAAAAGAGCAGGCTGAGCAAGCCAGCAGAAGCAAGCCAGTAAGAAACATCCCTCCATGGCCTCTGCATCAGCTCCTGCTTCCTGACCTGCTTGAGTTCCAGTCCTGACTTCCTTTAGTGATGAACTACAACGTGGAAGTGTAAGCTCAATAAACCCCTTCCTCCCCAACTTGCTTCTTGGTCATGATATTTGTGCAGGAATAGAAACCCTGACCTAGACAACCCTGAATGTCATAATTCAAAGTTCATATTTCATTCCAATCTCACAATCACAGCCCAAACTCATAAAACCCAGGTGCACAGCTCCTGCACTGCCTTTGCTTATGGATTACCTTACAACTAAGCTTTTCTATACCACGTTCATGCCCCCAGACCTAGCTCTGAGCACACAAACCCTCTATGGCTTTGCCTAGTGAGGCTCAGAACCAAGTCTGCTTCTGCCATCCCATCAGTCCCAGTCTCAACTCTGGAAAATCAGCTCACACACCCACCAGTACTTCCAGGTGACCTCCCCTGACCCTTAACTACTCATGTCCTATCTCTATGCTGGCAGGCCTAGACACACTCTAACATCTCCTATTGTCCAGATGCCTCTTGCTTGTCAGTCTAGGGGGAAGTGAAGAGCAATAAACTTCTTTGAACCAGGAGAAGAGAATAACACTTGCAGAAAGAAAAACTTTTACATTAGTGACTATACATAATCTCACATAAATTCATACATACATATTTTTAGACAAAGTCAGCTGGGCCCAGCTTGCATGCATTCTCACAATTTCATACTTACACACACACATGCATACATTCTCACAATTACATACTTACACACAAATCCATACTTACATATGCATATGGAGCAAAAGACCAAGCATCGGTGCAGAAAGAACTCACTCATTCTAGATGAAAAATGAACTCCAATATTTATTGCATTGAGAAAGAAAAAGCTTCCACCCTTTTAATGCTAAGTGAACTAAATCCATTTTTGTAAGAAAAAGGCTTTGTTTCTCTTAATAAGACTAAGCCTGTCTTGTCCTCACCATGGGACCTGTCCTGTCCCATGGTAGGGAGAACCCTGCCTGCTCCTTCTGCTCTCTGCAACATCTTTTTTCCTCTTTCTCTCTGCCTACTGTACATTGTTCTCTTAGTTATTTTATGTTATCTATAGTCTCTAAGTTATTCCACCGTGCATTCTCCTTCTAGTCTTGTTCTCTTCTGACTAAAACTTCTCCTCAGTTCAGTTCTTCTCTCAGCTCTGTTCCTCTCACCTGAATTCTTCCAGACTCTCTTCTCTTTGTCCTCAGTCCTTAAACATCTTTCAGGATACATGATCACATGTTACAAAGTTATGAACACAAGTTCACACAAAATACCAAGTCATAAATTGAAATGGAAGTTTACAACAGAGAATGTTTACGTGCATATCCATTAGGAGTAATTATCTAGCTATCGTTTGTCTTCTCTACATGTTCATAGAAAGTTTAAAACCATAACTAAGTTATAAGTGAAGTTTTGTATAGATTAACCCAGTCAATATTTTATCTTCTGTCCTAACATCTATAATAAATCCTAGTTCCCTTTTCATGACCTTTGGTTAATTGTTTTATAAACAACCTCTTGGAATGTGCTCTGAGTAGGAGAAACTCTGGTTGCCATCTAAGAGCAATTAACTTTTGACACTTAGGAGACTGGCAGAGTTCTCATTGAAGTTTTGACTATCAGAAAAGATCCTAGTAGTAGTCCCATTATAAAAGAACTTTATAATCACAGATATAATTTTAGGAATTCTTATAGGATCATCATTAAAACTTAAGTCACCTATTTGTCTACATAGCATCATTATAAGACAGTACATTTCGTGTATGTGCAGAGATCTGCTCCAAAGGGTTGTGCTATTATGTATTGATTATTATATATGTTTAATAATAACAGGAAAAGCATATCAATAGCAGGAATCTTTCCTAAAATTAGTCCCACACAGCCTTGCTGAATGCAGGCTCACCTGTCGCAGATTATATAATAATCTGAAGCAGGCATTTCAGGATGATCACCTGCTAGTATATTAGCTTGTCCCATTATGGCTCCCGACAGAAACGCAAATACAATGTTGAGATTTCATCCTTGTTATCAGCAAGGCTAAATCAAGAAAAAATATACTAACAAATTCATGTGTGGAACTCCATGGGTAAGTCGTGATGGAAAATAAGTTAAAAAAAACAAACAAACAAACAGGAGTCTGAGGTCCAACAAGTGAGTCTATGTATCTAAGCTAGTCAGAAATAGTGTAGTAAATAAAGAATCATTTAAAATCCGGTGCTGCTCCTGGGCATATACCCAGAGGATTCCCAGCATGAAATAAGGATACATGCTCCACTATGTTCATAGCAGCCCTATTTATAATAGCCAGAAGCTGGAAAGAACCCAGATGTCTCTCAATGGAGGAATGGATACAGAAAATGTGGTATATATACACAATAGAGTACTATTCAGCAATTAAAAACAATGAATTCATGAATTCTTAGACAAGTGGATGGAGTTAGATAACATCATCCTAAGTGAGGTAACCTAATCTCAAAAGAACACTCATGCTATGCACTCACCGATAAGCGGATATTAGCCTAGAAGCTTCGAATACCCAAGACAATCCACATATCAAATGATGCCCAAGAAGAAGGAAGGAGTGGCCCCTGGTTCTGGAAAGGCTCAGTGCAGCAGTGTAAAGGAATACCAGAACAGGGAAGTGGGAAGGGGTGGATAGGGGAACAGGGTGAGGGAAGAGGGCTTGCTTATGGGACTTTTGGGGAGGGGGGATCCTGGAAAGGGGAAGTCATTTGAAATGCAAATAAAGAATATATCAAATAAAATAAAATCCGGTGCTGAAAAATACCCTTTGAGTCAAGTACCCATTGCTAACCCAGTGTCAAAAACATAACTATTCATAATTTGATGATATTCTCAAGGAGAAAATGTGCTTTTTAGGCTGAGATTCCCCTTACTTACCTTGGCTTCAAAGGGAATACAGCAAATATTTAGGAATGGATCTAATGGAGATGCTGGAAGACTACTAAAGTGGAAAAGTAAAACCATGATGAAGAGTTGAAGAGGGCTGAGGACTTGCTCAGTGGGTAGGACCACTTGCCCCCTAACATGAGGACCTGAGGTTGAATCTCCAGCACTCACCTAAAAAGCTATGTGTGGCTTTGAGGGCCAGTAATCTGAGCACAGTCCATAGTGGTGAGGGACCAGGGCTGAAAAATGGGGGGAGTTCCTTCTGACTCAGTAACAGACTCCATCTTAAAGCAATAGCAAAAGACAGCTGATGTCATTCTCAAGCTCTACATGTGTGTGTATGTGTATATATGCATGCATCCAGACATACAGAACATACACCATATTATACATACACAAAAAAAGAACAGAAAAGCAATTAAAGAGGATAAAAATAAATAAAAAGATATCAAATATGTATGAATTAAAAATAAAATGTTACTAAAATATTCATATTACCCAAATTATTCTACAGCTTTTATGTAATCCATATCAAAACGGCACTGGCATTGTCTACAGATATAAAATAAATCCTAAAAGTCTGAGAAGCCAAAGCAATTCTGAACAATTTTTAGTAAGAAAAATAATGAAGATACAATATTACCTGATTTCAAATATACTACAAAGCAATAGTAACCAAATTAGTGGAGGTGGCACAGAAACCTACGTCTAGACACGTGGAATAGGACAGGGAGTCTAGAAATGAAACTTACCCAATAGAAGACAACTCATTTTTTTACAAAGTTGAAAAAATATACATTTGTGAGAGGATGGTGCATTTAATAAATGATGACAGGACAAATCAGTATCTACATAACTTCTAGAATGAAGCTAGACCCTATTTCTTACCACATACCAATAGCTACTCTAATGGACTTAAATTTAATACCATAAAGATACTTCCATATAATCCAGTTTTAAAATGTATTCAGAGAAGATATGACCACACAACAAATACATCTTTGAAGAAAAATCCTGCTTGGGGTTGGACAGATGACTCAACAGTTAAGAACACTGACTGCTCTTCCAGGGATCCTGAGTTCAATTTCCAACAACAACAATATTGTGACTTGTAATCATGTATAATGGGATCAGATGCCCTCTTCTTGTCTGTCTGAGGACAGAGACAGTGTACTCATACACATGAAGCAGAAGCAGATGCAAACAGAAAATGAGGAGGAGAAGGAGGAGGAGGAGGAGGAAAAAAAGAAGAAATCACAGTAAGGTATTCCCTTAGTGAGTGGGTATGAGGAATTTTATACATGTTATGGAACACAGCATGAGGTGCAGGTTCCTCACACAAACTCAAAGCTACCAACTTGGCCAGGAATTACACTGCTTGGTATATTTCCAAAGAAAATGGAGTCAGTATGCTGAGATACCTGCATTCTCATATTTTATCCATCACTATAAACAATCACCAAAATACACAACCAAGAAATATCTCCACCAGAAAAATGGACAAAGAAAATATCTTAGTCGGGGTTTCTATTCCTACACATACATCATGACCAACAAGTTGGGTACGAAAGGGTTTATTCAGCTTACACTTCCAAGTTGATGGTCATTACCAAAGGAAGTCAGAACTTGAACTCAAGCTTGGCAGGAAGCAGGAGCTGATGCAGAGGCCATGAGGGATGTTATTTACTGGCTTGCTTCCCCTGGCTTGCTCAGTATGCTTTCTTATAGAACCCAAGACTAGCAGCCCAGAAGTGGTATCACCCACAATAGGCCCTTCCCTCTTGATAACTAATTGAGAAAATGACTTATAGCTGGATATTAGGGAATCATTTCCTTACCTTAAGCTCCTTTCTCTGTGATAATTGCAGCCAATGTCAAGTTGACACATAAAACCAGCCAGTATAGAAAATGTGCTATATATACCCAGAAGAAATATATTCAGGCATTAAAAATGCAATGTTATCATTTGGATACAATTGAACCTGGGGAGCACATTAAGAAATAATTCATAAATGTATGGAAAAATATCATGCAATCTAATTCATGATGTGAAATTGAAAATATGGCATTAGAAAACAAGAGCATAATTTGCAGGAAGACACATCTGACCCAAGGCTCAGGGGACACTGTAAGAGGGGGCTGGAAGAGTGTCAGAGCAGGATGCTGGGAAGGGATGCTGTGAAATGCTATTTTCTGGACAGGGCATGGTTATTGTAATCATGAGCTCATAGTAGCTGTGGTTATCTACAGCAGTTGTGGTTAACTGCGCAAGCCAGCCACAATTCTGGCAAAAAAGGGAGAGGTACTCTCCAGGTCCCAACACTTACAGGGAGCTGCGAGTCATTGAAAACTGATGGGGGAGACAGAACCAGGCTATTCCAGAAAGCTCCCACTGGTCGGTTTCCCATGATCCATTGGATGACCCAAAACTCATGCACATGTGGACAGCATTAAACTGACTCAGTAGATTATGAGAAGAAGGACAAGGAAGAGGAAAAAATAAAAGGTGGGGAGGAGGAAGAAAAGGAGGAGATTAAGCTGATGGGGACATGTTGGAAGGATGGGGAAAGTTGGAGGAGGGAAACACATAGTGGGTATGATAATATTTCATTGTACATGTGTATGAAATTCTCACAAATAAAAAATATAATAGAAAAATCACACTTTTCAGAAGTTGGAAGTACCAGGAGGATGGATAGAGACTGCTCAATGGGTACAACACACAGTAGACAGGGTGATATGTTCAAGAGTTTACATGCCTAGTAGGAGTCTATACTCTATATTTTTTTTAATTTGTAAAAGTACTTTGTATCAAGATATGGCAATAATTCCCAGTATTGCCTTCTCTTTAAAGAATTTTAGGGGAGGGTGATGTCTGAATCCAGGGTAACTAGGGAAAAGATGCTAGAGTCTGGCTGTCTTAGTCAGGGCTTATATTCCTGCACAAACATCATGACCAAGAAGCAAGTTGGGGAGGAAAGGGTTTGTTGAGCTTACACTTCCATGTTGCAGTTCATCACTAAAGGAAGTCAGGACTGGAACTCAAGCAGGTCAGGAAGCAGGAGCTGATGCAGAGGCCATGGAGGGATGTTTCTTACTGGCTTGCTTGAGTCTTTTACAGAGGGGATGGAGGAACCTCTGTGTATGATGGTTTGATCTGGAACCTGTCCCATTCTTCCAAGCTGTACCTCTATGCCTTTAGTAATAAATAAACATCTGAAGCGATAGATGCGATAATTCCCCTCAATTGGTCAACACAATGCATATATGCAACAAAGCATAACATAATATTGTACCCATACACACCTATGACTATATATCAAAAACAAAGGGCTTCTGAGTAAGATAGTTAAAGCTGTCTCTGCATGAGCCAGTGAGGCAGGAAGTTGCAATAAGAAAAAAATCATATTCCTAAGAGAAATAGAGGAATAGTATTGGAAAGGCTCAAGGAATTAAAAGGAACCAAGTATAGGGTAGAAACAAGAAGATAATGCAGATAAATAAGCAGGACATGATCTTATTAACTTCTCCTGCAGGAGGAGATGAAATGGAAACTTCCCCCAAATATAAGCTAAATGAAAATTGGCAATCAATTTCCAGGGCACACCTGAAAGTGTTGAATCTGCTTGTGAGGCTTGGTAACATGGGATTCCTCTGGCAGGCATGTTAATAGTAGAGGAAAAGCCCATAGTATTTTGATTTGTATGCAGAGACCAGTAGGTGGGTGCCATCTTGAAAGAAAATCTAGTTAAAGGAGAGATAGCCCAGGGGCTGGAGATCACTAACTGCCCAAGGTTTTAAGGCCTCAGTTTGACTAGCTACTGCCTCTGGGTGAGGAAAGGCTCTTGGATCAAGTCTTGACTGCTGGAGGGTTAGATTCTGAGAGAAAGGGGTGCAAACTCAGGCTGGGGAGTTTGTAATGTCAGATACCCCAGTCTTGGTGATCCTAAACAGATCTCATCGATAAAAATCCTGAGTTTGATAGCTCTGAGTTGGGGCCAGTAGGTGGATCAAACTGTAGAACCGAACAACTCTGATTCAACAGATGTATTTGATAGTTAGAGCTGTAAACCTGCAGCATCGTGACTGCTCTGTAAGTACAAACACAAGACAATCACCTCAAGGTTACAGTTTGAATCCCACACTCCACAGACACATCCAGTTTAACACTATCTGTGAGAAAACTTGCTCCAGATCACAGACTGCAAAGCTAAAGATGACCAGTAGAGATCGCTGGTACACAAAAAATATCTCCCAGCTTGAACACAGTTCCGTTGAGCACAACACTTGTGCCCACACATGCATAACATAAATGCACATGCATAACACCCAGTCTTCAAGTTTTGAGGATACAACAATTCTCCAACAACCTACCTTTTCATTTTTCTGTCTTTCCCCAGTGAGTCCCACTCTTATAAACTACACATTTAGCAGGATTTTTTTCATTTCTAAAATTTGCAATAGATTGTTACTCTTCATATGGTAATCTATTTTTTGTTTATGGATTATCTCTATTATTAGACCATATTTCTTTCTTTTCACATTTCCTGTTTTTCTTTCTTTTTTCTTTTCTTTTTTCCCTTTTTTAAATTCCATATATTCATTAGTTACATTTCAAATGATATCCCCTTTCCCAGATGCCCCCTCCCCTAAAGCCCCATAAGACCTCTTTCCTCCTTCTGCTCCCCAATCACCCCTTTCTCCTTTCCCTTTTTTGGTATTCCTGTACACTGCTGCACTGAGCCTTTCCAGGACCAGGGGCCTCTCCTTCCTTCTTCTTGGAAATAATTTGATATGTGAATTGTTTCTTGGGTATTCCGAGCTTCTGGGCTAATATCTGCATATCAGTGAGTGCATATCATGTGTGTTCTTGCGATTGGGTCACCTCACTCAGGATGTCATTCTCCAGTTCCACCCACTTGCCTATGAATTCCATGAATTCATTGTTTTAAAAAGCTGAGTGGAGTTCTGTAGTGTAAATATACCACATTTTCTGTATCCATTCCTCCATTGAGGGACATCTGGGTTCTTTCCAGCTTCTGGCTATTATAAATAGGGCTGCTATGAACATAGTGGAGCATGTATCCTTATTACATGCTGGGGAATACTCTGGGTATATGCCCAGGAGTGGTATAGTGGGGTCCTCCGGTAATATCATGCCCAGTTTTGTGAGGAACCACCAGACTGACTTCCAGAGTGGTTGTTCCAGCTTGAAACTCCACCAGCAGTGGAGGAGTGTTCCTCTTTCTCCATATCCTCAACAGCACCTGTTTTCTCCTGAATTTTTGATCTTAGCCGTTCTGACTGGTATGAGGTAAAATCTCAGGATTGTTTTGATTTTCATTTCCCTGATGAGTAAGGATGTTGAACATTTCTTTAGGTGCTTATTGGCCATTCGATATTCATCAGGTGAAAATTCTTTGTTTAGCTCTGTACCTCATTTCTAATAGGGTTATTTGGTTCTCTGGAGTTCTACCTTCTTGACTTCTTTGAATATCTTGGATATTAGCCCTTTTTTGCTTTCCCTGTTTTTTCACCCCATATATTTGGTAATGTTTTTATTTTTTATTTATTGTTTTTACTTTTAGCTGCCCCTCCTGCTTTTTAACTTTTTCAGTATTGAACTTGTTTTTCTTATTTCTTGCTAAATTCTCTTTCCTCACACACTATTCCTCTGCACTTCTTTCATCTATATAACCCTGCTCCCTACTTACATTCTTACTTTATTTTTTTATTGAATAAATTCTTTATTTACATTTCAAATGTTATACCCCTTCTTGGTTGCCCCTCCCCGAAAACCCCCAACCCATCCTCCCACCCCCTGCCTCCAAGAATATGCTCCTTCATCCAACCTCACGACCCCACTAGATTTTACCACTCTGGGACCTCTATGAGCCTTTACAGGACCAAGGGCCCCTCCTCCCACTGATGTCCGTCAAGGCATTCCTCTGCCACTCTCTTGGCTGGAGCCATGTGTACCCCTTGGTTGATGGCTTAGTCCCTGGGAGCCCTGGGCAGTCTGGTTGGCTGACATCTTTGTTCTTCCCATGGGGCTCCAACCCCACCTCCAAGCTCCTCCAGTCTGCCCTCCATCTCCTCCATTGCAAACACCGCTCTCAGTCCAATGGTTGGCTGCTAGTATTCACCTCTGTATCTGTAAGGCTCTAGCGGGGCCTCTCCAAAGACAACCATAATAGACTCCTTTCGGTATGCACTTCTTGTCATCCATAGAAGTTTTGGAGTTTTCTGACAGTTTATAGGATGAATCCCCAGATAGCACAGTCTCTGGGTGGCCTTTCCTTCAGTCTCTACTCAACACTTTGTCTCTATAGTTGTTTCTGTGAATATTTTGTTCCCTTTCTCTGAGGAACCAATGCACCCACACTTTGGTCTTCCTTCTTCTTGAGCTTCTTGTGGTCTGTGAATTGTAACATCTTTATTTTGAGCTTTGGGGCTAATATCCACTTATCAGCAAGTGCATACCATGTGTGTTGTTTTGTGACTGGGTTACCTCACTTAGGATAATATTTTCCAGTTCCATCCATTTGCCTAAGAATTTCATGAATTCATTGTTTTTGATAGCTGAATAGTACTCCATTGTGTATATATACCACAATTTCTGTATCCATTCCTCTGTTGAAGGACATCTGGGTTCTTTCAAGCTTCTGGCTATTATAAATAAAGCTGCAATGAACATAGTGGAGCATGTGTCCTTTTTGCATGTTGGAGTATCTTCTGGGTATATGCGCAGGAGTGGTATAGCTGGATCCTCAGGTAGTGATATGTTCAGTTTTCTGAGGAACCACTAAACTGATTTCCAGAGTGGTTTTACCATCTTGCAATCCCACCAGCAATAAAGACTTGTTCCTCTTTCTCTACATCCTCTCCAGTATCTGCTGTCCCCTGAGTTTTTCATCTTAGCCATTCTGACTGCTGTGAGGTAGAATCTCAGGGTTGTTTTGATTTGCATTTCCCTGATAACTAAGGATGCTGAACAATTCTTTAGGTGCTTTGGAGCCATTCAAGTTTCCTCAGTTGAAAATTCCCTGTTTAGGTCTGTATGCCATTTTTTAATAAATATTTTTATTTTCTATATTCTTTGTTTATATTCCAAATGATTTCCCCTTTCCCAGATCCCCCCTCCCCATATGGCTCATAAACCTTCTTCTCTCCATCCATTCTCCAATCACCTCCCTCCTTTTTCTCTGTCCTTATATTCCCCTCCAATGCTAGATCAATCCTTTCCAGGATCAGGAACCTCTCCATACTTCTTCATGGGAGTCATTTGTTATGCGATTTGTGCCTTGGGTATTCAGAGCTTCTGGGCTAATTAATATCCACTTATCAGAGATTACATTCCATGTGTATTCTTTTGTGACTGGGTTACCTCACTTAGGATGATATTTTCCAGATCAAACCATTTGCCTAAAAATTTTGTGAATTCATTGTTTCTAATTGCTGAGTAGTATTCCACTGTGTAAATATACCACATTTTCTGTATCCATTCCTCCTTTGAGGGACATCTGGGTTCTTTCCAGCTTCTGGCTATTATAAATAAGGCTGCTATGAACATAATGAAGCAAGTGTCTTTATTGCATGCCGGGGAATCCTTCGGGTATATGTGCAGGAGAGGTATATCAGGGCCCTCCAAAAGTGTCATGTCCAGTTTTCTGAGGAACCGCCAGACTGATTTCAAAGTGGTCATACCATCTTACAGCCCCACCAGAGGTGGAGGAGTGTTCCTCTTTCTTGACATCCTCGCCAACACCTGCTGTCTCCTGAATTTTGACCTTAGCCATTCTGACTGGCATAAGGTGAAATCTCAGGGTTGTTTTGATTTGCATTTCCCTAATGACTAATGATGTTGAGCACTTCTTAAGGTGCCTCTTGGCCATTCAAATTTATTCCAGTGAAAATTCTTTGTTTAGATCTGTACCCCATTTTTTAATAGGGTTATTTGGTTCCCTGGGGTCTAACAAAAATCATTCAAAGAAATTCAGGAGAATACAAAAGCCAATAAGGAGGAAATGCAAAAATCACTTAAAGAAATACAGGAGAACTTTGGTCACCAGGCTGAGGTCATGAAAGAGGAAACACAAAATTCTCTTAAAGAATTACAGGAAAACAAAAACAAGCAAGTGAAGGAGCTAAGCAAAACCATCCAGGATCTAAAATCAGAAGTAGAAACAACTAAGAAAACTAAAAGGGAGACAACTTTGGAGATAGAAAACCTTGGGAAGAAATCAGGGGGCATAGATGCAAATATCAACAACAGAATACAAGAGATAGAAGAATCTCAGATGCTGAAGATACCATAGAAACCATAGACTCAACAGTTAAAGTAAATGCAAAATGCAAAATGCTTGTAACCCAAAATATCCAGGAAATCCAGGACACAATGAGAAGACCAAACCTAAGGAGTATAGGCATAGATGAGAGTGAAGATTTACAACTTAAAGGGCCAGCAAATATCTTCAATAAAATTATGGAAGAAAACTTCTCTAACCTAAAGAGAGAGATGCCCATGAATATACAAGAAGCCTACAGAACTCCAAATAGACTGGACCAGAACAGAAATACCTCCCGTCACATAATAATCAAAATACCAAATGTACTAAACAAGAAAGAATATTAAAGGCAGTAAGAGAAAAAGGCCAAGTAACATATAAAGGAAGACCTAGCAGAATCACAGCAGACTTCTCACCAGAGACTATGAAAGCTAGAAGATCCTGGGCAGATCTCATGCAGACTCTAAGAGAACACAAATGCCAGACAAAACTACTATATCCAGCAAAACTCTCAATCACCATAGATGGAGAAACTAAGATATTCCATGACAAAACCAAGTTTACCCAATATCTATCTACAAACCCAGCCCTACAAAGGATAATAGGAGGAAAACACCAATACAAGGAGGGAAACTTCACCCTGGAAAAAGCAAGATAGTAACCTTTTTTCATCAAACCCAAAAGAAGATAACCAATCAAATTTAAAAAAATAACATCTAAAATGACTAGAAGTAATAATCACTATTCATTAATATCTCTTAACATCAATGGGCTCAATGCCCCAATAAAAAGACATAGAATAACCGACTGGATACGTAAACAGGACCCTACATTTTGCTGCATACAGGAAACACACCTCAGTGTCAAAGACAAACACTACCTTAGAGTAAAAGGCTGGAAGACAATTTTACAAGAAAATGGTCTCAGGAAACAAGCTAGAGTAGCCGTTATAATATCAGATAAAATTGACTTTCAACCCAAAGACATCAAAAGAGACTCTGAGGGACACTTCTTGCTGGTCAAAGGAAAAATACAACAAGAAGAACTCTTAATCCTGAATATCTATGCTCCAAATGCAAGGGCACCCTTATTCATAAAAGAAACTTTACTAAAGCTCAAAGTACACATTGCACCTAACCCAATAATTGTGGGTGACTTCAACACTGCACTTTCCTCAATGGACCGATCAGGAAAACAGAAACTGAACAGGGACACTGTGAAACTAATTGAAGCTTTGGACCAATTAGATTTAACAGGTATATATAGAACATTTTATCCTAAAGCAAAAGAATATACCTTTTTCCCAGAACCTCATGGTACGTTCTCCAAAATCAACCATATAATTGGTCACAAGACAAACCTCAACAAATATAAGAAGATCGAAATAATCTCATGTCTCCTATCAGATCACTATGGAGTAAAAGTGGTCTTCAATAGCAACAAAAACAACAGAAAATCCACATATATGTGGAAACTGAACAATACTCTACTCAATGATACTTTGGTCAGGGAAGAATTAAAGAAAGGAATTAAAGACTTTTTAGAACTTAATGAAAATGAAGACACAACATACCCAAATCTATGGGACACAATGAAAGCAGTGCTAAGAGGAAAACTCATAGCCCTGAGTGCCTCCAAAAAGAAAATGGAGAGAGCATACACTAACAGCTTAATGACACACCTGAAAGCCCTGGAACAAAAAGAAGCTATTTCACCCAGGAGGAGTAGAAGGCAGGAAATCATCAAACTCAGGGCCCAAATCAATCAAGTAGAAACAAAGAGAACCATACAAAGAATCAACAAAACCAGGAGCTGGTTCTTTGAGAAAATCAACAAGATAGATAAACCCTTAGCCAGACTAACCAAAGGGCACAGAGACAGTATACAGATTAACAAACTTAGAAATGAAAATGGAGATGTATGCCATTTTTAATAGGGTTATTTGACACTCTGGAGTCTAACTTCTTAAGTTCTTTGTATACATTGGATATTAGCCTTCTAACAGATGTAGGATTGGTAGAGATCTTTTCCCAATCTGTTGGTTGCCATTTTGTCCTATTGACAGTGTCCTTTGCCTTACAGAATCTTTGCAGTTTTATGAGGTCCCATTTGTCAATTCATATTCTTAGAGCATAAGCCATTGGTGTTCTATTCAGGAAATTTCCCCCTGTGCCCATATGTTCAAGGTTCTTCCCCATTTTCTCCTCCATAAGATTCAGTGTATCTGGTTTTATGTGGAGGTCCTTGATCCACTTGGACTTGAGCTTTGTACAAGGAGATAAGAATGGGTAATTGGCATTTTTCTGCATGCTGACCTCCAGTTGATCCAGCACCATTTGTTAAAAATGCTGTCTTTTTTTCCAATGGATGTTTTTAGTTCCTTTGTCAAATATCAAGTGACCATAGTTGTGTGGGTTCATATCTGGGTCTTCAATTTTATTCCATTGATCATCCTGCCTGTCTCTACCAGTACCATTCAGTTTTTATCACTATTGCTTTGTGGTAGAGCTTAAGGTCAGGGATGGTGATTCTCCCAGTAGATCTTTTGTTTTTCCTTTCTTTATTTTACTCACTATTTCTACCCTTTTTTTGAAAAGCATGTTCCTTTTTTGAAAAGGGGAATAAAAACATTTTATGATAAAATTGAAGGTTTACGTGAAAAATATTTCTGATAAAATAGAAGAGATATATAAAACACGTTAAAATTGACAATTTTCATGGAAAATTAAAAAGTAAAATGGTAGACATAAAATGAAGCAGAAATATTTTATGAAAATATTGACGATTTATGTGGAAATGTTTTCTGATAAAATTGTAGAAAAATGTAGAAACACATGTTAAAATTGAAGATTATAATGGAAAATTTTATATAGATATACTAATGATAGGCATAAAAGTATCCCTAAGTTGATTGAAAATGGAATTGTAAATGTTCTGTTAAAGTTGAAGATTTACATGGATAATATTTCTGATAAAATTGAAGAAATATGTAGAAAAACACGTTAAAATTGAAGATTATCATGGAAAATTATACAGATAAAATGGTAGGCATAAAAATAATTTTAAGTTGATTGAAAGTAGAATTATAAATATTTTCATGTAAAATTGAAGATTTACATGGATATTTCTAATAAAATTGAAAAAATATAGAAAACACGTTAAAATGGAC
Source organism: Apodemus sylvaticus (assembly GCF_947179515.1). NCBI lineage: Eukaryota > Metazoa > Chordata > Mammalia > Rodentia > Muridae > Apodemus > Apodemus sylvaticus. Next base: position 148,279,895 of record NC_067473.1, on the reverse strand, counting down.
TATCATGGAAAATTATACAGAAAAAAATGGAAATAAAAACACTTTCTAAATTAATTAAAAGTGGAAATAAAAATATTTTCTTCTAAAATCATTGATTTACATGGAAAACATTACTGATAAAATAGAAGGAATATATAGAAAACATGTTAAAAGTGAAGATTATCATGAAAAATAATGCAGACAAAATGGTAGACATGAAAAGGATCACTAAATTAATTGAATGGGAATTACAAAAATTTTATGATAAAATTGAAGGCTTACATAAAAATATTTCTGTTCATCTTTTTATTGGGGAATTGAGTCCACTGATGTTAAGAGATATTAAGGAATATTGATTGTTGCTTCCTGATATTTTTGATGTCACTTTTATGTTTGTGTGGTTATCTTCTTTTGGGTTTGTTGGAAGATTGCTTTCTTGCTTTTTCTAGGGTGTAGTTTCCATCCTTGTGTTGACATTTTCCATCTATTATCCTTTGTAGGGCTGAATTTGTGGACAAATATTGTGTAAATTTGATTTTATCATGGAATATCTTGGTTTCTCCATTTATGGTGATTGAGACTATTGCTGGCTATAGTATTCTGGGCTGGCATTTATCTTCTTTTGGGGTTTGCATGAGATCTGCCTAGGATCTTCTAGCTTTCATCATCTCTGGTGAGACGTCTGGTATATAAGTTACTTGCCCTTTTCCCCTTATTGCTTTTAATATTCTTTCTTTGTTTAGTGCATTTTGTGTTTTGATTATTATTTGCCTGAAGGAATTCTGTTCTGGTCCAGTCTGTTTAGAGTTCTGTAGGCTTCTTTTATGTTCATGGGCATCTCTTTCTTTAGGTTAGGCAAGTTTTTTTCTATAATTTTGTTGAAGATATTTACTGGCCCTTTAAGTTGAAAATCTTCGCTCTCTTCTATACCTATATTCCTTAGGTTTGGACTTCTAATTGTGTCCTGAATTTTCTGCATGTTTTGAATTATAAGCTTTTGCACTATGAACATAATGGAACATGTGTCTTTATTGCATGCCGGGGAATCCTTTGAGTATATGCCCAGGAGAGGTATAGCAGGGTCCTCTGGAAGTCTCATGTCCAGTTTTCTGAGGAGCCTCCACATTGATTTCCACAATGGTTGTACCATCTTGCAGCCCCACAAGCAGTGGAGGAGTGTTCCTCTTTCTCCACATCCTTGCCAACACCTGCTGTCTCCTGAGTTTTTGACCTTAGCCATTCTGACTGGTGTAAGGTGAAATCTCAGGGTTGTTTTGATCTGCATTTCCCTAATGACTAATGATGTTGAGCACTTCTTAAGGTGCCTCTCGTCCATCCGAATTTCTTCAGGTTAAAATTCTTTGTTTAGATCTGTAACCCATTTTTTTAATAGGGTTTTTGGTTCCCTGGGGTCTATCTTCTTGAGTTCTTTGTATATATTGGATATTAGCCCTCTATCAGATGTGGGGTTGGTGAATATCCTTTCCCAATTTGATGGTTGCTGTTTTGTCCTTTTAACAGTGTCCTTTGCCTTACAGAAATTTTGTAATTTTATGAGGTCCCATTTGTCAATTCTTGATCTTAAAGCATAAGCTATTGGTGATCTGTTCAGGAACTTTCCCCCTGTGCCCATGTCCTCAAGGGTCTTCCCCAGTTTCTTCTCTATTAGTTTCAGCGTCTCTGGTTTTACATGGAGGTCCTTGATGTTTTGAGTTATAAGCTTTGCACTTTACATTTTCTTTGACTATTGAGTCAATTTTTTCTATGGTATCTTCAGCACCTGAGATTCTTTCTTCTATCTCTTGTATTCTGTTGTTGATGCTTGCATTAGTGACTCCTGATTTCTTTCCAAGGTTTTCTATCTCCAGAGTTGTCTTCCTTTGTGATTTCTTCATTGTTTCTACTTCTACTTTTAGATCCTGGATGGTTTTGTTCAGTTCCTTCACTTAATTGTTGTTATTTTCTGTTAATTCTTTAAGGGATTTTTGTGTTTCCTCTTTAAGGGGTTCTACCTGTTGACCCATGTTCTCAAGTATTTCTTTAAGGAAGTTATTTAATTTCTTCTTGAAGCCCTCTATTAACATCATGAGATAGGATTTTAAATCCAACTCTTGCTTTTCCAATGTGTTGGGGTCTTCGGGACTTGCTGTGGTAGGAGAACTGGGTTCTGATATTGCCAAGTACACTTGGTTTCTTTTTGTAGGATTCTTGTGTTTGCCTTTTGCCATCTGGTTATCTCTAGTGTTAGTTGATCTTGCTGTCTCTGGCTGGAGCTTGTCCCTCATGTGGGCCTGTAAGCCTGTGTCTGTACTCCTGGGAGAACAACTGTCTTCTGACAGGGTCTGTGCACAGAAGGCTATGGAGTCACCTGGATCCCTGGTGCAAATGGCAGCCTCTGTCCCAGCTGCTTCACTGATTGTCTGCCCTGTGGAATCCCAGCTGTTCCCCTCCAGAGAGAAGGTAGAGACCTCTCCTCTGTGCTCAGAAGTGAAAGCACTGCTAAGCGATCACTCTCTCCTGGTGGGCCATGCACAGAAGACTGTGGAGCTGCCCAGCTGCTAGGTGCAAATGGTAGTGGGAAGACTTCCATCCCAGCTGCTCCACTGATCATATGCCCCATGCACTCCTAGCTGTTCCAGAGAGAAGGTCACTATTTCTACCATTAACCAAAGTGATGCTTAACTTTATTCTATCTTAGTATTTGCATTCTATGTCACTGTTACTGGAGGCATGTTGGTGGCTTGTAATAATTTTCAGTGTATTTCGACATTGTGTGTAGATTGATGCTGTTATCAAAACAAGCATTTGTTTTCTACTGTTGAATAGTACTGGGGGTTGATTTTCAAAGGGCAGGCTGATCATCCAGAAGACTGACCCCCAAAAAGCCAGGTGAGATATCAAAAGCAAAAGATGGGTATGTCACAGTGAAGAAATTTACGTGGCATGAAAATGCAAGCAACATCACTCCTCCCAGAATCATAACTTCACACCTGCTGAACTCAGAGGTACTGCGATAGGCAAGATGCTCCAGGACAATGTTACACACTTTCTGTTAAGAATGACAAAGATCCTGCAAGAAGATACAAATGCTCAAAGGAATTCAACCCAGGGAGGAAAGTCAAGACACACAGGGAAAGTTCACAAAACGGAGAAAAAAAAAACTGGATAAAATCAGCAATTTTGAATAAGTTCATCATGGATACTGAGATATTAAAAAGAAAAGCCAAAATGATATGTTCTGTGACTATATTCTTAAAAAAGAAAAACAGGGGAAATGGTATCCCTGTGCATATCATTTGAATTATGCATATATATATTTTTAAGGCATATATATTTTTTGAGCATTTTTTATTTACATTTCAAATGATTTCCCCTTTTCTAGCTCCCCACTCCCCAAAAGTCCCTTAGGCTCCCTTCTCTGCCCCAGTCCTCCCACCCACCCTTCCCACTTCCCCGTTCTGGTTTTGCCGAATACTGCTTCACTGAGTCTTTCCAGAACAAGGGGCCACTCCTCCTTTCTTCTTGTACCTCATTTGATGTGTGGATTATGTTTTGGGTATTCCAGTTTTCTAGGTTAATATCCACTTATTAGTGAGTGCATACCATGATTCACCTTTTGAGTCTGGGTTACCTCACTTAGTATGATGTTCTCTAGCTCCATCCATTTGCCTAAGAATTTCATGAATTCATTGTTTCTAATGGCTGAATAGTACTCCATTGTGTAGATATACCACATTTTTTGCATCCACTCTTCTGTTGAGGGATACCTGGGTTCTTTCCAGCATCTGGAAATTATAAATAGGGCTGCTATGAACATAGTAGAGCATGTATCCTTATTACATGGTGGGGATCCTCTGGGTATATGCCCAGGAGTGGTATAGCAGGATCTTCTGGAAGTGAGGTGCCTAGTTTTCGGAGGAACCGCCAGACTGATTTCCAGAGTGGTTGTACCAATTTGCAACCCCACCAGCAGTGGAGGAGTGTTCCTCTTTCTCCACACCCTCTCCAACACCTGCTGTCTCCTGAATTTTTAATCTTAGCCATTCTGACTGGTGTAAGATGAAATCTCAGGGTTGGTTTGATTTGCATTTCCCTAATGACTAATGAAGTTGAGCATTTTTTAAGAAGCTTCTCCGCCATCCGAAGTTCTTCGGGTGAAAATTCTTTGTTTAACTCTGTACCCCAGTTTTTAATAGAGTTGTTTGGTTTTCTGGAGTCTAACTTCTTGAGTTCTTTATATATATTGGATATTAGCCCTCTATCTGATGTAGGATTGGTGAAGATCTTTTCCCAATTTCTTGGTTGCCAATTTGTCCTCTTGATGGTGTTCTTTGCCTTACAGAAACTTTGTAATTTTATGAGGTCCCATTTGTCAATTCTTGCTCTTAGAGCATACGCTATTGGTGTTCTGTTCAGAAACTTTCTCCCTGTCCCGATGTCCTCAAGGGTCTTCCCCAGTTTCTTTTCTATTAACTTCAGAGTGTCTGGCTTTATGTGGAGGTCCTTGATCCATTTGGATTTGAGCTTAGTACAAGGAGACAAGGATGGATCAATTCGCATTCTTCTGCATTCTGACCTCCAGTTGAACCAGCACCATTTGTTGAAAAGGCTATCTTTTTTCCATTGGATGTTTTCAGCCTCTTTGTCGAGGATCAAGTGGCTATAGGTGTGTGGGTTCATTTCTGGATCTTCAATCCTGTTCCATTGATCCTCCTGCCTGTCACTGTACCAATACCATGCAGTTTTTAACACTATTGCTCTGTAGTATTGCTTGAGGTCAGGGATAGTGATTCCCCCAGACTTTCTTTTGTTGCTGAGAATAGTTTTAGCTATCCTGGGTTTTTTGTTATTCCAGATGAATTTGATAATTGCTCTTTCTAACTCTGTGAAGAATTGAGTTGGGATTTTGATGGGTATTGCGTTGAATCTGTATATTGCTTTTGGCAAAATGGCCATTTTAACTATATTGATTCTACCGATCCATGGCCATGGGAGGTTTTCCCATATTTTGAGGTCTTCTTCCATTTCCTTCTTCAGAGTCTTGAAGTTCTTGTCATACAGATTTTTCACATGTTTGGTAAGAGTCACCCCAAGATACTTTATACCGTTTGTGGCTATTGTGAAGGGGGTCATTTCCCTAATTTCTTTCTCAGCCTGCTTATCCTTTGAGTATAGGAAGGCCACTGATTTGCTTGAGTTGATTTTTTTAACTGTTCTATGCATGTTTAATGGAGTTGATTTAATAACCTGCCACTTTGCTGAAGTTGTTTATCAGCTGTAGGAGCTCTCTAGTGGAGTTTTTCGGGTCACGTAGGTAGACTATCATGTCATCTGCAAATAATGATAGTTTGACTTCTTCCTTTCCAATTTGTATCACTTTGACTTCCTTATGTTGTCTAATTGCCCGAGCTAGTACCTCAAGTACAATATTGAAAAGATAAGGAGAAAGGGGGCAGCCCTGCCTAGTCCCTGAATTTAGTGGGATTGCTTCAAGTTTCTCTCCATTTAGTTTGATGCTGGCTACCGGTTTGCTGTATATTGCTTTTACTATGTTTAGGTATGGGCCTTGAATTCCTGTTCTCTCCAAGACTTTAAGCATAAAAGGATGCTGAATTTTGTCAAATGCTTTTTGAGCATCCAATGAAATGACCATGTGGTTTTTTTCTTTGAGTTTGTTTATGTAGTGGATTGCATTGATGGATTTCCATATATTGAACCAACCCTGCATTCCTGGGATAAAGCCTACCTGATCATGGTGGATGATCATTTTGATGTGTTCTTGGATTCGGTTGGCAAGAATTTTATTGAGTATTTTTGCATCGATGTTCATAAGGGAAATTAGTCTGAAGTTCTCTTTCTTTGTTGGATCTTTGTGTGGCTTTGGTATCAGCGTAATTGTGGCTTTGTAGAAGGAATTGGGTAGTGTTCTTTCTGTTTCTATTTTGTGGAATAGTTTGAAGAGTATTGGTGTTAACTCTTCTTTGAAGTTCTGATAGAATTCTGCACTGAAAGCATCTGGTCCTGTGCTTTTTTTTTTGGTTGGAAGACTTTCTATGACTCCTTCTATGAAGGACATACTTAAAGAAATTCAAGAGAAAATGGATCAAAAGTTAGAAGCCCTTGCAGGGAAACACAAAAATCATTGAAAGAAATTCAGGAGAATACAAAAGCCAATAATGAGGAAACACAAAAAACACTTAAAGAAATACAGGAGAACTTTGGTCAACAGGCTGAGGTCATGAAAGAGGAAACACAAAAATCTCTTAAAGAATTATAGGAAAGAACAAACAAGCAAGTGAAGGAGCTAAGCAAAACCATCCAGGATCTAAAATCAGAAGTAGAAACAACTAAGAAAACTCAAAGGGAGACAACTTTTGGAGATAGAAAGCCTTAGGAAGAAATCAGGGGACATAGATGCAAATATCAATAACAGAATACAAGAGATAGAAGAAAGAATCTTAGATGCTGAAGATACCATAGAAACCATGGACTCAACAGTTAAAGAAAATGCGAAAAGCAAAAAGCTTGTAACCCAAAATATCCAGGAAATCCAGGACACAATGAGAAGACCAAACCTAAGGAGTATAGGCATAGATGAGAGTGAAGATTACAACTTAAAGGGCCAGCAAATATCTTCAATAAAATTATGGAAGAAAACTTCTCTAACCTAAAGAGAGAGATGCCCATGAATATACAAGAAGCCTACAGAACTCCAAACAGACTGGACCAGAACAGAAATACTTCCCGTCACATAATAATCAAAACACCAAATGTACTAAACAAAGAAAGAATATTAAAGGCAGTAAGAGGAAAAGGCCAAGTAACATATAAACGAAGACCTAGCAGAATCACAGCACACTTTTCACCTGAGACTATGAAGGCTAGAAGATCCTGAGCAGATCTCATGCAGACTCTAAGAGATCACAAATGTCAGCCAAAACTACTATATCCAGCAAAACTCTCAATCACCGTAGATGGAGAAACTAAGATATTCCATGACAAAACCAAGTTTACCCAATATCTATCTACAAACCCAGCCCTACAAAGGATAATAGGAGGAAAACAACAATACAAGGAGGGAAACTTCACCCTGGAAAAAGCAAGATAGTAACCTTTCATCAAACCCAAAAGAAATTAATCAATCAAATTTAAAAAATAACGTCAAAAATGACAGGAAGTAACAATCACTATTCCTTAATATCTCTTAACATCAATGGACTCAATGCCCCAATAAAAAGACATAGAATAACCTACTGGATATGTAAACAGGACCCTATATTTTGCTGCATACAGGAAACACACCTCAGCATCAAAGACAAACACTACCTTAGAGTAAAAGGTTGGAAGACAATTTTACAAGCAAATGGTCTCAGGAAACAAGCTGGAGTAGCCATTTTAATATCAGATAAAATTGACTTTCAACCCAAAGTCATCAAAAGAGACTCTGAGGGACACTTCTTGCTGGTCAAAGGAAAAATACAACAAGAAGAACTCTCAATCCTGAACATCTATGCTCCAAATGCAGGGGTACCCTCTTTCGTAAAAGAAACTTTATTAAAGCTCAAAGCACACATTGCACCTAACACAATAATTGTGGGTGACTTCAGCACTGCACTTTCCTCAATGGACCGATCAGGAAAACAGAAACTAAACAGGGACACAATGAAACTAATTGAAGCTTTGGACCAATTACACTTAACAGATATATATAGAACATTCTATCCTAAAGCAAAAGAATATACCTTTTTCTCAGCACCTCATGGTACCGTCTCCAAAATCAACCATATAATTGGTCACAAGACAGACCTCAACAAATATAAGAAGATCGAACTAATCCCATGCCTCCTATCAGATCACTACAGAGTAAAAGTGGTCTTCAATAGCAACAAAAACAACAGAAACAACAGAAAACCCACATACACGTGGAAACTGAACAATATTCTACTCAATGATAGCTTGGTCAAGGAAGAAATAAAGAAAGAAATTAAAGACTTTTTAGAACTTAATGAAAATGAAGACACAACATACCCAAATCTATGGGACACAATGAAAGCAGTGCTAAGAGGAAAACTCATAGCCCTGAGTGCCTCCAAAAAAGAAGTTGGAGAGAGCACACACTAACAGCTTAATGACACACCTGAAAGCCCTGGAACAAAAAGAAGCTATTTCACCCAGGAGGAGTAGAAGGCAGGAAATCATCAAACTCAGGACCCAAATCAATCAAGTAGAAACAAAGAGAACCATACAAAGAATCAACAAAACCAGGAGCTGGTTCTTTGAGAAAATCAACAAGATAGATAAACCCTTAGCCAGACTAACCAAAGGACACAAAGACAGTATCCAGATTAACAAACTTAGAAATGAAAATGGAGATATAACAACAGAAACTGAGGAAATTCAAAAAATCATTAGATCCTACTACAAAAGCCTACACTCAACATAACTGGAGAATCTGGAGGAAATGGGCAGTTTCCTAGACAGATATACGACACCAAAACTAAATCAGGATCAAATAGATCAACTAAACAGTCCCATAACACCTGAAGAAATAAAAAGGGTCATAGAAAGTCTCCCAACCAAAAAAAAAAAGCACGGGTCAGATGGCTTCAGTGCAGAATTCTATCAGACCTTCATAGAAGACCTAACACCAACACTCTTCAAACTATTCCACAAAATAGAAACAGAAGGAACTCTACCCACCTCATTCTATGAAGCCACAAAGATCCAACAAAGAAAGAGAACTTAAAGCCAATTTCTCTTATGAATATCGATGCAAAAATATTTAATAAAATTCTTGCCAACCGAATCCAAGAACACATCAAAACGATCATCCACCATGATCAAGTAGGATTCATCCCAGGGATGCAGGGATGGTTCAATATAAGGAAATCTATCAATGCTATCCACTACATAAACAAACTCAAAAGAAAAAAAAAACACATGATCATCTCATTAGATGCAGAGAAAGCATTTGACAAAATCTAGCATCCTTTCATGCTAAAAGTATTGGAAAGAACAGGAATTCAAAGGCCCATACCTAAACATCGTTAAAGCAATACAGCAAACCAGTAGCCAACATCAAACTAAATGGAGAGAAACTTGAAGCAATCCCACTAAAATCAGGGACTAGACAAGGCTGTCCTCTCTCTCCATATCTTTTCAATATAGTACTTGAAGGTCTACCTAGAGCAATTAGACAACATAAGGAGGTCAAGGGGATACAAATTGTAAAGGAAGAAGTCAAATTATCACTATTTGCAGATGACATGATAGTCTACTTAAGTGACCCGAAAAGCTCCACCAGAGAACTCCTACAGCTGATAGACAACTTCAGCAGAGTGACTGGTTATAAAATCAACTCAAGCAAATCAGTTGCCTTCTATACTCAAAGGATAAGCAGGCTGAGAAAGAAGTTAGGGAAATGACATCCTTCAAAATAGCCACAAACAATATAAAGTATCTTGGTGTGACTCTAACCAAACAAGTGAAAGATCTATATGACAAGAACTTCAGGTCTCTGAAGAAGGAAATCAAAGAAGACCTCAGAAAATGGAAAAATGTGCCATGCTCATGGATTGGCAGGATTAATATAGTTAAAATGGCCATCTTGCCAAAAGCAATATACAGATTCAATGCAATCCCCATCAAAATCCCAACTCAGTTCTTCACAGAGTTAGAAAAAGCAATTATCAAATTCATCTGGAATAACAAGAAACCCAGGATAGCTAAAACTATTCTCAACAACAAAAGAAATTCTGGGGGAATCAGTATCCCTGACTTCAAGCAATACTACAGAGCAATAGTGTTAAAAACTGCATGGTATTGGCAGAGTGACAGACAAGTGGACCAATGGAATAGAATTGAAGATCCAGAAATGAATCCACACACCTATGGTCACTTGATCTTCGACAAAGGAACCAAAAACATCCAGTGGAAAAAAGATAGCCTTTTCAACAAATGGTGCTGGTTCAATTGGAGGTCAGCATGCAGAAGAATGCGAATTGATCCATTCTTATCTCCATGTACTAAACTTCACTCCAAGTGGATCAAGGACCTCCATGTAAAACCAGACACACTGAAACTAATAGAAAAGAAACTGGGGAAGACCCTTGAGGACATGGGCACAGGGGAAAAGTTCCTGAACAGATCACCAATAGCTTATGCTTTAAGATCAAGAATTGACAAATAGGACCTCATAAAATTACAAAGTTTCTGTAAGGCAAAGGACACTGTTAAAAGGACAAAATGGCCACCATCAAATTGGGAAAGGATATTCACCAACCCCACATCTGATAGAGTGCTAATATCCAATATATACAAGAACTCAAGAAGTTACACCCCAGGGAACCAAATAACCCTATTAAAAAATAGGTTACAGATCTAAACAAAGAATTTTCACCTGAAGAAATTCAGATGGACGGACGAGAGGCACCTTAAGAAGTGTTCATCATCATTAGTCATTAGGGAAATGCAGATCAAAACAACCCTGAGATTTCACCTTACACCAGTCAGAATGACTAAGGTCAAAAAGTCAGGAGACAGCAGGTGTTGGTGAGGATGTGGAGAAAGAGGAACACTCCTCCACTGCTGGTGGGACTGCAAGATGGTACAAACACTGTGGAAATCAGTCTGGAGGTTCCTCAGAAAACTGGACATGAGACTTCCAGAGTACCCTCCTATACCTCTCCTGGGCATATAACCAAAGGATTCCCCAACATGCAATAAAGACACATGCTCCATTATGTTCATAGCAGCCTTATTTATAATAGCCAGAAGCTGGAAAGAACCCAGATACCCCTCAAAGGAGGAATGGATACAGAAAATGTGGTATATTTACACAATGGAATACTACTCAGCAATTAGAAACAATGAATTCACAAAATTTTTAGGCAAATGGTTTGATCTGGAAAATATCATCCTAAGCGAGGTAACCCAATCACAAAAGAATACACATGGAATGCAATCTCTGATAAGTGGATATTAATTAGCCCAGAAGCCCTGAATACCCAAGGCACAAATTGCATAACAAATGACTCCCATGAAGAAGTATGGAGAGGTTCCTGATCCTGGAAAGGATTGATCTAGCATTGGAAGGGAATATAAGAACAGAGAAAAAGGAGGGAGGTGATTGGAGAAGGGATGGAGAAAAGAAGGTTTATGGGACATATGGGGAGGGGGGATCGGGGAAAGGGGGAATCATTTGGAATGTAAACAAAGAATATAGAAAATAAAAATATTAAAAAAAATAAATAAAAAGAAGATGGAAAAATCTTCCATGCTTGTGGATTGACAGGATTAATATAGTAAAAATGGCCATCTTTCCAAAAGCAATATACAGATTCAATGCAATCCCCATCAAAATCCCAACTCAGTTCTTCTAGAAAGAGCAATTTTCAAATTCATCTGGAATAACAAAAAACCCAGGATATCTAAACTATTGTCAACAGTAAAAGATCTTTTGTGGGAATCAAAGTATCCCAGACCTCAAGCAGTACTACAGAGCAATAGTGTTAAAAAACTGCATGGTATTAGTACAGTGACTGGCAGGTAGATTAATGGAATAGAAATGAAGACCCAGAAATGAACCCATACACCTGTGGTCACTTGATCTTTGACAAAGGAGCTACAACCATCCAGTGGAAAAAAAGTATGGCTTTTTCAACAAATAGTGCTGGATCAACTGGAGGTCAGCATGCAGAAGAATGCAAATTGATGCATTCTTATTTCTTTGTACTAAGCTCAAGCCCTAGTGGATCAAAAACCTCCAAATAAAACCAGACACACTGAAACTAAAAGAAAAGAAACTGGGGAATAGCCTTGAATACATGGGCACACAGGAAAATTCCCTAAACAGAATGCCAATAGCTTATGCTCTAAGAACAAGAATTGACAAATGTGACCTCATAAAATTACAAAGTTTCTGTAAGGCAAAGGACACTATTAATCTGACAAAATGGCAACCAACAAATTGGGGAAACCAACCTTATATCTGACAGAGGGCTAATATCGAATATTTAAAAAGAACTCAAGAAGGTAGACTCCAGAGAGCCAAATAACCGTATTAAAAGTAGGGTACAATGCTAAACAAAGATTTTTCACCTGAGGAATATCGAATGACTGAGAAACACCTAAAGAAATGTTCAACATCCTCAGTCATCAGGGAAATGAAAATCAAAACAACTCCCAGATTTCACTTCACACCAGCCAGAATGGCTAAAATCAAAAACTCAGGAGACAGCAGGTGCTGGTGAGCATGCGGAGAAAGAGGAACACTCCTTCACTGCTGGTGGGGTTGCAAGCTGGTACAATCACTCTGGAAATCAGTCTGGTGGTTCCTCAGAAAACTGGGCATGATACTACTGGAAGACCCCATTATACCACTCCTGGACACATACCCAGAGGATTACCCAGCATGTAATAAGGACACATGCTCCACTATATTCATAGCAGCCCTACGTATAATAGCCAGAAGCTGGAAAGAACCCAGATGTCCCTCAATGGAGGAATGGATACAGAAAATATGGTATATTTACACTATGGAATACTATTTACTCAGATATTAAAAACAATGAATTCATGAAATTCTTAGGCAAGTGGGTGGAACTGGAGAATGTCATCCTGATTGAGGTGACCCAATCACAAAAGAACACACATGGGCAGATATTAGCCCAAAAGATCGAAATACCCAAGAAACAATTCAATATCAAATCATGCCCAAGAAGAAGGAAGGAGAGGCTCCTGGTCCTGGAAAGGCTCAGTGTAGCAGTGTAGGGGAATACCAGGACAGGGAAGCGGGAAGGGTTTGATTGTGGGACAGGGGGAGGGAAGAGGGTTTAGGGGACTTTCGGGGAGGGGGGATACAGGGAAGGGGATATCATTTGAAATGTAAATAAGAATATGTGGAACAAAAAAAAAGAAAAAAAAGAGATATGCCTCAACCCTTATCAAATAGGATAGTTGACTTTACTCTTATGGGTTCTTAATTAGTGTAGCAAATATCTAGGTAATTGTTGATAGAGCTTACAGGAGCATCCCTAGCAAATGAGATGCCAGTAGAACAACTTTTGTGGCACTCAAAAAATGTCTCCAGTCATGTTCAAATGTCCCTTTGAGAACAATATTTCTTGACAACAGACACTATCTTATAAATAAGGGTTTATGATTTGAACCCACACTGAGAGTAGTAGTCTTCAAACATTAGTAATCCTGAGGATCACTTGAAGTCTGAATGAACATTGCTCAAAAGACTATAAGTGCCAAGAAGCACATAATAAGATGCTCAAATTCCTCACAATGTTGGAAATAACAATCAAGTCACTTTGCATACAATGCACTAGCTAAAGTAAAAAGACAGGCAACAGTAACTATTGATATGGAGTATAGAAATTAGACTCTTTACTAGTCAGGGATTGTTTGTTTACTAATGAACTTCCTTGAAAGACAATATGGAAAGTGCTCTATAGGGTAAACTCAAGAGTCATCACATAATCTAATGAATATTCCTCTAGGTATTTACCCAAAAGAACTGAAAACTAATTATATACAAACCTGCAAAATGGTGTTCATAGTATCACTGTTTACCCTAGCCATAAAGTGGATCAAATGCTGTTGTCATTGGATATTTCTGGGAAGATGTAAGGAAACGTCTGCTGACCTAGACAAAGAGACAATGACAGACCAAGGTAATGGTTCCACCCCAGTTCAACTTGATTAACCAATGAGCTTACTGGGGTTATGTAGTAAGCCACCTTTTGTTCATCTCCATTACAAGATGGCGCTGGCCAGATGCAGCTCCCTGGTAGATCAACTTTAGTACATGTGCAGTGAGCTGTATTTGTTATCACACTTACATGCTAAAGCGGCGCACTATCTATTCTACTGCAGACGGGGCTGTAAGGCTATATAAGGGCAGCAGGGAGAGGGCTCGGGGCCGCCAATAAGAAGAAAATAAGCTTTGTTCAAGGTTCCCAAAATAAACTGCAGAAGGAAGAAAACTCCCCGGTGTTGCATCTTTCCTTGCCAGCGAGGTTGGACGCCACAGGGTTACTAACAGGAATATGAGTGAGGAAATATGTACAGAACTGTTTATAACTCAAGCAGATGCATCACTGAGAAACCATACCAGCATGAGTGATGACTCAGGAAACCTAGAAATCTGGGATTTTTCTAAATGAATAAAAATAGTTCAAAAAGGAAAGCCAAAGTGTGAATGCTTCAGTGCTTTTTATAAGGGGGAACAAAATATTCACAGGAGGAAATATAAAGACAAAGTATGGAGCAGAGACTGAAGGAAAGGCCATCCAGAGACTGCCCCACCTGGGAATCCATCCCATATTCAGTCACCAAACCTGGACACTATTGTGGATGCTGGAAAGTGCCTGCTGAAAGGAGCTTGATATAGCTGTCCCCTGAGAGGCTCTGCCAAAGCCTGACAAATACAGAGGAGGATGCTTGCAGTTAATCATTGGAAGACTTAGAGAAAGGACTGAAGGAACTAAAGGGGTTTACAACCCCATAGGAAGAACAACAATATCAACCAACCAGACTGCCCCCCCCCAGAGCTCCTGGGGACTGGACCACAAACCAAGGAATACACATGGAGGGACCATGGCTCCAGCCACATATGTAGCAGAAAATGGCCTTCTTAGACATCAGTGGGAAGAGAGGCCCTTGGGCCTGTGGAGTTGGGGGAGTTCTACACTCCAGTGTAGAGGAATGCCAGGGAGGGAAGGTGAGAGTGAGTGGGAGGGTCGGGGAGCACTCTCATACAGACAGGGGAAGTGGGGATGCGATAGAGTTTCCAGATGGGAGACCTGGAAAGGGGATATCATTTGAAATGTAAATAAAGAAAATATCCAATAAAAGAAAAAATAGTTCAACAGTTAAGAATTTGCCTTACTCAGTAACCATGGGGCAGGAGAGAGGTTTTGTGAATCTAGTATACTTCTGGGACTTTCTTAGTCTTGTATATTGCTTACTTCCTGTGTTCTATACATGTTAACTCAGAGAAAATTGCTACAGAACAAAAAGTTAACTGACAGTGGATAATTGATCCATCAGCACAAGCAGACACTGGTTCATAAAAAGGAATGCAGCAACAATGATGCATGTTGAAATAGATGATTCATTAAATCATGCTAAATAAAATTGACCAGAAATAAAGACCTCATCTTGTAAGGTATCATAAAAAAAGTAATCAAGAAAATACAACTAAATAATAAACATGCACTAAGTGTTACAGCTCTCAGTAAAATTACTCACATGGGGATGAATATAAATGATGCAATCCTTACGTCATAGAGGTGTCAGTGTCAGTGCTCACATCTCATCCCATGCCGATCATCCAGTGTAAAGTATCAACAAGAAACAAGAGTGTTAAATGTACCATAGTCCAAGTAAACAGACAATTAAGGTAAAACCATGAAGGAGGCAACATGTATCTGGGAATACTTCAATAAAAGAATAATAAATATTGTACATAACAGAAAAACTTGATTTTCTGAAGATATTCTCTGTGCCTTCTGTATGGTAGGTGTTCACCTTCTTCTGTTCCAAAAATGTAGATATGGGTCTTTTTGGCGTCCCAATGTTTTCCTGTGTTCAATTCAATTATTCAATGACCTCTAGCCAGGCATTCAACTTGTCTATCTTGTCTTTTATCTTTGACTCTGTTCTTGACATGATATATTTTGGTGGTGACATTTTCTAAGATTTTCACCCCATCCCAGCTCTGTCTCCCTCTCTCTCATGTTCACCAAATCTCATCTCTTTTCCTCCAGCAGATTGTGAAGACATGGGTAAGCTACCTGTGTGCTCCTTCACAGTCCTTCCACTTCTGTTCACCCTGTGGCTGCTGCCAAGAACTGTGATGGCCCTAGACTCTTTTATTTCCTTTGGAACATGTTAGATCTCAGACTTCTCCCAGTGGGAACCTTGAAGCATTCTCACATGGCACAGAAACACAAGTAGGTTACCTGTGCTCCCCTCAAAGCCCCCATCCAACCTGATAGCCCTGTGGCTGCTTAATAGGGTCTATGACTTCTTCCAAACCTCTCTCCTTTTGAGACTCAGTACTTTTCAGACTACCTCTCACAAAGGACTCTCCATCCAACACAAAATGCTGGGAGATTCAGACCACTCTTCCCCTTTAAGAATTGACAAAGCCCTTCTAGATTCTTGACTGAGACTGTTCCATAGCCTTATCTGACCTTGAAAGGCAGAACTAATCCACACTATAAGGGGAAATGTGTTCTAAACTGCTTGATCAAGCTGCTGAAGGCACCTGATTGTACTGACAAGAAGAAGATATATGAAAAAGGTTTTACCTCCGCCCAGCCTAACTCTGTGGACCACTAGAGATTTGGCCTCTTGGTGAGGACCCACCAAGCCCCAGTTCTTCAACGTAATTCTTTCATCTCCATCTCTTAGTGACTTCCAGCCAACCCTCAGAACTGAAACTTAGGGAAAAGGACAGTAAATGTTAAATCCTCCTATTTATGGAGGCTGGTAGCTACTTTCTTATCAACTAGATATGGAAGACCAAGCTGGAGAGGTGAAAATAATTGCAGTCATAAATGCGACACATTTATAGGTATTATTATTATGCACAACTATAGATTACTACGGCATTGTGTACTGTCATGGGTGAGGTCACACAGGGTCTAAAAGGACAAACCTCTAGGACAATCATTAGAGGAATATGGGAAAGGGATTCAAAAGTAAAATGTCAACAAAATTCCAGGAGGAATTTCATTGTTTGTTTGCTGGAAATGGAAAATTTCAGGAGAATATTCTAATTAACATTATAAAACCTTTTAACCTAGTTCTCAATAACCTGCATGATCCTCTGTGAAAGTCTTTAGAGGTATATTTGGCATGTCTCCCAAAAATACATGTGAGAAAACACAGGATTAGACTATACATATTTTCCTCAAAGACTTGCTTATTTTTATTTTATAGGTAGTGTTTGCCTACATGTTTGTATGTGTACCATGTGCAAGCCTGGTGCCTTTCAATGCCAGAAGGGAGAATTAGAGTCCCTTGGAACTGTGTGACTACAAACAGCTGTGACATGACACATGGATCGTGGGGACTGAACCTGGGTTCTCTGTAAGAGAATAAATATGCTTAAGTGCAGAACCATCTCTCCAGCCCCACAGTTTATATACTTTAGAATGAAGAAATTTAGATGTACAGATGTGATTGATGCAATGGACAGTCACATAATCACCTCTCAGACTGTGACATTTCCTGTGGTCCTACAAATTCCTTTGTCCCCTTACAGGAAAGAGATCTCACAATAAGAAAGCAATTACTACAGTTTCTATGGTGCTGCAATGTCTAAATCCCAGCTGCAAGAGTGTTGGAATTTAATAACAGAATATAATCCTTGGTTATCTGAAAAGAGCACTGTAGATCCCAGAGTATGGGATCAAATTAAATTTTCTTTCTTGGAAAAAAATTACTTTTGTAGTTCATGCCCATGGTGCAGCAGGTGTCCCTCTTACTTAGCCTTTGTTACTCTTCATGGAGTGTCTGAGGTCAATTATGGCTCAGAGTTAGTGATTTATTCTTTTATATTCACTATCTTAAACCACAATTTTACATTCTCTAGTGAAGGACATTTATGTCCAGTTAAAGGCTATAATGAGTCAAGATGCTATGACCTTTCTTCCTTCATATAATACATCTCTACCATAGCTTTCCCTCCCCAACTCTTTCTAGTCTCTCTCCAAACCTACCCTGTACCCTAGATCCTACCCCCAGTCCCTGTCCTATGAAAAGAGCAGGCCTCCCAAGAACATCAATCAAACTGCACAAGATACAGTAAAACTAGACACAAACCCTTCATCAAGGCTGGGCAAAGCAATCCATTAAGAGGAAGAATCCCAAAAGCAGGCGAAAGAGTCAGAGACACCCATTTTCCCTCTGTCAGAAGTTTCCACAGGACACGAAACCAGCAGCCATGACATATATGCAGAGGACCTCCCCAGCACAGACCCATGCAGGCTCTGCAATTGCCTCTTCAGTCTCTCCGAGCCCCCATGAGCCCTGCTTAGTTGACTCTGAAGGCAGTGTTCTTTCTTCCAGGGTCCTTGACCCCTCTGTTTCCCACAATTCTTTCTCCCCATCTTCAGCAGGTTTCCCTCAGGTTCTAGGGAAAGGACCTGACAGAGACTTCCAACCTGGCCTCTCTCTGCCTCATGTTTGCCTGTGGGTCTCTGCATCTGCTCCCATCAGCTGATGGCGGGAGCCACTCTGAGGACAACCACAGCTGACCTATGCTACAGCAAAACATCATTAGGAATCAGTTCCCTTGTTGTTGTTGTTGTTGTTGTTGTTGTTGTTGTTGTTGTTGGATTTCACCAGTTGTATTTGGTCTACCAAGGCCTCTTGGCTATCCAGTCTCTGTCATCGAGACAGTGTCAGGCATGGCTCCCTCTATGTGGTGTGGGCCACAAATTAGACCAGTCATTGGATAGATACTCTCACGAGTTCTGTGCCAACAGCTGTGATTATTTTTATACAAATCATTTGAAAACAGAAGGAGTTGATTCTCTTGAGTAATTCACATGTAATTCAATTAGCATGTTCAAGTTCTAAGTAATGGGCTGGATCTTTGTATATTGTACAAAGTTACAGCTTTCATAACAGCATTTTTGCATATCATATACTTTACCCATCAAGACTGCCCCATTACTCTCCCTTACATGCCTGCTGGTCACCTTTCTTCTATGCTTTCCTTTCTTACATGCACCCTTGTTTTCAAATCTCGATTCTGGATATGTGAGAACACATGCAATGTTTGCCTGTGCCTGGTTTGATTTGCTGAACATGATGTTCTCCAGTTCCACCCAGGAGAATGGCATACGAATCTTACTTTCTGTTAGCAAATACAGCAGGATTGTGACGACATGGCACACTATCTTCTGTCCACTCATATTCTGATGGACAGCTGAGATGATTCCATGAACTTTCCATTGCTGGCTGTGCTATGCCAATCATGCATGTGCAGACATCTTGGTAGGATCCTAACCGAGATCTCTTCAGGATTGTTGCTCAGAGTGGCACAGCTGGATCATGTGTTAGTTCTGCCTCTGTGGGCCTTTGTTTTGTGTTTAGGAGAAGGGATCTTACTCTTTCCTCAGGGTGGCCTTGAACACCCAGCCAACCCCCTTCTTAATTCAGCCTACTGAATGCTGGGATAGCAGGCGTGAGCCACCACACCCAGCTTGCTTTTAGACCCTTTCAGGAAATCTCGTTCTTACTTACCAGATGCAATACGTAAATCCCTACCAAGACTCTTCCCTTTGCACATCCTCGCCAGAATTTGTTGTTTATCTGGTCATTGCCAATATAACTTGAGTGATGTGGAGCATCCATGTGGTTTTGGGTAATAATTTCCTAATGCTGAGGATATTGGTAGGTTTTCTTGCTGTGTTTATTGACCACTTGAGTTTCTTCTTCTGAGAAGTCCTTGCTCCTGAATTCATCATCTGCAATACTTTGGCCTTTTTTTTTTTTTTCTGGCGTCAGGAAAAGAGTTTAAGCTCTGGAAATCAAACCCAGAGACATTTGAATCATAGACCTAGTAGTAGTGGGTGCATTAGAATTTCCTAGCAAAGAAGAAACAGTGGGATGCATAGAGCACACATAAACAGAACACATAGAGAACACTTCTCACCTCTCTGTGTCAGTCAACTTTATTGTCTTTTATTTATTATCTCAATCTAGTATCTCTGTATCTGTCTCTTATCTCTCTGTCTGTCTGGAGATGGATGTTTTGAATCCTTGGCATATTCTCAATATTCATCCCCACAAGACATGCACATGATAATTTCTTCTATTCTGCCGACTGTCTTTGCCACTCTATTAATTCATCCCTTTATCACCTAGAAGCTTATAAATTTGATGTGATCCCATTTGTCAGTTTTTGCTGGTATCCCCAAGGCTATGGGAGTAATTTTCAGAAGGTTTTTTGTTTGTGTTTTTGTTTGTTTGTTTGTTTTGTTTGCCTCTCCCTACATGTCAGTGTTTACTCCTACAAGTTTCAAAGTTTCAGCTGCTCCAGTGAGGTCTGTGATCTATTCCCAGTTGCTTTTTGTGGGGAGGGAGATACATGGATGTAGCATCATTCTTCCACATTTGGTATCCAGAGACTGTGTTCCTTCAGTGTATGTTTTTGACACATTTGTCAGGGTTGGTGGCTGTGGTCGTATAAGTTAGTTTCTAGGTCATCTATTCTATTTCACTGGACTGTGTGCATATTGTGTGATTGTACCATGAGGTTTTGGTTGATACTTTTCTGGACTGTAAATTCACTGCTCTGACTCTCCAGCATTGCTCTTTTGGCTCGGAAAAGCTTCCGGGATGCCTCCAGGTTATTTGTTTCTCAGTGTTAATTTGAGGATAGTTTTTAACTTTCTGTGAGAATGTCAGTCAGATTTTCATATGAATCACATTGAATTAGTACATTATTTTTATAATATAAAAATTTTCACAATATAGATTGACTGGCTGAGGAGCATGAGTATACTTTCAACCTTTCAGTGTCTTCAATTTTTTTCTTTTGGTATTTTGGTGTTTTCGATGTAGATGTTTCATCCCCTAGGTTTATTCATAAGAAGCTGCAAAGCTATTGTGGGCAGCATTGATTTCATGCTTACTAAAGTATGAAAAAGCTACTGATCTTGTGAGCTTATTTGTATCTAGATTCTTTATTTTAATTTTTTATTAACAATTCCATTCATTTACATCTCAAATGATATCCCCCTTCTTGCTTACTCCACCTAAATCCTCCATCCCATCTACCCTCTCCCCTCTCCTCTTTCCCTCTATGAAGATGCTCCCCCATCCATCCACCCACTCCCAACTGACTGCTCCAGAATCCTCCTACACTGGGGCATCAAGCCTCCACAGGACCAACGGCCTCCCTTCTCATAGTTGTCAGACAAAGCCATCCTCTGCTACATAGGTGTCTGGAGCCATGGACCAGTGTCTTTATTAATATAAAAGAATTTAATGAAAGATTAGATCTGTAAAATGTTATCTTAAGTAACTAAAACCTTAAATGAAAACTCCCGAAGTAAAACAAGATGCTCAGAGGACTGTATCTCCAACAGATGAAATTATGTTGAAGAGCGAATATCTACTCTCAAGGGCAAGATAGAAGTAGAACACTTGTTCAAAGAAAAGGTTAAGTTTAAAAAGAAACCAAGAATTTAACACACAGGAAATACAGAACACTATCAACACTAAATCTGCAAATAATTGATATGGAAGAAGACAGAGAAGAAAACAAGGGCACAGAAAATAGTTCTTAAAAAATCATAGACGAAAGTTCCTCAAATCTAATGAACACAAGAAAGAAAGGCTGTTTAGAGTGGCAAGAGACAAAGCAAAATTTGACTTTTCAGTGGAAACACTGAAAGCCAGGAGGGCCAAGACTGTGCTCCAAATTTATATTTGGAACACAAATGAGAAATAGATACAAACAATATTGATACTGCATTTCTTCTTCTCTTGGTAAGTTTGTCTTTCAAAGCCACAGCTCTAGTTCCTCTTGGTTATCAAACATATTAAATGGAGATGTTCACAATATCACATTGTTATTCTTGTAATACTGCAGGATATGTGCAGCCACTCCCTTCATTCTTCACATACACAGTTTTCCTGGTCCACTCTATTTCCTGGTACCCATCACTCTATTTCTGGTCAGTCTCAAAGACTTTAATCATCCTAGGAGTCACTTCAAAAAGAAATCCTGCTTTGCTTGTTTTCACTCTGCCTCCCAGTTCTTTGATTGATTGAATACAAATTACTTGCAAACTTACTCAAATAGCTTCCATTTGAACTCAAATTATGCTCTTAATCTTAAAATTAAATATTTAAACAATTAGTTTACATCTTTTTAAGTACTACCACTTTCTAGTCTATATTTGTAATATTGTCTGTCAACAAGTCATGATTTCCAATGAGTTCTTTACAGCCAAATAAGTTCTCTCAGATCACTTGTTGCTAGTTTCATTGTTTCTTTGTCATCCACTCTGTAAACAAATTACATCCTAACTTTCCATTCCTGTAAAGAGTTTTGAGATTGAGCTTTCAGCCCAATAAAAGTTCTGCTCTGTTAAAGTTCCCACATGCTCATGAAAGCAATGCGCATCCTGCAAATGCAGAATGCAAGAATGTGCTAATCAGTCAAGCCTGTTCATTCATGCTGGACTTACACAGTTCTGAAGGCTTCATTGTTCTTCCCTGTTAATAACTGAAGAAATGACATGAGAATGTACAACCACAGTTGTGTGTTCTTTGTTTTTGTTCTAGTGATTCCAGTTTTCCATGTGCTTTAAATCTACCATTTCACACACACACACACACACACACACACACACACACATGCACACAAACACACAAACACACACTCACACACACACACATGCACACACACATATATCATACCTGTCTTTATGATTGGGTCATGTTTTAACCAGTCTGCTTTGAGTGCTATTATTTCATACCATTAGCTTATTTTTTCTTTGGAAATTTTGTAGTTGTGAACTTAAGACTGTCTCTATGTTCTTAAATTTTATGCCATAATCAACGCATATAGTAAGAGCCTCTCTTAATTAAAAAAAAAGTCTTAATCTACTTACACTATGTCATTATGCTAAAGTTGACTTACCTCTGTGGTACCAATGTTTATTTCAGTTTGTCCTTTCTGTAATATAAGGGGGCCCTGCTTAGCTTTTTATTATTTAAATAAAAACCAAGTTCAAAAGCAATTTGGGATGGAAAAGGGTTTATTTGGCTTCCAGGTTACAGTTAATTTAAGGAAGCCAAGGAAGGAACCAAAGGCCTGAATTAGAAATAGCAGAAGGCTGTGGCTTGCTGGCTTTTTCCTATGGTCACAATTAGCCGCCTTTCCCACATAACCCAGGTCCACCTGTCCTAGGAAGAGAATAGCACTATACACATGTGCTAAACAAACCCACATCAGTTAAAATAAAAACAATCAAGAAAATGCCCCACAGACATGCCCATAAGACATCTTATAGAGGCCATTCTCCAATTGAGGGTCAACTTACCAACAAAACTAACCAGGACCCGAGTGTTTTGCTGTCTTGCTCTCCACTCAACTTGCCTTATGACCCATGATTGATCAGTAGATTCATGTTGTCTTTGTGCTAGGATGTATGCCTGACCTTGTCCATAAATTCATCTCAAGAAGCATTATTATCTTCTAACTTTACACTTATATTTCTTTCACCTCTGAGGTAATTTCTCCTGAATTATTTACATTTCACCAGCATGGTAACCAACATACAACTCTACTCTGCTTAATCATCCATAATTCCTGTGAACTTGTGCTGACCCTTTAGTTTAAATGGTTCAGACTGAATTCAGCCTGGTAAATGAATGAATGTAATGGGGAATTTTTATTTGAATGATTTACAACGTAGTGAAAACTAGATGTGTAATGATGTCTGCTTGATGTATGCAAATATTCATCATGGGAACCAATTTCAGTAAGTAGTGTAAATTCTTCTCAATATCATGACATTTATTGTTTATAGGTCATTCAAATTTTGGTATGATGATCACACAAAACTGTCATCAAACAAATTTCAAATTCTTGGTATACATTAATTTAATTTTCCATTCCCAATTCTATCCCAAGTCCCTCTTTATTCCTCTATCACTACAACAGTATAAGTGAAATCAGACCAAAAACACACATCAAATAAATGCATGGATAATTGGAGACACTTTTTTGAAACTGTAACATGTATGTAATATATTTGAGGCTTTGGTCTTAATTGACACCAAAGCAGATATACAAAGATTTTTTTATCACAAGATTATTGATGTCTTCAGATGGAATTACTGGATATATCAGCTATTGTTATAATAACAAACAAGCAGAATTTGATGATGTAACAGACCTGACAATTTATGTAGAACACTTAAATGAAAATTGTGCTAGACTAATCAAAAGGAGAGTGCATTGCTTCTCCGATATCTGTGGAATTGAACCCTGGACAGTGCATCCCTCACAGCCTGGTGGACCTGCTTGTTCCTCAGGGTGTAGATAACAGGGTTCAGAATGGGTGTCACTACCGTGTTCACAAGAGCAGCCTCTCTGTTGGTGTCCAGCCTGCTTGTCTGCTTTGGCTTCATGTATATAAATACACAGCTGCCATACATCAGAGAGAGGACGATGAGATGAGAGGAACAGGTAGAAAAAGCTCTCTGCCGCTCCCTGGCTGAGGGGAGACGCACTATGGTGACTACTATATTGCTGTATGCAAAGATGGCTACCATGAAGGTAGTAAAAAGCACAATTACAGCAAGGTTAAAAAACAGTATTTCAATAGTCCTGGTTTCTGAACAGGAGAGGTTAGCCAGTGGTCCAAAATCACAGAAAAAGTGAGGAATAACGTTGGGGCCACAGTAAAATGAATGGGAAAGCTTCACAAGTGGACCAGCCATGAAGAGGATTCCCAAAACTAAACAGACAGTAACAAGACAGAAGCACATCCTTGGGCTCATGATGGTTGGATAATGTAGAGGTTTGCAGATGGCCAGATACCGGTCCAGGGACAACACAGCCATAAGGAAAAAAACAGTTGCCCCCAGGAAAAGAAAGACAAAGGCCTGTGTGAAGCAGGCCACAAAGGAAATTGTTTGCCTCCCTGACAGAAAGATGGTGAGCATCTTGGGGATAACAGTAGTTATAAAACAACACTCCACAAAGGAGAACGAGCTGAGGAAGAAGTACATGGGCGTGTGTAATCGATGGTCCTCACAGGTGATGGCAATTATGAGCAGGTTGCCCATGACAGAAGCTAAGTAGGCCAGCAAGTGCACTAGGAAGAAGAGGATCCTCAGGTGCTCGGGCACGGGGAACCCCTCGAGGATAAACTCCCAGACGGCTGTCCCATTCCTGGTTTCCTCTGCTGTCAGCCATTCCATCTCTTCAGTCTGTCTCTGAGGGGCTTGGCAAAACCATGACTGAAGGTGGAGAACTGTGTGTTCCTAAAACTGTAAATGATATGGGAAGACAATCAGACTTGGTAAACAGGTCATCCAATGTGTCACTTTGTCCATTGTTAGGGAAAAATAACTGATTACTACTGTGAATGCATTTTTATTGTCTGTGCCTGAAAATGCTAACTGTAGAAGAACTGCATGTGCTACACACACTCATTAGCGAGAAAGTCACTCACCAATGTTGGTCATTTTCCCATGTGGTTTGCTGCCTATTGAAATCAAGGTTTATCTATTTAGTCATGGTACATATTTCTAGGGAAAGCATATTGAAGGAACATAGATCCAGATAAATATTGCAAAGGAAAACCTACAACTTGAAAGTCAACCTGAATCTGTGGGTGTAGCTCAGGGGTGGTGCGCCTACCTAACAAGTGTGACGCTATTAATTCCCAGGGATACTAAATGTAAGAAAACAAAACAAGCCAGACAAACCAAGAATTCAGTCCTAGGCACTAGAGAGATGGCTCAGCAGTTATGGGCATTAGTTATTCATAAGGAGGACCTGGGGTGAGTTCCAAGAATGTACACAACTCATCATCAGTAACCCCAGATTTAGGGGATCTAGCTCTCTTTTCTGACCTCAGAGGGCACCAGGCATGCAGGTTGTGTGCATACTCACATGCAAGCAAAATACTCAGTTCACACAAAATAACAAATCTTCAAAGGATTTTAAGTCAGAAGCCATTAATCCCACAAAATATATTCCTTCATCATGCCTTAGCATTTGTTTCCATGTTTGGCCATATTATTAATAGCAAAAAAAAAAAAACCCTGTAGTTCTATACTACAAAGTGGATTATCTTAGAAAGCCCACACAATTAACTCTATCTGGATGGTTAAAGCTCATGTCTGGCTGCTTTCATCTAGAGCCCCAGACAGACTGTGAAAATTAAGACTCCAAGAACCATATAAAAACCAAAAGTGGTGAAGAGCAACTGTAACTCCAGCATCAGACAGGGCAAAGACAGGCGGGTCCCAGGAACCCACTGGTTAGACTAGCCAGCCTGGTTGAAACAAGGAGCTACACATGCAGGAAGATACTGTAGCTCAAAAAATAGTGATGAGAGGGGTACCCACAATCAACTTCTGCTACTACACACACATCTGTAGTTAAATACTCTTTCCCTGTAAATGGACAAAGTCTGTATGTGACCCTCTGTCACTCTGGTCAACTAGCATCCATCTATGGTCTCAGACCTAGCTGTCTGACTTAGAACAACCAAAAGCTCTCTTATCACACCTGTAGTGAAAACTGATTTAAGGAAAAAACACTGCCATTTACAGAAAGCAAATAGTATGCTGCTCCGATCCCACTGAGACCATAGCCTTGCCAAGAGCAGCTCACAGCAACCGAAACTCTGCCCTCTGCTCTTTTCATTCTAAGGGGAAAAGTCAACACATTGGTGCCAGCAGCTGAAATGTATATAAATCAATAAATGTATATGGCTCCATTCTAGACATTCACAATTTTTCCAGAGGTAAATTCAACATCTGCCAGTTATTCTTCTCCAATCAATTCACAGCCTAAGAACTGCATTAAACCAAGCATATCTCAGTGGAAATCTTGAGTGGTAACTATGGAAAAACAAGTACACACATTCCCTCACTGTTCAATGAGAATAGGCAAGTGAATTCATCTGGAATTCCAAAAAAGCACTGGTGAGTCTCCAGGTCTCCACACCCCATCCTGCTACCTTACAAATGCCAGCATCCACAAGAAACTCCACTGCTAGGAACATAGTACAGTCAGGGTCGAAGCCAGGAGACTCTTCACTCAATCCGGCATATATAGATATCTTCAACATTGATACTACTTCTTTCAAATGCTTTCCAAGGCACTGAATTTCTCAATCTTACCACCACCACTGAAGCAAGCATGTTCCCAGACTGAGAAGGAGACTTGAACCACCAGGAGCAGACATGACTTTGTACTCCTGGACTGTCTCTTGATACTAATCAGGACATACCAGGTCCAGTGGGCGGCAACAAGAAACACTAATTATCATTAGAGGGTGGAACAAAGCCCTCACAGACCTGTGTCACTCTAGGATCCCTCATGATTGGTAATTGAACAGTGTTGTGAATGGAATATCACTTGATTGATGATAGTAATAGTGAGCTTACATAAAGAATTATTATATCTGCTAACACATAATGATTAGTAAGTATACCGGTTGCCCTTTCATTGTGTATAAAAATATAATATGAGCTTCCAATTATCTTCTTGAAAATATTTTAAAGTGGAGTACATATAATATCTCAAGTTTCATAATTTTCCAAATTGCGTAATATTGGGGTTATTTTGGATTTTTAAAGTCATGTTTCATTTACATTTCAAATGACATCCCCCTTCCCTGTTACCTCTCCACAAACCCACCATCCCATTCCCCCCTTTTCCCCTCGACTTTGCCTCTGTAAGGTTGCTCCTCCACTCACTCACCCACTCCTGCCTCACATCTATAGTATCCCCCTCCATGGGACCAAGGGTCTCCCCTCCCAATGATGTCAGATAAGGCCAACCTCTGCCACATATGTATCTTGAGTTATGGACCACTCCATATGTACTCTTTGGTTGGAGGTTTAATCCTTGTGAGCTCTGGGTGGTCCAGTTAGTTGATATTGTTCTTCCTACGGAGTTGCAATCCCCCCCACCTCCTTCAGTCCTTCCCCTAGCTCTTCCATTGGGATCTCTGGTACTCACTCCAATGGATGGCTGTTAGAATCTGCATCTGTATCTGTCAGATGCTGGTAAAACCTCTCAGGAACAGCCATACCAGGCTACTGTCAGCAAGTGCTTCTTGTCATCAGCAATAGTGTTGGGGTTTAGTGTCTGCAGATGGGTGGGGATGTCTCTAGATGGCTATTCCTTCAGTATCAGTTCCAGATTTTGTCTCTGTCTTTCCTTTGGACAGGAACATTTCTGGGTTAAAGGTTTTGAGATGGGTGGGTGACTACTTCCCTCAATCGGGTGTCTTGCTTATCTACTGAAGGTGGTCTCTACAGGTTCAATCTTCCCTGTGTTGGGTATTTCAGTTGAAGGCATGCCTGCTGGGTCCTGGGAGCCTCTTGCTTCCCTGGCATCTGAAACTTTATAGTGACTACCCCCAGTTACACATCCCCCACTACTACATATTTCTATTCAATTTCCTGACCCTCTGTATTTCTGTCCCTTCCAACTTCTGATCCTCCCCCCTTTTCCCTCCCCCTTCCCACTCCCTCCTAGATCCTTCACTCTCTCTACCTCCTGTGATTATTTTGCTCCATGTTTGTTGTATGTTGGATTGAAACATCCACACTTTGGTCTTCCTTCTTCTCAAGCTCCATATAGTGTTGATTGTACCATGGGTATTCTGAGCTTTTAGGCTTATATCCACTTATCAGTGAGTGCATACCATATGTGCTCTTTTGTGTCTGGGTTATCTCACTCAGGATGATATTTACTAGTTCCATCCATGTGTCTGTGCCTTTTATGAAGTCATTGTTTTTAATAGCTGAATAGTACTTCATTGGGTAAATGTACCACATTTTCTGTATTCATTCTTCTGTTGAGGGACATCTGGGTTCTTCCCACCTTCTGGCTATTACAAATAAGGCTACAATAAACATAGTGGAGTATGTGTCCTTGTTATAAGTTGGAGCATCTTTTGGGCATATGCCCAGGAAGGGTATAGCTGAGTCTTCAGGTCAAAAGATTTCCAATTTTCTGAGGAACCACTAGATTGATTTCCAAAGTGGTTTTACCAGCTTGCAGTTCCACCAGCAATAGAGGAGTTCCTCTTTTTCCCCATCCTCTCTAGCATCTGCCATCACCTGAGTTTTTGATCTTAGCCATTCTAATTGGTCGTTTTGATAACCCATGGATAAGCATATCCTTGATGACTAAGAATGTCGAACATTTCTGTAAGTGCTTCTCAGCCATTTGAGATTTCCCCAGTTGAGAATGCTTTGTTTAGCTCTAAACCCCATTTTTTTCATAGGGTTATTTTGTTTTCTGGACTCTAACTTCTTGAGTTCTTTGTATATTTTGGATATTATCCTCTATTGGATATAGGGTTGTTAAATCTTTTTCCAACCTATGGGTTGCTATTTTGTCTATTGACAGTGTCCTTCACATTACAGAGGCTTTGCAATATAATGACATCCCATTTATAGATTGTTTATCTTAGAGCATGAGCCATTGGTGTTCAATTCAGGAAATTATTCCCTGTGCCAATGTGTTCAAGGCTCTTTCCCACTTTCGCTTTTATTAGTTTCAGTGTATCAGGCTTTATATGGAGGTCTTTTGTCCACTTGGACCTGAGCTTTATATAAGGAGATAATAATTTAATCAATTTGCATTTTTCTACATGCTGACTGCCAGCACCATTTGTTGAAAATGCTGTCTTTTTACTACCAGATGGATTTGGTTTCTTTGTCAAAGGTCAAGTGACCATAGTTCTATGGGTTTATTTCTGGGTCTTCAATTCTATTCCATTGATCTGCCTGCCTGTCTCTGTCCCCAAACCATGTGGTTTTTATCACTATTACTCTGTAGTACCGTTTGAGGTCAGGGATGGTGATTCCCCCAGTAGTTCTCTTATTGTAAGTATAGCTTTTGCCACACTGGGTGTTTTTTGTTGTTGTTATTTCAAATGAATTTAATAATTATTCTTTCTATCTCTGTGAAGAATTGAGTTGGAGTCTTGATGGAGATTGCATTGAATTTGTAGATTGCTTTTGGTAAGATGGCCATTTTTACTATGTTGTTAATCCTGCCAATCCATGAGGATGGAATATCTTTCTATCTTCTGAGGTCTTCTTTGATTTCATTCTTCAAAGACTTGAAGTTCTTGTCATACAGATCTTTCACTTGCTTGGTTAATGTCTCACCAGGATATTTTATATTATTTGTGACTATTGTGAAGGGTGTCGTTTCCCTAATTTCTTTCTTAGCCCATTTATCCTTTGAATAGAGGAATAATTCTGATTTGTTTGAGTTAATTTTAACCTAGCCACTTTGCTGAAGTTGTTTATCAGCTGTAGAAATTCTCTGGTGGAATTTTTGAGGTCGCTTATGTATACTATCATATCATCTGCAAATACTGATATCTTGACTTCCTCCTTTAAAATTTTTATCCCTTTAATCTCCTTTTGTTGTCTAGTTGCTCTGGCTACAATGTTGAGCACTATATTGAATAGATATTAGGAGAGTGGGCAGCCCAACTCTAGGGTATCCTAAGATAGGATTTTAGGTCACTTGACTTGTTCCTGATCTTAGTGGGATTGCCTCAAGTTTCTCTCCATTCACTTTGATGTTGACTATTGTTTTTATTATGTTTACATATGGACCTTTAATTCCTGATCTTTCCAATACTTTTAACATGAAGGGGTGTTGTATTTTGTCAAAGACTTTTTTAGCATCTAGTGAGATGATCATGGGTTTTTTTTCTTTGAGTTTATTTATGTAGTGGATTACATTGATGGATTTCCATATGCTGCATCATCCCTTCATCCCTGGAATGAAGCCTACTTGACCATGGTGAGTGATCACTTTTATGTGTTCTTGGATTCGGTTTGTGAGAATTTTTTGAGTATTTTTTGCATTGATATTCATAAGGGAAGTTGATCTGAAGGTCTCTTTGTTTGTTGGGTCTTTATATTGCTTAGTTACCAGCATAACTGTGGCTTCATAGAACCACTGGGTAGTCTTCCTACTTTTTTATATTTGGCATAATAGTTAACAAAGTATTGGTATTGTGTCTTATTGATAGACCTCAACAATAAAATGGTCCTAGGCTGTTTTTTTGGGGGGGGGGTCATAATTTAATGACTGCTTCTATTTCCTTAGGACTTATGTTACTGTTTAGATCATTTATCTGAACCTGATTTAACTTTGTTACCTGGTACCTGTGTAGAAAATCATCCATTTCATCTAAATTTTCCAATTATGTTGAGCATAGGCTTTTGTAGTAAGATCTGATGATTTTTTAAAAATTTCTTCAGTTTCTGTTATGTCTAGCTTTTCATTTCTGATTTTGTTAATTTGGATACTGTCTCGGTGCCCTCTGGTTAGTCTGGCTAAGGATTTATCTATCTTGTTGATTTTCTCAAAGAACCAGCTCTTGGTTTGGTTGATCCTTTGTATAGGACTCTTTGTTTTACTTGGTTGATTTCAGACCTGAGTTTAATTTTTTCCTGCCATGTACTCCTCTTGGACATATTTGCTTCTTTTTGTTCTAGCTTTCACATGTGCTATTAAGCTGTTAGTGTATGACCTCTCCACTTTTCCTCTTACCACTGCTTTCATTGTGTCCCATGAGATTTAGTATGTTGTGCCTTCATCTTCATTAAATTCTAAAAAGTCTTTGATTTTTCTCTTTATTTCATCTGTGACCAAATTATTGAATGAAGAGTTATTCATGTTCCATGTGTATACAGGCTTTCTGTTGTTCTTATTGTTATTGAAGACCAGCCTTAGTGGTCCAGACCAGCTAAAAAAGTAGATGATAAAGTAGATGGTGATCTGATAGGATGCATGGTATCATTCTAATCTTCTTATATCTGTTGAGAATTGATTTGTATCCAATTATACGGTCAATTTTGGAGAAAGTATAATGAGGTGCCGAGAAGATATATTCTTTTGTTTTATGATGAAATGTTCTGCAGATATCTATTAAATATCAGAACCATTTGGTTCATAACTTCTGTTAGTTTACTATGTCCTTATTTAGTTTCTGTTTTCATGATTTGTCTGTTGGTAAGAGAGAGGCATTGAAGTTTCTCACTATTATTGTGTAAGGCTCAATGAGTGATTTCAGCTTTAGTAATGTTTCTTTTACAAATATGGGTGCCCTTGCATTTGAAGCACAGATGTTCAGAATTGAGAGTTCATCTTGGTGGATTTTGGCTTTGATGAGCATGAAGTTTCCTTCCCCATCTTTGTGATAAGGTTTGGTTGATTACGTATTTTATTGAATATTAGAATGGTTTGTTCCTTGGGACCACGTGCTTAGAAAAATTTTTCCAGCCTTTTACTTTGAGGAAGTATATGACTTTGTTACTGAGGTATGTTTGTCTGGGTCCTGTTTATGTATCCATTCTATTAGCCTATGACTTTATATTTATATTAGAGAATTGAAGCCATTGATGTGGAAAAATATTATGTGCCCATGATTGTTACTTACTGTTATTTTTCTTGTTAGAGGTGGAATTATGTTTGTGTGGTTCTCTTCTTTTGGGTTTGTTGTGAGAAAATTAATGTTTTGCTTTTTCTTGGGTGTGGTTTCCCTCTTTGTGTTGGAGTTTTCCTTCTAGTATCCTCTGTAGAACTAGAATAGTGGGAAAATATTGTTTAAATTTGGTTTTCTCATGGAATATTTTGGTTTCTCCATCTGTGGTAATTGAGAGTTTTGTGGGAATTAGTAGCATGTGCTGGCACTTTTGTTCTCCTGTGGTATGTAGGATGTCTGCCCAAGATCTGGCTATTAGAGTCTCTGTTGAGAAGTCTGGTGTAATTCTGATAGGTCTGCTCCATATGTAACTTGAACTTTTCCCCTTACATCTTTTAATATTTTTTTCTCTGTTCTGTGCATTTTGGTGTGTTGATTATTATGTGATGGGAGGAATTTCTTTTTCTGTTCCAATCTGTTTGGTGTTCTGTAGGTTTCTTGAATGCGTATTAGCATCTCTTTCTCTAGATTAGGGAAGTTTTCTTCTATAATTTTGTTGAAGATCTTTACTGGCCCTTTGAGTTGGGAATCTTTGCTCCCTTCTATACTTATTATTCTTAGGTTTGGTGTTTTCATTGTGTCCTGAATTTCTATAATGTTTTAGTAGCCTTTTGCTTTATTTTTTTAATTTTTTAAAATTTTATTCGATATATTTTTATTTACATTTCAAATGATTTCCCCTTTTCTGGTCCCCCACTCCCCGAAAGTCACATAAGCCCCCTTCCCTCCCTCTGTTCTCCCACCCATCCCTTCCCACTTCCCTGTTCTGGTTTTGTCTTATACTGCTACACTGAGTCTTTCCAGAACCAGGGACCACTCCTCCGTTCTTCTTGTACCTCATTTGATGTGTGGATTATGTTTTGGGTATTCCAGTTTTCCAGGCTAATATCCACTTATTAGTAAGTGCATACCATGATTGATCTTTTGAGACTGGGTTACCTCACTTAGTATGATGTTCTCCAGCTCCATCCATTTGCCTAAGAATTTCATGAATTCATTGTTTCTAATGGCTGAATAGTACTCCATTGTGTATATATACCACATTTTTTTGCATCCATTCTTCTGTTGAGGGATACCTGGGTTCTTCCCAGTTTCTGGCTATTATAAATAGGGCTGCTATGAACATAGTGGAGCATATATCCTTATTACATGCTGGGGAATCCTCTAGGTATATGCCCAGGAGTGGTATAGCAGGATCTTCGGAAGTGACATGCCCAGTTTTCTGAGGAACCGCCAGACTGATTTCCAGAGTGGTTGTACTAATTTGCAACCCCACCAGCAGTGGAGGAGTGTTCCTCTTTCTCCACATCCTCGCCAACACCTGCTGTCTCCTGAGTTTTTAATCTTAGCCATTCTGACTGGTGTAAGGTGAAATCTCAGGGTTGTTTTGATTTGCATTTCCCTGATGACTAGTGAAGTTGAGCATTTTTTAAGATGTTTCTCTGCCATCTGAAGTTCTTCAGGTGAGAATTCTTTGTTTAACTCTGTACCCCATTTTTAATAGGGTTATTTGGTTCTGGGGTCTAACTTCTTGAGTTCTTTGTATATATTGGATATTAGCCCTCTATCTGATGTAATGTTAGTGAAGATCTTTTCCCAATTTGTTGGTTACCGATTTGTCCTTTTGATGGTGTCCTTTGCTTTACAGATCAAACTAAATGGAGAGAAACTTAAAGCAATCCCACTAAAATCAGGGACTAGACAGGGCTGCCCACTTTCTCCTTATCTTTTCAATATTGTACTTGAGGTACTAGCTAGGGCAATTAGATAACATATGGAGGTCAAAGGGATACAAATTGGAAAGGAAGAAGTCAAACTATCATTATTTGCAGATGATATGATAGTCTACCTAAGTGACCCAAAAAAACTCCACTAGAGAACTCCTACAGCTGATAAATAACTTCAGCAAAGTGGCAGGTTATAAAATCAACTCAAGCAAATCAGTAGCCTTCTTATACTCAAAGGATAAGCAGGCTGAGAAAGAAATTAGGGAACTGACACCCTTCACAATAGCCACAAACAGTATAAAGTACCTTGGGGTGACTCTTACCAAACATGTGAAAGATGTATGACAAGAACTTCAAGACTCTGAAGAAGGAAATAGAGGAAGACCTCAAAAAATGGAAAAACCTTCCATGCTCATGGATTGGCAGGATTAATATAGTTAAAATGGCCATTTTGCCAAAAGCAATATACAGATTCAATGCAATACCGATCAAAATCCCAACTCAATTCTTCATAGAGTTAGAAAGAGCAATTCTCAAATTCATCTGGAATAACAAAAAACCCAGGATAGCTAAAACTATTCTCAACAACAAAAGAAATTCTGGGGGAATTAGTATCCCTGACCTCAAGCAATATTACTGAGCAATAGTGTTAAAAACTGCATGGTATTGGTACAGTGACCGGCAGGCAGATCAATGGAATAGGATTGAAGATCCAGAAATGAACCCACACACCTATGGCCACTTGATCCTCGACAAAAGGACAGAAAACATCCAATGGAAAAAAGATAACCTTTTCAACAAATGGTGCTGGTTCAACTGGAGGTCAGCATGCAGAAGAATGCAAACTGATCCATCCGTCTCGTCTCCTTGTACTAAGCTCAACTCCAAATGGATCAAGGACCTCCACATAAAGCCAGACACTCTAAAGCTAATAGAAAAGAAACTGGGGAAGACCCTTGAGGACATCGGTACAAGGGGAAAGTTCCTGAACAGAACACCAATAGCTTATGCTCTAATATCAAGAATTGACAAATGGGACCTCATAAAATTACAAAGTTTCTGTAAAGCCTTTTGCTTTTTTTGTTTTTGCTAATTTTCATTAATTACAGTTTTGTCAATGTCTTCTATGGTATCTTCTATGCCTGAGAGTCTCACTTCTATTTCTTGTGTTCTGTTGGTAATACTTGCATCTGTGAATCCTGCTCTCTTTCCTAGGTTTCCCATCTCACTTTGTGTTTTCATTAATCTTTCTATTTCTATTTTTAGATCCTAGACAGTTGTGTTCAATTCCTTCCACTGTTTTATTGTGTTTTCCTATATTTCTTTAAGAGATTTATGTGTTTCCTCTTTAAGGAAGGCTTCTACTTGTTTACCTGTGCTCTCCTGTATTTCTTTAAGGGAGTTATTTATGTCATGCTTAAAGTACTTTATCATTTTCATGAGATAGGATTTTAGATCTGAATCTTGCTTTTCAGGTGTGCTGGAGAATCCAGGGCATGCTGTGGTGGGAGAACTGAGTTCTGATGTTGGAAAGTAGCACTGGTTTCTCTTGCTTACGTTTTTTGGGCTTGCCTCTCTACGTCTGGTTATATATGGTTTTAAGTGGACTTGCTGTCTCTGACTGGAGCCTGCCCTCCCTGTGAGACTGTGATACTGGTGTGTCTGAAATCCTTGAGGTCAAGCTATTTCTAGGTGTGGATGGGTTGTGGGGAGGCTGCAGCACATGATATGCTCCAGGTGCAGTTGCAAACCAGGAGGAAAATGTGCTTCTGGAAAAGTGGGGCTTCCTGTGTCACCTGGAACCCAGGGGTCCCAGTTAGGCCAAGTATTGGGATGGGGTTGGGGCCTCACCTGTTATCCTGGATGTATCAGAACTCCTAGGTGTCAAGCTGCCTTTGGATGTTGATAGAGTGGGAGTGGTTCCCCATAATATTGTTAATGTAGGAGTGAAAGATCAAATGAAGTTAGTTAACACCACACATGCCTATAATCCTTGCATTCAAAAGACTAAGTTAGCAAATTCCTGTGAGTTTGAGGCTAGTCTCCAATTCACAATGAGTACCATGCCAACCAGAACTGAAGAACTAAATAGCATGACTTGACCTATTTTTTTTAATCACATAAAGAATTGGATCCCTGAGCCACTACATAAGTCAGGTTTTTCTACAGAAAGACAAGTAATAGAATGAACACATGGTACAAAGAGAATTCACTAGATTGGCTTACACAATATGTTTAAGTGGTCAAGCAATGGCTGGCAAGTCAAACACTGCAGAGGCTGAGAACACAGTTCTCAGTCCACCATGCATGCTGCCTTTGCAGTTCTAATTTGGTGCTGAAAGCCTGGATTAATTCCTGGAGACCTGCTGGTCTTCAGTCTGCATTGGAAGGCTGATGGAGCTGAGTTCTGATGTCAACTCAGTTGTTCAACAACAGAGTTGATGCTCTTACCAGCAATAAGTGAAGGAAATCAGGCAAAAGAACTGTTTTTCCTTTATTCTTCTTTATATATTGGATCCACCAAGAAGATGCTATGGGCTCTTGGGAAGGATCTTAGTCTCACAGTTAAACCAGTAAATATTCCCACAGAGTTACTAAGAGGTACATATCTTAATTGATTCCTGTTGTCAAGTTAACCACAAGTCCACCTTTGCCACCATAACATCCAATACAATATTATGTCATGAGTAGCTTCCAAAGGAACACAATAACATCATACTTACACCTAAGATAACACAAATATTGCATTGCGCTGACTAGGTTTACTTCAATTTAACACCAGTCATTTTGGAAGACGGAACCCCAACTGTGAAAATGCCC
Organism: Apodemus sylvaticus; assembly: GCF_947179515.1. Lineage (NCBI taxonomy): Eukaryota > Metazoa > Chordata > Mammalia > Rodentia > Muridae > Apodemus > Apodemus sylvaticus. The sequence goes on along the minus strand of NC_067473.1, from coordinate 148,243,108 downwards.
CCACCAGATTGACCTATTGGTGGTCCTGGGGACTATAAAGATAAGGGCTGAGCAACGCAGTAAACAACACTCCTCCATGGCTTCTATTTCAGTTCCTGCCTCTAGGTTCCTGCCCTACTTTCCTCCATGATGAACCATTAGCTGGATGTAGAAGACAAACACATCCTTTCCTTCACAGATTGCAGCTCGCCATGGAATTTTATCTAAAAACAATAGAAACTGTAACTAAGACAAGAATTAGCACTAGAAGCAGTGTAATGATTGTGACAGTCCTGAACATGTATTTTGGGGAGTATTGTGGAAGGATTGGAATATTTTACCTTTAATTTTTTCAAAACCTATTTTAATGATTGTTCTTAAGTGCTTTAACCTCCCTTGTAGCCCACTACCCACTAGAGGTAGTGGGGAAGAAAGAATATGGTGGAAGTGGACCTGGTTGGAAAGGGTTTTTTGGAGCAACTCTCATCTATGTTGTCTGGAAATCTATAGTTCAGTTCACAGGATAACAGTGGCCACTCAATCCAATCACAAATATTTCCTAGATACACCAGCAGTCCAGATTATTAGAGTGGGGTTATCAGTAGTGGTGGCATGATCTAGCAGAGACAGCTGGTCTTCAGTCTCAGCTTGAGTCAGCAAGAGGGACCAAGAGAAACACCAGGAGAAGTTCTTGGCTAAGATAAAATACTCAGGTGACAGCACATGTTGGCAAGGATGTGAAGAAAGAAGAACACTCATCCATTGCTAGTGGGATTGCAAAATGGTACAAACTCTCTGGAAATTAATATGGAGGTTCCTCAGATAACTGGAAATAAATCTACCTGAAGACCTAGGTATACCATGCTTGGGAATATATATTATACATACATATATATATACCTATACCTATACCTATACCTATACCTATACCTATACATATGTGTGTGTGTGTGTGTGTGTGTGTGTATCCAAAAGATATGCCATCATACCACAGGGGAACATGCTCCACTATATTCATAAAGGCCTTGTCTTTGATAGCCAGAAGCTGGAAAAAACCCGGGTGTCCCACAATGGAATAATGGATACAGAAAATATGGTTCATTTACACATAGAATCCTACTCAGCTGCTAACAACAAGGACATCATGAGTTTGGCAAACAAATGAACAGAACTAGAAAATATCCTGAGTGAGGTAACTCAGACCCAGCAGGACATTCATGGTATGTACTTACTAATACATAGATATTAGCCAAAAAATACAGAATGCCAAGGATACAATCCACAGAACTCAAGAAGGTTAACAAGTCATAGGTCCCAAGTGAGGATGCCTCAATCTCACTTGGGAGGGAGCAGAAAGCAATCATGAGGAGAGCAGAGGGAGGAAAGGACCTGCATGGGAGAGGGGACAGGGAAGGGAAGGGGGAAACATGATCAGGTATTTGGGAGGAAACAGGACTGGGTCCCTGAGGGCCAGCAGAAAGAATGGAAACTTTGGGAGGTAGGAGGGTGGGGGTCCCTTTAGAATGTCCCTGAGACCTGAGAGATGAGAGACTCTCAGGACTCAAATGGAGGGACCCTGGATGAGGTACTTTACAGTGGGGAGGGGGAATTTGTAGAGTCCATCTCATGGAAGGATAGGACATCAAGTGGAGGGATGGAGTTGCCATCCCACAAACATCCCACAGTCAAAAGCTCTAACCCAGAACTGTTTCTGTCTGAAGGAACTTCAGGGACAAAAGTGGAGAAGAGCCTGAGAGAAAGGAGGTCTAGTGTCAGGTCCACTTTGGGCTGTAGCAGAAGGGGAGGCCCCTGGACCTTCCACTGTTACTGATGGCTGTGGTGTGCTTGCAGACAGGAGCCTAGCATGTCTGCCCTCCAAGAAGATCAACAAGCAGCTGGAAGAGTCAGATGCAGATACTAGCACCCAATCAATGGTGGGAAGCTGGGGACATCTGTGGTTGAACTGGAGATAAGCTGGAAGAAGCTGGGATGGAAAGCAGCCCCATGGGAGGATCAGCAGTCTCAACTGACCATCTCCCCACCCCCTCAATCTCTTAGACACTATTTCACCAACCAGTGGGTATAATAGTAATCCATCAGGAATTATTTTAAGTGATGACATATCAAAATAATAATAATAGGTTCTCCTCTACAGAGGGTAGTTATGCCAGACTCTTATCTTGTTTTCTCTGTCTTGACTTTTGAAGAGAAGTTTCTAAATCAAACCAGAAAGTGGCCAGGCACTTCCATGACACTTGAGCCAGTTGATTTGCAGACCCCAAAACACATACAGCAGAGGACATTCTGATCTGGTCTCAGAGAGAGAAGATATACCTGACCCTCAAGAGACTTGTGGTCCCAGAGAGTGGGGAGGATCGGTAGGGAGTGGGGACATCCTCTTGGAGATGTGGGAGAGGAGTTATGGGATGGGAAGCAGTCAGAGGGCAGACCAGGAGGCAGATGAAAACTGGACTGTAAAAAAAGATTAAAGAACAAAAATAAAAATAAAAAAGATAAAAAAGAAAGAAAGAAAAGGTCCTATGGAAACCTATTACTAAATATTCAGACCACATTATGATCATTATACAAAGAATGAGAGTTATAGTGTGCTCAACAATGGATGGGATGTCTATATCAAACCCCTCCTCTTATGGTTCATGGACCATCATGTAAGAGGGTTTGGAAAGATTGTTCAGGCCCGAGATGGTGGGTGACTACAAAGTATCTTCTGGACACAGCGGGGCGATTGTCTATATGAACTCACAGGGGCTGTGACCTGCACAAGATCAAACAAGGCAAAATCCCAGCAAGAAGAGGGGAAGTGAGCATGTAGTGCCATCTGTAGCTGAGGAGAGATTGGCAATGTATAGCTGCAGGAGGAGGGAAACTCAGTTCTTCTTAAGTATGTGATAGGTCATGGTAGGATAGCTGTGCTCCATTACAGGCTCTGCTGTGCCAGGGAAGTGTTAGTGATCATCACCAAAACCACACACAGGAGCTTATCTGATGCAACTCACAGCAGGGTCTTAATTCTATCCTAACTAGCTCGCCCCTGCCCCACAACACATCACCTTCACAAGAATGATTTTGTTGGTGGGTGGGCCCTGAATGTCTATCAGAGCAAGACTTTATACTAAGCAGCAAACAGGGAGTATATGTGCAAGCATAGAATTGGAAAGCTACTGTGGCCTTTAACACAACTGCCTGGTGCTGGCAGTCACATCACAAATTTAGCTTCTGCTCTGCTCTGCTCTGCCTCACATTGGTAGTCCTTAGGCAGGGAGTGGATGTGCAACCTTGCAGTGCAGGTTTGTTGGGGAGATAACGTGGAGGCATTGTTCTTGTTGAGGGTGTAACCTGGAAATGCTGGTCTTGTTGGAGAGTAGTCTAGAGACTGGAGCTAGGCTCTGGTTTTGTTTGGTGTTGGGGGTGGAGCAACTTGGAAACTAATGCTAGGAACCAGACTGTTACTTTACCTTAGTTCAAACTTAGGTCAGGTTCCCTAAACTGGAGTCTAAATTTGAAAGATTTGGCATCTCAGCTCCACATCCAAGAGCATTTGGACATAACAAATGAATTTAGAACAAGAGAAAAGAGTAATTTATCTTTATCACAAGGCAATCCAAATAGCATGAATCAAAACACAAAACATCCTTTGATGTTCTTCAATGAAGTGAAACAACAAAGTATCTCCACAGTTTTCAAACGTACAGAGTTTCTTCCTAGTGTGGCATATTATTTATTATGGAAATTTGTAAAGTAAATGAAAACTTTCTCACATTGCACATTTAAAAGATTTCTTTTCCTGAATTTTACTGAGTGGTTATAGTAGTTACTTTTCTCTTTGGTGTGATGAATATTTGACAAAAGAAATGTATAGAATGAAGGCTTTATTTTGACTTGCATATGATACAAGGCCTATCAGGTTATGGAAGGCAGGTCGGCAGGCCATGAGGCAGCTGGTTCGGCATCTGATTTGGAAAGCAGAAGAAGATGAATGATTGTGGTCTGTTCACTTTCTCTGGACCCTTTGAACAGGTTCAGATGCAGAAGGTTGGGAATCCTGACCTGCTAAAGTCTCAAGGCATTCACACCCTCATAACAGACAAAGCAGGACCCAGAGACCACATTTTTCTTGTTTGTCTGATTTCCAGTCCTGGAGATCCAATCCAGAGCCTCACAATCATCTACTGCTAAGCTGAGCTCTAGGCCTCTCACCTTGGTGCTTGCATTAAGCATGCAGACTGCATAAGGAAATATGGGAACCTAGGATTGTCTACATGTTGCTTATAGAGAGTTTATGCTGTATATGACAGAGCCATAGGCTGTGCCCTCCATCCAGACTTGACATATGTGGTTAGCTACCAAACCAAACTGGTTTCTACCACGTGAATTGAGAACCTTATCTTTGCTCCTGTGACTGAGAGGACAGGTGCAGCCAAGAACGCAGGGAACAACCGAGTGTCAGAACAGTTGGGACTCGGTCCTCCAGGGCCCCACATGCACCCAGGTGCTGGGCAGTGCCACAGCACTCTGTGACAGGGGAGAGCCAGGGAGAAGTCAAACTATCACTATTTGCAGATGATATGATTGTATACTTAAGTGACCCCAAAATTCCACCAGAGAAGGTGATAAACACCTTCAGCAAAGTGACTGGATGTAAAACTAATTCAAACAAATCAACAGCCTTCTATACTCAAAGGATAAAGAGGCTAAGAAAGAAATCAGGAAATGACACCTTTCACAATAGTCGAAAATAATATTGCATACCTTGGTGTGACTCTAACTTAGCAAGTGAAAGATCTGTATGACGAGAACTTCAAGTCTCTGAAGAAAGAAATTGAAAAAGATCTCAGATGATGGAAAGATCTCCCATGCTCATGGATTGGCAGGGTTAATATAGTAGAATTTGCCATTGTGCTTAAAGCAATCTACAGATTCATTGCAACCCCCATCAAATTTCCAACTCAATTCTTCATAGAGTTAGAAAAAGCAATTTCCAAATTTATCTGGAATAACAAAAAATCCAGGATAGCAAAAACTATTCTCAACAATAAAAGAACTTCTGGCAGAATCACTATTCCTGACCTCAAGCTATATTACAGAACAATAGTGATAAAAAAATGCATGGTATTGGTACAGAGACAGGCAGGAAGATAAATGGAATACAACTGAAGACCCAAAAATGAACCCTTACACCTGTGGTCACTTGATCTTTGACAAAGGAGCTAAAACCTTACAGTGGAAAAAAGACAGCATTTTCAACAAATGGTGCTGGGTCAACTGGGAGTCAACAAGTAGAAGGATGCAAATTGATCAATTCTTATCTCCCTGTACAAAGCTCAAGTCCAAATGGATAAAGAACCTCCAGATAAAACCAGATACACTGAATCTAATGGAAGAAATATTGGAGAAGAACATGGAGCACATGGGCACAAGGGAAATTTTCCTGAATAGCACACCTATAGCTTATGCTCTAAGATCAAGGATTGACAAATAGGACCTCATAAAATTGCAAAGCTTCTGTAAGGCAAAGGACACTGTCAATAGGACAAAATGGCAACCAACAGATTGGGAAAAGATCTTTACCAATCCTACATCTGATAGAGGGCTAACATCCAAGATATACAAAGAGCTCAAGAAGTTAGACTCTAGAGAACCAAATAACCCTATTAATAATGGCATACAGAGCTAAACAAAGAATTCTTAACTGAGGAATAGCAAATGGCTCAGAAACACCTAAAGGAATGTCTAACCTCCTTAATCATCAGGGAAAGGAAATCAAAGCAATCCTGAGATTCCACCTCACAACAGTCAGAATGGCCAAGATCAAAAACTCTGGGGACAGCAAATGCTGGGGAGGATGTGGCAAAAGAGGAACACTCCTCCATTCCTGATGGGACTGCAAGCTGGTAGAGCCACTCTGGAAATCAGTTTGGCGGTTCCTCAGAAAATTGGACATAGCACTACCTGAGGACCCAGGTATACAACTCCTGGGTATATACCCAGCAGATGCTCCAACATGTAATAAGGACACATACTCCATGATGTTCATAGCAGCCTTATTTATAAAAGCCAGAAGTTGGAAACAACCCAGATGTCTCTCAACAGAGGAATGGATACAGAAAATGTGGTACATTTACCCAATGGAGTACTACTCAGCTATTAAAAACAATGAATTAATGAAATCCTTAGGCAAATGGATGGAGCCAAATATCATCCTGAGTGAGGTAACCCTATCACAACAGAACTCACACAGGATGCACTCGCTGATAGATGCATATTAGCCCAAACGCTCAGAATACCAAAGATAGAACTCACAGACCACAAGAAGCTCAAGAAGAAGTAAGGCCAAAGTGTGGCTACTTTGATCCTTATTGGAAAGTGGATCAAAATACCCATGGCTCACAGCCAACCAATAGAATGAGCATAGGGTCCCCAGTGGAGCAGCTAGAGAAAGGACCCAATGAGCTGAAGAGGTTTGCAGTCCTGCAGGAGGAACAATGCTATGTACCAACCAATGCCCCCAGAGCTCCCAGGAACTAAACCACCAACCAAAGAGAACACATGGAGGGACCCATGGCTCCAGCTTCACATGTAGTAGAAGACAAACATTTCAGACATCAATGTGAGGATAGAACACTGGTGCACTGGGAAGGCTCAATTCCCCAGAATAGGGTAATGCAAGTCAGGAAATGGGGAGGGGTTGTCAATGAGCAGGAGGAGGGGAGATGGGATAGGGGATTTTCTTTCTTTTTTTTTTTTTATTTTTATTTTGAAATAGTTTCATAAATATATTCTTTTTTATTATTCGATATAATTTATTTACATTTCAAATGATTTCCCCTTTTCTAGCCCCCCCACTCCCCGAAAGTCCCGCAAGCCCCCTTCTCTTCCCCTGTCCTCCCACCCACCCCTTCCCACTTCCCCGTTCTGGTTTTGCTGAATACTGTTTCACTGAGTCTTTCCAGAACCAGGGGCCACTCCTCCTTTCTTCTTGTACCTCATTTGATGTGTGGATTATGTTTTGGGTATTCCAGTTTTCTAGGTTAATATCCACTTATTAGTGAGTGCATACCATGATTCACCTTTTGAGTCTGGGTTACCTCACTTAGTATGATATTCTCTAGCTCCATCCATTTGCCTAAGAATTTCATGAATTCATTGTTTCTAATGGCTGAATAGTACTCCATTGTGTAGATATACCACATTTTTGCATCCACTCTTCTGTTGAGGGATACCTGGGTTCTTTCCAGCATCTGGCAATTACAAATAGGGCTGCTATGAACATAGTAGAACATGTATCCTTATTACATGGTGGGGAGTCTTCTGGGTATATGCCCAGGAGTGGTATAGCAGGGGGATAGGGGATTTTCAGAGGGGTAAAGCAGAAATGGAATACCATTTGAAAGTTAAATAAAGCAAGTATCTAATAAAAAAAGAAAAAGAAATAAAAATCAAGAAAAAAAAAGATTGAGAACCTTCAGAGAATAAGAACCTGTAGTTGGGGAATGATGAGCTTAATCAGTGACAGAAGACAGAGAAACAGGTGGAATGGAAAGTCTGTCCTTTCTTCTCTATGGCTTCTTCTGATCGGTGGCAAAGAATAACACTTCATGGAAGGAATTGTTATATCCGGCCTGTGGGAAGATGTCACTGGTTCCTAAGAAATGATCCACAAACTCGGGCGGCGGCGGCGGTAGCGGCAGTGCAGCAGTGGCTGGTCCAGCTGAAGGGCTATCAGCAGTGGAACCAAGGCAAAACAAGGTCCAGTTAGTCCCTGCGCCCACGACCACTGACTTCTCTGGCCAGCCGGGCTACAAGCAGCTGAGGATTTGCGGTGCCTTTTGCTGCACGGAAGCCACATCAGAACTCTGCCTCCCGCCAGTCAGGAGAGGCTCACCTCCATCTTGGTTTCAGACTCCAGAGAGATCGGACAGACTGAGGTACACAAACATAACCCGAGGCCAACATCGTGAGGGTCTGAGCCCGACGGGTGTTGGCCTGCACCCAGGCCCTGGAGGTTTTTTTGCCCTGGCCGGCGCGCGCGCATTCATTTTGCCTACAAGACGCCAGAGAGCTCTGGCGGGCAGAGCCAGCTAACAAGCATAGCCAGGGGCTAACAAAGCAGGGGTCTAGGCCCCAACAGGCCCTGGACTGACCCCAAGAACTGGGCGGCTTGGTGGGCCATCTGTGTGTCAACCCGCCTAGGAGGTTGTTAGCCCAGCAGACTCTCCTGGCGCTTTTGGGGAGCGCAAGCTCGCACGCCCGACATCCTGGTCAACTGGCGGACCCCGTTGACAGTCATAGCCCAAGGGGAACTTTGCTCGGACCTTGGCCTCTCAGGCTTTTGCCTGGACCCAGGGCCTGGGCGGCCAGGCTAACCTTGTGTGCGCCAGCCCGGTTGGGGGATCAGCTGCCCAGCAGAGTGATCAGCACGCAGGGGAGGTCCAGGCAGCATACACCATCTGCGCTCCCTGGGGGTGCACACGGGCTCCATCTGGTTCACAGACAATCTGGGGCAAAGCACACTAGAGCTGCAAGGGCACCCAAGAGGAGGACAGCACATCAGCAATCTGAAACCCAGCCATATAGTGTTGCAGTAATAGCCCCAGAGCCCCTCAGGAGGCCCAAACACCAGCCAGGGACAAGACCAACTAACTCCAGAGAACAAGATAGCAAAGGGCAAATGCAGGAACGCTACTAACAGAAATCTAGGCAATATGGCAGCATCTGAACCAAACTCTCCAACATCAGCAAGTCCTGGTTATACCAACACACCAGAGAAACAAGATTTGGATTTAAAATCACTGAACATGATGCTGCTAGAAGAACACAAAAAGGACATAAATGAATCTCTTAAAGAAATACAGGGGAACATGAATAAGCTAGAAACCCGTATAATGGAAACAGAAAAATCACTTAAAGAAATGCAGGAGAATAAAGCTCAAGAGATAGAAGCCAATAAAGAAGAAATGCAAAAAAAAATTAAAGAAATGCAGGAGAACTTGAGTCAAGAGGCAGAAGTCATGAAAGAGGAAACACAAAAATCTCTTAAAGAATTACAGGAAAACACAAACAAACAAATGATAGAACTGAGCAAAACCATCCTGGATCTAAAAACAGAAGTAGAAACAACTAAAAAATCACAAAGGGAGACAACTTTGGAGATAGAAAACCTTGAGAAGAAATCAGGGGCCATAGATGCAAATATAAACAACAGAATACAAGAGATGGAAGAGAGAATTTCAGATGCCGAAGATACCATAGAAACATTGACTCAACAGTCAAAGAAAATGCAAAATGCAAAAAGCTTGTACCCCAGAACATGCGGGAAATCCAGGATACAATGAGAAGACCAAACCTAAGGATTATAGGTATAGATGAAAGTGAAGATTTACAACTGAAAGGGCCAGCAAATATCTTTAACAAAATTATGGAAGAAAACTTTCCCAACTTAAAGAGAGAGATACCTATGAACATACAAGAAGCCTACAGAACTCCAAACAGACTGGATCTGAGCAGAAATACCTCTCGCCACATAATAATTAAAACCCCAAATGCACAAAACAAAGAAAGAATATTAAAGGCAGTAAGAGAAAAAGGCCAAGTAACATATAAAGGAAGACCTATCAGAATCACACCAGACTTCTCACCAGAGACCATGAAAGCTAGAAGATCCTGGGCAGATCTCATGCAGACTCTAAGAGAACACAAATGTCAGGCAAGACTACTATACCCAGCAAAACTCTCAATCACAATAGATGGAGAAACCAAGACATTCCATGACAAAACCAAATTTACACAATATCTTTCCACAAACCCAGCTCTACAAAGAATAATAGGAGGAAAACTCCAATACAAGGAGGGAAACTACACCCTGGAAAAAGTAAGATAGTAACCTTCCTTCATCAAACCCAAAAGAAGATAATCACTCAAATATAAAAATAACATCAAAAATGACAAGAAGTAATAATCTCTATTCCTTAATATCTCTTAACATCAATGGACTCAATTCCCCAATAAAAAGACATAGACTAACAGACTGGATAACGAAACAGGACCCTACATTTTGCTGCATACAGGAAACACACCTAAATGTCAAAGACAAAAACTACCTTAGAGTAAAAGGCTGGAAGACAATTTTACAAGCCAATGGTCTCAGGAAACGAGCTGGAGTAGCCATTCTAATATCAGATAAAATTGACTTTCAACCTAAAGTCATCAAAAGAGACACCGAGGGACACTTCTTGCTGGTCAAAGGGAAAATCCACCAAGAAGAACTTTCAATTCTGAACATCTATGCGCCAAATGCAAGGGCACCCTCATTTGTAAAAGAAACTTTGCTAAAGCTCAAAGCACACATTGCACCTAACACAATAATTGTGGGGGACTTCAACACTCCACTCTCCTAAATGAACCGATCAGGAAAACAAAAACTAAACAGGGACACACTAAAACTAATTGAAGCTTTGGACCAATTGGATTTGACTGATATTTATAGAACATTTCACCCTAAAGCAAAAGAATATACCTTTTTCTCAGCACCTCATGGTACCTTCCCCAAAATCGACCATATAATTGGTCACAAGACAGACCTCAACAAATACAAGAAGATCGAACTAATCCCATGCCTCCTATCAGATCACTATGGTGTAAGAGTGGTTTTCAATAGCAACAAAAACAACAGAAAGCCCACATACACATGGAGGCTGAACAATACTCTACTCAATGACACCTTGGCCAAAGAAGAAATAAAGAAAGAAATCAGAGACTTTTTAGAATTTAATGAAAATGAAGGCACAACATACCCAAATCTTTGGGACACAATGAAAGCAGTGCTAAGAGGAAAACTCATAGCCCTGAGTGCCTCCAAAAAGAAAATAGAGAGACCATATACCAGCAGCTTAATGACACACCTGAAAGCCCTGGAACAAAAAGAAGCCATTTCACCCAGGAGGAGTAGAAGACAGGAAATCATCAAACTCAGGGCTGAAATCAATCAAGTGGAAACAAAGAGAACCATACAAAGAATCAACGAGTCCAGGAGCTGATTCTTTGAGAAAATCAACAAGATAGATAAACCCTTAGCCAGACTGACCAAAGGGCACAGAGAAAGTATCCAAATTAACAAAATTAGAAATGAAAAGGGAGATATTACAACAGAAACTGAGGAAATCCAAAAAATCATCAGATCCTATTACAAAAGCCTATACTCAACACAACTGGAGAATCTGGAGGAAATGGACAAATTCCTAGACAGATACCAAATACCAAAATTAAATCAGGACCAAATAGATCATCTAAACAGTCCCGTAACCCCTAAAGAAATAGAAGGGGTCATAGAAAGTCTTCCAACCAAAAAAAGCACAGGACCAGAAGGTTTCAGTGCAGAATTCTATCAGACCTTCAAAGAAGACCTAACACCAATACTCTTCAAACTATTCTACAAAATAGAAACAGAAGGAACCCTACCCAATTCCTTCTACGAAGCCACAATTACGCTGATACCAAAACCACACAAAGATCCAACAAAGAAAGAAAACTTCAGACCAATCTCCCTTATGAACATCGATGCAAAAATACTCAATAAAATTCTTGCCAACCAAATCCAAGAACACATCAAAACGATCATCCACCATGATCAAGTAGGCTTTATCCCAGGGATGCAGGGTTGGTTCAATATACGGAAATCCATCAATGCAATCCACTACATAAACAAACTCAAAGAAAAAAACCACATGGTCATTTCATTGGATGCCGAAAAAGCATTTGACAAAATTCAGCATCCTTTCATGCTTAAAGTCTTGGAAAGAACAGAAATTCAAGGCCCATACCTAAACATCGTTAAAGCAACATACAGCAGACCTGTAGACAGCATCAAACTAAATGGAGAGAAACTTGAAGCAATCCCACTAAAATCCGGGACTAGACAGGGCTGCCCCCTTTCTCCTTATCTTTTCAATATTTTACTTGAGGTACTAGCTCGGGCAATTCGACAACATAAGGAGGTCAAAGGGATACAAATTGGAAAGGAAGAAGTCAAACTATCATTTGCAGATGACATGATAGTCTACCTAAGTGACCCCAAAAAAACTCCACTAGAGAACTCCTACAGCTGATAAACAACTTCAGGAGGTCAAAGGGATACAAATTGGAAAGGAAGAAGTCAAACTATCATTTGCAGATGACATGATAGTCTACCTAAGTGACCCAAAAAACTCCACTAGAGAACTCCTACAGCTGATAAACAACTTCAGTAAAGTAGCAGGTTATAAAATCAACTCAAGCAAATCAGTGGCCTTCCTATATTCAAAGGATAAGCAGGCTGAGAAAGAAATTAGGGAAATGACCCCCTTCACAATAGCCACAAACAGTATAAAGTACCTTGGGGTGACTCTTACCAAACATGTGAAAGATCTGTAAGACAAGAACTTCAAGACTCTGAAGAAGGAAATGGAAGAAAACCTCAAAAAATGGGAAAACCTCCCATGCTCATGGATCGACAGGATCAATATAGTTAAATTGGCCATTTTGACAAAAGCAATATACAGATTCAATGCAATACCCATCAAAATCCCAACTCAATTCTTCACAGAGTTAGAAAGAGCAATTATCAAATTCATCTGGAATAACAAAAAACCCAGGATAGCTAAAACTACTCTCAGCAACAAAAGAAAGTCTGGGGGAATCAGTATCCCTGACCTCAAGCAATACTACAGAGCAATAGTGTTAAAAACTGCATGATATTGGTACAGTGACAGGCAGGCAGATCAATGGAACAGGATTGAAGATCCAGAAATGAACCCACACACCTATGGCCACTTGATCCTCGACAAAGAGGCTGAAAACATCCAATGGAAAAAAGATAGCCTTTTCAACAAATGGTGCTGGTTCAACTGGAGGTCAGCATGCAGAAGAATGCGAATTGATCCATCCTTGTCTCCTTGTACTAAGCTCAAATCCAAATGGATCAAGGACCTCCACATAAATCCAGACCCTCTGAAGCTAATAGAAAAGAAACTGTGGAAGACTCTTGAGGACATCAGTATAGGGAGAAAGTTTCTGAACAGAACACCAATAGCATATGCTCTAAGATCAAGAACTGACTAATGGGACCTCATAAAATTACAAAGTTTCTGTAAGGCAAAGGACACCATCAAAAGGACAAATCGGCAACCAACAAACTGGGAAAAGATCTTCACCAATCCTACATCAGATAGAGGGCTAATATCCAATATATATAAAGAACTCAAGAAGTTAGACTCCAGAAAACCAAACAACCCTATTAAAAAATGGGGTACACAGTTAAACAAAGAATTCTCACCTGAAGAACTTCGGATGGCAGAGAAACACCTTAAAAAATGCTCAACTTCATTAGTCATTAGGGAAATGCAAATCAAAACAACCCTAAGATTTCACCTTACACCAGTCAGAATGGCTAAGATTAAAAATTCAGGAGACAGCAGGTGTTGGCTAGGATGTGGAGAAAGAGGAACACTCCTCCACTGCTGGTGGGGTTGCAAATTGGTACAACCACTCTGGAAATCAGTCTGGCAATTCCTCCGAAAACTGGGCACCTCACTTCCAGAAAATCCTGCTATACCACTCCTGGGCATGTACCCAAAAGATTCCCCAGCATGTAATAAGGATACATGTTCAACTATGTTCATAGCAGTCCTATTTATAATTGCCAGAAGTTGGAAAGAACCCAGGTATCCCTCAACATAAGAGTGGATGCAAAAAAAATGTGGTATATCTACACAATGGAGTACTATTCAGCCATTAGAAACAATGAATTCATGAAATTCTTAGGCAAATGGATGGAGCTGGAGAATATCATACTAAGTGAGGTAACCCAGACTCAAAAGATGAATCATGGTATGCACTCACTAATAAGTGGATATTAACCTAGAAACCTGGAATACCCAAAACATAATCCACACATCAAATGAGGTACAAGAAGAACGGAGGAGTGGCCCCTTGTTCTGAAAAGACTCAGTGAAGCAGTATAGAGCAAAATCAGAACAGGGAAGTTGGAATGGTTGGGTGGGAAAACAGGGGGAGGGAAGGGGACTGATGGGACTTTCGGGGAGTGGGGGTCCAGAAAAGGGGAAATCATTTGAAATGCAAATAAATATATCAATAAATTTAAAAAAATAGAAAAAAATTTAAAGCATATAATAAAGTAGAAAAAAGAAAAAAGAAATAAAAAATAAAGAAAAAAAGAAAAGATCCACAAAGAATGAAGTCTTTGCCATTGGGGCTATTGGAGGAAAAGACACAGATATTCTTGCAACACAAGGAAAAAAGGTTAAGACATCTCAGCAGACAGAAAAAGGTTTAAGCAACAAGATAAAGTGGAGGCCAAAACACAGTTCAACTGCAAAGAGGGGAAAGCATGGTCTGAACACAAATGGACCTGTTTGAGTTTGTAGAACAGGAAAACCATGTTCAGATTGAAAGAGGAGGAGGAGGAGCTCTGTGAAGGACTAAGAAGAGGCTGAGAATCTCTCTCTCCAGGGAACCTTCCCCTTTGGTGTCTCTTGGAAAGAGAAGATGGCATTCATCACCCTGCAAATACTGAGCTGCCCAAGACTCAGCTGTGGCTTCAGAAACCACTGGATAAGGTCTCTCATTTGCCTCCCTCATTGCCCCTCTCCACAGATCATTTCAGAGAGTTCATTGTGGTCCCATACAACTTAACCCCATTAACCCAGGCAGCCATTGGGTTTGTAACCAGGGAGTGCAATATGCAGTTTTCCACAACTACAATGGTCCTTAGTGGATGCTCACAAAGAATGATGCTTTATTACAAACAATACTTGGTATCTTTGTCAGTTGTTTCACTCAATCCCAAGTTGATCTTTGTCTTTATTATGCTTAGAAGGAAACTAGAGTTCAAATTGTCTCCCTGCTTCTGCTACAAGATCAAGGCTCTTTTCACATTCTTTTCTTCCTCTCTGACCTGGGATGACAAGATTGCTTGGCACTTGAGAGGCATCACTAATTTATGCCTGTATTTGTAGTGTTAAATACCTGTTTAATTGGGATACATGCTTGCTCTGTGTGTGTGTGTGTGTGTGTGAGAGAGAGAGAGAGAGAGAGAGAGAGAGAGAGAGACATGTATATATGTATATTGCATATGTCTCAGATATCTGCTTTGTCAAATTTCTGTTAATATTCATGTTAATGCTCTCAATGTTTATCAAAACATTCATTTAAAATCTATTGTAAATATAGAGATTAGAAAAATTATCAAAGACTAAGGTAGAAAAATAATAAATAGTCTTCATGGCATGCTGAAAATCTATTAGTATACTGAGTCATCAGAAGTTGTTGACAAAGTCATGTTTATTGAAAGTCTTGGAGGTCACTGAAAACATCAAAATTATATCAGGATGTTATCATTCCATCATGGAGATTTGATTTAGCCCATAAGACTCTACATATAAATGTCATAGTCAACTACAAGTCATCTAATTCTCAAATTTAAGGTCTAATATCAGTTTACTTCTGAGAAAGGATCATTAGAATATGCAGGAAGACTGACTCAAAGACAGCTTAGCCCTCCTAAATCAAAAACCAACTTCTATTTTTAGCTTCCATGTGATCTAGCAAAGATATATGGTTTTGTTTATTCCCATAGATACAGCTAAATAGTCATATTTTTCCTGTCACCATTACCAAAAGAATGGACTTTGCCACAACGGTTTCTAACACAAAGAACAGATTCAAGCTCTCTCTACATTGATAGAAATTTGTCCAACTTTATTCAGAAATGACAGAAAGTTTTCTTCCTACTGTGCTTTGTTGCAGCTAACTCCTATAACTGTCCCCATTCCAAGACAAATGATGGGGCTCACAATTCAAAAGCCAAGTCAAGAGGTGAGAAATCTTGGATATTTATCCAGGTGCCTAAGCCACATATCACATAATAAAGATGGAGTATTTACAGGTAAGGCCAGAGGGGGGAACAGAAATTTTGTGTCTAATGATAGTGGGAGGAAAAAGGAATGCAGAAACAATAGCTCACATTAACATCAAAAACTGGTTTAGAAGCTTAAAGGGATCCACAGAAAAGAATTGGAGGAAAATAGAAGTGCGTTTCTTGGAGACCTGAGGTCTCCTGAAGCAATTCTCAGGTCAAGCAATGCTCAAAATGCTGTGGGGTCCACACATGCCACTAAAGTCTGTCAAAGGCTCACACAAATTCTAAGTGAAAATTCCACATGACTGCTGTAATCCAAAGAAAAGAAAGATATCTTCATACAGCTGTCAGACTAAAGCTATCGGGGTATTTTTGTCCTCAAGACAGTTTTTGTTTCTATAACAATAAGGTACTGCATCTTGTTGCGATCAGGCTCAGAGAGCCCGTTTCTCAGGCTCAGAGTTGTGTGAGCTCACCTGCATGCATACACTTCCATTAGTCAGTGACATGCTCGTTGGCTAGCCAATCCACCACAAAACCTGGAGCCCAAGAAAAGAGATTTGGGAATCACATTTTAATTTTAATTTCTGAGGAAAGGGAAAAATTTCCTGAGAGCTGTTTTGACTTCCTTGTTTCTCAAAGTATAGATCAGAGGGTTGAGGGTGGGGCTCAGCATGGCATACAGTGCGCCAACCAATTTGCTCTTCTCTGCGTTATAGCTGGACACAGGGCTTATGTAGGCATAGAAAACAGCAGTGTAATACATGCACACCACAATGAGATGGGAAGAGCAGGTAGAGAAGGCTTTCTTCTTCCCTTCTGAAGTCCGCATCTTCAGGATGCTGGAAATGATGAAGCCGTAGGACACAATGGTCATCAGGAAGTTCAATATGCCATAAAAGGCATCAGCCAGAACAATCATGACACTGTTCACATAGGTGGAGCTACAGGAGAGAAGCAGCAGAGGAGGCACCTCACAGAAGAAATGTGAAATGACATTGGGACCACAGAAATTCAAGCGTGTCATCAGTCCTGTGTGAATGGCTGTGTTGAAAGCACAGAGAGCCCACACCCCAGCAGCCAACATGATACAGAATGTTTTGCTCATCATGGTGCTATAATGCAGAGGATGGCAGATGGCTGCATAGCGGTCGTAGGCCATGACAGTGAGGAGGAGCAACTCTGAGGAAAGAGACCATGTAAGGAAATAGAGCTGAGCCATGCAGCCACCATAGGAGATGGGGTTCCTCTTTGACACCAGACCCTTCAGGGCCTTGGGTACAATGGAGGATGTACAGATGATGTCCATAGTAGCCAAATTGAACAAGAAAAAATACATAGGGGTGTGGAGCCCAGGGTTACAAGTGATAGCCAAGACAATAAGGACATTACCTGTGAGGGCCACACAGTAGAGAGAGAGGAAACCGATAAATAAGGGGAGCTGGTACTGCGGGTGCTCAGAGAAGCCCTGGAGGATGAATTCTGTTACCAGTGTCTGGTTTCTCATCATCCTTGACTGAGGATATCAGAGACTAGGAGATGATTATGGAACAACATTTTCATAAGCTTTCAGGGCTAAAAAAAGAAAAGTGAAAAAATTTTTAAGAACAGCCATTGCCATGATTCCTTCCCTGACAATATGGAATGAATGAGTGACAGCATACAGCTGCTTTACTGGGATACACTACGACAAACACTCCTCTGCCACATAAACAAAGTTCATCAAAAATAACCTCATGTCACCAATTAAGCTCATTAATTCTCAGTCAACCTCAAAGAAATGCAAATTAAAGCAAAGATCTACTCTGTCATCCATGACTTGATCAACTAAGGAAGTTGATCGACTTAGCATTCTCAAGGCACCAACAAACAAGGAAAAGGATTGTGGAATAAGGTCCAACATTGTTCCAGGCATTCATATATATTTGGACACAGGCACATGAGTATCTGCACACACAATTCACCAGAATACACGCACGCTCACTTGTACACACACACACGTAACTTTTCCATTTGAACAATACTTTATTTCTGGAAAATATTCTTGGGCAAATAACATTTAAAAATATTTTCTCAGAGCAAAATTATTTAGATACAATGCTACCTGTTCTCTTTTAAATGAACTTATCATTATATATCAGTGTGGTGCTAGATACTTTCAAAATGTTGACAGCCTCTTACTGATTCCTTTTAAGTACAGTGAAGATGTAAAAATAATACACACAATCATTAAGATTTAAAACACAAAATACTTACTAAAGGGGCATTGATGTTCATATCTGGAGACAAAAACGACCTATGCATAATAGGTCAAGATGGTTTTCATTTCATTGCTTTTGCTAATGTGTTTTCTGATTTCTCTAGAATAGCTTTGCTGAAAGTCAGGTGTATCAGATAAGCTCCTTCTCATAATTCAGTGAGTCCTCAATGCTGACAGCACAAATACTCCCATACAGTACTTCTCAAAGTTTCCTCTTCAGTAGACTCTTCTGACTTGTCTTAACTCTCAAAGCTACAGACAACCACAGCCACAGCCACAGGCACAGCCACAGCCACAGCCACAGCCACAGCCACAGCCACAGCCACAGCCACAGCCACAGCCACAGCCACAGCCACAGCCACAGCCACAGCCACAGCTACCACCATTGCCACGGCCATGGCCACAGCCACAAATGCAGCCAGAGCCAGCTCTCTGCAAATGCACTAGATCATATCAGGTTTTGTGGGACAGCAGTTCCTACAACTTCCTCAGCCACGAGGTCCTCCTCTTCCTCCTCAAAAGCCAAATGGCTCACCTGCTCCTCTTTCCAAACATCACCTCCCTGGTGAGAAATGGCCACTTTCCCTTTTATGAACCCTCAGGACTGAATACTGGCTTTTGTCCTAGAGTCCAGTGCAGACACTGTGGACATGATTAAAGAGCTGGTTCTCTGACAGTGGTCCAAGTGCCCATGTGTGATTTTGTCCCAGATGCTATGCCTGACACTCAACAACTTTTGTTATTTCAATGCTAAAGAACATCTAGCCCAAAGACCAATGAGGGTAAGCACAGTTTGATTGTACAGGCTCTGCACACTGTGGCTGTAGAGGAAGCCAGAGTGTGTACCACATTTGCAATTTCCATCTTCTCAACCCCTTACTCATTAAAAGAAGAATAGTTTGTTTTAAACTAAGAATTCATTTTTTCACCACACTTCTAGAAATGCATTTGCCTCCAAAATATTAAAGTCTTACACAAAATGTCTAAGCACCAGCTTCAGTCAAGTCATATTGCTCTTCTGTCAGGTGACAAGTGTCCTGTGAGCAGAACAGCATGGCATCACAATGACTTACAGCAACAGGCTGACGTAGGACAGAGCCTGTGCTGGCCGGCATGCTGGCCTTGAAACTCACTACCTTCCTGAGATCTGAGGATCAGGTTGCCCCAATCATTTGCATGAATGAAATAAACACAATATGCCTGTTGCACTGAGTACATTATGTTTGAGAACAAAAGACTGAACAGAATTCCTTTTATCAATTTATTTAGATCAAGAGAAATATATGATATTATGTGTTCATCACCGCCACCCAGAGGATAAACTGTTCATCAGCAAGGGAGACAAAAAAGCTAGGACTGAGAAACTGAGTCAAGGTGAAAAAGGAGCATTGCTGGCTTTGATCGTCTGCTGCAAGGTGTCTGCACGCTCCCCTGAAATTATACACACTGACTCTTCCAGCCATTGTGTTCCCTCCACAGCAAACACTACAGACTGACCAGACTGTGTTGTCACGGCTACACCCTAAGACACCAGCACCTCCATTCCCTCCACTCACAGAGCAGTAGAGCGCGTCATTCCTCTCCCATTCCTGAGCAAAGAAAGCAGCACTGAGCAGCACACAGGAAAGATGGAGCCTGACTCTCTCCTCAGGTCCAGGGTGAGGGCATGAAAATGTAAGCAAGCCTCTGAGGAATGAAGGGTCTTTATGGGATCGAGTAGCTTCAACTAGTCCCCTTAAACTAAAGGAGCAGATTCCCTGCAGAGAACTGCCCACTGCAGGTGACTGTTTTTAAGACAGGTGGACAGTGTCCTGGTCCAGCTAGCCAACAGGGAGGCAAGGAATGGGGATGCCAAGAAAATCCATGAGAATGACCATGAGGTCCACTCATCAGTCTCTTCTCCTGGAAGGCACAGACTAGCTCTCCTGAGAGGATTCTAGAATAGTGGTGGCTTCAGCTGTTGTCAAGCCTCAGAATTATCAGGGAGGCTGTGAATGGAAGAAGCAAGATTTCTGATATCAGCTGTGCGATTTACACTCCTGCTGCCCTCACACACCACATTGATCGCACAGGGGTATCTCACCCACATGCCAGATCCTCTAGTGGTTAAGACACCTAGAAAATAAACACACATTGTGGATTTCATCACTTCAAAACACAACTGCACTCATAATCTCTGAAGTTCAAATTTACCTTTCTTTTTCCCTGATGGTGGGATGAATTCTATGTAGTACACAAATTATTTTTAGTACAATTGTATTTTAGTTTCACAAATAACACATTAATGTCTTATGATAATTAAGAGTGAAGAATTTACTAATCCTAATTTTGAAATCTCTGTAGGGGCTCGGGGGTTTAGAAATACTATATAACTCATTTAATATATATTATTTCATATGAAAAAATATAGTCCTACTTTAAGCATATATAAAGAAACGAAAACTAAAAATCAGAACATACTAAACTTTCAAGTATTCAGCTTTAAATTAAAATGTCTTTGTCTTACCCATCTTAAATCGCTCTAAATGACTTGCCCTAATCATGGAGCTATAGTGGAAAAAGCTATTATTGGGTCCCAAGCTTTTGGAAGGCAGTCCAGAATTTTTTGTTGTGTAATTCCAAACTATATAGAGCCTAACAAATGTTAAAGCAGAGTCAAGAAACTAAGATTCATCTGTCAACCATGGCATGGGTACTTTAGTGGCTGTGCTGTGGCATACAAACTTAGCCACATTAGCATCTCATCTGCATCACTGCCACATTTGTGCATCAAACAGTACAGGAGTGGTTTTAGGTAAGGTGGACAGTGCAGGGAGACATATGTCCATGTCCACTGGTGCTCTGGAACTAACTACACACAGCTAAGAAAGCACAGCTGTGTCTGTGCCACTCACTATGTCAAGCAGGCAGGGTACAAGTCAAGCTATCCCCACTGCATAATGTCACCGCGTGGAACAAACAGTTCTTGAAATACTCGCCGTTACCTTGAAAAACTTCCCCCTTGTGCAGCAAATGCAATGCATGGATGACTGTGTCTCTGTCAATCACAGCTGGGGACATGGTTAAACTGAGTTCCTGAGCAGGCAGATGAAGATTTTTGTCCTCCTATTTAAGTTTATATTGCCAAGACATCTAGGCGCATCTTTAGTAATATTTGTCCCTGTCCACGGGAAACACTTGGGAGGTGTTCACATCCATTCCTTTAAATGGACCCAGAAGGAGCAATTAAATTAAATCCCTCTTTGCTGGGATTTGGCTGTCATAGGTGGACACACACATGCCATCTGGGCTTCAAGCCAAATGTGTGGAACAGAAGATAAGCCCCGGTGGGAGATGTCAGGACCTCTGCACTCTCCCAGCTCAGAGCATTGAGGTGAGGGAAGACCCAGGCTCAGATACACAGAATAATGCATTCACACCTAGGAATTTGGATTTATTTTTTCTCCATCTGAATACAATTGTTCAATATAATAACAGTCAATTTTATCCACTTTCTAAAAATTGAAGAATTCTATTCTTTTTTTATTCGATATATTCTTTATTTACATTTCAAATGATATCCCCTTTCCTGGATCCCCCTCCCAGAAAGTCCCACAAGCCCTCCTCCCTCCTCCTGTTCCCCAATCAACACCTTCCTGCTTCCCTGTACTGGTATTCCCCTACACTGCTGCACTGAGCCTTTCCAGGACCAGAGGCCTCTCCTTCCTTCTTCTTGGGCATCATTTTTTTCTGAAGATTTTCTTTTTTTTTCTTTATTGATATCTTTTTTATTCACATTTCAAATGATTTCCCCTTTTCTGGGTCCCCACTCCCCGCAAGTCCCATAAGCCCTCTTCCCTCCCCCTGTTCCTCTATCTTCCCACTTCCCTGTTCTGGTATTCCCCTATACTGTTGCACTAAGTCTTTCCAGAACCAGGGGCCACTCCTCCGTTCTTTATGGACCTCATTTAATATGTGGATTATGTCTTGGGTATTCAAAGTTTCTAGGCTAATATCCACTTATCAGTGAGTGCATACCATGATTGATCTTTTCAGATTGGGTTACCTCACTTAGTATGATGTTCTCCAGCTCCATCCATTTGTCTAAGAATTTCATGAATTCATTGTTTCTAATGGCTGAATAGTAATTGTGTAAATAGACCACATTTTTTGTATCCATTCCTACCTTGAGGGACACCTGGGTTCTTTCCAGCTTCTGGCTACTACAAATAGGGCTGCTATGAACATAGTGGAGCATGTGTCCTTATTGCATGCTGAAGAATCCTCTGGGTATACGCCCAGGACTGGTATGGCAGGGTCCTCAGGAAGTGACATGCCCAGTTTTCTGAGGAACCGCCAGACTGATTTCCAAAATGGTTGCACCATCTTGCAATCCCACCAGCAGTGGAGGAGTGTTCCTCTTTCTCCACATCCTCACCAACACCTGCATTCTCCTGAGTTTTTTACCTTAGCCATTCTGACAGGTGTGAGGTGAAATCTCAGAGTTGTTTTGATTTGCATTTCCCTAATGATTAATGATGTTGAACATTTCTTAAGGTGTTTCTCAGCCCTCCAAAGTTCTTCATGTGAAAATTCTTTGTTTAGCTCCATACCCCACTTTTTAATGGGGTTATTTGGTTCTCTAGGTTCTAACTTCATGAGTTCTTTGTATATATTAGATATTAGCTCTCTGTCGGATTTAGGGTTGGTGAAGATCCTTTCCCAATCTGTTGGTTGATGTTTTGTCCTTTTGACGGTGTCCTTTGCCTTACAGAAACTTTGTAGTTTTATGAGGTCCCATTTGTCAATTCTTGATCTTAGAGCGTAAGCTTTTGGTGTTCTATTCAGGAACTTTTCCCCTGTGCCCATGTCCTCAAGGGTCTTCCCCAGTTTCTTTTCTATTAGTTTCAGTGTGTCAGGTTTTATGTGGAGGTCCTTGATCCATTTGAAGTTGAGCTTAGTACAAGGAGATAAGAATAGATCGATTCGCATTCTTCTGCATGCTGACCTCCAATTGAACCAGCACCATTTGTTGAAAAGACTATCTTTTTTCCACTGGATGCTTTCAGCTCCTTTGTCGAAGATCAAGTGACCATAGGTGTTTTGGTTCATTTCTGGGTCTTCAATCCTATTCCATTGTTCCGCTTGCCTGACATTGTACCAATACCATGCAGTTTTTATCACTATTGCTCTGTAGTAAAGTTTGAAGTCTGGGATACTGAATCCCCCTGAAGTTCTTTTACTGTTGAGAATAGTTTTGGCTATCCTGGTTTTTTTGTTATTCCAGATGAATTTGAGAATTGCTCTTTCTAGCTCTATGAAGAACTGGGTTGGGATTTTTATGGGGATATCTTTGAATCTGTAGATTGCCTTTGGCAAGATGGCCATTTTAACTATATTAATCTTGCCAATCCACGAGCATGGAAGATTTTTCCATTTTCTGAGATCTTCTTGATTTCCTTCTTCAGAGATCTGAAGTTCTTGTCAAATAGATCTTTCACTTGCTTGGTTAGAGTCACCCCAAGATACTTTATGCTGTTTGTAGCTATTGTGAAGGGTGTCATTTCCCTAATTTCTTTCTCATTCTGCTAATCCTTTGAGTATATAAAGGCTACTGATTTGCTTGCATTGATTTTGTAGCCAGCCACTTTGTTGAAATTGTTTACCGGCTGTAGGAGTTCTCTA
Source organism: Apodemus sylvaticus (assembly GCF_947179515.1). NCBI lineage: Eukaryota > Metazoa > Chordata > Mammalia > Rodentia > Muridae > Apodemus > Apodemus sylvaticus. The sequence continues at coordinate 148,219,274 of NC_067473.1, read as the reverse complement.
GTAGAGTTTTTTGGGTCACTTAAGTATACTATTATATCATCTGCAAATAGTGATAGTTTGACTTCTTCCTTTCCAATTTGTATCCCTTTGACCTCCTTATGTTGTCTAATTGCTCTAGCTAGGACTTCAAGAACTATATTGAAAAGATATGAGGAGAGGGGGCAGCCTTGTCCAGTCCCTGATTTTAGTGGGATTGCTTCAAGTTTCTCTCCATTTAGTTTGATGTTGGCTACCGGTTTGCTGTGTATTGCTTTTACTATGTTTAGATATGGGCCTTGAATTCCTGTCCTTTCCAAGACTTTTAGCATGACAGGATGCTGAATTTTGTCAAATGCTTTTTCAGCATCTAATGAAATGATCATGTGGTTTTGTTCTTTGAGTTTGTTTATGTAGTGGATTGCATTGATGGATTTCCTTATATTGAACCAACCCTGCATCCCTGGGATGAAGCCTACTTGATCATGGTGGATGATCGTTTTTATGTCTTCTTGGATTCGGTTGGCAAGAATTTTATTGAGTATTTTTGCATCGATATTCATAAGAGAAATTGGCCTGAAATTCTCTTTCTTAGTTGGATCTTCGTGTGGTTTTGATATCAGCGCAATAGTGGCTCCGAAGAAGGAGTTGGGTAGTGTTCCTTCTGTTTCTATTTGGTGGAACAGTTTGAAGAGTATTGGTGTTAAGTCTTCTTTGAAGGTCTGATAGAATTCTGCATCTGGTCCTGTGCTTTTTTTGGTCGGAAGGCTATCTATGACCCCTTCTATTTCTTTAGGGGTTATGGGACTGTTTAGATGGTCTATTTGGTCCTGTTTTAATTTTGGTATTTGGTATCTGTCTAAGAAAATGTCCATTTCCTCCAGATTCTCCAGTTGTATTGAGTACAGGCTTTTGTAGTAGGATCTGATGATTTTTTTGAATTTCCTCGGTTTCTGTTGTAATATCTCCCTTTTCATTTCTAATTTTGTTAATTTGGATACTTTCTCTGTACCCTTTGGTTAGTCTGGCTAAGGGTTTATCTATCTTGTTGATTTTTTTTCAAAGAACCAGTTTTTGGTTTTGTTGATTCTTTGTATGGTTCTCTTGGTTTCTACTTGATTGATTTCAGCCCTGAGTTTGATGATTTCCTGTATTCTTCTCCTCCTGGGTGAATTAGCTTCTTTTTGTTCCAGGGCTTTCAGTTGTTTTGTTAATCTTCTAGTGTATGCTCTCTCAAATTTCTTTTTAGAGGCACTCAAAGCTATGAGTTTTCCTCTTAGCACTGCTTTCATTGTGTCCCATAGATTCGTGTATGTTGTGCCTTCATTTTCGTTAAATTCTAAATAATCTTTGATTTCTTTATTTCTTCCTTGACCAAGGGATCATTGAGTAGAGTATTGTTCAGTTTCCATGTATTTGTGGGCTTTCTGTTGTTTTTATTGTTATTAAAGACCACTTTTATTCCATAGTGATCTGATAGGAGGCATGGGATTATTTCAATCTTCTTATATTTATTGAGGTCTGTCTTGTGACCAACTATATGATCTATTTTGGAGAAGGTACCATGAGGTGCTGAGAAAAAGGTATATTATTTTGCTTTGGGATGAAAAGTTATATATATATATATATATATGTGTGTGTGTGTGTGTGTGTGTGTGTGTGTGTATATATACATATACATATATATACATATATATACATTTATATATATATATATATATATAAAAAAATCTGTTAAATCCAATTGGTCCAAAGCTTCAATTAGTTTCACTGTCTCCCTGTTTAGTTTCTGTTTTCCTGATCAGTCCATTGGTGAGAGTGGAGTGTTGAAGTCACCCACAATTATTGTGTTAGGTGCAATGTGTGCTTTGAGCTTTAATAAAGTTTCTTTTATGAATGAGGACGCCCTTGTATTTGGAGCATAGATGTTCAGGATTGAGAGTTCTTCTTGTTGGATTTTTCCTTTGACCAGCAAGAAGTGACTTTGCATGTCTCTTTTGATTACATTAGGTTGAAAGTCAATTTTATCTGATATTAGAATGGCAACTCCGACTTGTTTCCTGGGACCATTTGCTTGTACAATTGTCTTCCAGCCTTTTACTCTAAGGTAGTTTTTGTCTTTGACACTGAGGTGTGTTTCCTGTATGCAGCAAAATGTAGGGTCCTGTTTACATAACCAGTCTGTTAGTCTATGTCTTTTTATTGGGGAATTGAGTCCATTGATGTTCAGAGATATTAAGGAGTAGTGGTTATTGCTTCCTATCATTTTTATTTTAATTTTAGACTTGTATGGTTATCTTCTTTTGGGTTTGATGAAAGAAGCTTAATATCCTGCTTTTTCCAAGATATAGTTTCCCTCGTTGTATTGGTGTTTTCCTCCTATTATCCTTTGTAGGGCTGGGTTTGTGGAAATATATTGTGCAAATTTGGTTTTGTCATGGAATATCTTGGTTTCTCCATCTATAGTGATTGAGAGTTTCACTGGGTATAGTAATCTCGGCTGGCGTTTGTGTTCTCTTAGAGTCTGCATGAGCTCCACCAAGGATCTTCTAGCTTTCATGGTCTCTGGTGAGAAGTCTGGTGTGATTCTGATAGGTCTTCCTTTATATGTTACTTGCCCTTTTTCTCTTACTGCCCTAAGTATTCTTTCTTTGTTTAGTACATTTGGGGTTTTGATTATTATGTGACGGGAGGTATTTCTGTTCTGGTCCAGTCTGTTTGGAGTTCTGTAGGCTTCTTGTATATTCATGGGCATCTCTCTTTAGGTTAGGGAAGTTTTCTTCCATAATTTTGTTGAAGATATTTTCTGGCCCTTTAAGTTGTAAATTTTCACTCTCATCGATGCCTATAATCCTTAGATTTGGCTTTCTCATTGTGTCCTGGATTTCCTGGATGTTTTGGGTTACAAGCTTTTTGCACTTTGCATTTTCTTTGACTGTTGAGTCCATGGTTTCTATGGTATCTTCGGCATCTGAGATTCTTTCTTCTATCTCTTGTATTCTGTTGTTGATATTTGCGTCTATGGTCCCTGATTTCTTCCCAAGGTTTTCTATCTCCAAAGTTGTCTCCCTTTGTGCTTTCTTAGTTGTTTCTACTTCTGTTTTTAGATCCTGGAAGTTTTTGCTCAGTTCTGTCATTTGCTTGTTTGTGTTTTCCTCTAATTCTTTGAGCGATTTTTGTGTTTCCTCTTCCATGACTTCTGCCTGTTGATCAAACTTCTCCCGTATTTTTTTAAGTGATTTTTGCATTTCCTCCTTATTGGCTACTAACTTCTGATCCATATTCTCCTGAATTTCTTTAAGTGATTTTTGTGTTTCCCTTGTAAGGGCTTCTAGCTTTTGATCATTTTTCTCTTGAATTTCTATAAGAGATTTATTTATGTCCTTCATGTGTTCCTCTAACAGCATCCTTACCAGTGCTTTTAAATCCAACTCTTGTTTTTCTGGTGTGTTGGGGTGTCCAGGACTTGCTATTGTTGGAGAATTGGGTTCAGATGCTGCCATAATGCCTTGGTTTCTGTTAGTAACGTTCCCACGTTTGCCTTTAGCCATCTAGTTCTCCCTGGTGTTAGATGGTCCTATTTTCACTGGCTGGTGCTTCAACCTACTGTGGATCTTTAAGGTTATTTCTGCAACACTGGATGACTGAGTTTCCTCTGGCACAGATTACTGATATGCTGCTTTCCTCTTTTGTGCCTTTGGAGCCCTGCTCAGTCTTGCCTCAAGTGATGTTATACTTGGGTTGTCAAGGTGAACTAGGTGTTCTCTGAATGCTCTGTTATGGGGCGAAGATGGTGTGGTGGGGGACACTCCCTCTGTTGATTCTCATGTAGGACACAGGTCCCACGACTGACCAGCTTGCAGATGAACCACCTATGTGTTCAGTTCCTGAGTGCAGGCAGACCCCTGGTGGTTTGCACCCGCAGAGATCTAAAGCTCAGGGTGATACAGTACCTAGTGACCCTTTTCTGTCCAGGCAGGCAGCGAATATGGCCGCGGGGAATATCTTCCTCTGCTGCTCTCTGGGCAGGACATAGGCCCCATGTCCGGTGGACTGGCAGACAATCTGCCTATGTGCTTAGTTCCTGAGTGCAGGCAGACCCCCTGGCATGTTGCACCCCCAGAGATCTAAAGCTCAGGGTGATACAGTACCTAGTGACCCTTTTCTGTCCTGGCAGGCAGCGAATATGGCCACAGGGAATCTCTTCCTCTGCTGCTCTCCGGACAGGACACAGGCCCCACGCCCAGGGGATTGGCAGACAAACCGCTTATGTGCTCAGTTCGTTGGCACAGGCAGACCCCTGGAAATTTGCACCACTAGAGATCTAAAGCTCAGGGTGATACAGTTCCTAGTGACACTTTTCTGTCCCAGCAGGGAGCGAATATGGCCACTGGGAATCTTTTCCTCTGCTGCTCTCTGGGCAGGACACAGGCCCCCACATCTGGCAGACTGGCACACAAACCTCCTATGTGCTCAGTTCCTGAGTGCAGCGGGCATCATTTGATAGGTGAATTTTTTTATTGGGTATTCCAAGTTTCTGGGCTACTTACTATCTGCTTATCAGTGAGTGCATACCATGTGTGTTCTTTTGTGATTGGGTTACCTCACTCAGGATGATATTCTCCAGTTCCACCCACTTGCCTAAGAAGTTCATGAATTCATTGTTTTTAATAGCTGAGTAGTATGCCTCAGTGTAAATATACCACATTTTCTGTATCCATTCATCCATTGAAGGTCATCTGGGTTCTTTCCAGCTTCTGTCTATTATAAATAGGGCTGCTATGAACATAGTGGAGCATGTGTCATTATTACATGCTGGAGAATCCTCTGGGTATATACCCAGGAGTGGTATAGCAGGGTCCTCAGGTAGTATAATGCCCAGTTTTCTGAGGAACCACCAAATTGATTTCCAGAGTGGTTGTACCAGCTTGCAACCCCACCAGTAGTGGAGGAGTGTTCCTCTTTCTCCACATCCTCACCAGCACCTGTTTTCTCCTGAGTTTTTGATCTTAGCCATTCTGACAAGTGTGAGGTGAAATCTCAGGGTGGTTTTGATTTCTATTTCCCTGATAACTAAGGATGTTGAACATTTCTTTAGGTGCTTCTCAGCCATTCGCTATTCCTCAGATAAAACTCTTTTTTTAGCTCTATATCCCCTTTTAATAGGGTTATTTGGCACTCTGGAGTCTACCTTCTTGTGTTCTTTGTATATCTTGGATATTACCCTTCTGTTGGATGTAGAGTTGGTCAAGATCTTTTCCCAATTTGTTGGTTGCCATTTTGTCCTTTTGACAGTGTCCTTTTCCTTACAGAAACTTTGTACTTTTATGAGGTCTCATTTGTCAATTCTTGATCTTAGGCATAAACTATTGGTGTTCTGTTCAGGAAATTTTCCCCTGTGCCCATGTGCTCAAGGTTGTTCCCCAGTTTCTTTTCTATTACTTTAAGTGTGCCTGGTTTTATGTGGAGGTCCTTGATCAACTTGGACTTGAACTACTGTCCTAAAGAAATGCAAAGTGTTACTGTTTCAACATTTGCAATTGCATGCTAGTCTCTCAGAGTCAAGCTTACATATGATTAATTTCTATTCTGAACTGGTTACTGAGTACCATTTACCAAGTAAGCTGAGAGGGGTTTTCCTAATGAATGACCTACTTTAAAGACAATGTTTCTGTTGCTCAGTGTTAAACCTTGTATGGTTTTAGTCAAAATTTCTAAGATATAATGTCTTGTTTTTAGAAGAAATGCCTCAGAAATGATTATGGTTCATAACTGTGTGTTTGTTTTGAAATAAGGTCTCTCCATGTGATAGGCATGAACTGTCACCCCTTATTCCTTTGCTTTAGACACCGGAGTTCAGTGATAACAGAACTGAGGTGTCATACCTGCCTCTTTCCTTTAGCTTATATTAACTGAGTCACTGCACAATCACAAATACAATTTTATGAAATTCCTTCAGGTTCATGATGGACCCTGAATGTCATAATTCAAAGTTCATATTTCATTCCAATCTCATAATCACAGCCCAAACTCACAAACTCCAGGTGCACAGCTCCAGCACTGCCTTTGCTTATGGATTATCTTACAATTAAGCCTTTCTATACCACGTTCATGCCCCCAGACCTAGCTCTGAGCACACAACTCCTCTATAGCTTTGCCTAGTGAGGCTCAGAACCAAGTCTGCTCCTGCCATCCCGTGAGTCCCAGGCTCAACTCTGGGAATTCAGCTCACACACCCACCAGGACTTCCATATGACCTTCCCTGACCCTAGACTACCCATGTCCTATCTCCATGCTGGCAGGCCTAGACCCAATCTAACATCTATAGTAACTGTACATAGGCTCCTGCCCAACCTAAGGCAGGCTAGATCCTCACCTCAGACACATGTCCAATGAATAAAGTTCACATCCCAAAAGCACAAAAACATGAAAGGACAAGACATGTCAGGTGTGTCCCACCTGAAACCCACTAACTCCATAAGAAGGCTCTCTGAATGGAATTACCTAGATCAAGCCCATGAACCAGAGTTAAAGAGAACAATCATAAACTTCATCAAAGATATCAAAGACACAAAATCAACGTTGCTCAGCCCAGAAGGCTAGGTCTTTCAGCTGCTCTTCTACGTAAGCTGGAATCCTGAAGAGGTAGGTTCCAACAGATGTGATGGCAAATAAGTCCAATCAGGTGAAGAAGAACAAATTTTCCTTCCTCCAATGTCCTTAAGTAGGCCTCCAGCAGAAGATGTGGCCACAGATGGGTCTGGAATTTGCTTTGTCCTTGTTCGGTCTTGAACTCAAAGTTCTGCTTGCCCCAGTCTCCTGGGATTAGAGGCCTATATTACCTTGCCTGGGGCTAAGCTTTTCAAGGCCACTATGCCTCAAGATCTCCATGTCAAGACCCAGATCAGAAGCCTGTATCTTACAGCCTCGAGATCTGGATCACAGGTGTGCCCTCCATTTCTGGATTGTAGTTTATTCTACATGTAATCAAGTTGACAACCAGGAATAGCCATTACCTTATCCTAGTCAACCTAATGACCTTACCCAGCAAAATTATCTGCCATAGTCGAAGGAAAAGAAAAACCTGTCTATAATACAAACAGGTCAAAAGAATGCATGTCCATCAAACCAAGCCTACAGAGAATATTGGAAGCCACCCTTCAGACTGAAGACATGGCTAGAAGACACTTCATAAAGCAAAGAAATAAAGCTACAATTCCTAATAACATGAACAGGAATCAAGTAATAATACACTCATTATGTACCTTTCAATAACTTTAAATGTTAGTGAACTGAACTCACCCATCAAAGACACTCACTAACTCAATGGACAGAAATAAAATCCAGCTTTCTGTTTGTCTCCAAGAAATGTCTCTTAGTTTTAATGATAGGTTCTACCTTAAACTGATGGCAAGGTAGGAGAACCTAGAGGCAAGCATTTGTAGATATCCTAATATCTGATAAAATAGACTTCAAATTAAAACTCGTCAGGAGAGACAAAGGGCAATTTATTCTAAACAAAGAAACAACCAAAAAGACACTGCAATTTTAAACACATATGAACCAAACTCTGGTACACTCAATGTCATAAAAGGCACACTATGAGACTTAAACATACAGGTAAAGTCCAACACAACTTTATCCAATAGGTGATTTCAATACTCAACTTTATCCAAAAGATAGGTTATCGGGGGGGGGGGGGGGGGGGGACATCAGAAATAAATAATTGGCATCAAATAGAACTACAGAATATGCTATTCAAAAACCAAAGAAAATATGTTCTACTCTGAAGCCCAAAGAAGAATCTCTAAAACAAATTGTATCCTGGAAAAAAAAATTAACAAATTCAGAAAAAATCAAAATAATCCTATATACTCTTCCTGACCATGATTCAATAAAGCTTACAATCAACAACATATGAAACTCTAAAAACTACACAAACATATTTTTGAATGATTGAATCAAATATGAAATTAACAAATTAAACATTTCTTGGAATTAAATGAAAATGACAACCAAACATCTGAGCCACAATAAAAGCAGTCCTGTACTGTCCTGCACAGTTCTGCACTGTACAGCACTGTACAGCACTGTCCTGCACAGTTCTGCACTGTACAGCACTGTACAGCACTGTCCTGCACAGTCATTCACTGTCCTGAACTGTCCTGCACTGTCCTGCACTGTCCTGCACAGTTCCCCACAGACCCACACTGTCTGGCACTGTCCCACACTGACCTGTACTATCCATCATTGTCCTGCACAGGGCATTTATCATTCTAAGAGTCTGTATTTAAGTATCAGAAACAGTACAAATAAATGACTTAATGATGCAACTCAAGATTTTGGAAACAATAAGAACAAACCAAACCCTGATCTAGCATACAGGAAAAAATAACAAACATTAAAGCAGAAATAAATGAAATAGAATTAAAAAAAACAATACTAAGAATGAACCTACGAGCAGGTTCTTTGAAAGAATGAATAAGGGTGTAGAGAGATGACTCAAACTTTGTCTTCTGGGGTCGTACTAACTCTGGGGTAAGACTTGTCTTATGGAAAATTTAGGGTTGCTGTGTAATAAAAGGCTTACTTATCTAAGTCTAAGTTACTATGCTAATGTAGCTGACCTGCTTTCTGTGTTCCTTGGGAGCCAGAGACTGCAGTCTCAGGCACTTAACACCTCATCCTAAAACAGCAGGAGATTAAGTAAAGGATTAGTTGCTAGAGCCTCTTCCCTATTGTCCAGATGCCTCTTGCTTGTCAGTCTAGGGGGAAGTTAGGAGCAAAAACTTCTATTGAACCAGGAGCAGAGAATAACACATGCAGAAAGAAAAACTTTTACATAAGTGAATATGCATAATCTCACATAAATTCATACATACATATTTTCAGACAAAGTCAGTTGGGCCCAGCTTGCATGCATTCTCACAATTTCATACTTACACACACACACACATGCATACATTCTCACAATTACATACTTACACACACATCCATACTTACATATGCATATGGAGCAAAAGACCAAGCACCGGTGCAGAAAGAACTCACTCATTCATGATGAAAATTGGACTCCAGTATTTATTGCATTGAGAAAGTAAAAGCTTCCACTCTTTTAATGCTAAATGAACTAAATCCAGTTTTGTAAGAAAACGGCTTTGTTTCTCTTAATAAGACTAAGCCTGTCTTGTCCTTACCATGGAACCTGTCCTGTCCCCTGGTAAGGAGAACCCTGCCTGCTCCTTCTGCTCTCTGCAACATCTTCTTTTTTCCTCTTTCTCTCTGCTTCCTGTACATTGGGTCTCTTAGTTATTTTATGTTATCTATAGTCTCTAAGTTATTCCACTCTGCATTCTCCTTCTAATCTTGTTCTCTTCTGACTAAAACTTCTCTTCAGTTCAGTTCTTCTCTCAGCTCTGTTCCTCTCACCTAAATTCTTTTGGTCTCCCTTCTCTTTGTCCTCAGTACTTAAACATCTTTCAGGATACATGATCACATGTTATGAAGTTCATCACAAGTTCACACAAAATACCAAGTCATAAATTGAAATGGAAGTTTACAACAGAGAATGTTTACGTGCATATCCATTAGGAGTAATTATCTAGCTATCATTTGTCTTCTCTACATGTTCATAGAAATTATAAAACCATAACTAAGTTATAAGTGAAGTTTTGTATAGATAAACCCAGTCAATATTTTATCTTCTGTCCTAACACCTGTAGTAAATTCTAGTTCCCTACCGCTTGGAATGTGCTCTGAGTAGGAGAAAGTCTGGTTGCCATCTAAGAGCAATTAACTTTTGACACTTGGGAGACTGGCAGAGTTCTCATTGCAGTTTTGACTATCAGAAAAAATCCTAGTAGCAGTCCCATTATAAAAGAAATTTATAATCACGGATATAGTTTTAGGAATTCTTATAGGATCATCATTAAAACTTAAGTCACCTATTTGTCTACATAGCATCCACTATAAGACAGTATATTTCCTGTATGTGCAGAGATCTGCTCAAAAGGGTTGTGCTATTACTTATTGATTATTATATATGTTTAATAATAACAGGAAAAGCATATTAATAGCAATCTTTCCTAAAATTAGTCCCATAAAGCCTTGCTGAATGAGGGCTCACCTGTCGCAGATTATATAATAATCTGAAGCAGGCATTTCAGGATGATCACCTGCTAGTATATTAGCTTGTCCCATTATGGTTCCCAACAGAAATGCAAATCCAATGTTGAGATTTCATCCTTGCTATCAGCAAGGCTAAAATCAAGAAAAAAAAAAAAAACTAACAACAAATTCATGTGTGGAACTCCATGGGTAAGTCGTAATGGAAAATAAGTTAAAAAAAAAAAAAAAAAAAAAAAAAAAAAAAAAAAACCAGGAGCCTGAGGTCCAACCAGTGAGTCTATGTATCTAAGCTAGTCAGCAATAGTGTAGTAAATGAAGAATCATTTAAAATCCAGTGCTGCTCCTGGGCATATACCCAGAGGATTCCCAGCATGTAATAAGGATACATGCTCCACTATGTTCATAGCAGCCCTATTTATAATAGCCAGAAGTTGGAAAGAACCCAGGTATCCCTCAACGGAGGAATGGATACAGAAATTGTGGTATATATACACAATGGAGTACTATTCAGCCATTAGAAACAATGAATTCATGAAATTCTTAGACAAGTGGATGGAGCTAAAGAACATCATCCTAAGTGAGGTAACCCAATCTCAAAATAACACTCATGATATGCACTCACCGATAAACAGATGGATATTAGCCTAGAAGCTTTGGATACCCAAGACAATCAACATATCAAATGATGCCCAAGAAGAAGGAAGGAGTGGCTCCTGGTTCTGGAAAGGCTCAGTGCAGCAGTGTAGAGGAATAGCAGAACAGAGAAGTGGGAAGGGGTGGATGGGGGAACATGGTGAGGGAAGAGGGCATATGGGACTTTTGAGGAGGGGGCATCCGGGAAAGGGGAAATTATTTGAAATGTAAAGAATATATCGAATAAAATAAAATAAAATCCGGTGCTGAAAAATACCCTTTGAGTCAAGTACTATTGCTAACCCAGTGTCAAAAATACAACTATTCATAATTTGATGATGTTCTCAAGGAGAAAATGTGCTTTTTAGGCTGAGATTTCCCTTACTTACCTTGGCTTCAAAGGGAATAAGGCAAATATTTGGGAATGGACCTAATGGAGATGCTGGAAGACTACTAAAGTGGAAAAGTAAAACCATGATGAAGAGTTGAAGAGGGCTGAGGACATGCTCAGTGGGTAGGAACACTTGACCCTAAACATGAGGACCTGAGGTTAAATCTCCAGCTCTCACCTAAAAAGCTATGTGTGGCTGTGAGGGCCAGTAATCTGAGCACAGTTCACAGTGGTGAGGGACCAGGGCTGAAGAATGGGGGGAGTTCCTTCTGACTCAGTAACAGACTCCATCTTAAAGCAATAGCAAAAGACAGCTGATGTCGTTCTCAAGCTCTACATGTGTGTGTATGTATATATATATGTGTGTGTGTGTGTGTGTGTGTGTGTATATATATATATATGCATGCATCCAGACATACAGAACATACACCATATTATACATACACAAAACAAACAGAAAAGCAATTAAAGAGGATAAAAATAAATAAAAAGATATCAAATATGTATGAATTAAAAATAAAATGTTATTAAAATATTCATATTACCCAAACTATTCTACAGCTTTTATGTAATCCATATCAAAATGGCACTGGCATTGTCTACAGAAATAAAATAAATCCTAAAAGTCTGAGAAGACAAAGCAATTCTGAACAATTTTTAGTAAGAAAAATGATGAAGATACAATATTACCTGATTTCTAATATACTACAAAGCAATAGTAACCAAATTAATGGAGGTGGCACAGAAACCTACATCTAGACACATGGAATAGGACAGGAAGTCTAGAAATGAAACTCACCCAATAGAAGACAACTCCTTTTTTTTTTACAAAATTGAAAAAAATATACATTTGTGAGAGGATGGTGCATTTAATAAATAATGACAGGACAAATCAGTATCTACATGCAGAAGAATGAAGCTAGACACTATTTCTTACCACATACCAATAGCTACTCTAATGGACTTAAATTTAATACCATAAAGATACTTCCATATAATCCAGTTTTAAAATGTATTCAGAGAAGATATGACCAACACAACAAATACATCTTTGAAGAAAAAAGCCTGCTTGGGGCTGGACAGATGACTCCACAGTTAAGAACACTGACAGTTCTTCTAGGGATCCTGAGTTCAATTTCCAACAACAACAATATTGTAACTTGTAATCACGTATAATAGGATCAGATGCCCTCTTCTTGTCTGTCTGAAGACAGAGACAGTGTACTCATACACATGAAGCAGAAGCAGAAGTACATGCGGACAGAAGAGGAGGAGGAGGAGGAGGAGGAGGAGGAGGAGGAGGAGGAGGAGGAGGAGGAGGAAAAAAAGAAGAAGAAATCACAGTAAGGTATTCCCTTAGTGAGTGGGTATGAGGAATTTTATACATGTTATGGAACACAGCATGGGGTGCAAGTTCCTCACACAAACTCAAAGCTACCAACTTGGCCAAGAATTACAGTGCCTGGTATATTTCCGAAGAAAATGGAGTCAGTATGCTGAGATACCTGCATTCTCATATTTTATCCATCACTATAAACAATCACCATAATACACAACCAAGAAATATCTACAGCAGAAAAATGGACAAAGAAAATGTCTTAGTCGGGGTTCCTATTCCTTCACAAACATCATGACCAACAAGTTGGGTACGAAAGGGTTTATTCAGCTTACACTTCCAAGTTGATGTTCATCACCAAAGCAAGTCAGAACTTGAACTCAAGCTGGGCAGGAAGCAGGAGCTGATGCAGAGGCCATGGAGGGATGTTATTTACTGGCTTGCTTCCCCTGGTTTGCTCAGCATGGTTTCTTATAGAACCCAAGACTAGCAGCCCAGAGGTGGTAACACCCACAATGGGTGCTTCCCTCTTGATCACTAATTGAGAAAATGACTTATAGCTGGATATTATGGAGTCATTTCCTAACCTTAAGCTCCTTTCTCTGTGATAATTGCAGCCGATGTCAAGTTGACACATAAAATCAGCCAGTATAGAAAATGTGCTATATATACACAGAGGAATTATATTCAGGCATTAAAAATGCAATGTTATCATTTGGATACAATTGAACCTGGGGAGCACATTAAGTGAAATAATTCATAAATGTATGGAAAATATCATACAATCTAATTCATGATGTGAAATTGAAAATATGGCATTGGAAAACAAGAGCATAATTTGCAGGGAGACACATCTGAACCAATGCTCAGGGGACACTGTAAGAGGGGGCTGGTAGAGTGTAAAAGCAGGATGCTGGGAAGGGATGCTGTGAAATGCTATTTTCTGGACAGGTCATGGTTATTGTAATCATGAGCTCATAGTAGCTGTGGTTATCTACAGCAGTTGTGGTTAACTGTGCAAGCTAGCCACAATTCTGGCAAAAAAGGGAGAAGTACTCTCCAGGTCCCAACACTTACAGGGAGCTGCGAGTCATTGAAAACTCATGGGGAGACAGAACCAGACTATTCCAGAAAGCTCCCACTGGTCAGTTTCCCATGATCCATTGGATGGTCCAAAACTCATGCACATGTGGACAGCATTAATTTGACTCAGTAGATTATGAGAAGAAGGACAAGGAAGGGGAAAAAATAAACGGTGGGGAGGAGGAAGAAAAGGAGGAGATTAAGCTGATGGGGACATGTTGGAAGGATGGGGAAAGTTGGAGGAGGGAAATACAGAGTGGGTATGATAATATTTCATTGTACACGTGTATGAAATTCTCACAAATGAAGGAAAATTATAAAAGAAAAATCATACTTTTCAGAAGCTGGACGTAACAGGAGGATGGAGAGAGACTGATCAATGGATACAACACATAAGTAGATAGGATGATATGCTCAAGAGTTTACGTGCTAGTAGGAGTCTATACTTTATAAAATATTTTTTAATTGCTAAAAGTACTTTGTATCAACCTATGGCAATAATTCCCAGTGTTGCCTTTTCTTTAAATAATTTTGGAGGAAGGTGATGTCTGAATCCAGAGCAACTAGGAAAAAAAAACATAACTTTGAGCCTTATGGGATACAGTGTGCTTGAAGATGCTGGAGTCTGACCAACAGTCTTTCTCAGAGGGGAGGGAGGAACCTTGTGTATGAAGGTTTGATCTGCAGAACCTGTCCCACTATTCCAAGCTGTACCCCTATGCCTTTAGTAAGAAATAAACATCTGAAGTGATCAATGTGATAATTCTCCTCAATTGGTCAACACAATGCATATATGCATCAAAGCATAATATAATATTGTGCCCATACATATCCATGACTACATATCAGAAGCAAAGGGTTTGTGGGTAAGATAGTTAATGCTGGCTCTGCATGAGCCAGTGGGGCAGGAAGTTGGAATAAGAAAAACAATCATATCACAAAGAAATAGAGAAAGAGGATTGGAAAGGCACAGGGAATTAAAAGGACACCAGAATAGGGAAGAAAGCAGAAGATAATGCAGATGAATAAGCAGGACATGAACTCATCAAAGTCTCCTGTAGGAAGAGAAGAAATGGAATCTTCCCTTAGTGTAAGCTAAATGAAAATGGGCAATCAACTCTCAAGAAAGACCTATAAGAGTTGAATCTGTTTGTGGGCCTTGGTAACATGGTATTCCTATGGCAGACATGTTAATAGTAGAGGAAAAGCCCATTTTGTTTTGTTCTATGATTCGGAGGGCAGTAGCTAAGTGTCATCTTGAGAGAAAAATCTCGATAAAGCAGAGACAGCCCAGGGGCTGAAGATCACTAACTGCCCCAGATCGTGGGGCCTCAGTTTGAATAGCTACTGCCTCTGGGTGAGGAAAGGCTCTTGGATCAAGTCTTCACCGCTGGAGGGCCAGATGCTGAGATAAAGGGGTGTAAAATCAGGCTGGGGAGTTTGTAATGCCAGATACTCCAGCCTTGGTGATCCTAAACAGATCTCATCAAGGGATAAAAATCCTGAGTTTGATAGCTCTGAATTGGGGCCCGTAAGTGGACCAAACTGTAGAAACCAAAAGCTCTGATCCAATGGATGTGTTTGATAGACCTGTAAACCTCCAGTATTGTGATGACTCTGTAAGTACAAACACAAGACAATCACCTCAGGGTTACAGTTTGATTCCCACACTCTCCAGACACCCCCAGTTTAACATTATCTATGAGAAAACTTGCTTCAGATTACAGGCTGCAAAAATAAATATGACAAGTAGCAGTCACTGGTAAACAAAAAGTAAATCTACCAGCTTGAAAACAGTTCTGGTGAACATCACACATGTGCCCACACATGCATACACACACGCACATACATGAACATGCATAACTCCCAGTCTTCAAGTTTTGAGGACACAACAGTTCTCTATGAACCTACCTTTTCATTTTTCTTTCTCTCCCCAGTAAGTCCCACTTTCATAAACTACACATTTAGCAGGATTTTTTTTTCATTTCTAAAATTTTCAATCGATTATTCCTCTTCATATAGCCATCTAATTTTGTTTATGGATTATATTTATAATTGGACAGTATTTCCTTCTTTGCACATTTTCTGTTTTTCTTTCTTTTTTCTTTTCTTTTCTCTTTATCTTTGCTTTCTGTGTTTTCTTGCTCCATATATTTAGTAATGTTCTTATTTTTGCTTTATTGTTTTTACTTTACTGGTAAAAACAATACTTTACTTTACCTGCCCCCTCCTCATTTTTAACTTTTTCAGTATTGAATTTTTTTCTAATTTCTTGCTAACTTCTCTATCCTCACATAATATTCTTCTCTACTTCTTTCATCTCTATAACCCTGCTCCCTACTAACCATCTCCCTTTCTTTATTTTATTCACTATTTCTACCCTTAACCAAAGTGAGGCTTAACTTCATTCCATCCTAGTATTAGCATTCGATTTCATTGTCACTAGAGGCATGCTAGTGACTTGTAATAATTTTCAGTGTATTTCACTATGGTGTGTGGATAGGTGTTATTATCAATACAAGCATTGGTTTTCTACTGTTGAGTAGTACTGGGGGTTGAGCTTCCAAGGGCAGGCTGATCAGCCAGAAGACTGACCCCCAAAAAATCTGATGGGAAATCTAAAACAAAAGATGGGCATGTCACAGTGAAGAAATTTACGTGGCATGAGAATGCAGGCAACATCACTCCTCCCAGAATAATAACTTCACACCTGCTGAACTCAGAGGTACTGCGATAGGCAAGATGCTCCAGGACAATGTCACACATTTTCTGTTAAGAATGACAAAGATCCTGCAAGAAGATACAAATGCTCAGAAGAATTCAACCCAGGGAGGAAAAGTCAGGACACACAGAGAAAGGTCACAAAATGGAAAAAAAAAAAAACTGGATAAAATCAGCAATGAAGAATAAGTTCATCATGAATATTGAGATATTGAAAAGAAAAGCCAATTTGATATATTCAAAATCAAATCTCAGCAAAACAAATAAGCACATTAGAAAGTATCACAGATAACCAAGGAGAATAAAAGTTCATGAGAATTTACATTCATGAATTGCTAACAAGGGCATGACTAGAATATCCAAGAATGCTGGTGTATGCTAACGACATTAAACACAAGAATTCACAAATGGGAGAAGGTGCAGATATGAGGACTGAGAGCATGCAGGTAAAAAGTGAAAACGTAAGGGTTCTTTGGAAAGTCAGTTGTGTTGGATGGTGTTTGGCTGGGGCAAACTCTGAAGTGGACACAAGTGTAAATGGCTAAGGCAGACTCCTGGAGAAATGTTTGACTGAAACAGATACAGTTGAAAGGATGTCGTGCTAAACCAAGCACATGAAAGGGCACGTGATAAAGGATTTTTTTGCTAACAACACCCATGTATTGGTCCACCTTATAGGCATATTTGAGCTTCATTTCTTGGAACTCCATAGAGAGAAACTCATCAAAAACTTCTGGTGGTGCTTCCTTGCTGCTTCTTGCTGCTTCCTTGAACTCTGTTCAATTGGCAAAGTGATGTCAGCTGAGACAGATGCACATGCTGGGACAAGACCCATGGATGACATGTGATGTTTCAAGGAAGTATAAATAGTAATCAACAGTCAGCACTAGGAGTTGGAGGCTGAGCTGAGCTTGGCTTGCTGGTACAACTAACTCATCTTCACTGATTTCCACTTTGCTGATAGAGGCACAGCCTAGAACTTCTCCTGGTGTTCCTGCTGGTCCCTCCTGCTCCCTTGTGCTGAGGCTGAGGCCTGGCTGCCTCTGCTGGGTACTGTCACTGCTGTTGATTCATGTTTGCTATTCCAACTCTACCAAACTGGAGTGCTGTTATATCCATGAAGTGTTTGTGAGTGGAATGAGCTACCACTCCTGACCTGTGAACTGAACTGCAAATTTCCTGACATCAGAGATGGGAACTGCTTCAAAGAACCATTTCCAAATAGGTCCACTTGCCCTGTGTCATTTCTTTCCCACTACTTCAGGTGGAAGGGAGGTTAAAGAGTTTGAGAACAATCACTAAAAGCAGGCTTTGAAAAAAATTAAAAGGTACACAGCTGTGTCCAGCAGACTACATATGACAAATGCAAAATTATAGACATAAACAATGTATAATGTTTTTAACTCAATTGTGTGGCTATTGACTATGGACTTTAAATATGGCAATGAGGAAAGGCTGGACATGACTGGTATCTGTTCACTGAAAAGATAGCAGGACATTTCAAAATTAAAGAAAATGGATATTCACACATAAGACCCATGTAAAGCTATAAACACATGGCCAGCAAAGAAGAGTTCTGTATCTCAGAGCCAAGACACCATAAATACAAAGCAAAAGAAACAATATCAATATCTGTGAAAGCAAAATGCCAACTTCCATCTGAAGGCAAAACACCAGCTCCCTTCAGAAATCCAAAAAAAAAGAGGATATATATGTCCACCTGAACGTATCTGCTAACAAACATTGCTATGCCCACAAAAGCTATATTTAAATGTGGAGACAGAGGATAATTCAGGTCAAGCCCAGAATAAAACAGTTTGTGACCTCAAAGTTACACTACAAAGGGAATTTAAAGTAATACTGTTCAGAAAGGAGGAAGCAGAAAGAAGGCCTTAGAGTGGTTATGGGGATGATTGTTGCTGAAACTCCTAGCAGTGGTGGATATGGATTCTGAAGTGGCCACTTCCAGTAGTCAAGCAGAATTCCCAGTGCATAGATAAGGACAGCAACCCATCCATAAAAACATTCTACCTAAAATGGGTCCTGCCTACAAGATGTGCATGGAAAAAGATAGAGCAGAAATGGGGGGAATAGTCAACCAATGACTGTCCCAAATTGAGACCCATCCCATGGGCAAGAACCAATAATGATACCTTATTATTCTTTCAGACAGGAACCTAAATAACATTACAATATATTACAATAAATAATCGACTCAACCAGCAAAATGACCTCCAAAAATACAGAGATCAGAAAATACATCTGAGTAACAGCCTTCAATGGGAATGAAGTATCTTAACTCACCAACAAAGAGAGGAAGACAGTCTGAGTGGATTAAAAACTAGCTCTAACAATTAGTTGTCTCCAAAAACCATAACTATTGGTAAAGACACACAGACCAAGAGTCGACAGGTGGAAACTAGTCCTTCTGGTGAATGGAAATGGAAAACAAGCTGACATGGGTATTCTGATATCTGATAAAGTCAACTTCAAGCCAAAATATAAAGAAAAAACATTACATATCAACCAAAAAAGTAACCAAGAAAATACAGCTAAATGATACATACTGGTCATGTTCTTGGTGCTGGAAGAAGCTACCAAAAGAGAAACATAAACACCAACCCAGCTACATAGCTATCTGTGATGTCGTGCCTGCAAGGCACACTAGTGCAATGGTGACACAAAGTGTACAGGGATAAGCAACCAATATCTGATTTGACTTAAGGCTATCTCTATGAGATGGAACCTATACTCACATTGTTCAGGTGGCCAAGAACCTGAGACTAGATAGCCCAGGGACCATGGTAAAACTAAATACCACTGGCCTTTTTCTGTTTTAGTATTAATGTTATTTTTTAATTTTTAATTTTTCTTACTCTACAGGTCATTTGCATACACACACACACACACACAAAATGTCTTCTGGTTTTGTGTATTTAGAGGATTCCTGAGTGTTGAAAAGAGTGGGCCTATGTGTCTATATCTGATTTTTTGTTCATTTTCTTGGATTCTTTTCCTACTGTTTATTTGGTCTTTCTATATTTTTGTTTTGAGTTCTTTGATTCTATTATTATCCCGTAGATTGGGGGAGGGGTGTCTTCTCTGTGTAACCATCCTGGCTGCCTTGGAACTTGCTCTATACATCAGGCTAGCCTCATACTGACTTCCTACAACTTGGATTAAAGGTGTGTGCCACCACAGTCTGGCATCTGTGGGTTTTTTTTAATGAGAGACAGAAAGGGAGAAGAATCAGATGGGAGGAGAGATAGGGAAAAACTAGGAGGAGTAAAGGGAGGGAAAATGTAAGCAAAATATATGAGGAAAGTTCTATTTTCTTTTGTTGTTGTTTTTTGTTTTTTTTTATTTTTTTAATTAGTTATATTCTTTATTTACATTTCAAATGATTTCCCCTTTCCTGATTCCCCCCTCACCGAAAGTCCCATAAGCTCTCTCCCCTCCCACTGTTCCCCAATCAACCCCATCCTGCTTCCTTGTCTTAGAATTCCCCTACACTGCTGCATTGAGCCTTTCCAGGACCAGGGGCCACTCCTTCCTTCTTCTTGGGCATCATTTGATATGTGAATTGTGTCTAGGGTATTCCAAGCTTCTGAGTTTATATCCACTTACAAATGAGTGCATACCATGTGTGTTCTTTTGTGATTGGGTTACCTCACTCAGGATGATATTTTCCAGTTCCAACCATTTGCCTAAGAATTTCATGAATTCATTGTTTTTAATAGCTGAGTAGTATTCTATTGTGTAAATATACCACATTTTTCTGTATCCATTCCTCCATTCAGAAACATCTGGGTTCTTTCCATCTTCTGGCTATTATAAATAGGGATGCTATGAACACAGTGAAGCATGTGTTCTTATTACATGCTGGGAAATCCTCTGGGTATATGCCCAGGAGTGGTATAGCAGGGTCCTCCGGAAGTGTCGTGCCCAGTATCTGAGGAACTGCCAGACTGATTTCCAGAATGGTTGTACTAGCTTACAATCCTACCAGCAGTTGAGGAGTGTTCCTCTTTCTCCACATCCTTGCCAGCACCTGCTGTCTCCTGAGTTTTTGATCTTAGCCATTCTGACTGGTGTGAGGTAAAATCTCAGGGTTATTTTGATTTGCATTTCCCTGATGACTAAGGATGTTGAACATTTCTTTAGATGCTTTTCAGCCATTCAGTATTCCTCAGGTGAAAATTCTTTGTTTAGCTCTGTAGTCCATTTTTTTTTATTTGATGTATTCTTTATTTACATTTCAAATGATTTCCCCTTTTCTGGGTCCCCACTCCCTGCAAGTCCCATAAGCCCTCTTCCCTCCCCTTGTTCCTCCATCTACTCCTTACCACTTCCCTCTTCTGGTATTCCCCTATACTGTTAACTGAGTCTTTCTAGAACCAGGGGCCATTCCTCCATTCTTTTTGGACATCATTTAATATGTGGATTATTTCTTGGGTGTTCCAAGTTTCTAGGTTAATATCCACTTATCAGTGAGTGTATACCATGATTGATCTTTTGAGACTGGGTTACCTCACTTAGTATGATGTTCTCCATTTGTCTAAGAATTTCATGAATTCATTGTTTCTAATGGTTGAATAGTACTCCATTGTGTAAATATACCACATTTTTTGTATCCATTCCTCCATTGAGGGACACCTGGGTTCTTTTCAGCTTCTGACTACTACAAATAGGGCTGCTATAAACATAGTGGAGCATGTGTCCTTATTTCATGCTGGGGAATCCTCTGGGTATATGCCCAGGAGTGGTATAGCAGGGTCCTCTGGAAGTGTCATGCCCAGTTTTCTGAGGAACCTCCAGACTGACTTCCAAAATTTTCAATAAAAGAAAAAGAACTTCTTATGCATGATGTTAAGAGCAAACCTTCCAGTTAAACAAAAAGGAAAAACAGAAAAGAAAAAGAAAAGGACCCATCTCTTCCTAAATTGCTTTGATCATGGTGGTTTACCACAATAGAAAATCTAAGATAGCAGGCAAATGTGGCTGATGAATACATGTTGGTCTTCGGCTGCAGATACGGAGCTAAGTATGTCGCTGTGAAATTGTGGGTGTGGAAGAGGGAGAAAAGACACCTGTCTGTGTCAAGAGCTGGACAGGAAGCAGAAGTGTATGCTGGAGTCAGAGGGTTCAGGATCTCTACCTATGACTGCTGGGAGCAGAAGACAGTAGGGCAACTGAAGGCTCAAGGACCCTTTACCCTTCATCCCTGACAGAAAGGCGGTGAATACTTACTACAATTCCTACTAGAAACAGAAACTTGATATCTGGTAGCAGTATAAGAAAATTAGTAATGCAGAAAGTTAGCAAACTAACACATAATATTGAAAACATTTCAATTTGTCATAAAACATAATATGCATCTAAAATGCAACCACCAATTCCATATTTAAGCATTTATTATAGAGAAATAAAAGCTAACAATTTAAATATAAGTGCTCAAATATTTAGAGAAATTTAACTTGTGGAAGCTGAAAATTGAAAATAGACAATATGTCCTTCAAAACATAGACTGTTATACAAAATGTGATATATATCATATATCTCTCATACATATACACACACCATGGATCAACACTCAACAATAAAAAAGAATGAAATATTAAAGCACGCTATGTCTTAAATGAATGAATTTCCAGGTAATTATGTAAAATAAAAAACCAATTTCAAAGGTTTCATTCTATATCATTACAAAAATACATATATACATTTTATTATAAACATAAACATAAACACATACATATTTGTTAAAATGGAAAGTTACCAAATTGGAGACCTGAATAGTAATTATATCAGGAGAAGTGATCATAGCTCCTGTGAGACCTCAGGAGGCATCCTAAAAATGATGGAAATGACCTTAATTTGACCTCTTCAATGTCAGTGTCCTGACCACAATATGCAAGATACAAACATATGAATATCAATATAGATATATATATATAATATTTGATATATACTGTGTACATTGAATGTGACTTTTGGTAAAAATTGAACAAAGAGAGCACAAACCCACTTTGAATTAGTTCTTAAAACCACACATATAATTATACTTAATCTAAAAACTTATTTATTTATTTATTTATTTATTTAAGTAGATAGGTAGGTAGTTTTCTGCTTTTGTATGTATGTGAGAGACAGAGACAGAGTGAGACAGAGAGAGAAGGGGGGTTTAGGGGGGAAGGGGCACATGCATGCATTCCTCAAGAAGTATGTCAAGGACAAAGGACAGCCTGCAGCAGTGAGTTCTTTCCTTGGAACACCTGCTTTCCAGAGAACAAACTTGGGCTATCAGTGTTGATGTCAGGCGTCTTTATCCATATAACCATCTCATAAGCTCTCTAAAAGATTGCTTTTTTAAAAAAATATTTTTTATTCTTATTGCATTTAATTATTTAGTGGAAGGCATAATTGTTCCAATCCATGTGCCAGGTAAGAGGACATCATTGAGTGGTTTTAGACTTGGGCCATCAGACTTGGCAGAAGCACCTCTACCCACTAGGTAACTGGATCAACTAATATACAATCACTTTCAAAGTTCATCCTATTTTCTAGTATAATTTATAGAAACCTTCTATGTGAGCCAAGATGTGCTCACTGATATAACAGACAGAATTCTATTCAGCATTTCCCAAAACATCACAAAGAAGGATGTAATCCATTATGACTTCCTGGTCCCTGGGAGATTCCAACTCAGGTGTCTGGTAGATACCCCATGAAAAGAGAGCCTGTTAAATAACAAATGCACACAAGATCTGAGTGAGACATCTTTGAATGGCGGACTCATCTGTGAGGATGATACTCCCTCTTCCAGCTGGACTGTAAGACTATTGGAAAGTAACCAGACTTCTTACACTCAAGCAATGAACATCGTCAGAGCTCGTGAGAGTTCCTTGCTGTTATTTTTTTATTTATAAATATCTAATGTATTTGTTTGGAGAAAGAAAAGGCACAGATAAATTTGTCTCTAAGCCGGCATAACTTTCAGGATATCTTATAATCAAGTTGTTTACAGGTTATGCAACTGTTGAGTCTTTGAAAGTCAAAGATTTTTATCAGATTATGGGTTAATATAACGAATTTTCAAATATATGTGATGGGAATTGTATATGTAAATAACACATACGCATGCATACAGAAAGAGAAAGAGGGAGAGAGACAGAGAGACAGAGAGAGACAGAGAGAGACAGAGGCAGAGAAACAGAGAGATCAAATACAGACCATGCCTATGGGTAATCAAGTATCCTTCCCCCTAGGTTCAATCATCTTTGTCCCCATAGACACAAACCACGTCTATGGGGAACCTAAGAACCATAACTGGCTCAATTTTAATGCATATTTTGTTAATGAATGTGTGTGTGTGTGTGTGTGTGTGTGTGTGTGTGTCAACTTTTATTACTGTGAGTTCTATTAATTTATGGTATAAAATGGCAGCCAGAATTCTACTTAACCCAAAACATAACTCGCAGACACTTAAGATTACATTTGTGAAAATATCTAAAATGAGAAGCTAGAAACATATAGGGGACCATCTCCTAGCAAGCTAATTGTACAGGCTTTGCCATCTAAAGTCTAAAAAAAAATATTCATATACTAAGAGGCTTTGTATTTTTGTTTCAAGAATACATCAAAGCAAATTATTAATATTATGCAATACATCAAGATGAAGGTAACTTTAAAGTGTGCATATCAACTATCCAGAGTCATACTAAGTTACTTATGTCGCTAAAACAAATGGATCCAAAAAGAGAAAGCAATATATTTACTATTGATTTGTTTCAAACTCACTTTGTTTCTGATAGTTTTAAATGTCAACTTCAGTAAAGTGCTAAAGAAAATTTTTTACCTATTTGTTTTAAGTATCAGAAAATTCAAACCAAAGAATGTATCATACACATCACATATTGACTCTGACTGACAGCTGATTTTTAGCTCAATGTCTTTGTATGACTTATCTATCAATATCCTTTCAGGACCATTTCCAGAAAACTGCTTGCATAAGAAAATCCATGGATGTTCAAGATCCTTATGTAAAGTGACATAAAATTTGCATGAAATCTATTCAATCTCCATATATCTTGAAATCAAGTCTAACTTATATGTAAGCATACATGTTTCATTATCCGAATATTTTTGTATCCCTGTTGGCTGAACCTGTGCACGTATGATTCACAGAAATGAAGAGGGAATTTTTTTGTTAACATTTTTTATTTAATCCATTTATGGGCTCTCTATAAATGCTGTGTGGGTTGAATCAATATGAGGCCAAGGAATAAAAATAAGGGAAGATATTTCTCAACCCAAGGGGTTGTAAATGGCATTGAAAGATAAGGTAGCACAGATCGAGTGAAATTGGCATAAATTAAATCACCATACAGATGTTATAGAAAGGGTTTCCAGTGTGGGGGCGTTTCTGTTAAATGCCCAAGAAGACTCACCTTCCCAAGCAGATGATGCTATCTCTGTAAGTTCACCCTGGACAGTGCGTCCCTCAGAGCCTGGTGGACCTGCTTGTTGCACAGGGTGTAGATGACAGGATTCAGAAGTGGTGTCACTACCATGTTGACAAGAGAGGCCTCTCTGTTGGATTCAAGCCTGCTCACATGATTTGGTTTCACATATATAAACACACAGCTGCTGTACATCAGAGAGAGGACGATGAGGTAGGATGAGCAGGTGGAGAAAGCTTTCTGTCGATCCTTGACCAATGGCAGACGCATGACTATTATATTATATTATATTATATTATATTATATTATATTATATTATATTATATTATATTATATTATATTATATTATATTATATTACATTACATTACATTACATTACATTACATTACATTACATTACATTACATTATATTATATTATATTATATTATATTATATTATATTATTATAGGACACTCATGCCACAAAGTGCATTAAATTTATATTGGGGCTGAGGTATGGACTAACATGGATGTCACACCTGGCAGGTTGTACATCCATTCACAGACACTTAGGGGAAAGGACAGTAACCTTAAATCTTCCTGTTTGTGGAGGATGGTAGCTACTTTCTTATCAACTAATTATGGAAGACCACGCTGGACACATTTATAGACACTATTATTATTATGCACTATTATAGACTACTACAGCATTGTGTACTGTCATGGGTGAGGTCACACAGGGTTCAAAAGGACAATCCTCTAGGACATTCATTAGAGGAATATGGGAAAGGGATTCAAAAGTAAAATGTCCACAAAATCCCAGGAGGCATTTCATTGTTTGTTTGCTGGAAATGGAAAATTTCAGGAGAATATTCTAATTAACATTCTAAAACCTTTTGACCTAGTTCTCAATAACCTGCATGATCCTCTGTGAAAGTCTTTACAGGTATATTTGGCATGTCTCCCAAAAATACATGTGAGAAAACACAGGATTACACTGTGTATATTTTCCACAAAGATTTGCTTATTTTTATTTTATATGTGGTGTTTACCTACATGTACATATGTGTACCATGTGCAAGCCTGGTGCCTTTGGATACCAGAAAAGGGATCAGAGTCCCCTGGAACTGTGTGACTACAAATGGCTGTGACCTGACACGTGGATCGTGGGGACTGAACCTGGGTTCTCTGTAAGAGAATAAGTACTCTTAACTGTTGAGCCATCTCTCCAACCCCACAGTTTAGATACTCTGAAGTGAAGAAATTTAAATGTACAGGTGGGATTGACACAAAGGATATTCATGTAATCACCTCTCAGACTGTGACATTTCCCATCTTGCTACAAATTCTTTTGTCCCCTTACAGGAAAGAGCTCTCACCATAAGAAAACAATTACTACAGTTTCTATGGTGCTGTAATATCTAAAGTCCAGCTGCAAGAATGTTGAAATTTAATAACAGAATATAATCCTTGTTTTTTTCTGAAATGGGTACTGGAGATCCCAGAGTATGGGATCAAATTAAATATTTCTTCTTGAAAAAAAATCACTTTTTCTTGTTCATGCCCATGGCATAGCAGGTGTCCCTCTCTCTTAGCCTTTGTTACTCACCCAGCTTGCTTTTAGACCCTTTCAGGAAATCGCATTCTTACTTACCAGATGCAATACTTAAATTCCTATCAAGGGGTGTCTGAGGTCATTTATGCTGCCTCAGAATTAGTGGTTTATTCTTCTATATTCACTATCTTAAACCACAGTTCTCCATTCTCCAGTGAAGGACATTTAAGTCGAGATATAGCTAATACTGAGTGAAGACGCTATGACCATTCTTCCTTCATATAATGCATCTCTACCATAGCTTTCCCTCCCCCACTCTCCCTACTCTCTCTCCAAACCAACCCTGTACCCTAGATCCCACCCCCAGTTCCTGTCCCTGGAAAAAGCAGGCCTCCCAAGAACTTCCCAAGAAGTGTCAATCAAACACTGCGCAAGATACAGTAAAACTAGGCACAAGCCCTTCATCAAGGCTGGGCAAAGCAATCCAGTAGGAGGAAGAATCCCAAAAGCAGGCGAAAGAGTCAGAGACACCCATTTTCCCTCTGTCAGAAGTTTCCACAGAACACGAAACCAGCAGCCATGACATATATGCAGAGGACCTCCCTAGCACAGACCCATGCAGGCTCTGCAATTGCCTCTTCAGTCTCTCCGAGCCCCCATGAGCCCTGCTTAATTGACTCTGAAGGCAGTGTTCTTTCTTCCAGGGTCCTTGACCCCTCTGTCTCCCACAATCCTTTCTCCCCATCTTCAGCAGGTTTCCCTCAGGTTTCAGGGGAAGGACCTGACAGAGACTTCCAGCCTGGCCTCTCTCTGCCTCATGTTTGCCTGTGGGTCTCTGCATCTGGTCCCATCAGCTGATGGCGGGAGCCACTCTGATGACAACCACAGCTGACCTTTGAGTACAGCAGAACATCATTAGGAATCAGTTCCTTTGTTGTTGTTTTTGTTTTTGTTGTTGTTGTTGTTGTTGTTGGATTTCACCAGTTGTATTTGCTCTAACCAAGGCCTCTGGGCTATTCAGCCTCTGGTTCTTTGTCATCGAGACAGTGTCAGGCATGGCTCCCTCTATGTGGCATGGGCCTCAAATTAGAGAAGTCATTGAGTGGACACTCTCACAAGTTCTGTGCCAAAAGCTATGGTATTTTTATACAAATCATTTGAAAATGGGAGTTGATGCTCTTGAGTAATTCACATGTAATTCAGTTAACATGTTCAAGTTCTAAGTAATGGGCTGGATCTTTGTATATTGTACAAAGTTACAGCTTTCATAACAGCATTTTTGCATATCATATACTTTACCCATCAAGACTGCCCCATTACTCTCCCTTGCATGCCTGCTGGTCACCTTTCTTCTATGCTTTCCTTTCTTACATACACCCTTGTTTTCAAACCAAGATTCTGGATATGTGAGAACACATGCAATGTTTGCCTGTGCCTGCTTTGATTCACTTGACATGGTGATCTCCAGTTCCACCCGCGAAAATGGCATACGAATCTTACTTTCTGTTAGCAAATAGAGCAGGATTGCGACGACATGGCACACTATCTTCTGTCCACTCATATTCTGATGGACAGCTGAGATGATTCCATGAACTTTCCATTGCTGGTAGTTCTATGGCAATCATGCATGTGCAGACATCTTGGTAGGATCCTAACCGAGATCTCTTCAGGATTGTTGCTCAGAGTGGCACAGCTGGATCATGTGTTAGTTCTGCCTCTGTGGGCCTTTGTTTTGTGTTTAGGAGAAGGGATCTTACTCTTTCCTCAGAGTGGCCTTGAACACCCAGCCAACCCCCTTCTTAATTCAGCCTACTGAATGCTGGGATGGCAGGCGTAGGCCACCACACCCAGCTTGCTTTTAGACCCTTTCAGGAAATCTCATTCTTACTTACCAGATGCAATACTTAAATTCCTACCAAGACTCTTCCCTTTGCACATCCTCGCCAGAATTTGTTGTTTATCTGGTCATTGCCAATATAACTTGAGTGATGTGGAGCCTCCATGTGGTTTTGGGTAATAATTTCCTGATGCTGAAGATATTGGAAGTTTTTTTTCATATATTTATTGGCCATTTGAGTTTCTTCTTCTGAGAAACTCCCTGCATTCATCGTCTGTAATAGTTTGACTTTTTTCTGATGTCAGGAAAAGTATTTAAGCTCTGGAAATCAGACCCAGAGACATTTGAATCCTAGACCTAGTAGTAGTGGGTGCGTTAGAATTTCCTAGCAAAGAAGAAACAGTGGGAAACAGCACACATAAACAGAACACATAGAGAACACTTCTCACCTCTCTGTGTCAGTCAACTCTATTGTCTTTTATTTATTATCTCAATCTAGTATCTCTGTATCTCTCTCATCTCTGTCTGTCCAGAGGTGGATGTTTTGAACCCCTTATATATTCTCAATATTCATCCCCATAAGATACACAGACAATAATTTTTCTATTCTGCCGACTGTCTCTGCCACCCCATTAATTCATCCCTTCATCACACAGAAGCTTATAAATTTGATGAGATCCCATTTGTCACTATTTGCTGTTATCCCCAGGGATATGGGAGTAATTTCAGAAGGTTTTTTGTTTGTGTGTTTTGGTTTTGTTTGTTTGTGTTGTTCTGTTTGCCTCTCCTACATGTCAGTGCTTACTCCTACAAGTTTCAAATTTTCAGGTCCTCCATTGAAGTTTGTGATTAATACCAGTTGATTTTTGTGGAAAAGGAGAGATATAGTTATAACATCATTCTTCCACATTTGGGCACCAGAGACTGTTTTTATCCAGGTATGTTTTTGGCACGTTTGTCAGGGTCGGATGGCTGTGGTTGTATACATTAGTCTATTCTATTTCACTGGACTGTGTGTTTATTGTCTGGTTGTACCATGAGGTTTTGGTTGTTATTGTCCTGGAGTGTAAATTCCCTGCTCTGGTGCTCCAGCATTGCTCTCTTGGCTCAGAAGTGTTTGAGATGCTCCAGGTTGTTTGTTCCTCAGTGTTAATTTGAGGATAGTTTTTAACTTTCTGTGAAAATGTCAGTAAGATTTTTATAAGAATCACATTGAATTGGTAGATTATTTTTGTAATATAAAATTTTTCACAATATAGATCGACTGGCTGAGGAGCATGAGTAGTCTTTTGAATTTTCTGTGTCTTCAATTTTTTTGGAATTTTGATGTTTTTGCTGTAGATGGTTTCATACCCTACGTTTATGCCTAAGTAGCTGCAAAGCTATTGTGGACAGCATTCATTTCATGCTTACTGAAGTATGGAAAAGCTACTAGTCTGGTGAGCTTATTTTGCATCTATTCTTTATTTCAGTTTTTTTTTTTTGTTACCAATTTCATTCATTTACATCTCAAATGATATTCCCCTTCCTGGTTACTCCTCCACAGTACCCCATCTCATCCACCTCTCCCCTCTCCTCTTTGCCTCTGTGAGGGTGCTCCCCATCCATCCACCCACTCCCAGCCCACTGCTCCAGCATCCCCCTACACTGGGGCATCAAACCTCCGCAGGACCAAAGGCCTCCCTTCTCATTGTTGTCAGACACTGCTACATAGGTGTCTGGAGCCATGGACCCCTCCACGTACACTCCTTGGTTGGTAGTCTAGTCCCTGAGAGCTCTGCATGGTCTGGACAGCCCACATTGTTCCTCCTATGAGGTTGCAATCCCCTCCACTCCTCCAGTCCTTCCCCCAGCTCCCCACCAGGGTCCCAGCTCAGTCCAATGGTTGGCTGAGAGCACCCACATCTGCATTGGTCAGGTGCTGGCAGAACCTCCCAGGGAACAGCCACACCAAGTTCCTGTAAGCAAGCGCCCCTTGGCAACAGAAACAGATTCAGGGTTTAGTGTCAGCAGGATGGATCCCTAGGTGGGGTGGTCTCCAAAAGGCCCTTCCTTCAGTCTCTGCTCCATGTTTTGTCCCTGTCTTTCCTTTGGATGGGAACATTTCTGGGTTAAAAACTTTGAGATGGATGGGTGGCCCCATCCCTCTACTGGGGCAAGTGCCTATCTACTGGAGGTGATCTCTACAGGGTCTATCTCCCCTTAGCTGCCCAGTTAAACTGTGCCATCTGTGAATAGAAATTTTTATTTACTAAGAATATGTTTACTTTTATCTTTCCCATTGTTCCCACACAAAAATTTGCCAGTTTTGTGTGTCAATTTGACACAGACTGGAGTGATCACAGAGAAAGGACCTTCAATCGGGGAAGTGCCTCTAGCTAAATTAAGTAAAGAGATAGAAAGAGTGGGAAGAGGGGGAATTCAAGCTGAAATTAGGCTGGAACTAAAAACACAGTAACTCAGTTAGGAAACTCAAGAGAATGCCTTACAAGCTGAATGGATCAAGTGAAGTCAGAATCTCAGGAGTCAAAGATAGAGTAGGAGAAAGAGACAACATGAACATAAAAAGATAAAAAGAAACAATAATTCCTAGGAAAGAAGCATGCAGGGACTATGTAACACTATGAAACCTCCAAATATTCCAATTGTAGGCATAGGCAAGGAAGAAGAATCCCAGATCAATGGCATACACCAGACTTTCAATAAGATCATAGAAGAAAATATTCCTAAGCTAAGGAAAGAAACACATATACAGATAGAAGAACCCAGACACCTAATAGACAAGACCAGAAAATAAATCTTCACAGCATATCCTGGAAAAACACTATCCAGAACAAAGTGAGAGTATTGAAAGCAGAAAGAGAGAAAACACGAGTCACATGTAAAGGAAAGCCCACTAGAATAACAGCTGATTGTTCAATGGAAATTCCAAAAGGCAGAAGAGCCCAGAGCTATGAATTGCAAGTTCTAAAGGACCATGACTGTCAACAAACACTATCGGCCATAGGTGTATGGGGGGAACTTTTCTATGATACAAACAACCTTAACAAATTCATGCCCAACAAACCAATCCTAAAGAGAATACTGGAAGCATCTCTTTGGCCTGAAAGGGGGAATAAACAAAGCCAAGAGAACCCACAAAGGAAAATTAAGTTAGAACTAATGAAACAAAAAGTATAACTAGGAGCAAAAAACAGAAGGAAAGAAAAGAACGGATGCAATAAACACCATCTTTAAATATTAAAGTAATGAATTAAAAGCCTCAATTCTCCAATCAAAGGACACAGACTGGTTGATAAATTAAGAAATGAAATCCATCTTTCTGCTGTCTACAAACAAAAAAAATTGCCTTAGCTTTACAAATAGGCATTGCCTTAGGATGAAAGGATGGACAGAAGTACTCCAGTCAATTGGGACAACAAAGAAGTCATTACTACTATAATATCTGACAAATAAACTTCAAACTAAAACTAATTAAAAGACATAAAAGATACGTCATTCTACCCAAAGGGACAACAAAGTAAGAATACATTGCTATTCTACACATGGAACCACCAAAATCTCATGTGCTTGATCTCATAAAAAGCAAACAGCTAAAAACAAAGACAAAGAAAGTCTGTTAACTATTACATTATTCACAATAGAAAAGGCATTGGCAAAAACAATATAAAATAAACCATAAGGTTAAATGTTAATAAAGGTGAAGATGGTGATAGGTAAATAAATAAAGCAAAGTGTCAGAGAATGAGAAAGAAATAATAAGCAAACTTAACTTAAAGGTGAGGTAGCCCACATAGCACTTAGAATGTGGAGCTTCCGACATAACGAACTTGTAAGTATCTGGCCTCACACCCTCTCCCACCTGCCTGTCAGTCACCCCTCTACAAACCAGCCAGGTACCAACACCCTTGCAGCTCCCCACCAGAAGAGACTTTCCCTATTCTTGTCACTGTTACTCCCTAGTTTGCCACTAGTTGCCATGCCCACCAGCCACCCAGGCATCTCCCCAACAGGGAGTCTGACCAGAACTACTACCAAGCTGAGTCTGATTTAGATACCTATTCACAAATCAAAAGGATAGCCCAAGATTAAATACCAATCACCAATCAGCTGGCCCACAATCTGACATCTTAGGGGTAATGCCAAGCAAATATTCAAACAAGTACTCAGCAAAAGAGAGAAACCAGATACCCATACCAAGAACTAGTATCAAAGATCCAATTCCAGATCCCTGTATGCCATCACAAAAAGCAAACAGAATAACTAAGTCAATATGACTCCTTCAGAAATTAGAATTTCCAATGTATTGATAGCCAAGAAAATAACT
This sequence comes from Apodemus sylvaticus, assembly GCF_947179515.1. Classification (NCBI taxonomy): domain Eukaryota; kingdom Metazoa; phylum Chordata; class Mammalia; order Rodentia; family Muridae; genus Apodemus; species Apodemus sylvaticus. The sequence continues at coordinate 148,186,846 of NC_067473.1, read as the reverse complement.
TAGATAATTTATTAGACGACAATTTCAAAACAATCCTGACTATGTTCCAAGAAATGGAAGAGGAGGTAAACAAATGCCTCAATGAGGACCTGTGAAAATAGAAACGATAGAAACGGGGCAATAAAATAAAAAAGACACTTCAAGGCATGAAAATAGGATGTAATAAAAGATGAGATCTCCAAAATGTTATCTAAAGTAACTAAAACCTAAAATGAAAAACTCATGAAGTCAAACAAGATGCTCAGAGGAAAGTATCTCCAGCAGATTAAATTATGCAGAAGAGCAAATATCTAGTCTTAAAGACAAGATAGAAGTTGACCACTTGTTCCAATAAAATGTTAAATCTAAGAAGAAACCAAGAATTTAACATACAGGAAATATGGAACACTAAAAACACTAAACCTGCAAATAATAGATATGGAAGAAGACTGCGAAGAAACCAAGGATAAGGGCACAGAAAATATTTTTTAACAAAATCATAGAGGAAAATTCCTCAAACCTAATGTACAGGAGAAAGAAAGGCTCTTTAGAGTATCAAGAGACAAAGCAAGATATAGTCACAGGAAGAGACAGGAGAGCAGAAAAACATTTGACTTTTCAGTAGAAACGCTGAAAGCCAGGAGGGCCTAGACTATGTGCAAATGACAAAGAGACAAAAACAATATGATACTGCATTTCTTCTGTTGGTAAGTTTGTCTTTCAAATTCACAGTGCTAGTTCCTCTTGGTTATCAAACATATGAACATGGAGATGTTTACAATATCACATTGTTATTCTTGTAATACTGCAGGATATGTGCAGTCACTCCCTTCATTCTTCTCATAGAAAGTGTTCCTGGTCCACACCGTAGCCATCACTCTATTTCTGGTCAGTCTCAATGACTTTGAACATCTTAGGAGTCACTTCAAAGAATGAAATTCAGCTTTGCTTGTTTTCACCCTGCCTCCCACTTCTTTGATTGACTGATTACAAATTATTTGCAAACTTACTCAAATAGCTTCCATTTGAAATCAAATTATGCTCTTAATCTTAAAAGTAAATGTTTAATCAATTTACATATCTTTCAAGTAATAGCACTTTCTAGACTATATTTGTAATATTGTCTGTCAACAAGTCATGATTTCCAATGAGTTCTTTACAGCCAAATAAGTTCTCTCAGATCATTTGTTTCTATTTTTGTTTCTTTCTCACTCTGTGGCCTAATTATATCCTCTTTCCATTCCTGTAAAGAGTTTTGAGATTGAGTTTTCAGCCCAATAAAAGTTCTGTTATGATAAAGTTCCCATGTGCTCATGAAAGTGATGTGCATCTTACACATGCAAAATACAAGGAAGTGCTGCATAGTCCAGTCTGGTTTGTTCACTGCAGGACTTACTCAGGTCTGAAGGCTTGCTATTGCGCTTCCCTGTTAATACCTGAAGCAATGATGTTAGAACTTCCAACCACAGGTATGTGTTCTTTATTATTGTGGTAGTGAATCCAGTTTTCCCTGTGCTTTAAATCTACCATTTGGTACACACAAACACACACACACACACAGGTATCACTCCTGTGTCTTTCTGATTGGGTCATGTTTTTACCAGTCTGCTTGGGGTGCTATTACTTCATATGATTAGCTTATATTTTCTTTTAAAATTATGCAGATATGAACTTAAGACTGTGTCTATGTTCTTAAATTTTATGCCATAATCAACTAATATAGTAAGAGCCTCTCTTAATTTAAAAAAAAAAAAGTCTTAATCTACTTACACTTTGTCATTATGATCAAGTTGGATTTACCTCTGTGGTCACAATGTTTATTTCAGTTTGTCCTTTCTGTAATATAAGGGTGCCATGCTTAGCTTATTGTTATTTCAATAAACACCAAGTCCAAAAGTGATTTGGGGAGGAAAAGAGTTAATTTAAGGAAGCCAAGGAAGGAACCAAAGGCAGGAGCTTCAAGTACAAATGGCAGAAGCTTCCTGGCTTTTTCCTATGGTCATAGTCAGCTGCCTTTCCCACACAGCCCAGGTCCATCTGTCCTAGGAAGAGAATAGCAGGGCACACGTGTGCTAGACACACCCACATCAGTTTTAAAAAAAAATAAAACAATGAAGAAAATGCCCCACAGACATGCCCACAGGACATCTGATGGGGGCCATTCACCAACTGAGAGTCAACTTACCAACAAAACTAACCAGGACCCGAGTGTTTTGCTGTCTTGCTCTCCACTCAGCTTGCCTTATGACCCATGATTGATCAATAGATTCGTCTTTTCTTTGTACTAGGATGGATGCCTGACCTCATCCACAAATTCATCTCAAGAAGCATTATTATCTTCTAACTTTATAGTTAGATTTCTTTCACTACTGAGGTAATCTCTCCTGAATTATTTACATTTCACCAGCATGGTAACCAACATACAACTCTACTCTGCTTAATGATCCATAATTCCTGAGACTTGTGTTGGTCCTTTAGTTTAAATAATTCAGACTGATTTCAGCCTGGTATACAAATGAATGCAATGGGGTCTTTTTATTTCAATGCTTCACAACTTACTGAAAACTAGATATATAATGATGTCTGTTTATATGCAAATATTCATCATGGGAAACAATTGTAGTAAGTGGTGTAAAGCAAATTATTCTCAATATCATGACATTTATTGTTTATAGGTCATTCAAATTTTGGTATAATGATCACACAAACCTGTCATCAAATAAATTTTAAATTCTTGGTACACATTTATTTAATTTTCCATTCCCAACTCTATCTCTATGCCCAGTCCCTCTTTATTCCTCTATCACTACAACAGAATATGTGAAATCAGACCTAAAACACACATCAAATAAATGCATGGATAATTGGAGACACTTTGTTGATACGGTAACATGTATATAATATATCTGAGGCTTTGGTCTTAATTGACATCAAAGCAGATATAGAAAGATTTATTATCACAAGATTATTGATGCCTTCAGATGGAATTACTGGATACATCAGTCATTGTTGTATAATGAACAAGGAGAATTTGATGAAGTAACGTACATGACAATTTATATAGAACACTTAAATGAAAATGAAAATGGTGTTAGACTAAATCAAAAGGAGAGTACATTGCTCCTCTGATATCTGTAGAATTGAACCCTGGACAGTGCATCCCTCACAGCCTGGTGGACCTGCTTGTTCCTCAGGGTGTAGATAACAGGGTTCAGAATGGGTGTCACTACCGTGTTCACAAGAGCAGCCTCTCTGTTGGTGTCCAGCCTGCTTGTTTGCTTTGGCTTCATGTATATAAATACACAGCTGCCATACATCAGAGAGAGGACGATGAGATGAGAGGAACAGGTAGAAAAAGCTCTCTGCCGCTCCCTGGCTGAGGGGAGACGCACTATGGTGACCACTATATTGCTGTATGCAAAGATGGCTACCATGAAGGTAGTAAAAAGCACAATTAAAGCAAGGTTAAAAAACAGCATTTCAATAGTCCTGGTTTCTGAACAGGAGAGGTTAGCCAGTGGTCCAAAATCACAGAAAAAGTGAGGAATAACGTTGGGGCCACAGTAAAATGAATGGGAAAGCATCACAAGTGGACCAGCCATGAAGAGGATTCCCAAAACTAAACAGACAGTAACGAGACAGAAGCACATCCTTGGGCTCATGATGGTTGGATAATGTAGAGGTTTGCAGATGGCCAGATACCGGTCCAGGCACAACACAGCCATAAGGAAAAAAACAGTTGCCCCCAGGAAAAAAAAGACAAATGCCTGTGTGAAGCAGGCCACAAAGGAAATTGTTTGCCTCCCTGACAGAAAGATGGTGAGCATCTTGGGGATAACAGTAGTTATAAAACAACACTCCACAAAGGAGAACGAGCTGAGGAAGAAGTACATGGGCGTGTGTAATCGATGGTCCTCACAGGTGATGGCAATTATGAGCAGGTTGCCCATGACAGAAGCTAAGTAGGCCAGCAAGTGCACTAGGAAGAAGAGGATCCTCAGGTGCTCGGGCACGGGGAACCCCTCGAGGATAAACTCCCAGACGGCTGTCCCATTCCTGGTTTCCTCTGCTGTCAGCAATTCCATCTCCTCAGTCTGTCACTGAGGGGCATGGCAGAACCATGACTGAAGGTGGAGAACTGTGTGTTCCTAAAACTGTAAATGATATGGGAAGGCAATCAGACTTGGTAAACAGCTCATCCAATGTGTCACTTTGCCCATTGTTAGGGAAAATTAACTGACTACTACTGTGACTGCCTTGATATTGCCTGTGTCCTAAAATGCTAACTGTAGAAGAACTACATGTGCCACACACGCTCATTAGTGAGAAAGTCACTCACCAATGTTGGTCATTTTCCCATATGGTGCACTGTCAACTTAAATCCAGGTTATAACCTTTTATCTATTTAGTCATGGTACATATTTCTAGCAAAGGCATATTCATGGAACACAGGTCCAGATAAATATTGCAAAGGAAAACCTGCAACTTGAAAGTCAACCTGAATCTAGGGATGTAGCTCAGGGGTGGTGAACCTATCTAACACATGTTACATTATGGGTTTAATTCTCACCAACAAAATAGAAGAAAACAAAACAAGCCAGACAAACCAAGATTTCAGTCACAGTCACTAGAGAGCTGGCTCTGCAATTATGGGCATTAGTTATTCATGCGGAGGACCTGGGGTCAGTGCTCAGAATGTACCTGGTAACTCAGCATCAGTAACTCCAGTTCCAGGGGATCCAGTGTTCTCTTCTGACCTCTGAGGGCATCAGGCATTCAGGTTGTATGCATACACACATGCAAGCAATATACTCAATACACATAAAATAACAAATTTTCAAAGGATTTTAAGTCAGAAGCCATTCATCCCACAAAACATATTCCTTCATCATACCTTAGTGTCAGGAGCCATAATGGGACAAGTTAATATACTAGCAGATGATCATCTTGAAATGCCTGCTTCGGATTATTATAATATGCGACAGGTGAGCCCCCATTCAACAAGGCTGTGGGGCACTAATTTTAGGAAAGATTCCTGCTATTTATATGCTTTTCCTGTTATTATTATACATTTATAGTAGTCAATAGGTAATAGCACACCCCTTTGGAACAGATCTCTGCAGATACACAAAGATGTACTGTCTTATAGTGATGCTATATAAACAAATAGATGACTTTAGTTTTAATGATGATCCTATAAGAATTCTCAAAATTATATTTATGATTATTAAGCTTTTATAATGGGACTGCTACTAGGTCCTTTTCTATAGTCAAACTGCAATGAGAACTCTGCCACTCTCCCAAGTGTCAAAAGTTAATTGCTCTTAGATGGCAACCAGACTTTCTCCTACTCAGAGCACATTCCAAGAGATTGTAAAACAATTAACCAAAGGTCATAAAAAGGGAACTAACAATTTATTATAGGTGCTAGGACAGAAGATAAAATATTGACTGGGTTTATCTATACAAAACTTCACTTATAACTTAGTTATGGTTTAAACTTTCCACAAACCTGTAGAGAAGACATGTGATAGATGGTACTGTCTAGATAATTACTCCTAATGGATATGCACGTAAACATTCTCTGTTGTAAACTTCTATTTCAATTTATGATTTGATTTTTGTGTGAACTTGTAACATGTGATGATGCATTCTGAACGATATGTAAGTATCAAAGACAAAAGCGAAAGGGCACTACTACTACTACTATACTACTATTTTTCTTTCTCTTTTCTCTCATGCGCACCTTTTTTCTCCTCCTTTCTATCTCCCATTTCTCTCACTTTTTACCTTTCCCCAATTAGAAGAACTTTTCCCTTCCCCCTTTTCCCCCCTTAAGATCTTTCTACTTTTCCCTCTTAGATAGCTTTCATAGGGAACCTTTTACAACTTAGTAATAAACTCATAACCACTTCTTTAAGTGTCCTATTTTTCTCCCTGCAAAGACTTCTGACTAAGCAAGCTGAAAGTTAGAGCCCAGCAGTTCCTGCTGAGATAGAACAAAGACCACATTGCTTAATCCTCTGCTGTTAGGCTACAGGTGTTAATCACCTAAGCCAGCAGTCTTTCCGCCCTCAGAAAGAGCAAGAAAGTTTCTAGGACATTTTAGAAGTTATCATCAGCATTTTAGTACAGTTAGAAAGCCCTGAGACCCTCAGACTTCAAAGCCATCATCACCAGAGTCCTACTCCTTACCTCCACAACTACCTTCCCAAGGCCGGGAGGCTCCCAGCCATTGACACCTTAGCATTTGTTTACATGTTTGGCCATATTATTATTAGAAAAAAATTCCCAGTTTTGTACTACAAGTGGATTATATTAGAAAACCCACACAATTAACTCTAGCTGGATGGTTAAAGGCTCACGTCTGCCTGCTTTAATCTAGAGCCCCAGACGGACAGTGAAAATTAAGACTCTCGGAACCATGTAAAACACCAGGAGTGGTGAAGAACAACTGTAACTCCAGCATCAGACAGGGCAAAGACAGGCGGGTCCCAGGAGCCCACCGGTTAGGCTAGCCAGTCTAACTGAACCGAAGAGCTACACATGCAGGAAGATACTGTAGCTCAAAAAATAGTGATGAGAGGGGTACCCACAATCAACCTCTGCTACTACACGCACATCTGTAGTTAAATACTCTTTCCCTGTAAATGGACAAAGTCTGTATGTGACCCTCTGTCACTCTGGTCAACTAGCATCCATCTATGGTCTCAGACTTAGCTGTCTGACTTAGAACAAACAAAAGCTCTCTCTTATCACACATAAAGTGAAACCAGACTGAAGGAAAGCCCCGCTGCCATTTACAGCAAACAAATAGCATGATGCTCCATTCACACTGAGACCATGCCCTTGCCAAGAGCAGCTCACAGCAACCAGAACTCGGCCCTCTGCTCTTTTCATTCTAAGAAAAAAAAAGTCGGCACATTGGTCTTGGCAGCTGAAATGTGTAAATCAACACATCCAATCTAAATGTTCATGATTTGTCCAGAGGTAAATTCAACATCTATCAGTTATTCTTCTCCAATCAACTAACAGCCTAAGAACTGCATTAAACTAAGCTTATCTTGGTGGAAATCTTAAGTGGTAACTGTGGAAAAACAAATACAGACATTCCCTCACTGTTCTCTGAGAATTGGCTAGTGAATTCATCTGGAATTCCAAAAAAAAAAAAAAAAAAGCATTGGTGAGTCTCCAGGTCCTCACACCCCATCCTTTTACCTTGAAATGCCAGCATCTGCAAGAAACTCCACTGCTAGGAACATAGTATAGTCAGGGTTGAAGGCAGGAGACTCTTCACTCAATCCAGCAAGCATACATAGGTATCTTCAACATTGATACTATTTCTTTTAAATGATTTCCAAGGCACTGAATTTCTCACTCTTACCACCACCACCACCAAAGCATGCATGTTCCCAGACTGAGAAGGAGGCTACACCACCAGGAGCAGACATGACTTCACTCCAACATGTGTTTAGTGCTGGACTGTCTCTTGATACTAGTCAGGGTCTACCAGGTCCAGTGTATGGCACCTAGGGACACTAAGTATAATTAAATGGTGGAACAAAGCCCTGAGAGGCCTGTGTCACTCTAGAATCCTTCATGATTGGGGTAATTCAACAGAGCTGTGAATGGAATATCACTTGATTAATGATAATAATAGTGAGCTTATATAAGGAATTATTATTTCTGATAATACATAATAATTAGTAAGTGCAATGTTTGCCCTTTCACTGTGTACAAATATATAATATGAGCTCCCACATATCTTCATGAAAATAATTTAAAGTGGAGTACATATAATATCCCAAGTTTCATAAATTTCCAAATTGTATAATATTGGGTATTTTGGATTTTTAAAGTCATTTTCATTTACATTTCAAATGATATCCACCTTTTCTGTTACCTCTCCAGAAACCCACCATCCCATCTCCCCTCCTCCCCCTCAACTTTGCCTCTGTTATGGTGATATACCACCTACTCAACCACTCCTGATTCACATCTGTAGCATTCCCCTACACTGGGGCATCAAGCTTCCACAGGACCGAGGGCCTCCCCTCCCAATGATGTCAGATAAGGCCATCCTCTGCTACATAAGTATCTTGAGTCATGGATCCCTCCACGTATACTCTTTGATGGCTGGTTTAGTCCTTGGGAGCTCTGGGTGGTCCAATTAGTTGATATTGTTCTTCCTAAGGGATTGCATACATATTGGATATTAGCCCTCTATCTGATGTAGGGTTGGTGAAGATCTTTTCCCAATTAGTTGGTTGCTGTTTTGTCCTTTTGACAGTGTCCTTTCCCTTACAGAAACTTTGTAATTTTATGAGATCCCATTTGTCAATTCTTGATCTTAAAGCATAAGCTATTGGTGTTCTGTTCAGGAACTTTTCCCTTGTGCCTATGTCCTCAAGGGCTTTCCCCAGTTTCTTTTCTATTAGTTTCAGTGAATCTGGTTTTATGTGGAGGTCCTTGATCCACTTGGAGTTGAGCTTAGTACAAGGAGATAAGAATGGATCAATTCGCATTCTCCTGCATGCTGACCTCCAGTTGAGCCAGCACCATTTGTTGAAAAGGCTATCTTTTTTCCATTGAATGTTTTCAGCTCCTTTGTTGAAGATTAAGTGACCATAGGTATCTGGATTCATTTCTGGATCTTTAGTTCTATTCCATTAGTCCACTTGCCTGTCCCTGTGCCAGTACCATGCAGCTTTTAACACTATTGCTCTGTAGTATTGCTTGAGGTCTGGGATACTAATACCCCCAGAAGTTCTTTTACTGTTGAGAATAGTTTTAGCTATCCTGGATTTTTTGTTATTGCAGATAAATTTAAGAATTGTTTTTTCCAACTCTGTGAAGAACTGAGTTGGGATTTTGATTGGGATTGCATTGAATCTGTATATTGCTTTTGGCAAGATGGCCATTTTAACTATATTAATCCTGCCAATCCACGAGCATGGCAGATTTTTCCATTTTCTGAGGTCTTCGATTTCCTTCTTCAGAGACCTGAAGTTATTGTCGTAAAGATCTTTCACTTGTTTGGTTAGAGTCACACCAAGGTACTTTATATTGTTTGTGGCTATTGTGAAGGGTCTCATTTCCCTAACTTCTTTCTCAGCCTGCTTATCCTTTGAGTATAGGAAGGCAACTGATTTGCTTGAGTTGATTTTATGACCTGCCACTTTGCTGAAGTTGACTATCAGCTGTAGGAGTTCTTTGGTGGAGTTTTTTGGGTCACTTAAGTATACTATCATGTCATCTGCAAAAAATGATAATTTTACTTCTTCCTTTCCAATTTGTATACCTTTGACCTCCTTATGTTGTCTAATTGCTCTAGCCAGGACTTCAAGTACTATATTGAAAAGATATGGAGAGAGAGGGCAGCCTTGTCTAGTCCCTGATTTTAGTGGGATTGCTTCAAGTTTCTCTCCATTTAGTTTGATGTTGGCTATTGGTTTGCTGCATATTGCTTTAATTATGTATAGGTATGGGCCTTGAATTCCTATTCTTTCCAAGACTTTTAGTATGAAAGGATGCTGAATTTTGTCAAATGCCTTTTCAGAATCTAATGAAATGATCATATGGTTTTTTTCTTTGAGTTTGTTTATGTAGTGGATAGCATTTATGGATTTCCTTATATTGAACCATCCCTGCATCCCTGGGATGAAGCTCACTTGATTGTGGTGGATGATCATTTTGATGTGTTCTTGGAATCGGTTGGCAAGAATTTTATTGAGTATTTTTGCATCAATATTCATAAGGGAAATTGGCCTGAAGTTCTTTTTTTTTGTTGGATCTTTGTGTGGTTTTGGTATCAGTGTAACTGTGGCTTCATAGAACGAGTTGGGTAGTGTTCCTTCCGTTTCTATTTTGTGGAACAGTTTGAAGAGTATTGGTGATAGGTCTTCTTTGAAGGTCTGATAGAATTCTGCACTGAAGCCATCTGGTCCCGTGCTTTTTTTGGTTGGGAGACTTTCTATGACCCCTTTTATTTCTTTAGGGGTTATGGAACTGTTTAGATGATCTATTTGATCCTGATTTAATTTTGGTGTTTGGTATCTGTCTAGGAAATTGTCCATTTCCTCCAGATTCTCCAGCTGTGGTAGTAAGATCTGATGATTTTTTGAATTTCCTCAGTTTCTGTTTTTATATCTCCCTTTTCATTTCTAATTTTGTTAATTTGGATACTATCCATGTGCCCTTTGGTTAGTCTGGCTAAGGGTTTATCTATTTTGTTGATTTTCTCAAAGAACCAGCTCCTGGTTTTGTTGATTCTTTGTATGGTTCTCTTAGTTTCTACTTGATTGATTTCAGCTCTGAGTTTGATGATTTCCTGCCATCTACTCCTCCTGGGTGAATTCGCTTCTTTTTGCTTCAGGGCTTTCAGGTGTGTCATTAAGCTGCCCGTGTATGCTCTCTCCATTTTCTTTTTGGAGGCACTCAGGGCTATGAGTTTTCCTCTTAACACTGCTTTCATTGTGTCCCATAGATTTGGGTATGTTGTGTCTTCATTTTCATTAAATTCTAAAAAGTCTTTGATTTCTTTCTTTATTTCTTCCTTGACCAAGGTATCATTGAATAGAGTTATTATGCAGTTTCCATGTGTATGTGGGCTTTCTGTTGTTTTTGTTGCTATTGAAGACCACTTTTACTCCATAGTGATCTGATAGGAAGCATGGGATTATTTCAATCTTCTTATATTTGTTGAGGTCTGTCTTGTGACCAATTATATGGTCGATTTTGGAGAAGGTACCATGAGGTGCTGAGAAAAAGGTATATTCTTTTGCTTTAGGATAGAATGTTCTATATATATCTGTTAAATCTAATTGGTCCAAAGCTTCAATTAGTTTCATTGTGTCCCTGTTTAGTTTCTGTTTTCCTGATCGATCCATTGAGGAAAGTGCAGTGTTGAAGTCACCCACAGTTATTGTGTTAGGTGCAATGTGTGCTTTGATCTTTAATAAAGTTTCTTTTACGAAAGAGGGTGCCCTTGCATTTGGAGCATAGATGTTCAGGATTGAGAGTTGTTTTTGTTGTATTTTTCCTTTGACCAGCAAGAAGTGTCCCTCAGAGTCTCTTTTGATGACTTTGGGTTGAAAGTCAATTTTATCTGATATTAAAATGGCTACTCCAGCTTGTTTCCTGAGACCATTTGCTTGTAAAATTGTCTTCCAGCCTTTTACTCTAAGGTAGTGTTTGTCTTTGACACTGAGGTGTGTTTCCTGTATGCAGCAAAATGTAGGATCCTCTTTACTTATCCAGACTGTTAGTCTATGTCTTTTTATTGGGGAATGGAGCTCATTGATGTTAAGAGATATTAAGGAATAGTGATTATTACTTCCTGTCATTTTTGATGTTATCTATTTGATTGGTTACCTTCTTTTGGGCTTGATAAAAGAAGGTTACTATCTTGCATTTTCCAGGGTGAAGTTTCCCTCCTTGTATTGGTGTTTTCCTCCTATTATCCTTTGTAGGGCTGGGTTTGTGGTAAGATATTGGGTGAACTTGGTTTTGTCATAGAATATCTTGGTTCCTCCATCTCTGGTGATTGAGAGTTTTGCTGGATATAGAAGTTTTGGCTGGCATTTGTGTTCTCTTAGAGTCTGCATGAGATCTGCCCAGGATCTTCTAACTTTCATAGTCTCTGGTGAGAAGTCTGGTGTAATTCTGATAGGTCTTCCTTTATATGTTACTTGGCCTCTTTCTCTTACTGCCTTTAATATTCTTTCGTTGTTTAGTACATTTTGGGTTTTGATTATTATGTGACAGGATGTATTTCTGTTCTGGTCCAGTCTACTTGGAGTTCTCTAGGCTTCTTGTATATTCATGGGCATCTCTCTCTTTAGATTAGGGAAGTTTTCTTCCATAATTTTATTGAAGATATTTGATGGCCCTTTAAGTTGTAAATCTTCGCTCTCATCTACGCCTATAATCCTTAGGTTTGGCCTTCTCAATGTGTCCTGGATTTCCTGGATATTTTGGGTTACAAGCTTTTTGCATTTTCCATTTTCTTTGACCATTGAGTCCATGGTTTCTATGGTATCTTCAGCATCTGAGATTCTTTCTTCTATCTCTTGTATTCTGTTGTTGATATTTGCATCTATGGTCCCTGATTTCTTCCCAAGGTTTTCTATCTCCAAAGCTGTCTCCCTTTGAGATTTCTTAGTTGTTTCTACTTCTGTTTTTATATCCTGGATGTTTTTGCTCAGTTCCTTCACTTGCTTGTTTGTGTTTCCTGTAATTCTTTGAGAGATTTTTGTGTTTCTTCTTTCATGACTTCTGCCTGTTGATCAAATTTCACCTGTACTTTTTAAAGTGATTTTTGCATTTCCTCCTTTTTGGCTACTATTATTTGACCCATAGTCTCCTGAATTTCTTTAAGTGATTTTTGTGTTTCCCTTGTAAGGGCTTCTAGTTTTTGATCATTTTTCTCCTGAATTTCTTTTAGAGATTTATTTATGTCCTTCATGTGTTCTTATAACAGCATCACAAACAGTGATTTTACATCCAAATCTTGCTTTTCTGGTGTGTTGGGGTATCTAGGACTTGCTGTTAAAGGAGAATTGGGTTCAGATGTTGCCATATTGCCTTGATTTATGTTAGTAACGTTCCTATGTTTGCCTTTTGCCATCTAGATCTCACTGGTGTTAGTTGGTCTTGTTGTCAATGCAGGACTCACCCTTGCAAGATGCCTCCCTGCAGGCAGCCTCCAGATGCACCGTTGGCCCTCTGCACTGCTTGGGACAGGACGCGTGGCCCAGGTTGCTCCCAATCCAGAGATGGTGACCAGAAAGCTCCCACCAGAGGCCTCTGGATGGATCTTCCACTTTGCCGGGTCAGACAGACTCACCCAAGCAATGTGCTTCCCTGTGGCCGGCCACCAGCTGCACTGCTGGCCCTTGGCACTGCTTGGAGATGGGGCTTATTTCTTGTTTTTAAGGAAGTCCTCATTTACCATAGAAAAAGCAAGATACATCAAATATTTTTAGGAAGAGTCAATATAAAATATTTGTAACAAAAATTTTATATATAAATAATCTATACATGCAAAATAATAATTTAGTTAATGAATATACATAAGAAAATATTTTTTAATTCAGTATATTCTTTATTTCATTTCAAATGATTTCCCCTTTCCTGGACCCCCCCTTCCCCAAAAGTCCCATAAGCCCTCTTCCCTCCCCCTGTTCCTCAATCAACCCCTTCCTACTTCCCTATCCTGGTACTCACCTACACTGCTTCAATGAGCCTTTCCAAGACCAGGGGTCTCTCCTTACTTCTTCTTAGGCATCATTTGATATGTGAGTTGTTTCTTGGGTATTCCAAGCTTCTGGGATAATATCTGCTTATCACTGAGTGCATACCATGTGTGTTCTTTTGTGATTGGGTTACCTCACTCAGAATGGCATTCTCCAATTCCACCCACTTGCCTAAGAATTTCATGAATTCGTTGTTTTTAATAGCTGAGTAGTATTCCATAGTATAAAGATATCACATTTTCTGTATCCATTCCTCCATCGAGGGACATCTGGGTTCTTAACAGCTTCTGGCTATTATAAATAGGGCTGCTATGAACATAATGGAGCATGTGTCCTTATTACATGCTGGAGAATCCTCTGGGTGTATGCCCACAAGTGGTTTAACAGGGTCCTCCGGTAGTATCATACCCAGTTTTCTGAGGAACCACCAGACTGATTTTCAGAGTGGTTGTACCAGCTTGCATTCCCACCAGCAGTGGAGGAGTGTTCCTCTTTCTCCACATACTTGCCAGCACCTGTTTTCTCCTGAGCTTTTGATCTTAGCCATTCTGACTGGTGTGAGGTGAAATCTCAGGGTTGTTTTGATTTACATTTCCCTGATGACTAAGGATGTTGAAATCTTCTTTAGGTGCTTCTCAGCCATTCAATATTCCTCAGGTGAAAATTCTTTGTTTAGCTCTGTTCCCCATTTTTCAATAGGGTTATTTGGCTCTCTGGAGTCTACCTTCTTGAGTTCTTTGTATATCTTGGATATAAGCCCTCTGTCGGATGTAGGGTTGGTAAAGATCTTTTCCCAATTTGTTGATTGCTGTTTTGTCCTTTTGACAGTGTCATTTGCCTTACAGAAACTTTGTAATTTTATGAGGTCCCATTTGTTAATTCTTGATCTTAGAGCATAAGCTATTGGTGTTCTATTCAGGAAATTTTCCCCTGTGCCTATGTGCTCAAGGGTTTTCCTCAGTTTCTTTTCTATTAGTTTCAATGTGTCTGGTTTTATGTGGAGGTCCTTGACCCCCTTGGACTTTAACTTAGTGCAAAGAGATACGAATGGATTGATTTGCATTTTTCTGCATGCTGACCTCCAGTTGAAAGAGCACCCTTTGTTGAAAAAGCTATCTTTTTTCCACTGTATGGTTGTAGCTCCTTTGTCAAAGATCAAGTGACCATAGGTGTATGGGTTCATTTCTGGGTCTTCATTTCTATTCCATTGATCTACCTGCCAGTCACTGTACTAATATGCAGTTTTTAACACTGTTGCTCTGTAGTACTGCTTGAGGTCCAGGATAATTTGATTCCCACAAAAGTTCTTTTACTGTTAACAATAGTTTAGATATCCTGGGTTTTTTGTTATTCCAAATGAATTTGAGAATTGCTTTCTAACTCTATGAAGAATTGAGCTGGGATTTTGATGGGGATTGCATTGAATCTGTATATTGCTTTTGGCAAGATGGCCACTTTTGCTATATTAATCCTGCCAATCCAAGAGTATGGAAGATATTTCCATCTTCTGAGGTCTTCTTCAATTTCTTTCTTCAAAGACTTGAGGTTCCTGTCATACAGATATTTTACTTGTTTGGTTAAAGTCACACCAAGATACTTTATATTGTTTGTGGCTATTGTGAAAGGTGTCGTTTCCCTTATTTCTCTCTCAGCCTGTTATCCTTTGAGTATAAGAGGCTACTGATTTGCTTAAGTTAATTTTATATCAAGCCATTTTGCTAAAGTTGTTTATCAGCTGTAGAAGTTCTCTGATATAGTTTTTTGGGTTGCTTAAGTATACTACCATATCATCTGCAAATAGTGATAATGTGATTTCTTCCTTTCCAATTTGTATCCTTTTGACCTCCTTTTATTGTCTAATTGTTCTGGCTAGAACTTCTAGTGCTATACTGAATAAATATGGAGAGAGAGGGCAGCCTTGTCTACTCCCTGATTTTAGTAGGATTGCTTCAAGTTTCTCCCCATTTAGTTTGATGTTGGCTGCTGGTTTGCTGTATATTGCTTTTACTATATTTAGGTATGAGCCTTGAATTCCTGTTCTTTCCAAGACTTTAACATGAAAGTTAAATTTGTCAAATGCCTTTTAAGCGTCTAATGAAATGCTCATGTGGTTTTTTTCTTTGAGTTTGTTTATATAGTGGATTACATTGATGGATTTCCATATATTGAACCATCCCTTCATCCCAGTGATGCAAGGATGAAGCCTACTTGATCATGATGAATAATCATTTTGATGTGTTCTTGGATACTCCTGGCAAGAATTTTATTGAGTATTTTTGCATTGATATTCATAAGGGAAATTGGACTAAGGTCCTCTTTGATGGATCTTTGTGTGGTTTTGCTATCAGCAAAATTGTGGCTTCATAGAACGAGTTGAGTAGGATTGCTTCTGTTTCTATTTTGTGGAATAGTTTGAAGAGTGTTGGTGTTAGGTCTTCTTTGAAGGTCTGATAGAACTCTATACTAAAACCATCTGGTCCTGTGCTTTTTTGGGGGGGGAGAGACTGTCAATGACCACTTCTATTTCATTAGGGGATATGGGACCATTTAGATGGTCTATATGACCCTGATTAAACTTTGGTATGTGGTATCTGTCTAGGAAATTGTGCTTTCATCCAGATTTTCCAGTTGTGTTGAGTATAGTCTTTTGAAGTAGGATCTGATTTTTTTAATTTTCTCGGTTTCTATCATTATTTCTCCCTTTTCATTCCTGATTTTGTATATTTGTATACTGTCTCTGTGCCCTCTGGTTAGTATAGCTAGATGTTTATCTATCTTGTTGATAATCTTAAAGAACCAGCTCCCGATTTTGTTGATTCTTTGTATAGTTCTTTTTGTTTCAACTTGGTTGATTTCAGCCCTGAGTTTGATGATTTCCTACCTTCTATTCCTCTTGGGTGTATTAGCTTCTTTCTGTTCTAAAGCTTTCAGGTGTGCTGTAAAGGTGCTAGTGTATTCTCTCTCCAACTTCTTTTTTGGAGGCACTCAGAGCTATGAGTTTTCCTCTTACCACTGCTTTCATTGTGTCCCATAAATTTGGGTATGTTGTGCCTTCATTTTCATTAAATTCTAAAAACGTTTGATTTCTTTCCTTATTTCTTCCTTGACCAAGGTATCATTGAGTGGAGCATTGTTCAGCTTCCATGTGGATGTGTGCTTTCTGTTGTTTTTGTTGTTATTGAAGACCACCCTTACTCCATAGTAATCTGATAGGAGGCATGGAATTAGTTCAATCTTCTTATATCTGTTGAGGTCTGTTTTGTGACCAATTATATGGTCAATTTTGAAGAAGGTACCATGAAGTGCTGAGAAGAAGGTATATCCTTTTGATTTAGGATGAAATATTCTATAGATATCTATTAAATCCATTTAGTCCAAAACTTCTGTTAGTTTCACTGTGTCTCTGTTTAGTTTGTGTTTCCCTGATCTGTCCATTGAGGAGAGTGGGGTGTGGAAGTCACCCACAATTATTGAGTGGGGTGTGATGCGTGCTTTAAGCTTTAGTAAAGTTTCCTTTATAAATGATGGTGCCCTTGTATTTGGAGCATAGATGTTTAGAATTGAGAGTTCTTCCTGGTAGATTTTTCCTTTGATGAGTATAAAGTATCTGTCTGTGTCTTTTTTGATGACTTTTGGTTGAAATTCTATTTTATTGGCTACTAGAATGGCTACTCCAGCTTGTTTCCTGGGACCATTTGCTTGGAAAACTGTTTTCTAGTGTTTTACTCTGCGATAGTGTTTGTCTTTGACACTGAGATGTCTTTCCTGTATGCAGCAAAATGTTGGGTCTTGTTTACATATCCAGTCTGTTAGTCTATGTCTTTTTATTGGGGAATTGAGTCCATTGATGTTAAGAGATATTAAGGAATAGTGATTATTGCTTCGTGCTATTTTGATGTAATTTTTATGATTGTGTGTTTATCTTCTTTTGGGTTTGTTGAAAGAAGATTTATTTCTTGCTTTCTCTAGTGTGTAGTTTCCCTCCTTTTGTTGGTGTTTTCCATTCATTATCCTTTAAAGGGCTGGATTTGTGGAAAGATACTGTGTAAATTTGTATTTGTCATGAAATACATTGGTTTCTCCATCTATGGTAATTAAGACATTTGCTGGATATAGCAGTCTGGGTTGGCATTTGTGTTCCCTTGGCATCTGTATGACATCTACCCAGGCTCTTCTGGCTTTCATAATCTCTGGTGAGAAGTCTGGTGTAATTCTGATAGGTCTACCTTTATATGTTACTTGATCTTTTTCCCTTACTGCTTTTAATATTATTTCTTTGTTTAGTACATTTGGTTTTTTAATTATTATGTGATGGGAGGAATTTCTTTTCTGGTCCTATCTATTTGGAACTCTGTAGGCTTCTTGTATGTTCATGGGCATCTCTTTCTTTAGGTTAGGGAAGTTTTCTTCTATAATTTTGTTTAAGACATTTACTAGACCTTCAAGTTGGAAGTCTTCACTCTCTTCTATACCTTTAATCCTTAGGTTTGGTCTTCTCATTTTTTCCTGGACTTTCTAGATGTTTTGAGTCAGGAGCTTTTTGCATTTTTCATTTTCTTTGACTATTGTATCAATGCTTTCTATGGTATCTTCTGCATCTGAGATTCTCTATTCTATCTCTTGTATTCTGTTGTTGATGCTTGGATCTATGACTCCTGACTTCTTTCCTAGGTTTTCTATGTCCCAAGTTGTTTCCCTATGTGATTTTATTATTGTTTCTACCTCCATCTTTAGATCCTGGATGGCTTTGTTCAATTCCTTCACCTGTTTTGCTGTGTTTTCCCTTAGTTCTTCAAGAGCTTCTCCCTGTTTATTTGTGTTCTCCTGTATTTCTTTAAGGGAGTTATTTATGTCCTTCTTCAAGCCCTCCATGAAGCCCTCCATCAGGACCTCTGATTTTAAGTCCAAATCTTGCTTTCCTGTTGTGTTGGAGTATCCAGAATTTGCTGCTGTGGGAGAATTAGGTTCGAATGTTGCTATATTGCCTTGATTTCTGTTAGCAATGTTCCTAAGTTTGCCTTTTGCCATCTGGTTATCTCTGGTATTAGTTGTTCCTGCTGTCACTGGCTGGTGCTTGCCCCTCCTGTGTGCCTTAAAGCCTATCTCAGCAACCCTGGGTGACCTTCTTTACCCTGGCACAGATTGATGTGTTGCTGCCAAATTCCTGGGTACAGGTGGAGTCCTGGCATAGTGTGATCCAAACGACCCTCTACTCTGGTGATCCCTGCCTACTAGTCTGCCCCTCTACATAGTAAGAGGAGCACAAACGGTGGCACCTCACCTCCAAGTGCGGAACTCTCTATTCCTGCCTCCTTGCAGGGCAGAAGAGACCCAGCAGGGTAGGTGCTCAGCTGACTGACCATGGTACTGCAGAGCTTCTGCTTGAAGGTGGAGTCCTGGCAGGGTGTGTCCTAAGTGATCCTCTACTCTGGCCTGCCTACTATTCTGCCCCTCTACAGAGTTACAGGAGCACAGATGTCTAATTGCTCAAGCTAGAACTTCAAGTACTGTATTGACTAAATATGGAGAAAGAGGGCAGCCTTGTCTACTCCCTGATTTTAGTGGGATTGCTTCAAGTTTCTCTCCATTTTAATTTGACATTGGCTACTGGTTTGCTGTATATTGCTTTTACTATGTTTAGGTATGGGCCTTGAATTCCATCCAGTGGAAAAAAAAGATAGCCTTTTCAACAAAGGGTGCTGGTTCAACTGGTGTCTAGCATGCAGAAGAATGCAAAACAATCCATTCTTATCTCCTTGTACTAAGCTCAAGTCCAAGTAGATCAAGGACCTCCCTATTAAGCCAGACACATTGAAACTAATAGAAAAGAAACTAGAGAACAGCCTTGAGCACATGGGCACAGAAGAAAATTTCCTGAATTGAACACCAATAGCTTATGCTCTAAGATCAAGAATTGACAAATGGGACCTCATAAAATTACAAGGTTTCTGTAAGGCAAAGGACACAGATAAAACACCAATCAACAAGTTGGGAAAAGATCTTTACCAACCCTATATCCAACAGAGAGCTAATACCCAATTTATACAAAGAACCCAAGAAGTTATATTCCAGAGAACAAAATAACCCTATTAAAAAATGGGGGTATAGAGCTAAACAAAGAATTTTCACCTGAGGAATATCGAATGGCAGAGAAGCACCTAAAGAAATGTTCAACATCCTTAGTATCAAGGAAATGCAAATCAAAACAACCCTGAGATTTCACCTCATACCAATGAGAATGGCTAAGATCAAAAACTCGGGAGACAGCAGGTACTGGCGAGGATGTGGAGAAAAAAGAACACTCCTCCACTGTGGGTCCGATTGCAAGCTGGTATAAGCACTCTGAAAATCAGTCTGGCAATTCCTCAGAAAACTGGGCATACTACTATACCATTCCTGGACATATACCCAGAGGATTCTCCAGCATGTAATAATGACACATGCTCCACTATGTTCATAGCAGCCCTATTTACAATAGCCAGAAGCTGTTAAGAACCCAGATATCCCTCAATGGAGGAATGGATACAGAATATGTGATATATTTACACAAAGGAATACTGCTCAGCTATTAAAAACAATGAAATTCTCAGGCAAATGGGTGGAACTAGAAATTATCATCCTAAGTGAGGTAAGCCAGTCACAAAAGAACACACATGGTCTGTACTCACTGAAAAGTGGATATTAGCCCAGAAACTTGGAATACCCAAGACACAATTCACATATTAAATGATGCCCAAGAAGAAGGAAGAACAAAGTATGGATACTCTAGTCCTTCTTAGAAAGGGGAACAAAATACACACAGAAGAAGATACAGAGACAAAGTGTAGAGCAAAGTCTGAAGGAAAGACCATTCAGAGACTACCCCACCTAGTGATCCATCCCATATACAGTTACAAAACCAAGACACTATTATCATTGCCCACAAATACTTGCTGACTGGAGCCAGATATAGCCGTCAACTGGGAGGCTCTGCTAATGCATGACAAATACAGAGGAGGACACTCTCAGCCAACTATTGAACTGAGCACAGGGTCCCCAGTTGGGGAGCTACAGAAGAGACCCAAGGAGCTGAAGGGACTTGCAGTGTCATAGGAGGAACAATGATATGAGCAACCCAGTACTCCCAGAGCTCCCAGGGACAAAAACATCAACCAGATAGTACACATGTTGTTATCCATGGCTCCAGATGCATAGGCAACAGAGGTTGACCTTGTTGGACATCAAAGGGAGGAGAGGCCCCTGGTCCTGGAAAGGCTCAATGCAGCAGTGTAGAGAAATACCGAGACAGGGAAGCAAGAGGGGGTTGATTGGGGAACAGGGGGAGGTAAGATGTCTTATGGAATTTTTTGAGGGGGACCAGGAAAGGGAAATCATTTGAAATGTAAATAAAGAATATATCAAATAAAATTTAAAAGAGGACAAGCTAGCCGGGCGGGAATAGCACACACCTTTAATCCCAGCACTTGGGAGGCAGAGACAGGTGGATTTCTGAGTTCCAGGACAGCCTGGTCTACAGAGTTCCAGGACAGCTAGGACTATACAGAGAAACTCTGTCTCAAAAAAAAAAAAAAAAAAAAAAAAAAAAAAAAAAAAAAAAAAAGACAAGTAATATGAGAATGTTTGTAGCTGTCTTACACTTGAGTAAGTAAAATGTATTCTTTGGTGGTTCTTCAATGAACTGAAACAACAATGTATTTTCATAGTTTTTATACTTACAGAGTTTCTCCCCAGTGTGGCATCTCATTTATTCTGGAAATTTGTAAAAGAAATGAAAACTTTCTCACACTGTACATTTAAAAGATTTCCTTTCCTGAATTTTAATGAGTTGCTATAGTAGCTACGTTTCTCTTTGGTGTGATGAATATTTGACAAAAGAAACTTGCAGAATGAAGGCTTTATTTTGGCTCATAATATGATACAAAGCCTATCAGGGCATGGAAGGCAGGTAGGTAGGACATGAGGCAGCTGGTTACATGGCATCTGATTTGAAAAGGAGAAGATGAATAATTGTACTCTGTTCACTTTCCCCGGATCCCTTGGATAAATGTATTCTTTGATGGCTCTTCAATGAACTGAAACAATAAAGTATTTTCAAAGTATTTCCTATTCCTTTGGATAGGTTCATATGCAGAAGGTTGGAAACCTGCTAAAGTCTCAAGGCATTCACATCCTCATAACAGACAAAGCGGGACCCAGAGACCACATTTTTCTTATTGTTTGTCTGATTTCCAGTCCAGAAGATCAAACCAGAGCCTTACAATCATCTACTGCTAAGCTGAGCCCTAGGCCTCTCACCTCGGTGCTTGAATTAAACATGCAGACTGCATAAGGAAATATGGGAACCTAGGATTGTCTACATGCCGCTTATAGAGAGTTTATGCTGTATATGACAGACCCATAGGCTGTGTCCTCCATCAAGACTTGCCATATGGGGTTACCTGGTACTAGCCAACCAATATGGTTTCTACCACATGAAGTGATTAAATTGAATTGAGAACCTCGAGAGAATAAAAACCTGTGGTTGGGGAATGATGAGCTTAATCCATGACAGAAGTCAGAAAAACAGGTGGAATGGAAATTCTGTCCTTTCTTCTCTCTGGTTCCTTCTGTTAGGTAGCAAAGAATGACACTTCGTGGAAGGAATTGTTCTCTCCAGCCTGTGGTAAGGCGTCACTGGTTCCTATGAAATGATTCCGGAAAAGAATGAAGTCTCAGCCATTTTGCTGTTGGAGGAAAAAGACACGTGTGTCCTTGCAACCCAAGGAAAAAAGATAAAGGCATCTCAGCAGACAGAGAAAGGCTTAGGCAACAAGATAAAGTGGAGGCTAAAATAGGGTTGAACTGCAAAGAGGGGAAAGCATGGTCTGGACACAAATGGACCTGTTTGAGTTTGTAGAACAGGAAAACCATGTTCAGACTGAAGGAGGAGGAGAATGGGATCTGAGAAGGACTGAGACTAAGAGGAGGTTGAGAATCTGTCTCTCCAGGGAACCCTCCCGTTTGGCATCTCTTGGAAAGAGATGATGGCATTCATCACCCTTGAAAATTACTGAGCTGCCCAAGATTCAGCTGTGGCTTCAGAAACCACTGGATAAGGTCTCCCATCTGCCTTCCTCATTGCCCCTCTCCACAGATCATTTCAGAGAGTTCATTGTGGTCCCATGCAACTTAACCCTGTTAATCCAGGCAGCCATCAATATTCAATTGGAACCAGAGAGTGTAATCTGCAGTTTTCTACAACTACTCTGGTCCTCAGTGAGCTCCCACTAAAAATGATGCTTTTTTACACAAAATACTTGATATCTTTGTCAGTTGTCTCACTCAAGCCCAGGTTGATCTTTGTCTTTATTATGCTTAAAAGGAAACTAGAGTTCAGATTGATTCCCTGCTTCTGCCAAGCAAGATCAAGGCTCTTGACACATTCTCACTTCCTCTCTGACCTTGGATGACAACATAATGCCTGTATTTGTAGTGTTAAATACCTGTTTAATAGGGGTACTTGCTTCCTAAGTGTGGGTGTGTGACACACACTTTGTCAAATTTCTGTTAATGGCTCATTTAAACTCTCAATATTTATCAAAATACTCATTTAAAATCTATTACTAATATGGAGATTAAAAATTATTAGAGACTAAGGTGGAAAAAATAATAAATAGTCTTCATGGCATGCTAAAAATTTATTAGTATCATACTGAGTCATTAAATGCTGTTGACAAAGTCATGTTCATTGAAAGTCTTGGAGATCACTGAAAACATCAAAATAACATCAGGGTGTCATCATTCCATCATGGAGATTTGATTTAGCCCATGAAACTCTACATATAAAGGCCATAGTCAAGTACAGTCATCTAATTCTTAAATTTCAGGTCTAAAATCAATTTGCTTCTGATAAAGGATAATGAGAATATGCAGGAAGACTCAAAGACAGCTCAGCCCTCCTACATCAAATATTAACTTCTATTTTTAGCTTCATGTGATCTGGCAAAGAATATGTGGTTTTATTTATTCCCAATGATACAGCTAAATAGTCACATTTCTTCCTGTCACCATTACCAAAAGAATGGACTTTGCCACAAGGGTTTCTAACATAAATGAACAGATTCACAATCTCTGCATTGATACAGATTTGTCCAGCTGTATTCAGAAATGATAGAAGGATAGAGTTGCCTTTCTACTATGTGTTGGTTACAGCTAACTCCTGTCACTGTCCCCATTCTAGGACAAATGAAGTGGCTCATATCCTCAGAATTCAAAAGCTAACCCAAAAGGTGAGAAACCTTGGGTATTTATCCAGGTGTATAATCCACAATACCAAGTAATAAAGATGGAGTTTTTACAAGTAAGGCCACACACACACACACACACACACACACACACACAAAAGCTGGGCGGTGGTGGCGCACGCCTGTAATCCCAGCACTCTGGGAGGCAGAGGCAGGCAAATTTCTGAGTTCAAGGCCAGCCTGGTCTACAGAGTGAGTTCCAGGACATCCAGGGCTATACAGAGAAACCCTGTCTCAAAAAAACAAAACAAAACAAAAAAAAGTAAGGCCAAGAAGTGGACCTAAAATTTTGATTCTAATGTTAGTGGAAGGAAAAGGAAAAACAGAAACAAAAGCTCAAATTAACATCAAAAATTGTTTTAAAATCTTAAAGGGATCAAAAAGGAAGAGTTGGAGGAAAATAGAAGTGGGTTTCTTGGAGACTAGAGGTCAACTGAACCAATTCTCAGGTCAAACAATTCTCAAAATGCTGTGGGGGCCACACATGCCACTTAAGTCTGTCAAAGGCTCACACAAATTCTAAGTGAAATTTCCACATGAATACTGTACATCAAATAGAAAGAAAGACATTTTCATACAGATGTATGACTAAAGCTCATGGGGCACTTCTGTCCTCAGATCAGTTTTTGTTTCTCTGACAATAAAGTACTGAAGCAGGCTGCAATCAGGCCCAGAGACCCCATTCCTCAGACTCAGATTAATGTGAGATCACCTGCAACCACACACTTCCATTACTCAGTGAGTGGTCACCAGAACTCTGAGGTCATCTACAAAACCATTGCACTGGGTAGAAAAGGTTAGCTTACTAAACATCAGCACATAAATGAGCCTTTCATATTCTCATGGGAGAGCCAACCCACCACAAAACTACAAGCCTAAGAGAAGAGCTTTGAGAACCACATATTAATTTCTGAGGAAAGGGAAAAATTTCCTGAGAGCTGCTTTGACTTCCTTATTTCTCAAAGTATAGATCAGAGGGTTCAGAGTAGGGCTCAACATGGTATACAGTACACCAGCCAATTTGCTCTTCTCTGCGTTATAGCTGGACACGGGGCTTATGTAGGCATAGAAGACAGCAGTGTAATACATGCACACCACAATGAGGTGGGAAGAGCAGGTAGAGAAGGCTTTCTTCTTCCCTTCTGAAGTCCTCATCTTCAGGATGCTGGAAATGATGAAGCCGTAGGACACAATGGTCATCAGGAAGTTCAATATGCCATAAAAGGCATCAGCCAGGACAATCATGACACTGTTCACATAGGTGGAGCTACAGGAGAGAAGCAGCAGAGGAGGCACCTCACAGAAGAAATGTGTAATGACATTGGGACCACAGAAATTCAAGCGTGTCATTAGTCCTGTGTGAATGGCTGTGTTGAAAGCACAGAGAGCCCACACCCCAGCAGCCAACATGATACAGAATGTTTTGCTCATCATGGTGCTGTAATGCAGAGGATGGCAGATGGCTGCATAGCGGTCATAGGCCATGACAGTGAGGAGGAGCAACTCTGAGGAAGCCGACCATGTAAGGAAATAGAGTTGGGCCATGCAGCCACCATAGGAGATGGGGTTCCTCTTTGACACCAGACCCTTCAGGGCCTTAGGCATAATGGAGGATGTACAGATGATGTCCATAGTAGCCAAATTGAACAAGAAAAAATACATAGGGGTGTGGAGCCCAGGGTTGCAGGTAATAGCCAAAATGATAAGGATATTACCTGTGAGGGCCACACAGTAGAGAGAGAGGAAACCAATAAATAAGGGGAGCTGGTACTGGGGGTGCTCAGAGAAGCCCTGAAGGATGAACTCTGTTACCAGTGTCTGGTTTCTCATCGTCCTTGACTGAGGATATCAGAGACTAGGAGATGATTATGGACCCACATTTTCATAAGCTTTCAGGGCTAAAAAAAAAAAAAAGTGAAAGGCGTTTTAAAAACAGACATTGCCATGATTCCTTCCCTGACAACATGGAATGAATGAATGACAGTATACAGCTTTACTGGGATACACTACAACAAACACTCCTCTGCCACATAAAGTTCATCAAAAGTAAGTGCCAGTCACCAATTAAGCTCATTAATTCTCAGTCAACCTCAAAGAAATGCAAACTCAACCAAAGATCTACTCTGACATCCATGATCAACCTAGGAAGTTGATCAACTTAGTATTCACATGACCCCGACAAGCAAGGAAGGTGTGGCTTGAGGAATAATGTCTAACGTTGTTCCATGCCTTCACATACATTTGGACACAGGCACATGGGTATCTGCACATGCAATTCACCAGAACACAATTGTGCGTGTGTGTGCACGCACACACACACACACAAGTTAGTTTTCCATTTGAACAATACTTCATTGCTGTAAAATTTTCTTGGGCAAATAACATTTAAAACTATTTTCTCAGAGCAAAATAATTTAGTTACAGAACTACCTGTTCTCCTTAAGATGAATTTATCATTATATATCAGTGTGGTGCTGGATACTTTCAAAAGGTTGAGAGCCTCTTATTGATTCCTTTAAAGTACAGTGAAGATGTAAAAATAATACACACAATCATTAATATTTAAAGCACAAAAAACTCACTAAAGGGGCATTGCTGTACATATCTGGAGACAAAATGACCTATGCATAAGAGGTCAAGATGGATTTCATTTCATTGCTTTTGCTAATGTGTTTTCTGATTTTCTCTAGAATAGCTTTGCTGAAAGGCAGGTGTATCAGATAAACTCCTCATAATTCAGTGAGTCCTCAATGCTGACAGCACAAATACTCCCATACAGTACTTCTCAAAGTTTCCTCTTCAGTAGACTCTTCTGACTTGTCTTAACTCTCAAAGCTACAGACAACCACAGCCACAGCCACGGCCACAGCCACAGCCACAAATGCAGCCACAGCCATCTCTGCAAATGCACTAGATCATATCAGGTTTTGTGGGACAGCAGTTCCTACACCTTCCTCAGCCACGAGGTCCTCCTCTTCCTCCTCAAAAGCCAAATGGCTCACCTGCTCCTCTTTCCAAACATCACATCTCCCTGGTGAGAAATGGCCACTTTCCCTTTTATGAACCCTCAGGATTGAATACTGACTTTTGTCCTAGAGCCCAGTGCAGACACTGCGGACATGATTAAAGAGCTGGTTCTCTGACAGTGGTCCAAGTGCCCATGCGTGATTGTGTCCCAGGTGCTATGCCTGACACTCAACAACATTTGTTATTTCAATGCTAAAGAACATCTAGCCCGAAGACCAATGAGGGTAAGCACAGTTTGATTGTACAGGCTCTGCACACTGTGGCTGTAGAGGAAGCCAGAGTGTGTGCCACATTTGCCCTTTCCATCTTCTCAACCCCTTACTCAATAAAAGGAGAATAGTTTGTTTTAAACTAAGAATTACCCTTTTTTCCCACCAAACTTCTAGAGATGCATTTGCCTCCAAAATATTAAAGTCTTACACAAAATGTCTCAGTACCAGCTTCAGTCAGATCATATTGCTCTTCTGTCAGGTGACAAGTATCCTTTGAGCAGAAGAACATGGCATCACAATGACTTACAGCAACAGGCTGAAGTAGGATGGAGCCTGTGCTGGCCGGCATGCTGGCCTTTCATCTCACTACCTTCTTGGAATCTGAGGATCAGGCTGCCCCAGACATTTGCATGAATGAAATAAACACAATATGCCCGTTGCACTGAGTTCATTTTGTTTGAGAACAAAAGACTGAACAGAATTCCTTTTATCAATTTATTTAGATCAAGAGAAATATATGATATTATGTGTTCATCACCACCATCCAGAGGGTAAACTGTTCATCAGCAAGGGAGACAGAAAAGCAAAGGCTGAGAAACTGAGTCAAGGTGAAAGGAACATTGCTGGCTTTGATCGTCTGCTGCAAGGTGTCTGCACGCTCCCCTGAAATTATACACACTGACTCTTCCAGCCATTGTGTTCCCTCCACAGCAAACACTACAGACTGACCAGGCTGTGTTGTCACAGCTACACCCTAAGACACCAGCACCTCCATTCCCTCCACTCACAGAGCAGTAGAGCCCTTCATTCGTCTCCATTCCTGAGCAAAGAAAGCAGCACTGAGCAGCACACAGGAAAGATGGAGCCTGACTCTCTCCTCAGGTCCAGGGTGAGGGCATGAAAATGTAAGCAAGCCTCTGAGGAATGAAGGGTCTTTATGGGATCGAGTAGCTTCAACTAGTCCCCTTAAACTAAAGGAGCAGATTCCCTGCAGAGAACTGCCCACTGCAGGTGACTGTTTTTAAGACAGGTGGACAGTGTCCTGGTCCAGCTAGCCAACAGGGAGGCAAGGAATGGGGATGCCAAGAAAATCCATGAGAATGACCATGAGGTCCACTCATCAGTCTCTTCCCCTGGAAGGCACAGACTAGCTCTCCTGAGAGGATCCTAGAATGTGGTGGCTTCTGCTGTTGTCAAGCCTCAGAATTATCAGGGAGGCTGTGAGTGGAAGGAGCAAGATTTCTGATATCAGCCGTGCGATTTACACTCCTGCTGCCCTCAGACACCACATTGATCACACAGGGGTATCTCACCCACATGCCAGATCCTCTAGTGGTTAAGACAGCTAGAAAATAAACACACATTAAGGATTTCATCACTTCGAAACACAACTGCACTCAAAATCTCTGAAGTTCAAATTTACCTTTTTTCCCCTGAAGGTTTGATGAATTCTATGTAGTACACAAGTTATTTTTAGTACAATTTCATTTTAGTTTCACAAATAACACATTAATGTCTTATGATAATTAAGAGTGAAGAATTTACTAATCCTCATTTTAAAATCTCTGTACGGACTCAAGGTTTTGGAAACAATACATAACTCACTTAATATAATTTATTATATATAAAGATACGTAGTCCTACTTTAAACATATTTCAAGAACAGAAAACTGAAAATCAGAACATGCTAAATTGCAAGTATTCAGATTTAAATTAAAATGACTTCATCTGGCCCATCTATTAAATCACTCCAAATGACTTGCCCTAATTATGTAGCTGTAGTGAAAAAGGTTATTATTCAGTCCAGAGCTTTTGGACTCCGGTCCAGAATTCTTTGTTGTGTAGTACCAACTTATATAGAGCCTAGCAAATGTTAAAGCAGAGTCAAGATATGAAGATTCATCTGTCAACAATGGCATGGGTACTTTTCTGGCTGTGCTGTGGCATACAAACTTTAACTTAGCCACATTAGCATCTCATCTGCATCACTGCCACATTTGTGGATCAAACAGTACAGGAGTGGTTTTAGGTAAGGTGGACAGTGCAGGGAGACATATGTCCATGTCCACTGGTGCTCTGGAACTAACTACACACAGCTAAGAAAGCACAGCTGTGTCTGTGCCACTCACTATGTCAAGCAGGCAGGGTACAAGTCAAGCTATCCTCACTGCATTATGTCACTGAGTGCAACAAACAGTTCTTGAAATACTTGCCGTTACCTTGATAAACTTCCCCCTTGTGCAGCAAATGCAATGCATGGATGACTGTCTCTCTGTCGATCACAGCTGGGGACATGGTTAAACTGAGTTCCTGAGCAGGCAGATGAAGAGTTTTGTCCTCCTATTTAAGTTCATATTGCCAAGACATCTAGGCACATCTTTAGTAATATTTGTCCCTGTCCACGGGAAACACTTGGGAGGTGTTCACATCCTTTCCTTTAAATGGACCCAGAAGGAGCAATTAAATTAAATCCCTCTTTGCTGGGATTTGGCTGTCATAGGTGGACACACACATGCCATCTGGGCTTCAAGCCAAATGTGTGGAACAGAAGATAAGCCCCAGTGGGAGATGTCAGGACATCTGCACTGTCCCAGCTCAGAGGCTTGAGGTCAGGGAAGACCCAGGCTCCGTTACTCAGAATAGTATTATACATTCACACCTAGAAATGTTGCATTATGTTTTCTTGATCTAAATACATTTGTTCAATATATTGTTAATCACTTGTTTTATCCACTTTCCTAAAATTTGAGTAATTACATTCTTCTTGATGACTGAATAAAACTTCATTGTCTATATATAACACATTTTCTTTATCCATTTATCTGTTGCTGGAAACCTAGACGTACCCAATAAATAGCTCTTGCAACTAGTACAGACCTAAACATAATTGTATAAATATTTGTGTGGTACATTGACTTACAATCCTTCAACAATATTCCCAGGTCTGTTATGGATGTTTCTTATGATAAAATTATTTTAAGAACTTCCACACTAATTTCCATAGTCTTTGGACTAATATGTATTCCCACCAACAATGCATGAGGGTTTTCTTTCCCTGTTTCTTCTCCTGAACTTATTGTTATTTATGCTTTTAATGGTGGCCACCCTATGATCAAAAATGAAATTGAATTATTAATATAGTTTTAATTTGCACTTCTCTGATGTCTAAGAAAATGTAGGGCTTTTTTCCATGTTTATTGGTTCCTTGTATGTTATCTTTTCAGAACTGATTGTTCATTAGCCCATCGATTTATTGAATTGTTTGGTTTTGTAGTATTTAGTAATTTGAGTCTTCTATATTTCCCAGATAGTAATTTGTTGAAGAGATATAGTTAAGAACATATTTTCTTCCATTGTATAGGCTATCCTTTCTCATTGTTTCCTTTACCCTGTGGTTGTTGTTTGTTTTTAATTTTGTAGATGTCCTGCTTGTCAATTCTTGGCTTTATTTCCTGAGCTATATTGGTGTCCTTTTCCAAAAGCCCTTGCCTGTTGCTGTATCTTTAGCTTTGCACTAATAGATTTAGAATTATAGGTACATCACAATGTTTATTTGCTACAAACTCCTGTGTATTACTTCTCAAGGACCAGGTCTTCTCACTTTTCCAAGCAACCAGTGACACCTACCCACGAGCCCCACAGGGGACATCCTCAAACTGGCACCTTTAGTTGAGATGGTAATGTTTCTCACCTCAAATAATGTGCAGTTGTTTATACCAAGATCTTTGATAAAGGGATGGAATAAAGTGTGTGTGAAAGACAACAACAAAGGCTGTGGCCACAGTCACTGGGCAGGAGGAGCAAAGCTGGGGATGTGGCACACATAGGTCACATGGGTTTTACTGCCTCTTCCCTCTACGTCTCTTCCCTCTACCTCTACATCTCTTCCCTCTACGTCCCTTCCCCTACCCCAATGCTCCTTTTTTCTACCTTCCTGAGCTCTGTAAGCACTCCAGATTACATATGTAGATATAAAAATCCAAAACATTTAGAAAACTGAAACATCTTGTATTATTTTTGACCAGAGTGAGAGATAAGGATCTAGTTTCAGAATTCTACATGTAGATATCCAGTTTGCCCAGCACCATTTGTTGAAAAGTCTTTTCTCCAATCTCTTTTGACACTTTGTCATGAGGCCATTGGCTTCCTGGACAAGGTAGCATGTACCTGTAATCAAAGCACTTGGGAGTTAGAGACAGGAGGACCAAGTGGCCAGGTTCATCCCCAGGCACATTGTGAATTCAAGACCAGCCTGTGCAACATGAAACCCTGTGTCAATAAACTATATCAGATGGGTGTTGCTGTGTGGTTTCATTTCTGGTTCTTCTAAAATATTCCACTGATGTACATTCTTGGTTTAGTTCAAATATTGTGTCTTGTTACCATGGCTGTGTTATGTAACTTGAGGTCAGCGTGGTTCTTTTTTTAGCATTATTTTAGCAATTCAGACTTTCATACTTCCATATGAATTGTAGAATTATTGTCTTGTTTTATCTGAGGAATGAATGACATTTGGAATTTTAATGGGGATTTCACTAAATGTATTGATCACTAGTGGTATTTTAACCTTTTGTGACATTAATTTTTAGATTCATGACATGAAATTCCTTCTAGTATCTTCATTTTTCTAGATTTTTACTTCATAACATCCTCTTTTCTTAACTCACCAAGTCTAATTTGTGCTACCTAAATACTCATGGATATGGGCTTTCCATCTACCAGGGGTTATACCTTTAAAATAACAAAAAACAAACAAGCAAAGTCAACCTGACTCTACTTCTCCCTCCAGCTATCCATTGTTAGTGGCTCCTCAGCTGAGAAGACTGTTTTCATACTAGGATTTTTTCTTGCTGTGCATACTGACACAGCTTCTGTAAGTATATATGTGCAACTGTCCTACTGTGTCTGGAAGACATTGTTTTCTTATAGTCAACCACCACATATGGCTCCTACAATCTTTCTTCTCACCCTTCAGCAATGATACCAAAGCCTGGGGAAGAGGTGTAAAATGTAAATGTCTCATTTAATATTGAACAATCCACAATCTTTTATTCTCTGCACCTTGGACAGTTGTGTTAATCACTGCCCCCTGAATAAAGAAGCTTCTCTGATAAGAATTGATGGATAACCTAATCTATGGATTTAATGATAAGTCATTAGGAATCATTGAATTCCATTAAACAGAATAGTAGTAGGTCCTTCTCAACAGACCATGAAAAATCTATCTACATGTTCTTGGTCAAGATAACAGTACCACAACCACTCTGGAAATCAGTCTGGCGGTTCCTCAGAAAACTGGGCACCTCACTTCCAGAAGATCCTGCTATACCACTCCTGGGCATATATCCAAAAGATTCCCCAGCATGTAATAAGGATACATGCTCTACTATGATCATAGCAGCCCTATTTATAATTGCCAGATGCTGAAAAGAACCCAGGTATCCCTCAACAGAAGAGTGGATGCAAAAAATGTGGTATATCTACACAGTGGAGTACTATTCAGCCATTAGAAACAATGAATTCATGAAATTCTTAGGCAAATGGATGGAGCTAGAGAACATCATACTAAGTGAGGTAACCCAGACTCAAAAGGTGAATCATGGTATGCACTCACTGATAAGTGGATATTAACCTAGAAACCTGGAATACCCAAAACATAATCCACACATCAAATGAGGTACAAGAAGCGGGGAGGAGTGGCCCCTGGTTCTGGAAAGACTCAGTGAAGCAGTATTCGGCAAAACCAGAACGGGGAAGTGGGAAGGGGTGGGTGGGAGGACAGGGGAAGAGAAGGGGGCTTACGGGACTTTCGGGGAGTGGGGGGCTAGAAAAGGGGAAATCATTTGAAATGTAAATAAATTATATTGAATAAAAAAATTTAAAAAAAAAAAGATAACAGTACCAGACATGGGTTCTATCTTCTAAAGTGAGTCCAATCAAATAGGTTTGGTTACAGCCATGACATTTGTGTGACTATTGCACCAGCAGGTATACCTTACCAGGCCACTCATCATTGTTGCTTCTGGAATTTGAAGCTGGGTAAGGCTAATGACTGCTTTTCTCCTCCAGCACAATAAAAGCCAATTAGGGATGAAGACTTCAGGTGATGTTAGCTTGATTTCCCTGTGTTCTTTTGAGTCTTCAATACCTTTACCTTGTTAGGGCATTTCTTTTGTGTTTATTGGGTACTGTGTCTATTTGATCTTCCTTCTTATCATCCTTACAGTTTGATGTTGACTGATGTAGCAAACTGCTTCTGGACTAAATCTGAAGATCCATCCTGAATGTCTGAGAAGAAAGAGAGATGTGAGGAGCAGAGGAAGTGCTAAGTAAAGGGAGTCCTTAGCAAATGTGTGCTGTTGCCACAAGCACGGCCATGTCAAGGGCCTATCACTTAGCCACATGGGAAATGCCAAAGTCTTCCTTCCTGGCCTGTGTGAGTGTTAACAGTGTCTGCAGAAAATGTCCACTCTAGTTTTCTCATTCTAGATGTTTACAACCTGAAGAGTATTATCTTACTGATAGCTAAACCTGCCCCCATTGCTCAGCCGTGTGCCATGAGCCACACATCCTTGTCCAGCTGTATTCAATAACCCTGTCTCCATGTTCAGCTGTATGTAAACATGCTGAATCCCCAGGCTTCTGCAGCCTCTCCATCAGATAGCTCAGAACACAGATCCCATCTTTTCTGTGTCCCTGTGTTTATCCTTTCTTTGTTTCCTCAGTGAATGAGTCAAGTCCCTTGAGTCATGCAGGATGTTACAATCATACATTAAATGGACTTAACTGAGTAATACTCCATTATGTAAATATAGCAGATTTTCTTTATCCATTCTTCTGTTTAGGGACATCTAGGATGTTTCCAGTTGCTGGTTATTATGGCTAGAGCAGCAGGGAACAGTGTTGACCTAGTGTCCTTGTGGTGGGATAGGGTATCCTTTGCATATATGCTCAAGAGTAGACTAGATCGATCTTGAGGTAGATCAGTTCCCAACTGTCTTAGTTAGGGTTTTACTGCTGTGAACAGACACTATGACCAAGGCAAGTCTTATAAAGGACAGAATTTAACTGGGGCTGGCTTACAGGTTTAGAGGTTCAGTCCATTATTGTCAAGGCAGTAACATGGCAGCATCCAGGCAGGCATGGTGCAGGCAGAGCTGAGAGTTCTACATCTTCATCTGAAGGATGCTAGCAGAATACAGACTTCCAGGTAGCTAGGATGAGGGTCTTAAAACCCACACCCACAGTGACATACCTACTCCAACAAGGCCACACCTATTCCAACAGGACCATGCCTTCTAATAGTGTTACTTCCTGGGCCAAGCATATACAAACCATTTTACCAACTTTCTTCTTTTTTACTTTTTTTTTAAATTTTCTCTATTCTTTGATTACATTCCAAATGATTTTCCCTTTCCCAGTTTCCCCCTCCCCATAAGTCCCATAAGCCCTCTTCCCTCCACCCGTTCCCCAATCAACCCCTTCCCACTTCTCTGTCCTGGCAATCCCTACAATGCTGCATCAAGCCTTTCCAAGACCAGGGCCCTCTCCTTCCTTCTTGGGAATGATTTGATATGTGAGTTGTCTTGGGTATTCAGAACTTCTGGGCTAATATCCACTTATCAATGACTGCATTCCATGTGTGTTCTTTTGTGATGAGTTACCCCCACTTAGGATGATATTTTCCAGTTCCAACCATTTGCCTAAGAATTTCATGAATTCATTGTTTTTAATTGCTGAGTAGTATTCCATTGTCTAAATATACCACATTTTCTGTATCCATTCCTCCATTGAGGGACATCTGGGTTCTTTTCAGCTTCATACCAACTTTCTAAGGAATCTCCATATTTA
This sequence comes from Apodemus sylvaticus, assembly GCF_947179515.1. Taxonomy (NCBI): domain Eukaryota; kingdom Metazoa; phylum Chordata; class Mammalia; order Rodentia; family Muridae; genus Apodemus; species Apodemus sylvaticus. Next base: position 148,152,238 of record NC_067473.1, on the reverse strand, counting down.
TTTCCATAATGGCTGTACAAGTTTGCAGTTCCATTAGGAATAGATAAACATTCCCCTTATTCCAGACCCTGTGTCCTTTATCTTACAGAAGCTTCTCAGCTTCATGAGGTCCCATTTATTAATTGTTAATGTTAGTGTATATCTTATGGGTAAGACTGTTCAGAAATTCATCTCCTGTAGCAATGAGTTCAAGGTCATTCTAAACTTTCTCGTCTGTCAGGTTCAGCATATCTAGTTTTATGTTGAGGTCTTTGAACCATTTGGAATTGAGTTTTGTGCAGGGTAATAAATAGGGATCTATTTGCAGTCTTCTACATGCAGACATCCTCTTTGACCAGGACCAATTGTTAAAGATGCTTTCTTCCAGTGTGCATTTCTGGCTTCTTTATTAAAAGAAAATCAAGTGCCCATAGGTGTGTAGATTTATATCTGGGTCTTCAATTAGATTCCATTGATCAACATGTCTGTCTTTATGCCAATATGGTGTTGATTCTATTACTATAGCTCTTTGGACACATTGAAAGTGGGAATGGTAAGATTTTCAGCACTTCTTTTATTGTTCAGGATTTTTCATCCTGCTTTGTTTGTTTGTTTGTTTGTTTGTTTATGAAGCTGAAAACTATGCTTTAAAGATCCGTAAAGAATTCCACTGGAATTCTGAATGCAATGAATCTGTAGATCAATTTTGGTACAATGGCCAATTTTACTATCTCAATCCTACTGATGGAAGCTCTTTCCATCTTCTGACATCTTCTGCAATTTCTTTCATCACTGTCTTAAGGTTTTTATCATATAAGACTTTCACTTTGGTTAGTTAACTCAAGATATTTTGTGTTACTTGAAGCTATTATGAAAGGTGTGGTTTCCCTCATTTCTTTCTCATTTGTACATAGAAAACATATCAAATTTTTATCAGTTCATTTTATCCCAGCTATTTTGCTGAAAGTGTTTATCAGATGTAGGAGTTTCCTAGTGGAATTTTTAGTGAAACGTACATATTCTATCACATCATCTGCAAATAAAGGTGCCTTGACTTCTTCCTTTCCAATTTGTATTTTCTTGATATCCTCTAGTGAGTGACTTATGCTCTAGCTAAGACTTTAAGTACTATATTGAATAAATATGAAGAGTGAACATCTTTGTCTTGATCCTGTGTCAAGAACAAGCTAATAACTAGCAGGTGATCTTCCTGCAATGACAGCCTTAGATTAAAATCTGTGACAGAACTCCAGTAAGCAAGGCCCAGAAGAAAATCATTTTAGGAAAGGTTCCTGCTATTAATATGCTTTTAATGTTATTATTGAACATATATGTCAATCACCAGGTATTAGCCCATCCTTTTGACCAGATCTATGAAGATTCACTGTCTTGTAGTGATGCTATATAGACAAATAGATGATTTCTTGATTCTTAATGATGATCCTATAAGAATTCCTAAAATTATATTAACATTTATTAAGCTCTTTTATAGAAGGACTGCTATTAGGTCCTTTCTGATAGTCAAAACTGCAATGAGAACTCTGCCAGTATCCCATGTGTCACCAGTTATTTGCTTCTAGATAGTAACCATACTTTTTACTACTCCGAGCACATTCCAAGAGGTTGTAAAACCATTAACCAAAGGTCATAAAAAGGGAACTAATGATTTATTATAGGTGTTAGGACAGAAGATAAAATATTGACTGCAGGAGCAGCTGGGATGAAAGTCTTCCCGCTGCCATTTGCACCAGGGATCCAGGAGACTGCACAGCCTTCTGTGCACAGCCCACCAAGAGAAAGTGATCTCTCAGCAGTGCTTTCACTTCTGAGTACAGAGGTGAGATCTCCACCTTCTCTCTGGAGGGGAACAGCTAGGAACACACAGGACATAAGATCAGTGGAGCAGCTGGGACAGAAGTCTTCCCGCCACTATTTGTACTAGGGAGCGAGGAAACTCCACAGCCTTCTGTGCATAGCCCACCAGGAGAGAGTAATCTCCCAGCAGTGTTTTCACTTCTGAGCTCAGAGGAGTAAGGACATAGGCTTACAGGCCCACGGGAGGAACAAACTCCAGCCAGAGACAATACCAACTAGCACCAGAATAACCAGATGGTGAAAGGCAAGCACAAGAACCCTACCAACAGAAACCAAGGCCACATCAGAACCCAGTTCTCCCACCATAGAGTCCTGGATACCCCAACACACTGGAAAAGCAAGAGTTGGATTTAAAAATCATATCTCATGATGCTGATAGAGGGCTTCAAGAAAGACTTAAATAACTCCCTTAAAGAAATACAGGAGAACATTGGTCAACAGGTAAAAGCCCTTAAAGAAGAAACACAAAAATCCCTTAAAGAAATACAGGAGATCCTGGGTCAACAGGCAGAAGCCCTTAAAGAAGAAACACAAAAATCCCTTAAAGAGTTACAGGAAAAAACAAACAATCAAGTGAAGGAACTGAACAAAACCAGGATCTAAAAGTAGAAGTAGAAACAATAAAGAAATCGCAAAGTGAGACATTTCTGGAGATAGAAAACCTTGGAAAGAATTCAGGAGTCAAAAATGCAAGCATCAACAACAGAATACAAGAGATAGAAGAAAGAACCTCAGGTGCTGAAGATACTATAGAAAGCATTGACTCAACAGTCAAAGAAAATGCAAAATTCATAAAGCTGGTAACCCAAAACATCCAGGAACTCCAGACACAATGAGAAGACCAAACCTAAGGATCATAGGTATAGACGAGAGCGAAGATTTCCAACTCAAAGGGTCAGTAAATATCGTCACCAAAATGGTAGGAAAAAACATCCCTAACCTAGAGAAAGAGATGCCCATGAACATACAAGAAGCCTTCAGAACTCCAAACAGACTGGACCAGAACAGAAAGTCCTCCTGGCACATAATAATCAAAACACCAAATTCACTAAACAAAGAAAGAATATTAAAAGCAGTAAGGGAAAAAGGGCAAGTAACTTATAAAGGCAGACCTATCAGAATCACACCAGACTTCTCACCAGAGACCATAAAAGCTAAAAGATCCTGGGCAGACCTCATACAGACCCTAAGAGAACACAAATACCAGCCCAGGCTACTATACCCAGCAACACTCTCAAGATCATAGATGGAGAAACCAAGATAATCCATGGTAAAACCAAATTTATACACTATCTTTCCACAAATCCAGCCCTACAGAGGATAATGGCATACAAAGGAAAATGCCAACACAAGGAGGGAAACTATACCCTTGAAAAAGCAAGAGAGTAATCTTCTTCCAACAAACCCAAAAGAAGATACCCACACAAACATGAGAATAACATCAAAAATAACAGGAAGCAACACTCACTATTCCTTAATATCTCTTAACAACAATGGACTTGACTCCCCAATAAAAAGACAATAAAAAGACAGAAATATTTCTCATGTAAACCTTCAATTTTATCAGAAAATGTTTGTAATTCCCCTTTTAATTAATTTAGTAATTTTTTATGTCTACCATTTTATCTGCATTTTTTTCATAATAATCTTCAATTTTAATGTCTTTCTATATATTTCCTCTATTTTATCAGAAATGTTTCAATGTAAATCTTTGATTTTATCACAAATATTCTAATTCCACCTTTAATTTAGAAAGGGTTTTATATATACCATTTTATATGTAAAATTTTCCATGAAATAGTCAATTTTAATGTGTTTGTCTATATATCTCTTGAATTTTACCAGAAATATTTTCCATGTAAATATTCAATTTTATCTGAAAATGTTTATAATTCCACCTTCAATCAACTTAGAATTATCTTTATGCCTATTGTTTTATCTGTGTAATTTCCATAATAATCTTTAATTTTAACATGTTTTTCTATATATTTCTTCAATTTTATCAGAAATATTTTCCATGTAAATCTTCAAGTTTATCAGAAAATGTTTATAATTCACTTTCAATCAACTTAAGAATATTTTTATGCCTACCATTATTATATCTATATAAAATTTTCCATGATAATCTTCAATTCTAACATGTTTTTCTACATTTTTATACAATTTTATCAGAAATATTTTCCATGTAAATCTTCAATTCTATCATAAAATGTTTCTATTTCATATTTCAATTAATTTATCAATGTTTTATATGTCTACCACGTTACTCTAATTTTCCATGAAAATTGTCAATTTTAACGTATTTTCTATGTATCTCTTCTATTTTATCTGAAATATTTTCCATGCAAATCTTTAATTTTATCATAAAGTGTTTTTACTTCTCTTTTCAATAAAAAAAGATGTAAATAATAAAAAAGAAACTGAGAAAAGGGGTCAGGAGTGTGTACCTTTTTGAGGTAAAGAAGTAAGTTGACTCCTTTTCCAAAATAAATGACCAAAGTGGTGGATTCTGTATCACCATATATTACAATTATCAAAAGTAAATTGATATATCTTGTTATCATAGTTATTATCACTTGCTAAAAATCTACTAAATAAACTTGTTTGACTTATTTTTTTAAAAAAAAGTAAAGAAAACATATTGACTGGGTTTATCTATACAAAACTTCACCTATAACTTAGTTGTGGTTTTTAACCCTTGATGACAGATGATGAATGTTTAGCTAGATAATTACTCTTAATGGATATGCATATAAACTTCTCTGTTGTAACCTTCTTATTCAATTCATGACTTGATTTTATGTGTGAACATTTAATGAACTATTTACCATGTGGCCATGTATTCTGAAAGATGTATAAGTGCTGGGGGGAAAAAAGAGCATGAAGAATTTTCCCTTACCCTCCTTTTTCACTCAATCCATTTCCCTCCTTTTTCATAGAGAGTTTTCATAGGAAACGTTTTACCCCTTAGTAACAAACACTAAAATCACTTTTAAAAGTGTCCATTTTTCTTCCTGAGACTTCAACTAGCAGGCTGAAAGTTAGAGCCTGGAAGTTCCTGCAGAGATAGAACAAAGGCTATTTTTACTTAAACCCTTGCTGTTTTAGGATGAGGTGCTAAATGCCAGAGACTCCAGTTTCCGGCCTCAGAGGAACACAGAAGACAGGTCAGCTACAGTAGATGAGTAGATTAGACTTAGATAAGTAAATCTTTAATTATTATTTAGCAGCCTTAAATATCTTGTAAAACTCTTACCTCCACATCTCCTAAGACAAAAGTCTTACCCTCCACCAACACTCTTCCCCATCCACTGCCTCAAGAACTGGCAAGAAAGAAGACCCCTTGGGGGCTGGCACCTGGCATTCCTAGTTTTAGTAGAATTGCTCTGAATTTCTCCCTATCTAAGTTGATTTTGGCTATGGACTTGCTGTAAACTGCCTTTATTATGTTTAGGTATGTCCCTTGTATCCCTAATTTCTAGGACTTATCATGAGTGGATGTTGGACTTTGTTAAAGACATTTTTCTGCATCTAATGAGATTATCATGCAGTTTTGTTTCTATATGGTAGATTACATTTATTGATTTTCATATATTGAAACATCTTTGGAATGAAGATTACTTGATCATGGTGGCTAATATGTTTTATGCATTCTTGGATTTGGTTTCAGATTGTTTTATTGACTAGTTTTGTATCTATGCTCCTAAGGGAAATTGGTTTCTAATTTTCTTTATTTGTTGGGTCTTAATGTGGTTTTACATGAGGGTATTCATTATCCATTTATTTGTAGCAGTTATCTAACCTGGTTCCATTTCTCAGTTATTGTCAAAAAAATAAGCAGCAGTGAACATGTGCAAAAATCACTGTGGTAAGATATAAAGTCTTGACCAGGAGTGGTATAGGTGGTTTGTGTGGTAGTTCTATTTCTAGGTGTTTTTAGGGAATCTTCATACTGAATTCTAAAGTGGCTATGCTGTTTACACTTCACTGACACCATATAGGGTTGACTTTTCCCAACATCCCAGTATTTGTTGTCATTTGTATACTTGATATTGGCCTTTTTGACTGAACTGAGGTGAAATTTTTGTGTAGTTCTTAAAAATCAAAGTCTGATCATTCATTTGTTTGTTACTCTTTTTTTTATTGAATATCATCTTCATTTACATTGCCAATGGTAAAACCTTTTCGGATTTCGATTTCCTCCCTCCAACCCCTCCTCCCACACCCTGCCTCCAAGTATATGCCCCTCCACCCGACTCACTACCACCTTTCTGCGCCCCCCCCCCGCCTCAATTTCCCTTTGTTGGGGCATCTATTGAGCCTTTACCTGACCAAGTACCATTCCTCCCATTGATGCCCAACAAGACATTCCTCTGCCACATTTTTGGCTGGAACCATGTGTACCATGATGTTTTGGTCCCTGGAGGTCCTGGGGCATTTGCGTGGCCGAAATCATTGTTCTTCCCATGGGGCTGTAAACCCCTTCAGCTCTTCCAGACCACCCTCCAGCTCCTCCATTGGGGACCCCACGCCCAGTCCAATTGGTTGGCTGCTAATATCTGCCTCTGTAATTGTAAGGCTCTGGCAGGGCCCCTCCGGAGACAACCATCGCATGCCCCTTTTGGTATATACTTCTTGTTATCTATGGTAGTGTCGGGGTTTGGTGACTGTTTATAAGATGAATCCCCAGGTAGGGCAGTCTCTGGGTGGCCTTTATTTCAGTCTCTGCTCCACACATTGTCTCCCTTATTGCTCCTGTGAGTATTTTGTTCCCTTTCTCAGAGAAAACAAAGCACCCTCACTTAAGTCCTCCTTCTTCTTGAGCTTCCTGTGCTGGGTGAATTGTAACTTGTTTATTTTGAGCTTTCAGGCTAACATCCACTTATTAGTGAGTGCATACCATGTGTGTTCTTTTGTGATTAGGTTGCCTCTCTCAGTATGACACTTTCTGGTTCCATCCATTTGCCTAAGAATTTCATGAATTCATTATTATTAGTAGCTGAATAGTACTCCATTGTGTATATCTATCACAGTTTCTGAATCCATTCCTCTGTTGAAGGACATCTGGGTTCTTTCCAGCTTCTGGCTATTATAAATAAGGCAGCTATGAACATAATGAAGCATGTGTCCTTATTATATGTAGGAGCATCTTCTGAGTATATACCCAGGAGTGATATCACTGGGTCCTCAGGTAGTACTTTGTTTAATTTTCTGAGGAACCGCCAAACTGATTTCCAGAGTGGTTTTACCAGCTTGCAATCACACCAACAATGGAGAAGTGTTCCTTTTTCCCCACATCCTCTCCAGCATCTGCTGTCTCCTGAGTTTTTCATCTTAGCCATTCTGACCTGTGTGAGGTGGAATCTCAGTGTTGTTTTGATTTGCATTCCCCTGATAACTAAGGATGCTGAAGATTTCTTTAGGTGCTTTAGAGCCATTAGAGTTTCCTCAGTTGATAATTCCCTATTTAGCTCTGTACCCCACTTTTTAACAGGGTTATTTGACTCTCTGGAGACCAACTTCTTAAGTTCTTTGTATACATTGGATAGCCCTCTATCGAATGTAAGGTTAATAAAGATCTTTTCCCAATTTGTTGATTGTTGTTTTGTCCTATTGACCATGTCCTTTGCCTTGCAGAAGCTTTGCAGTTTTATGATGTCACATTTGTTGATTCTTGTTCTTAGAGCATAAGCCATTGGTGTTATGTTCAGGAAATTTTCCCCTGTGCCCATGTGTTCAAGATTCAGCCCCCACGTTCTCCTCTATAAGCTTCAGTGTGTCTGGTTTTATGTGTAGATCTTGATCCACTTGGACTTGAGCTTTGTACAAGGAGATTAAGAATGGATCGATTTGCATTTTTTCTGCATGCAGACCTCCAGTTGGTCCAGAACCATTTGCTAAAAATGCTGTCTTTTTTTCCACTGAATGTTTTTAGCTCCTTGGTCAAATATCAAGTGACCATTCGTGTGTGGGTTCTTTTCTGGGTTTTCCCACAAGAAGAATGTGGGAAGACCATTGTTCCATTGTTCTATTCCATTGTTCTTCCTGCCTGTCTGCATAGCAATACCAAACAGTTTTTATCACTATTGCTCTCTAGTAGAGCTTGAGGTCAGGGATGTTGATTCCCCCCAGAAGATCTTTTGTTATGGAGAATAATTTTTGCTATCCTGGGTTTTTTGTTATTCCAGATGAATTTGAGAATTGCTCTTTCTAGATCTATGAAGAATTGGTTTGGGATTTTGATGGGGCTTGCATTGAATCTGTAGATTGCTTTCAGCAAGATGGCCATTTTTACTATATTGATCCTGCCAATCTATGAACATGGGAGATCTTTCCATCTTCTGAGACCTTCCTCGATTTCTTTCTTCAGAGGCTTGAAGTTCTGTCATATAGATCTTTCACTTGCTTCATTAGGGTCACACCTAGGTATGAAATATTATTTGGAACTATTGTGAAGGGTGTCATTTCCCTAATTTCTTTCTCATCTTGTTTATCCTTTGAGTACAGGGAGACTACTGTTTGTTTGTTACTTTTAAAGACTTTTATTTGACATGGCCCAGACATAGAAGCAGAAGCTCTCAGCCAGGACAGCCTATGTCCCTGGACAATCCATTCCTGGTGTTTTTCTTTGGCTTCCTTCATTCTCTTGACCCAAATTTTAGTGCATTTCACAGCCTCCTCCTTGTTTTTATCAATGTGTTGTTTCTTCAGAGCAATATGTCAGTGTTTGTATTGCAAGACACAAGGAATAACAAGACACTGGATTTTAGGTACTTTGATCCTTGGCGTCCTACCTTTTTTGTTTATGGGCATCTGACAACATATTGGCAGACATCATCTTTTTTAGAGAGTTGAAAAGCTTTCTGATACTGCTAGCTATTTTGGGCCCCCAACACTGAGGCACAGGGGTATCTGTCAATCCAGGAATATTCTCCTCTCCTTTATAAAAAATAATAACCAAGTTGAGAACACTGAGGGTGGCATCCACATCCACATTACATCTGCAGACAGTTGAGGTTGTGGTTCCTCTTTCCAGCTCCACATCCACATTACATCTGCAGACAGGTTGAGGTTGTGGTTCCTCTTTCCAGCTCTCTTTTGCCTATAACAAGAGTGCCTCTTATTCAACAGCAGGCATACTCTGCCAAGAGAAGGTTTTTTCTCCAATGTATATTTTTGACAACCTTGAAAAAAAAAAAAACCTCAGGTAGCTGTAGGTGTGTGGTGCAATAGTGACACAACTGTTACAGAAGTAACCAGTTGATTTCTCATAGGACTTGAGGTTTGACCTGTAGAAGTGAGTTCAGAGCTGGTACCATGGACCACCTTATATATATAGGCCCATGGCTGTGGAAGTCATAGTCACTAGAGTGAACCTACTGCTGATATTTTGCTAAATGGACATGTTGTCGGACAGTTCTTTGAATGGCTATGTATATGTATAGGGAAGCGATGCACTTGACCTTGATTAAGAAGCTTCTCTTTGCCATGAACGAGGTTAATGCAGAGATTCATAGATGGGCAAAATGCTGAGAGCATGTGGCTGTTGACTCTTTATGATTAAACACAGAATCCACAGCATTCTCTCAATCTGCAAGGGCCATCAAGGAAGAGGAAGCCAAAAGACCAAAACAACAAGGAGGGCAATGAATATGTGCTTAACATACTTGTGGCAATCATAAATTCTTAACAGCTTCCACTGCCTGTATAGAATCTGAACAATACTGAACTTGTAAACACTCAGTAGTAGATTGAAGAGAGGGTCATGAGGACTTACCATACCTGGGGAGTGAATGGCAATTAAGGCTGCTAGAAGGGAGAAAATCATTGTCTTCAGTGATATAGCCACCACCAAGTTATTCATGCTCCAGTAGATAGCTTTACACCAATTTCCATCTAAGTAGCCTTGGTTAAATCCAGGAGGTCACAAGGAAAAAACAGGTATAAGTCTCTGCATCTTTTTCCATTGGCTGCTAGGTGGAGCTTTCTCAGTTATGCTTGGTTCCTGTCTGCAAGCATAATGGTATCATCAATATGTTAAGGTTCTTGCCCCATGAGATAGGTCTTAATTTGGGCCAGTCATTGGTTGGACATTCCCTCAACCTCTACTCTGTCTTTGTCCCTGGACATCTTGTAACATCTTGGGTTGACGGTTTTGTGAGTGGGTTGCTGTCCTTATTCCTCTACTGGGAGTCTTGCTGGTTATAGGAAGTGACACTTCAAGATCCATATCCCCCACTGCTAGGAGTCTCAGCTAGGGTCACCCCCATAGACCCTCTTGGGCCTCTCACTATCCCAAATCTTTGGCACATCCCAGAGATTGTCCCACCACCACTGATCTTCCTTCTATCTCCTGCTCTCCCTACATATGACCCTCCTACTCCCCTCTCCCATCCAGTTCCTTCCTTCTATCAACCTCTGATATCTATTTTGTGTCACCTTCTGAGAAAGATACAACCATCTTCCATTGAGACCTCCTTGTTATTTGGCTTTGGGGGGGGGGGGTCTGTTGATTATAAAATGGTTATCCAGTACTTTATAGTATCCACTTATAAATGAGTACATACCGTGCATGACCTTGGGGGGGGGGTCTATGTTACTTCACTCAGTATGGTATTTTCTAGTTTAAATAATTTGCCTGAGAAATTGATGATGTCCTTTTTTGCTTTTTTTAAAGATTTATTTATTTATTTATTTTATTTACACTGTCACTCTCTTCAGACATACCAGAAACAGGCATCAGATTCCATTACAGATAGTCGTGAACCACCATGTGGTTGCTAAGAATTGAACTCAGGACCTCTAGAAGAGCAACCAGAGCTCTTAACCACTAAACCATCTCTCCAGCTTCAATGTCCTTGTTTTTGATGGGTGAATAGTATTCCATTGTGTAGATATACCACATTTTCTATATCCATTCTTCAGTTGAGAGACATATAGTTTGTTTCCAGTTTCTGGCTATTCTGAATAAAGCTGCTATGAACATAGTTGAACAAGTGTCCTTGTGGGATAGTGGAGAATCTTTGGGATATATGACCAGGAGTGGTATAGCTGGGTCTTGAGGTAGAACTACCCCAGCTCTTCTAAGAAACTGCCAAATTGATTTCCAAAGTGACTGTACAAGTTTCCACTCCCTCCAGTAGTTGAGGAGTGTTCTACCTACTCCACAGCCTCATGTACTAGCCTTTGAGGTTTTGATCTTAGCCATTCTGATGGGTGTAAAGTGGAATCTCAGAGTCTTTTTTATTTGCATTTCCCTGATGAATAAGGATATTAAACATTTCTTTAGGTGCTTCTTGACCATTCAAGATTTCTCTGTTGAGAATTCTCTGTTTAGCTCTGTACCCCATTTTTAATTGGGTTATTTGGATTGTTAGTGTCTAACTTCTTGAATTCTTTATATATATATTGGATATTATCTCTCTGTCAGATGAAGGGTTAGTTAAGACCTTTTTCTAATCTGTAGGGTGTCTTTTTATCCTAATAAAGATGTCCTTTAACTTATAGAAGCTTTTCAATTTCATGAGGTCCCATTTATTAATTTTTGACCTTAGTGCCTGAGTCATTGGTATTCTGTTCAGGAAGTTGTCTCCTGTACTGATTAGTTCAAAGCTATTCCCAAATTTCTGTTAGTGTATCTGGTTTTATGTTGAAGTCTTTAATCCATTTGGACTTGAGTTTTATGTAAAATGATAAATATGGGTCTATTTGCACTTTTCTACATGCTCAAAAATCAAGTGTCTTTAAGTGTGTGGGTTTATTTCTGGGTTTTAAATTAGATTCTGTTGGTCTGCATGTCTGTTTCTATGTCATTACAATGCTGTTTTTACTACTATTGCTCTGCAGTACAGTTTGACTTCAGGGATAGTGACTTTGGGATAGTTGGAATTTTAATGGGATTGCACTAAATCTGTAGATTGCTTTTGGTAAGATGTTCAATTTCATATATTAATCCTACCAATCCATGAGAAAGGGAGACCTTTTCATCTTCTGATATCTTCATCAATTTCTTTCTTCAGAGACCTGAAGTTCTTGTCATACAGATCTTTCACTTGCTTGGTTAGAGTTACACCAAAGTATTTTACGTTATTTGTGGCTATTGTGAAGGACACTGTTTCCCTAGTTTCTTTCTCAGCCAGTTTATCACTCGTATAGAAGAAGGATACTGATTTCTTTGAGTTAATTTTGTATGCAACCACTTTGCTAGAGATGTTTGTCAGCTGAAGGAGTTATATGGTAGAATTTTGGGGTCATTTATATATACTATTATATCATCTACAAATAGTGATACTTTGACTTCTTCCTTTCCAATTTGTATTCCCTTGATCTCCATTAGTTGTCTTATTGTTCTAGCTAGAACTTTAATTACGATATTGAACAGATAGAAAGAGAATGGTCAGCCTTGTCTTGGCCCTGATTTTAGTGTAAATTCTTTACGTTTCTCTCCGTTTAATTTTATGTTGGCTATTGGCTTGTTATATAGTGTCTTTATTGTGTTTGGGTATGCACTTTGTATCTCTGCTCTCTCCAAGACTTTTATCATAAGGGGTATTGGATTTTGTCAAATTCTTTTTCAGCATATGGTGAGATGGCCATATGGTTTTCCTCTTTCAGTTTGTTTATATGATTACATTGATGGATTTTAATATATTGAATCACTCACTACAGCCCTGGGAGAAAGCGTACGTGAGCATGGTGGATGATGTCTTTGATATGCTCTTGGATTCAGTTTGCAAGTATTTTATTGAGTATTTTTGCATCAATATTCATAAGAGAAATTGGTCTAAAATTTTCTTTCTTTGTTGAGTCTTTGAGTGGTTTAGGTATCAGGGTGACTGTGGACTTACAGAATGAGTTTGGTTCTATTACTATTAATAATTACTATTACTGTTACTATTTTGTGAAATAGTTTGGCCTTAGTTCTTCTTTGAAAGTCTGATAGAATTCTGCACCAAAACCATCTGGCCCAGGACTTTTTTTTGATTGGGAGTCTTTTAATGACTGCTTTTCTATTTCCTTAAAGGTATGCATTAAGTGCCTATGAACTAAGGTACAAGGTTGATAGAGTATAGTGGTAGTTTGGCTATGCCACTTTGACCCCTAGTGGGCCACATGTGTATACTGCCCAGGAGCTATCTGGATTAGCGAATGAAAGACACATACACACACACACACACACACACACACACACACACACACACACACCAGTTAATTTTTAGATGCTTTGGCTAGCTCAATGGCTGGGCAGTTCTAATCCTCCCTGTGGCTAGCACACATTTCCCTCCTTTAATCCTGGATTAACACCTTCTAATTCTATATTCTATCTTTGTTGCCCTGGCTCCTTCTGGGTGGCTCCCTAATCTTTGCTGCCCACAACACTTCTGAGCAGCCCTTCCCAGAATGTGGGGACCACATTCCTTCTTACATCCATTTCAGCTCTAAATCTGATCCGTTTTCCTTTGAATCATGGTCATTTCCTCCTCCATTCTTCCAGTTCCTAGCTCAGTTTCACCCCCTCTCTCTCCGCCCAGTCATTGACCATTATTTATCAATAAAAACCAATTGGGACAAAGGACCTTCAGAGTTTTGACATGCAGATTCCCCGATTAATTCAAAGCATTAGAACCAATCCCCAACAGTAGAGTGACATGAAATAGTCTACTTTCAGTTCACTGGCCCAGGAGAAAACACTAGAGCTTCTCACATGAGATTAATGACAGGCAACAAATACAAAAGCATCAAAGAACTTCGGGAGTTAAGCAAGAACAAAATTTGTTTGTTCAACATTTCTTGAGCACTTAAAGGAACAAATGCTTGTGCTCGCCTCAAGTGACTGTTGATACTATTACTAACTTCCTCAAAAGGGCTCTAACTTCACCCCTGAGAAGATGTGGGTTGTTACTCCTGGATTTGCATTGTTCTGGTGAGGAAAGTGAAATTAAGTTATGATTGAATTGCTAATAATTTGGACTGTTTATTCTTTTATTTTTTGAGATTATAATTGCATTATTTCCCCCTCTCCTTTCACTCTCCCATATACCCCTCCTTGCTAGTTTCCAAATTTATGGCCTCTTTTATTTTGTTGGTGTATGTGTGTGTGTGTGTGTGTGTGTGTGTGTGTGTGTGTGTCTACATATACATATATAAGTACAACCTGATCCGTCTGTATAATGTTACTTTATGCATGATTTCAGGATGAACATTTGCTATTGGGTAACCAATTGTTGTGTTTTCCTGAAAGACTATTGCTCCTGCTCTCAGCCTTCCTTAGTTGCCTGTTGGTTTTTATCTGAGGTTGAGGTCTCCTGAGCCCCTCAGCCCACACCTCGCCCAGCCATGTTAACATGTCTACTGCTGTCATCCTTGCTTGGCTCATGTTCCCTGAGCCATGTTGGTGAGACCTTATGAGTACAGCTTCGGACATTCTGGGGAACACAGTCTCACAGCAAACTCCCTGTTCCTCTGGGTCTTACGGTCTTTTGCCACCTGGTCTGCAGCAATCCTAAGCCTTAGGTGCAGGAGTTGTGTTGTATATGTGCCAGTTGGGTCTGACCTCTACAGCTCTGCATATTGATTGCTTGTGGCCTTCTATAACAGTCTCTGTCTACTGCAAAGAGAAGTTTCACTGATGAGGAATGAGAACTGTGCTTTTCTGTGGGTATGGGGACAAATACTTGGAATGTAGTTAAGGATTATGCTAATTTAGTAAAGTGATAGTTGTAGAGTCTCCTGCAAGATCCATGGCTTCAGGTCACTGGCTAGGTTTCCAGGTGTTGAGTGGATCTTATACAGAATAAGGAGGGAGGAAGGTAAAATAACACTAGGGCTGTCTACAGAAGCCACAAGGAGTCATACTATCAACTATCTACCTGAACTGCCTATCATATACATAAGTCAATCCCTAATAGGTCCTTTAGGTCATGGGATGGCAGAAGGGGTTGTAAGACCCTGGTATCCTACTATTCTTTTTTCTTTTTCCTTTTCTTTTTTTTTAAATTCCTATCCATGAGATTTTTGTTCCACCACACACTGTAACTGCAATGCACAGCTCACCACTGAGCAGTTCAACAAAGCAGCAGAGTGCAATGATAATGGACTGGGACTTCATTATATGTTTCCTCTTTATAGTTGACTAACTCTTGCATTTTATTGCGGTAATTGGAAAGCTAATATGCTGGTTTCCACATTTTCAGAATAGGGTGAGAATAGTATCTAAGTAAATCTGGTGCACAGTGCTCAGCAGTGGGAAGAGCATGAGAGCTCAAATAGCATCTCAGCCAGCTGGAAGCACTTTGTTGTCTCATACGGGAACATTTCCAGTTTAAGTAACACTTCATTGGTTGTCAAGAGCAATTGCCATGAACTTGTAACTACACACATGATGCCATCTTGGGGATATTTGAACTTGGCTTTTCTCTGTAATTTGAGATTTACCTCCTGAGTTTCTGTAGTGAACAAATAGGCAGAGGGAACTAAAAATTATTAGCACAGACTTCTTAAGAATTTGTGAGTTTCCTTTCTTCTCACCCACACTCCACCACAAATCTTTGTTTAAGTGATAACAAAGCTGCACTCTGTCTGTACTAGGAAAACAGAACAAAAACAAGGAAAAAATCATAAAACCATGCTAGGCAGTGATGAGCATCACAAAGAAAACAAAGGCACCATGAAAGAAGAGAATAGCAATGCCCTTCCAGATGACACAGCAAGTCTTAGAGGGAGGACCACCCTCAGCCTTGGACTCAGCTACTCTTCTTGTGTTTGTTCATCTAGAGATACCCTGTGGAGATTATCTAACCTCAGAATGGACGTTATCAATGGGAACTCAGCCTGAGAATGAGACTTGAGTTTCCTTCTGAAAAAATAGGAACCAAGAGCAACTCACACTGAAGTCCTGTTGAGCGTGTGCTTTAGGGGTTGGAAGTTGCCTGTGCACTTGGTCTAGATGTTCCGGCGGGGGGGGGGGGGGGGGAGGGGGGGGAAAGGTTCATTAATTCTTTTTCTTCCTAAATAAAACTGAATTGTTGAATTCTGTCATCATGTAAACCTGCCTGGGTCTTAGGAGACTAGGGGCCAAGGTACAGTGGTGTGGGAACTCCCATCTGCCTCTCAGCACAAACCTGAGGAAGTAACCAGTCTGCAAAAGGCTGACACAATCTTGATAGGCAGAAGGCAGACAGAGAATGGAGAATTCTGTGCCTTGAAATGACTGAGCTCTGACCTCAGACGGAAGAAGCCACAATAGGCATTTCAACATTATCCTTCCAACAGGATGTTTACAAACTCATGGGGACATTTCCAGAATCATCCTTTTCCCTATAACTTTTTCTTGGATGTCACAAGTGGTAACTAGACAAACAAGAGACTGGTATGAGCTGTTCACATCCATCTTCAGAGATGCCTGTTAAGACTGTGAGCCTCCTCAATCTAGGGCAGGGCCTAGGAAGACATGATCTGGAAATGTGAAATGCAGTGCACATGTCTGGGCTCTATTCCTCTCATGAATTCCTAACTGATACTGCTGAAAGGGAGAAGAGTGGGTATACATGTTTCCTCTCATTTCCCAATGCATAAGATATTTTATTTACTTTGCTTTTTTGTTTGCTGTTTGTTTAAAAATTTGTGTACCTTGGTAGATGTTAACAGGACAAAAGAAACGGAGGCTATAATTTTTTAAATTATTTTATTTTTCATTTAAAATGTCAATACAATATACTGTGGTCATATTTTCCCTTTCCCAATTTTCTCCAAATCCCCCCAATCTCCCTACCACTCAACATCATGTCCCCCTCAAAAAATCAAAACAAACAAGCAAAAAGTAACAAAAATGTACATAAAACAAAAGTTTGTTTTGGGTTGGCTAACTACTCCTGGGCACAGGGCCTGCCCCTGTGTGTGGTTGATACACCCAGTGACATTCCACTGGAAAAAAATTGTCTTCCTTTTTTTGATCAGGTATCACTTGCAAATACCTTATTGGTTAGAGGTAGGTCGCCATGTCTACTCCCTGTTTGGGTGCCAGGACTTTTGTCTGGCTTGAGCCTGAAGGTCTTGAATCGGCTGTCACAGTCTCTGTGAGTTCCCATGTGCAGAGTTCCACATACAGTCTTGTTGTGTCTAGAAGATCCTCTTCCTGGAAGTCATCTGACACCTCTGGCTCTTACCATCTTTCTACCATCTATTCCATTTAAATCACTGAGCTTGAGGGAAGGGGTTTAACAAAGACATCCCATTTAGGATTGAGGCCTCCAAAGTCTCTCACTCTCAAGATTTGGTACAATTTTGAGTTTCTATGTTAATTCCCATCTACTGCAGGAAGAAACTACTTTCGTGAGAGTTCAAAGATGTGCTGATCTTTGAGTATAGCAATATGTTATTAGGAGTCATCTATTACTATGTTCCATTAGCAGAATAACAATAGTAGGTTTTTCCCTAGGCGCATGACCTATCTTGCCTCAGGTTTTGGCTGCTTTAGAGTTGGATATGGCTTCATCTCATTGGGTGGGCCTTAAATCCAATTTTTAAAAATAGTTGGTTATTCCTATAACATTTATACCACTAATGCACCAGTATGTCTCCTAGTCAGTCACTGTTGTAGGTTGCAGGGTTTGTAGATGGATGATGCTGATGGTTACCTTTTTCTTCCAGAGGTGCGCAAAGTCCTTACAGCATCAGGAATGCCAGTCACTAGTGCTGAACTTTCTGGTTGGGCACCAGCTCGACTTCTCCATGTTAAAAGTCATAAGTGAGTGTTATCTTCAGCAATAGTGTCTTGCCATGAGGTTGTTGGGAGTAGCCAATAGCCTTGGCAATAGCATGTGTATTCAGGGGTCCATGGGACACCTTTGGCCAGTGATTCAGCAAAATGTAACCCATTCCTGACATTGGAGGTTTTACTTGGGGCATAGATGTCTAGTGTCTCTGGTTATATGGAATGGAATGTGTGTGCGTGCATGTGTGTGTGTGTGTGTGTGTGTGTGTGTGTGTGTGTGTTCCTTTCATATACATACATGTTTTAGGAAGCTTTTACAGTAGTAGGCTTCTCTGCAGGACCTTTAGTATAAACTGTTCCTTCCTATATTCCTACTTCACCTTGCTCTCCCCTCTTGCTCCCCATTTAATTCCCTTATCTTAGTTTCCCCTGAATGTGGCTCTATATTTCCCCGTTTATTAAAAATAGATTCTTTTCTCACATAATACATCCTGATAACAGTTTTCCCTCCCTCTTCTTCTCCCAGTTCCTCCCCACCTCTCCTTCCACCCAGATCCATTCCCTTTCTGTCTCTCATTAGAAAATTGCAGGCTCTTCTGAGAGATATTAAAATACAACAAAATAAAATATGATAAGATAGAACAGAAGTGATCACAGTAAGTTGGACAGGGCAAACCAACTGAAGGAAAAGAGCCCAAGGGAAGGCTCCAATGGTCAGAGACCCACTTGTTCTCACATGCAAGAACCTCATAAAAGCACTGAACTAGAAGCCACATTCTATACTCAGAGAACCTGGTACAGAGCCACACAGGTTCTGTGCACCCCACTTCAGTCTCTGTGAATTCATAGGAGTTTTGCTCCTGTGGATTTAAAGGGCCTTATTTTCTGGTGTCTTCCATCCCCTCTGGTTCTTGCAATCTTTCTGCCTCTTCTTATGTGAGGGTTCCCTGGGCTCCAGGGGAGAGATTTGATGGAGACATCCCATTTCGGGCTGAATGTTCCAAGGTCCCTCTCACTTTCTGCGCAATATCTAACTGTGAGTCTCTGGATTTTTTTTTTAAGCTGGCTAAAATAAAATGTGATCCACACCTGTAGAGAAAAGTGAGTGACAACTCAGATAAGTTTCTAGTCACTTCCTTGGCTAGCAGAAGCCAGGTCTGCTTTGTCCTGCTGAGGGGGAAGGGGCAGAGCCGCCCTGTTGCAGTCGCACTGGAGTGCAGAGGCTCCAGGGACCTGCCACTGCTTGAGTCAGGTAGTCACACCACCGCGAGGAAGTGCGGGCTAGACTTCTTTCTCTTCCCTTCCCTTCTGCCTTTCCAACCACAAACACCTGCTTTTCTGGAAGGTTACAGGTTCCCCAGTTAGAGGAATAATAATAACTAGGCCCTGTGTCCAGCTATTTTTGTGGCTCACTGTATGCTGAACTAGGATATAAGCAAAATACCAGCCCCCAAGCAGCTCATTATATGATGGGAGAAATGACAGAGCAGCTCCTGTTGGGACAGAATGACAGTGTGACAGTAAGTGTGAGCTATGGTGGTGGGATATCAGTAAAAGAGAGGCAAACAGATTCACAGAAATAGCAATATCTGGGAAGGAGTTTGCACAAGATCTAGAGGTACAAAAGCAAGACAGGTGAAACCACCCAGAAGGGAAGGGAATGTGCCAAGGATCTGAGGAAACAAGAAGATACAAACTTAATAGCTGAGTAGTACTCCATTTTCTGTATCCATTCCTCTTTTGAGGGACATCTGGATTGTTTCCAGTTTCTGGCTATTATAAATAGGGCTGCTATGTATTTAGTGGAGCATGTGTCCTTATTACATGTTGGAGCATCTTCTGGGTATGTGCCCAGGAGTGGTATAGCTGGGTCCTCAGGTAGTGCTATGTCCAATTTTCTGGGGAACTGCCAAACTGACTCAGCTATTAAAAACAATGAATTTGTGAAATTCTTAGGCAAATGAATGGAGCTAGAAAATATCATCCCAAGTGAGGTAACCCAATCACAAAAGAACACACACACACGGTATGCACTCACTGATAAGTGGATATTAGCCCAAAAGCTTGGAATACTCAGTATACAACTCACAGACCACATGAAGCTCAAGAAGAAGGAAGACTAAAGTGTAGATACTTTGATCCTTATTGGAAAGTGGATCAAAATACCCATGGCTCACAGCCAACCAATAGAATGAGCATAGGGTCCCCAATGGAGCAGCTAGAGAAAGGACCCAAGGAGCTGAAGAGGTTTGCAGCTCTGCAGGAGGAACAATAATATGTAGCAACCAGTATCCCCAGAGCTCCCAGGGACTAAACCACCAACTAAAGAGTAGCATAGCTCCAGCTACATATGTAGCAGAAGATGACCATTTCAGACATCAGTGAGAGGAGAGGCCATTGGTCCTATGAAGGCTCAATTCCCAAGAATAGGGGAATACAAGTCAGGAAATTGGGAGAGTGGAGGAGGAGGGGGAGAGGGAAGAGGATAGGGGGTTTTCGGAGGGGTAACTTGGAAAGGGGATACAATTTGAAATATAAATAAAGCAGATATCTAATTAAAAAAGAAGAAAATACAAACTTTCAGAAAAGTGCTCACTTAGACTGTGACATGACCAATGAATAGTCATTCCATCAAGGCATGATTAGGGTATTACTGAAGGATTTTGTAGATTTAATTGATTATACATTGTCTCGTTATCTTGGTGAGCCCCATCCAATCAACTGGAAGGCAGGAAGAGCAGAACTTAAAGAAATAACCAAGAAGTATTTATACAATTTATTAAAGACAAATTAACACTGCCCATTATTCTACTGTAAACAAAGGGGGAAGTGTTGTCCACCCACTTTCTAGTGCCCAGCTGTTTTCCCTGATATCCATGGCAACACTGTTGGCTTTTCTAAGCACAGTGGGATAGCCTTTCTCACCTTTCAACAATTCTCCCTCAGGTTTCTTTTCTACCTTTATCCAAAAGCCACGGTTTGCCTCTCATAGAGGCACGCACTCTTTTTCCCTAAGACTCCCAGTCTTGACCAGCTCCTTAAGCCATCTCCAGACAAGACAAAACTCCTTTCCTACCTCAAGCCCGCCCTCGGCAAGCTTGCCCTTAAAGTGCCAGTCAGTCCCACAGGTGCAGGTTAGGAGTCGCCCACTCGGGCCACTACTTTCTAAGACTGATTCCCAGTACCACTAACCATTTACCCCAGTTTGCGCACCTCCCCAGTAACTTACCCAGAAAGAGAGGGTTTGCTCATCTTGTGAAGAAACCAAGATTCAAGTTTCCGTGGGCCGGGTCCACCGCGGGCATCAGCTACAGGTAATCTCTCCTTGTGGCCTTCAGATGCCCTGAGCTAAGTTATTTGCATACACTGTGTGCTGCAACTGAATGAGGTCACAGGTAGTCCTCAGCCCTTGAGCTGGCAGTGAGAAACCTTGAAGCAGGCAGGAAGCCATCAAGATGGAAGTAATAAAGGATTAACTAATTAAAGTATAAATGAACGAGGAATAAAAGCTAGGTAGAGATGGGGCACGAGAACAAAGGCCCCGCCTATCAGAGATAAGATTACTGTCCCACCAGTGCCACAGAAGAGAAGGATGACTTGGAAGGTGAGGTGTCTCGGGGCTGGAAAGGGGCAGGGGCGGAGCCAGAGCCAGAAGGCAGGGCCGGTCCCTGGGCGGGGCCAGACCCAAACGCAAGGCTGGCCGGCTGCTGGACACGGAGTTGCAAGGAGTGACAGGGTCAAGAAGCTGGTGGGCTGCTACGCTGAGCTTCGCGGGCTCCTGCGCCCACACGAGCAGCACTCACTACCTGGAGCCATGCCCTCCTACACCGTCACCGTGGCCACCGGCAGCCAGTGGTTCGCAGGCACAGACGACTACATCTACCTCAGCCTCATTGGCTCTGCCGGCTGCAGCGAGAAGCATCTGCTGGACAAGGCTTTCTACAATGACTTCGAGCGTGGCGCGGTGAGAACGCGCGCTTGGGACCGAGGGGCTGGCAGCAAAGAGCGGGCGGTCCGCGAGGCTGGGCAGGCAGGCTTCTGGTGACTGTCCTGAGACCCTTATGTGAGGCTCATCTGGGAACCTGACGCAGCGCAAGAGTTGGTGCATGTCAGGGCAAGTGAGAGTTGGGTAGTGAGGCACCCTAGGCTTCCTGAGGTACTCAACCTCTTAAGGGACAAAGGACTTCCAGTGTGGGGTGTACTTGCAGCTGGCTTCTTATGTGAGAGAAGGCACAAACTTTCACCAACGGGACCCAGAATTTGTGAGAGTCCCCTTCACTCAGGAGTTCCGAGGTCCCAGTGCCCCAAAGTCCAGTTCTACTGCAAAGTGTAGAAAGCCCTGTTGGACAGCTATCCATTTTATGTAGACAGTGGTCCAGTGTAAGTCAGAGATCCAGGGTCGTGAGTCAACCTGGGCTTAATCATTCTTCTATCCCTACCTCCATTTACCAAACTGAAAATTGGTTAGGTCCAATCTTACCCATGAGTTCTGGGGGAACCCAGTCCCATTTGGTGGCTAGGAAGAGTCTACAAGTTGTCCCCCCCCCCCACTTAGGTATCCTATATTTCCTGCACCCAGCCCCGATGGAGGAATTTCAAGGAAGGAAGGTCTGGCCCAGCAGGCTTTGGAAAGCCTGTCAGCAGGGTGCGTGCGAGGGGACAGTTCCTCCTTGGGTATTTAACTTCTGAAGGAAAAAAGGAAGAGAGATTTCCTTTTTTCCTCCTAATACATATTTTGGAGTCTGGCAGCCCAAGCTTTTGGCATTGGCAGTCCCACTCAGGCACTGTGTGAGGCCATTCAGCTTGGATCTGCTGGTGGGTAAGTTCTAGCCCCAGGAGGTCATGGTTTTCAGTGACCCTCTAAATATCTAGTACATCAAACTTGATCTGAGTCTGTAATAGATAGGCACACTGCAAACTCTTGGTGGGGGGTGAGGGAATCTTCTTCCTTCTACTACCTCCAGATCCTAAACTAGGTTTAGGTTTTAAACTTATCTTAAACAAACAAAACAAAATTAGACTTTACCAGGCTGCCTTCTTATCATTTAGTTTACTATTGAGTCGACGACCCACATGAACTTGCTTAGAATTAACCATTTGTGATAAGCACAATGACAATTTCATATGCTTCTACTGGAGAGTTCCTGGGGAAGTTCACTTCTGATCTGCTCAGCCTAATTAGACCAAGGAAACAATAGTTATGCCCTTTTCTGGGTCCCAAACTCTAAACATGCCATTTAATGCCTATCTTGGGACCTGGTACTTAGCCAGGACTCGCAAGTTCCTAACCAGGTTTAAACTCCCTTCAAGCAAAGCTGGATGTTGAGTCTCAGAATGACATCTTTTGCTTGGTTTCACCAGTCTGAGAGCTGACCCAAGAACAATGCGGCCAAAGACCTAGCACGGCATCCCTTTGAGATGCTGACACCCTATGTATCCTCCAAAGCACCTGTGTTTATTTTTACTATTTGGGGGTTCTCCCAGTTTATAGGAGTTAGGAGAGATGATAGATTGCTTCCTCTTTATAAATGGACTGCAGGGAGCCTTCTCCACAAATCTAGCTATCAGTGGGCTCAGGCTACATGCAGCATAGGACACCTTATGTCTCATTTCCTCCAGGAGGAGAACAGTGGTGTGGCCATCATAAATGACTGGACAGGAAGTAAGAGGCCTGTTCTGTTCATCATTTGCCTTTCTGCCCTGTCTCCCAACCTGAAATGTCAGTTGGGTGACATTAATTAAACACCTTAGCAAGAACCCCAGAGGCAAATTTCAGGACAGTTTTGCATACATATTTCCATTGTGGGGAGGGAGCCACAGCTCAAGTGAACTGCTGTCCTATGGCTGGATGCAAAAAAGAGTCTTAAAAAGGGAAAAGAAAACAACCTTTGAGAAAGTTCCTGTTGATGCAAAGTTACTACACGCTTTGTCTTGCACAGTCCAGAGTTACTTCCTCATTCTGTGGCCAGTGCATCTTTAAAAATCCAAATGTCCCTTTTGGGTAAAGGTAGAAAAGAAACCTTAAGGGAAGGGTTAGCTGAGAAGATAAGGCTATCCCACTGTTCTTAGAAAAGTGCCACAGTGTTTCCATGAATAAAAGCCACCAGTCACTTCCAGCATCCCCTCCTAATGTACCACTGAGTAATGGTGGGTCGGCACTGACCTGTTTTAATACATTCCACTACTGCCCATCCCCCATTATTCCCACAAGAGTTCTGGGATTCAGGTTAGGAACCTTTGCAAATGGAATTCTCGTGAGTGCCAGGCATTCCCTGGTTCCCTGTTGCTGGCTGAGGCGAGCCCAGAGGAACATAGAATGGCTTTGTTACATAAGCTATGTAAGACAGCTCTAACAAGTCTTGAAATTTTGAGGGCATCTTGGTTGGCTACTTAACTGCTCAACAGTACTTTGAAAAGCAAAGGATAGGGTGACCTGTTGAGTATATGGTTCTTCTTACAGATAATATGCTTCTTTATATCTAACGAATATTCTTATATTTATGGAGAGTGAATTCTATAGTACCTCTTCATGAGGAAGAGAATATTGATGGGGAATAAATATTTCTTTCTTCATCAACCTTCACATACTAGTTCTCCCTCGCTGCCCGTCTCCCCTCCATCTGCCCTACATCCTCCACCCCTGCTTTTTTCCTTTATCCCTCCAATGCCAATTTCTCTCCCCTGCTCACCCTCCAACTCTCCTTCCTTTTCTACTCTAATGTCCTTTACGTCTCTCCTTCAGCTTCCCCTAACTGCAGCGTCTGTCCCCTCTCAGTCCCCACAGTGCCACCTCACTTTCCCACTTCGGTCCCCACATCCTCTTGACTGCTGCTCCCAATGCTCTCATTCTCTGCAACTTTTGCTCTTCTTGCCGCTGCCTCTTGGTCTCTCATTCCCTCTGCCCTTGTCTCCCTTTTGCCCTCCAGCCTCCCCTCCTTCTCTGTTCTATGCCCTCTTCCTCCTCCCACCAGTTTCTCATACCCCATCCAAGATGGCAGCCTAGTTGGCCATGCCTTTGCTCCAGGAGAGCCATTTTCTCTTCCACCCATCAACAGAAGGCTGGCATAACTGAAGGTGGACAGTGCCCAAGGAATGCAGAGTTGTCCTCTGGCAGAGAAGGAAGCGTAAATAATGGACCACTGTTTATAAAACGGTGATAGAAAGCTCAGAGGCTGATCAGCTTACACTTTGCTGATATCCATGTACCACATGATGATGTTTATGTCAATAAGAGGCCAGATATATGATGGTGTTATTATAAGATTATAACAGAGCTGAAATTTCATTTTGCCTACTATATTCTGTGTGTTCAAACACGTAAATGCTTATTATTACTATTACAAATTACCTAATATATTCAATACATCAACATTCAGTACATCTATCTTATTTAGAAGCAATAGGCTGTACCATGTAGTACGTAGTATGTGTAGTATGGTAGATATCTATATTCATGTAAATATGCACTATGACAGAATTGCCTTACACTTCATTTTCCAGAATGTAATTCGGTCACTGATATATTTGGGAACATTAAAACTAAATAAACAACAGAGTTTTAAAACAAAGCAAACAAACAACAGCAGGTGAAATCCACCTCCTGGCTCCTCCTGACTTAGGCTGCTGAACTACATGCTACTTGGGCCTCTCCCCAGCTTTCTGACCAATGCAGTGACATCTCTGTCTTGGGGGCTGTGATCTAGCTGTGTCCTCCTCTGTGTGAATTCCCTGAATTGAGAATATTGTTCTGCCAGCTCCCCATATCTGAAATCTCCTGCCCACTCGTCTCCACTCTCTGCACCTCTGAGGTGGTCAATCACTAACACATCGCAACTTACCCTCTCTGGATCTCAGATGAACCTGTAAAATGGAGTGACCATCCACATAAGCATTCACATGCTCAGCATTCACTGAGCACCTGGACCAAGTCCAGACATACATAGTGTCCACCATAAAGAACTCAGAATGTCAAGGACATAGACAATAAGTAAAGTGTCATCCCAGAACATTCAACCACAAAAAAAAGGACAAAAAATGTTAGCACATTTGGTAGCTCTGCAAATGCCCTTCTGAGGACTTCTTTTGTAAGACATCACCCTCTATTTTCCTGAAGGGAAGCCTCTCTCTGCTTTCTGTGATCTTGTTCTAGCTACGCTCTGGAACGCTAGACCCACAAACAACATACTTTATCTCTAAGACTTCTGGGGTTTTAACTGAACCCCTCAACTTCTGTTTATTTCCTGTCACATCCAGGCCTGAGGCCAGGGCAGCAAGGTCTCTGAGCTGACCAGAGATAAGCCAGACTACAGGCCTGACCTCATCTTCTACAGAAGATCCTATCAAATAACAGACTAAGTCCCTCTAAGACTGCACAGTGGTCTCATCCAGTACAGCTCTGAGACCCTTAGCCAGGTGGAATTAAGAACCTGTAAGGTCCCATTTCCTGTGACTATACTGTAGGTGTGCTAAAGGGTCTGCCTCTCTTCCACCAGAAGAGCTACTCAGTTTCTTTATTTATGTCTTTTGGTTGTTTTGTTTTGTTTGTTTGTATGTTTGGTTGGTTGGTTTGGTTTGGGTTGGGTTGGGTTGGGTTGGTTGGGTTGGGTTTTTTGAGACAGGGTTTCGCTGTATAGCCCTGGCTGTCTCAGAACAACAGTTCTGTGGACCAGGCTGCCCTTGCACTCACAGAGATTCATCTGCCTCTACCTTCCAAGGGCTGGGGTTCAAGGTGTGCACCACCACCACCCAGCTACTCAGTATCTTTCTTACAGGTCACCAGTTGTAGCTGCATAGATAGCCTCGAGTTGCATGGTTTTCCTTTTGGATCTTTCTTATTACTTTAGAATGCATCTTCTCTTCATTCACCCTAACCTTCCTGATGTCATCCTTCCAACCCTCAAGACCATCCTCTCTAGCCTCCCAATGCCACAGGAAAACCACTTCCCCTGAAGCAGCTGCTCTGGGGCTGGGTCCAGGCATTCTTGGTGGCTGCCCTTTGGTCCTGACCACAGGCTGACTTCCCTCTCCTCTGCATGCACTATAAGTCCCTCCCACTGTCCCTCGTCCTTACAAGAGTTCCCCATCCACCAAGTCCAGGGCTTGAACACATAGGGTGTTCCTCTCACTCCACAGTCACTTAGAACTATGAGTGAATTGCAGTGCAAAGGGTTGGCTCAGGCTGATCGCAGATACTGTGGGGCTTCTTGCCTTATGAGCTTCCATAGAGTCAGAATGGAGACCAGCTAGTTCTAATATATAAACCTAGTGGACTGTGCCCTTGAAGAAAATAGCTACTCAAGTATCCTGTCACTCAGATTTCTCAATGGTGCTGCAATCTTGTTGCTATCACTTCTTGAAAGATGAAGAAACACAATCTGGGGAGATACTCAAGCAGTCAAGTGTTCACCTTGCAAGCATGCTCTGTGGAAAGGGAGACAGGTGGATCTCTGAGGTTTTCTGACTTGCCAGTCTAGCTTACTTAGTTCTAAACACTGCACTGATTTGGTGTGGGAGTGGCAGTGACTAAGGAATGACATCCAAGGTTGTGCACTGTCTCACATACACACATACACACACACACACACATAAACACACCAAAACAAAAATAGGAGGAGGTCTAAGAGGAGGAAGAGTAGAACACGTAGGAGAAGTAGAGGATGGGCAGGAGGAAGAAGAGAGGGAAGGGAGGCAAAGAATGGGAGGAAGAGGAAGGGGGAGAGGGAAGAAGCAGAGGAAGAAGAAAGGGGAAAATGATGAAGACAGGGAAGGTAAGAAAGAAGGGATAGGAAGAGGAAACTATGAAGGGGAAGATGTGGGGAGGAGATTGAAGGAGGGAAAGAAAAGGAGGAGAAGGAAACAAAACAATTGATGAAGCCATATGGCCAGCAAGTTTGCACCTACAACGTGAACTCAGAGTCCCAAACAGCAGGTCATCTACCCTCTGGCCCAATTCCCCTTCACTGATCCCAACTCTTCTGGGCACACACATACACACACACACACACACACACACACACACACACACACGTATCCTCATATGAACATGTGCGAGACTAAACAATATTCCATTGTATTCACACACCTCAAAGATCCAGTCACTCCATCTGACTTCCCTAGCTCAACTCTCTTTATCAAATTGGCCTGTTCCCACCCCCACCCCAAACTCCTTCCTGAACATTACTGACTGTGATGCTTTTCTCTATTTCTATGTGATCAGTTTTTAAGCTGAAAACATTCCTGTGTCACTAGAGCCCATCTGTGTAAAGTCAGGATCCAGGGTCTTGCAGAGGGTGAGGCTACCTAAATTAATGAAGAGATTCCTTAAGATCTTGGCTAAGGACAGGGAAGCAGGAGTGGGTGGGTTTGTGAGCAGGGGGAGGGGGAATGGGATAGGAGGGTTGTGGATGAGTACTTATTCATATACCTGTAGCCAAGATTCTTTTTTTTTTTGAGAATGAATTATTTAATGACCATATTTAAACCCAACATTTTCTTTTCTTATAAGTACCCATTTGCACATTTATATTTCATGTTTTGGAAAATATATTCTTTTTTCTTTTTTTATTAATATATTTTCTTTATTTACATTTCAAATGTTATCCCCTTTCCTTGTTTCCCCTCTAAAACCCTCCCCTGCAAGACCCTGGATCCTGACTTTACACAGATGGGCTCTAGTGACACAGGAATGTCTTCAGTTTAAAACTGATCACATAGAAATAGAGAAAAGAATCACAATCAGTAATGTTCAGGAAGGAGTTTGGGGTGAGGGTGGGAACAGGCCAATTTGATAGAGAGTTGAGCTAGGGATGTCGATGGAGTGACTGTGAATGTTTGAGGTGGCCAACCAGGTCTAATTGTGCAGGTTTCTGCTGTCCTTCTGAGGAAGACCTTCTTTGTGAAAAGGCAAACATTAGAATGATCTTGAACTGCCATTTTGTATCACTTAACTCAAATATCTGCTGTGATAGAGCAGCACATTAAGGAAGGAACATGGTCGGCAGCCTCGGTATTCAGGCCCAGGAGACAGCTATTGATTGTCCTGTTCTCCCGCCCAGGTGGACTCCTATGATGTCACTGTGGATGAAGAGCTAGGCGAGATCTACCTAGTCAAAATCGAGAAGCGCAAATACTGGTTCCACGACGACTGGTACCTGAAGTACATCACACTGAAGACACCCCACGGGGACTACATCGAGTTCCCATGTTACCGCTGGATCACAGGCGATGGCGAGATTGTCCTGAGGGATGGATGTGGTAAGCTGCTTGGACCCCTGCCACTTGTAGGCTTCCTGGAAACCATAAAGTCTCCCCTTCTCAGAGAGCTGTATTTCTGGGCATGAGAATACCATCTTGGGTAGAGCACACCTCTGTATCTTGTTCCCTTATGGGAGATGAGGTCTTCCTCTGCTCTAACAAGCTCTAGAGCAGAGCTAATAGCCTGAGGAGTCACACCAACTGTGACTTCCCACTGCACACTGTCCTGGAAAAATATGGAGACAGGCATTCTCCTCTTGTCACTAGGCAATGAGGGACTCACAGGCATCTGTGACAAGAGTCCTGCAAATGGGGAGTGCTGAAGGTTAGCACATGGCCTCCTAAGCCAAATTCTCTGGCTATTCTCTCTGAGGGTTGGGGAGGTGTTCAGGGTCAGAGGACCCCCCCCCCGGAAGGCCTGGACACTAAAAGATTGGACTAAGATTGCCAATATAATGCCAGCTCTAAAGGACAGAGGCAAGCTGGAGTTCACAGTCCCCTTATTTGTTTGCTTTGAAACAAAGCCTCAGTTTCACTACATAGCTCAGGCTAGCCTTGAACTTTCCGTTCTGCTGTTATAGCCTCCCAAGATATGCCAGGCCCATCCAGTTTGGTACTTCCATAAGAGGACATTCTTTTTCAGCCCCCACCCCCACCCCCACCCCACCCAGCTTATACAGAGAGAAGCAGATGTTAAAGATCTGCTTGCACTCTCCCCTCACTCCCCCCACACTCCTCGTTCCCTCTGAGTGACACCCTTTGCACACTAGCTGCTTATATGCATGGGTCAAATTAAGCCTTGGCAATTCTATCTTACAGTCATGGCCCTTGTGTTTGCTTTCAGTCTCATCAGGAATGGGAAGCCTCTGGGAGCCCTGGGGCATCTGGGTGGCTGACATCATTGTTCTTCCCATGGGGCTGCAAACCCCTTCAGCTCCTCCAGTCCGCCCTCCAGCTCCTCTATTGGGGACCACATGCCCAGTCCAATGGTTGGCTGCTAGCATCTGCCTCTCTATGTGTAAAGCTCTGACAGGGCCCCTCCAGAGTCAACCATGACATGCTCCTTTTGGTATGCACTTCTTGTTGTCCATAATCGTGTCTGGGAACCAAGAGCTATACATGGTTCCAGCCAAAAATGTGGCAGAGGAATGCCTTGTTGGGCACCAGTGGGAGGAGTGGTCCTTGGTCCTGTGAAGGCTCAATAGTTGCCTCAACAAAGGGAAATGGGGGGGGGAGTGGGTTGGATGGAGGGCATATACTTGGAGGCAGGGGGTGGGAGGAAGGGTTGGGTGTTTTGGGGGAGGGGGAAACCAGAAAAGGTTTTAGCATTTGAAATGTTAATGAAGATTATATTCAATTAAAAAAGAAAGAAAGAAAAGCAAAAATAATAAAATATAATATAATAAAATAAAATAAAGGAATAGTAAACCTCTGCCTGCAACAGCCTCAGCAGTAAGGATGGCGCCACTGCTTAGGGCAGCAATGTGAACCCCTCAGATAAGGATCCCCTCCATGGTTCATCTTCACAGCTGGGAGAGGCAGATAAGATTGATAATTAAAGCACCATTTTGATAGAAAACTGAGACAGAAGAGGAGGAGAAGAAGAAGAGGAAGAAGAAGAGGAGGAGGAGGAGGAGGAGGAGGAGGAGGAGGAGGAGGAGGAGGAGGAGAAGGAGAAGGAGAAGAAGAAGAAGAAGAAGAAGAAGAAGAAGAAGAAGAAGAAGAAGAAGAAGAAGAAGAAGAAGAAGAAGAAGAAGAAGAAAGGAGAAGGAGAAGAAGTTGGTGGTGGTGGTCTTCTTCTTCTTTTCCCTCTAGGGTTCGTTGGCTATCAGATCACATCCCATTGTCTTTGATGTGGAATTTGACTTAAACCAAGTTCTGGGAATTTTCCTGACCTGGATACTTAGCTTTAGAAGGATTTTTACCACCCCTCCCCCAAGCTCAGTGGAAACCCACTCACCCACACACCCACACACCATTCAAGTCATCCTGTGGCTAGAACAAGGAAGGCTGTGGGCAGGGTGCTTCTCTTAACCCAGGGTTTAGCAGGCATTAGAATCTTTCTTCTGTCTGCCCCACCCAAGATCTCAGTGGGGAAGTCTTTCCTGCCTACAGATTTTGTAGCTCTGCACAGCAACATGCACAATAATCCAGGCAGACTAGGATGATTTGAGGCGGCGTTGAGAGAGGGACTTCAAGAAGGTGTGGAAGTGTACAGATGGGGCACTTCTGTGTGTAGGACAGGCAGCTTGGCCAATTCTGATGAGCTGAGAGAGGGCAAGAGTTTAAGAACAATGTAGAAGGTTGACATTTTAAAGATAGCCTCAGCTGGGCAGTGGTGGCACATGCCTTTAATCCCAGCACTTGGGAGGCAGAGATAGGTGGATTTCTGAGTTCGAGGCCAGTCTGGTCTACAGAGTGAGTTCCAGGACAGCCAGGGCTATACAGAGAAACCCTTTCTCAAAAAAAACCAACGAACCAAACAAACAAAAAAACACAATAATAATTAATAATAATAATAATAAAGATAGCCTCTATTTTATGAGTCTATGCAGAGCGGTGACCTTGGTAGAGAAGTGGTCATCCCTGAGATGAGGAAGAGAAGAATGGAGAAGAAACAACAGCCCCACCCTCAACACACACTCTCTCCCAGGACCTCCCCTCTGGTCTGTGCCCTGAGCTGAGCCTAATGGGAAGCCCATTGATGCAATCCATTCTTATCAGTTTTATCGACAAGATAAAATGGAAGAGGGTCTTCAAGGACACAAATAGTCTGGCTGACAAGTTCCATAAACACTGCTGGTAACCAGCCATCTTAACTTTAGACAAGCATTTAATTTGGCTAGTGATCACTTAGGTCTAGAATCTTGGAAGGGATCTGCCAAGGACTTCATCTGTGTCCTCGGTGCCATTGGACTGCAGGTTTTACCTTGAAGATGGTTCTTCTCCCCCATGGCTCGGGGCTCTGTGGACTCTATCTCTGTGTAACACCTTATTTGTAAAGATGAGGGACACAGCATGAGGGACTCGGGGTAGCTTCATTTCTTTCATGGGAGCTCACTTCTAAGAGCAAGTATTCCAAGAAACAGAGACTAGAAGCTGCCAGGCCCCAGGCCCGTGCTGGAACCAGTATGGTGTAACTCCACTACCTATCCTTGAGGGGAAGGAGGCAAAATATCTCAATTTAAAGAATACCAAAGGATTCATGACCATAATTAACCTACATGGCACAACCAATGCCTTGAACAAGGTGGCAAGAAAAGGGCCCACCCCACAAGTGACCCCATTTCCCACTAGTGCTGGGGGCCTGCTCGGCCTTAGGGGAGCTGAGATGAGACACAGAGTTGAACGAAGGCCAAAAGACTGATGATGTCTGACCTTGAAACCTTCTCTCTTGAAACCCAGGACAGTTAGTACTATTAACAAGTTCAAAGCAATATTTCATAGCCATTATAAGTTCAAAGCAGCAGTTTCACATGACCTTGTCTTATCATAGTTCACACCTATGGCTTCATCCTTGGACCTGAATGTTTTTCCTTGAACACAAAGTTGTCCCAAGCCTATTTCTTTTTTTAGTGTGATTATGAAATCTCATTGTATTTCTTATTATGCAGCCTTTACTTGATATTATGAGGAGTGGGTACATTCTATTCTTCATTCTGACTTTATTATATCTTTCTAGCAAAACAACTAAAACCATCTCTTAGAACTTTCTTTCTAAAATTATCTTAATCAAATCACAAGTTCTATATAAAATATAAAATCATTAATTCATGAAAGTTCATCTTCATGTTGATCTGCAGGAAATTTGCTCAAAAGGTGCACTAATGCCCAAAAGTTGTTAGGCTACATAATCGTGATAGGAGAGGCATATCATTCACCTCGGTAATTGTAAAAGTGATAGAACTATCACTGTGATCCCAGGATCTATAGCATATGTGTGTACAAATGGTTCATTCCAGAGCTCATGCAAGCCCCTGGGGATGGGTTCTGCCACACTCAGTTCAGAAAGAGCTGAATTTGTTATCCTACAGCCTGGGAAGTCCCATCCATTGTTGGCTGGAGTCTCATAAC
This sequence comes from Apodemus sylvaticus, assembly GCF_947179515.1. Taxonomy (NCBI): domain Eukaryota; kingdom Metazoa; phylum Chordata; class Mammalia; order Rodentia; family Muridae; genus Apodemus; species Apodemus sylvaticus. The sequence continues at coordinate 148,119,345 of NC_067473.1, read as the reverse complement.
TGGGGAGTCTGAGCCAGATTCTTGTGTCAACTTGTTGTGTTGAGTTCTATGAAAATCTATTCATACCAAAAGAGAGAGAGAGAGAGAGAGAGAGAGAGAGAGAGAGAGAGAGAGAGAGAGAGAGAGAAGGAAGGAAGGAAAGAAAGAAAGAAGGAAGGAAGGAAGGAAGGAAGGAAGGAAGGAAGGAAGGAAGGAAGGAAGGAAGGAAGGAAGAAAAGAAGGAAAGAAGGAAAGAAAGGAAAGAAAGAAAAAAATCTTGGAGTCCCAGGAATATTCTGGCTGTCTAAGGCATTTAGCAACGAAAATGTCAAGTGTTCACAACAGTGCCCAGTACAGTCAGTGACAATAGGCAGTACCACATTTTAGACTCATCTCAACCTCAGGCCTATGGATCCTGCTCTGTTGTCTTGGTGTTCTGCTTTGGAACCACTTCTGTACTCGAGGCTGAACATACAATGACCTAGAGAGCTCTGGTGTCTTCTGCATAAGCAGCATTCTGAAGGCTAATGGACGATGTCTGGGAAAGCCTGACCAGCAGGCATTATGTGGACATTGTTTCTCTTCCTCGGGTTGCTCTCATACTTGTGCTTTCTTCACAGCAAAACTGGCCCGAGATGACCAAATCCACATCCTAAAGCAGCACAGGCGTAAAGAACTGGAAACACGTCAAAAACAGTACCGGTGAGTGACAGCGTGACCAAGTGGCCATGAGTAGCCCCTCCCGTACCAGATCCATGGTAGGAGACAAGCCGACCAGAGCGTGTGGACCATCTTACCAACACCTTTAGGCAGTCAGAGTGAAAGGGGTCAAGGAAAAAGTTTGAGAACAGCCACATTGTGCTTGGGGAGAATGGGCCCACAAGAGTGAGTCACTGGGCTGGAGAGATGGCTCAGTGGTTAAGAGCACCAACTGCTCCTCCGAAGGTCCTGAGTTCAAATCCCAGCAACCACATGGTGGTTCACAACCATCCGTAACGAGATCTGATACCCTCTTCTGGAGTGTCTGAAGATAGCTACAGTGTTCTTACATATAATAAATCTTTAAAAAAAACACAAAAAAGAAAAAAAAAGAGTGAGTCACCTTTCCCACTATTGTATGGACTGTCTTAACCATTTATGTCTTCATGTAATATTTTAACTATAAAAGTAACACATAATCTACAACAACATTGATGTCATTACATGTGATCAAGAAAAGAGTCCAAATTATTCAAATTAAACATGAAGAAAAAAAACAATACTTCATAGGAAAGTGAATGAATGAAAAGGACGCTATGTGCTGTATGTAAGTGTAAGATGAAATGGACAAATCCTAGAAAGGCACGGCCTATCACTTACTTAAAAATTAAATAAGTCAGGGCCAGGGACTTGGCTTAGCAAGTAAAGGCAGAAGTCATGCAAGCCTGGCCACCCAAGTTTGACCCCTGGAACACACAAAATCTGGACATAATAGTGTACATCTGTAATCCTAGCACTGCTGTAGGAAGATGGTCGTGGTGACAAAGAACAGCCATCCTGGAATACAGTGCCCAGCAGTAGAAACAACCCCAGTAGGTGAAAGGTCATTACCAACACCCAAAAGTTGACCTCTGACCTCCACACACAGTGTTAGGTGTGTACGCCTGAACCTAGATACACTCAGACACCCACATACATACCACAAACATGCAGACATTGTTTTTAAGGAAATAAGAGGATCTTAATAAGACAGTCCCATGTAATATAGAATTGACAATTTTCAGATGTCCTATAAATAAAAGCTCGGGTAGCTTCATGGGTAAGTTCTAACAAACATTAAAGAATTAATATTAATCTTATATAGACTTTTCCCCCAAATAGGTGAGAAGGCAATATTTTCCAATGTATTGTATGATAGCAATATTGTACAAAACCTAGGCAAAGGCATCATTAAAAAATAAAGCAATACACAAATACCTCACAAGAATACAACTGCAAATATTTTTAGCAAAATATTAGCAAGCCAAGTTCATATGGTATTAACAAATAAGATTTTCCCTAGGAATACAGTGTTTTTAAACATATAAAACTTTGTTACTCTAATATATATACAAAATGAACAAAAGTATCTATAATCATTTAAATATATATACATGTATATACAATATATAATACAGATACAAAAAAAGGAATTTGAGAAAACTCAACATTCTTTCATAATGAAACATTCGCAATACTGGAATTGAAGAGAATGTCCTCAACACCATAAAGAGCATCTATAGAAAACCCCCAAGACAAACTGCTTTCCCCTAAGATCTAGGAAATGATAGGACGTCCCCTTATGCTGCTTCTATTCTGTATTTCGCTGAAGGGTCTATTTGGTCAATTAGGAAAGAAGAAAATGTTTTATACAATCACTTTTCATGGATTACATAGTCTTTTATATAACTAATAAATTCACAATTGTTTAATTATTTATGAAAAACTAATAAATTAACAAGATTATGAGATACAAACTAAATCAAAAATTCTATACATTGTAGCAAAAGAAGAAAAAATATCTACTTAGAGTAAGTTCAAAATCAATAAAATATTTATTAAGATGTTTAACAAAAGCATTCTAAGACTAGTGACAAAACCCTAGAATACAGTTGAAAAGAATAAATTAAAGAAAATCTAAGTGAGTTGAAAATATCTCATGTCCACTTAGCTTTGCTAAAGTGGCAATCCTTCTCCCAGGAATGATGGATGGTGGAGAGAGTTGCTGTTGAAAATCCTAGCTAGTATTTTTTAAAAGCAAGATTGACAAGATGTTCCTCAAATCTATGTGGAAATACAAGGCATACAAAATAACCAGACCAATCTTGAAAATACGAAAGTTAGAAAATCTAAATTTCCCAACATACAGATTTCTGCACAATCATGGTATTCAGGGAAATGTAGCTATATCATGAGCAATGAATTAGAATTCCAAATCCAGAAAAGAAAACCTTATACTTACATACTTATGGTGAATTGAATTTGGTGGAATCAGCAAGACAAATCTGTATGTAAATAATAGCCCTTTAAATAAATAGTACTGAGAAAACTGGATAGCCCAAGTACAAACAAGCATGATGTTGTACAAACATGTACAAAGTACATGATGTTGGAGCCTTACCTAACACCAAATTGATTACCTAAATGGTGGAATTAAAACCATACAATCCTATGAAAATACAAGAGTGAACATCCATGGCCTTGAGTTGCCAAAGGATTCTGATACAGAACACCACATCATACATAGCAAGAGAAAAAGCAGATGACTAGACATCACCAAAGTTTCAGGCTTTTATGTCTCAAAGGGCACCATGACGAAAATGAAAGACTGTTGGTGAAGCAATTCCCTTATGAGCAGGAGGAGTTGAGTCCAATCCCCAGAATCCACATTAAAAAAACCTGTGGGGGCCACAGAGACCACCCAGTAAATAAAATGCCAGAAGGACCTAAGGTGCTATCCTTAGCATCCATGTAAAAGCCCAGAACGACAGTGATTCTCTATAATCCCAGCACTGTTGGGGCAGAGACAGGTGGAATACAGGACTCACTAATCCACTAAATCAGTGGATCCAGGTTCAGCGAAAAGATCCAGTCTCAAGAAATAAGGTGGAGTGACCCAATTCAACCTTCACCCTCTATGTTCTCTATACACACACACACACACACACACAGGATTATGCATGCACACACATGCACATACTCAGACACAGTAACATATAATGTGTAATCCTAGTGCCGGGCATGAAGAGCCATCCACCCAAGCCTACTTGGTGAGCTCCTATCTAGGGAGAGAGCATATTTCAAAAACAAGGTAGATTGCTTCTAAAAAAAAAATGACAGCTGTGTTGTCCTCTGGTCTTTGCATGAATGGATATACTTGTGTACGTAAACATACCTACACATAAAGAACTCACAGAAATGAGAGAATATTTGCAAAACATTTATTTGACCAAAGATTTATGTCCAAACTATCTAAAGAACTCTTATAAAACTCAAGAGAGAAAATACAATTTTATTTTTATGAAGTTGTTTACTTTACATCCCAATCACATCTTCCCCTCCCTCCTCTCCTCTCAGCTTCTTCCTCTCATCTTCCCTCTCCCCAACGCCCACTCTCCTTCGTCACAGAAAAGGGCAGGACTCCCATGGATATCAACTAGCTTTGGCATCTCAAGTTGCAATAAGATTAAGCCCAACTTCTCCTATAGAGGCTAGACAACGCATCCCAGTTGGGGAAAGGGATCCAAAGGCAGGCACTGTAGTTAAAGACAGTCCCTGCTCCCACTTTAGGAGTCCCACATGAAGACCCAGCTGCACAACCGTTACATATGTGTAGAGGGCCTAGGTCTCTCCTATGCATGCTCTCTGGTTGGCGTTTCAGTCTCTATGAGTTCTTATGGGCCTAGGTTAGTTGATTCTGTGGGTTTTCTTGTAGTGTCCTTAAATCTTCAGACTCCTACAATTCTTCGTCCCCATCTTCTGCAGTATTTCCCAAGCTCCACTTAATGTTTGTCTGTGTTCTTTGTATCAGTTTCAATTGGTTTCTGGGTGATACCTCTCTGATGACAGTTATGCTAATATCCTGTCTAAAAGTATAACAGAATATCATTAACAGTGTCAGAGATGGGCATCCTCTCGTGGCATGGGTCCCAAGTGGGCCAATCATTGGTTGGCTCTTCCTTCAAATTCTGTTCAAAAATACAATTTTAAAAGGGGCAAGAATTCATCTAGGAATTACATCTAAGATGTATAATTACCTAGGAGACAAATCTCTGGATGTGTCTGTGAGATTTCAGGTTGGGTTAATTGAGGTGGTAAGATAGAAATAATTTCTTGGCCAACATCAATAAAATAGAAGCAATCTTTGATCCAAAAAAAGAACCCCACTCCTCTGTGTGTTTCCCCCACCAAGATGGAGTGCACTCTTCAACTGTGAACCACAGTAAGCCTTCCCTTAAGAAGCTGCTTTTATCAAATACTTTGTCACAATAAAGGCAGAAGTAAATAATACCTCAACTATAGCAGCCATACATAGACTAGTGTCTTTAAAGATTACCCTGATCTGAACAGTCCTTATACAATGAATGATACAATCAATAACATAACATTTATGACTGGCTTGTTTTTACTTAACATGATAGTTTCTAGGCCCATGCATGTTGTAGCAGCTATTAGTATTTCATTCACTATCTGCAGAAAGAAAAGACTCCCAAAAGTTGTCCTCTGACCTCCATACACATGTCATGGCAGGTGCACACACACACACACACACATGTACCCCACACACACTGAGTGGGAGGGAGAGAGAGAGAGAGACAGAGAATTCATGCAGAGGAAAAGAACCACATGATTAGCATAAGGTACCATGGGATGGTACCTTACTTCCAAATCTTATATCTGCTATTCTCATAGTTGTGACAAAATGCTTGAGAAAAGCAACTGAAATGAGATTGTTTCACCTTGGACTTTGTTTGTTTGTTTGTTTTTGGTTTTTTTTTTTGGATAGTCTGAGAGAATACATAGAAGCAAAGTATGAGGAGTTGATCACATTGAGCTCATAATCAGGGAGCAGAAAGAGATGAAGTCTGGTGCTCTACCTGCTTTCTTCTGTGTATTTAGTCTAGGACCCCATCTCATGGAATGGTACTATCTACATTTGGGTTGGGCCTTCCTATGTCAATTAATTGCACTCTAGCAACTGCCTCATAAGTGTGCTGAAGTTTATCACCCAAGTGATCCTAGGTCCCATCAAGCTAACTGTCAACATTAACCACCACTGTTAGCTTTTTCTTAGATTGAAAAATATCTGAGTTAAAATGACTTAAAATAGGAAATATTTATTTTAGACCATAGTTTTGGAAGTTTTTGTTTACAGCCAGGAGGACCCATGGTTTGCCTTGTGTCAAAGAAGCACACCATTACAGAGTCGTTGTGATAGAGAACAAAGCTACTTACCTCACAGCAGCTGAGAGACAGACAGAAGGGCCCAGAATCCTACGTCCCTTCAATGTGTGCCCTGTGACTGAACTTCTGGCTACCATTTCCCAGGAAGACCATTAGCAGGAGTCAAGCCTTTATTATCCAAACTATAGATGTTGCCTAGGGACAGAGGGGCCAGTAATAGCAATGATGGCTAAAGATAAGGGTTCCTTTGGGGAATCATTAAAATGTTCTACTATTGACTATGGGGATGGTTGCCCATATCTATGATAAAGATCAAAAAAAAAGACTTTAATTATTGGCTGTCATGGGGTAAATTTTATGGCATAAAAATTATATGCCTATAAATCCGTAAAAAATATTAATTCAAATTGTAGTATAGACTTCAATGTAGGAACAAAATCTACACAACACGTAGAGAATGGAAGAGCAAATATCATATCCAGGCTCAGCAAATCCTCTTAGCTATGACTCTAAGCACACACAGCACAAGGACAGTTGCCACACTGGACTCTGTCAAAACATAAATCTTCTATACTTCACTGAACTCCACCAAAACAGTAAAAAGATTGACCAACACATGCAACCTGCATCCAGTGAGAGGTTTGAATTCAAAATATATAGAGAACTCTAACAAAGGTAAAAATGACAGAGGAGGAACAGGGATCAAGCCGCAGCACTCTGGTAGGGTCAACCAGCCGCAGCCATTCCGGGAGACAGATCAGTTCTTCCGCAGAATTATAGATAGTACCACCATGTGACCCAGCAGCACTTCTTATCGTGTTTCCAAAAAGAATACAACCAGAATTAGGGGTGTGGCTAATGGCAGAGCACTTACTTACCTAGTATATATAAGAGCCATGGCCTCAGTCTCCTGCACTGCACTGATATTAACAATAGTAACTAAGCCATATGTCTACGCCAAATATTTGTATGCAAATATTCATGGCAACTGTCTTCCTTGGGGTTTTATCGGTGTAATAAGACACCATGACCAAATGAAACTTGGGAAGAAAAGGGATTATTTTGCTTCATACTGCCAGGTAATAGCTATCAGTGAGCCACTCGGAGACCAATATGAATGGTCACATGATGAAGGCAAGATGCCAGAAGCACCTGCAGCTGGCCCTGAGCTCTGAATTCTGTTGCTAAGGGAAACATGTGGCAATGGGGCTATGACCAATAACAAAGAAGTGACATCACATCACAGGGGTGACTGGGCTTGGTGCCATGCCTATTGTCCTACATTATTTGGGAGGCTAAACAGAAGAATCATTTGGTCCCAGATGTTCAAGGCCAGCCTGTTTAAAAAAGAAAATTAAGTATTTCAGTGCTAAGAGTAAGGGTTGAGGATACTCTCACTGGTGTGGGAGGTAGCTAGAGGGATGTTTAGGCTCTGAGAGGGGGAGGGGAAAGAGAGAAGGAGAGAGACAGACAGGAAGACAGGCAGATTGAGAGAGAGAGAGACAAATGCATATGTCTACATGCCCTAGTTCACAGGCCTTGTCAGGCATCAGTGGGAGGAGTGGTCCTTGGTCCGGTGAAGGCTCAATAGATGTTCCAATGAAGGGAAATCAAGCAGTGAGGGGAGAAGAGGGAGTGGGTTGGGTGGAGGGGCATAAACTTGGAAGCACGGGGTGGGAGGAGGGGTTGGGGGCTTTTGGGGAGGGGGAAAACCGGGAAAGGTTTTAGCATTTCAAATATCAATGAAGATTATATTCAATAAAAATAGATAGATAGATAGATAGATAGATAGATAGATAGATAGATAGATAGATAGAATTAAAACCATAAACACCAAAAAAAAAAGTTAAAAACTTTTGCACCTTCACTGTCTGGCATGAGAAAGTAACCTGATTACACTATAGTCATGCCAAAAATTCAAAAGTTCAATGTGTCATTGTCCCAGAGTCTTCCTTCCCTCCCACAGGGCTGAGGGAGCTTCTTCAGCTCCCTTCCCTACTTCAACTCCCTGTGGCAAAGCCCTCTATAAAGTTCTATAAGACTTACTGCCAGTCTGTGGAGTGGGTTAACACAAAACTCGAGAGTGACTTAATCTGTTGTCAGCCACTAACTTCTTAGTGTGGTTTGGTGCACACCTAATTAGACTTCTCCGTTCACCTAAGAGCTGGCAACCTAGCCTGACCTCCTGGAGGCCATTTAGCTTCATCACAACCTGGGTCTTGTGGAGAGCACGAGAAGCCGATATCCCGCGCCTTTCTTAAAACTTATTTTACCCCCTCCTTCCACTCAGATGCTCTCTTCAGCAGCCCTGCTGCCACCCATGGCCCCATTTCCGGTCAGGAAACGCTGAACTTTGCACTGTCTGCACAATCGTGAAGTTCCCCTTTCACACAGATCTTCGGGCTTCCAGATTATAGAAGCTGAGCCAGAGAGTACTTCCAAGAACTCTGCTGGCGTGACTCAGTAGCCCATCTGGAAAAGGGCAGAGAAAGGGCCCAGGGCAGAGCTCCGTGGCCCCTGGCCCTCACTGACTGCACCCTCCAAGGGTGTGACACAGTGTACGGTGGTCTGAGGGCTTTCACAGCCCTGACTTAATACATCTGTGCCTTTCAGTCTTCACTCACTATGCTCTGAAGACCAGCCATTGGCATACCTAGTCAGCCTTTCATTTTAATTTCTGTATCATTAAATGTATCACACATTTTTGGTTTTGTGGTTCTGAAAACTGAACCCAGGACCTATTAAACGGTAAGCAAGCAAGCCCTCTACCCCCAGCCCTGGAAGCATCATTCTTAGGTACCACATTACTATTTTTATTTGGCTACCTGCTGATGAATACATGGGTGCCTCCTAGTGCTTTCAAACTGAGTCACAGTGAGCTTTCTGTCCATGCTCTCGTGAGAGAACTCCTCTGGGGAATATGTCTAGACGCAGATCTGTGGGATTACCAAGTATGTGCATCATCTGAGTTCTCTACATCTTGGTAATTGTTTGCCCAGCTGTCCAGGCACTTTCCACCCTTGGCCTGTGTGGCTGTATGACGCCATTCCCCTGTAACACCAACACATTCAACATGAGACATTTTTATTCTTGCCTGCCTAATGGGTGGGATGGTGTCTCATTTCTTCTTCAGAAATTGCTACGTGTTCATGGGTCATGCATAAGCACTACAGACTGAGCCAATGACTCTCCTACTGGTGAACATTCAGCTTGATCCCTACTTATTTTGAATATTACACACAGAGAAGTAGCCTGCATATCTGATATAGAAGTCCTTTAATCATTGGCAGATCTGTCTCCAGAACATTAATCTCTTGTCTCAGAACAGCTCTTAACCTCACAGATAAAATGAGATTATGTATTGTGATGCAAATGCAAATGCGAATGATCCCAGCCTGGCTTACTTGGGTGCTCTGAATACTGCATTCCCACACAGAAGCAGCTACATAGCATCCATACCCACAGAATAAGAGAGAGCCTTAACCCAAAGCCTTTTCCAGGCACATCAGTGGGAACATTGGTTGCATGAGCTACATCAAATTGGGGGAGACCTGCTACCGGTTTGAGAGGTGCCTGGCGGTAGTCTCAGCTTTGGGAGTGAAGCAGCTGCCGGTGCGTTCACACAGTCCACAGATTTTACCTGATGTTGGGAAGGATGATATATCAGACATAGAGGCAGGCGACGATTGGCTATTAAAGAGACAAAAGGTGGCCCAAGATAATTTTTCTCTAGATCAGCACACCAAGTCTTTACAATAACAAAGTTCCCACAAGTTAATCAGCCTTGTAAAACCTTTAGAATGAGTGCAGCTTTCTTTTCTGGGAACATTAGTTCACAGTTGTGTCGAGCAAGTGTTATATTTTGTGCATGCAGAAGCCAAGTTATATGTCCTCTGACACTGAGAAGGCTCATTCTGAGGAGCTGATAAACAGGAGGCAGAGCAGCCAGGAGGCCAGTCTTCAGAAGAGAGAGGAAGGTAGAGTTGTTCAGGAAGGCATCCTTTACTTATTCCAGTTTTACTTGCTATCACGAGCTCAGTATGACTTATCTCCTCCCTCTGCATCTGACAGAACACTTACATATAAGATATTATCCTGAAAGTTAAAACAATTAAACTCACAGCCTAAAGGAGAAAAAGGGAAGGGAAGCAGGCTGCTTAGCCAGCCAAAATGTCTTTGTTTAAATTCACCACAAATATGTATAATTTTATCTGTCAATTAAATAAATGAAAGCATTAAAATAATTAAATTAAAACAACTATTTTTCGAAGTCTTTTTATAATTTAATTAAAATATGATTACATCACTTCTTTCCTCTCCTAACTCCTCCCTTCCAATGTCTATCCATCCCCCAACTCACAGCCTCCTCTTTATTTTAACCCTTGTTGGTAAATATACATAAAAGCCAGTCAACATATAAATACAACCTGCTGAGCCCTGTCCCCTAAGTGTTCCCTGCATGTGTATGTTTCTAGGGCTGACTTTTTGGTATTGCGTAACAAACCATTCGACTCTGCAGCTGTTAATTGCTTGTAGGTCTTCATCTAGGAGTGGGGCCCCTGAGATCTCCCCCAGTCTGTGTTGGGATGACAATTGTTTTGGAATTTTTCAGGTTCTTTCATGGCACAAAGAAGGCGCTTAAAGAGTTCATTAATGAACACACTTTCTGTCCTTTAAGAGACTGATCAGTTCCCACACTGGCTGTAATCTTTTCGATTTCTTTGTCTTTGTGAGGACAGATGTCTTCTCACAGTAAATTGCACCGTCTACACCTCCGTAAGCTCTCTCCCTCCAAATCAGATGTCTTTTCTGCCTCTTCCTTGTTTCTAGCTACTTGATCTTTGTGGCCTTCCTCCATGGAGTGTGAGGTTTTTGTTCCCCCCCCCCCCCCCCACTGGCCTATTGCTGTCTGTGGGTATGGAGGCCTTTGGCTCCTGTGGGTTGACTTGTCTGTATGTCTCATTCCGTGGAAGGGACATGGGTGTCTGGTTTCAGAGGCCAGTAGGAAGCTCTCTGGCCAATTGTTCGGTTCTCATACAACGCTCTCATCTGCCAAGGAGGTAAATGACAGCCCCCTGGTGCGATACCTTGAGAACGTTCTTTCTGAGCTGACAAAACAATTTCCAAACTCTGCAGAAAAATTGAAATGGCTCAGCTCGTAAAAGCACTCACCACGCAAGCCCGGATGACCAGAGTCCATCCTCTACTCATGACTTGCTGCTGGGAGAATCAACTCCCCAAAGCAGTCCTCAGAAGGAGGTCCTGTTTGACTGAGAAGGAGCCCGGGGTGCTTTAGGAACCTGGAGCTTTAAGCGGCCTGGAGAGCTGCAACCACGCCTCCTGAAACCCCGCCCACAGCACAGAGCCTCAGCACGCTGACAGAAGCGCTTTCCCTCTTCCCGCTGCAAACAAGCCCAGCCTTCCCACAGCTCCCAAAGCACAGGGACATTTTGAATTGTGGCCCACTTCTCATCGACTCTTGCCTGAATGCTGGATCAAAGTACTTCATAGCACCTACCCCTTCCAGGAAAACATAAGACTCCTTTTTGTTCCCCCTTCTTCCTTCAGTGGCATTAAGAATTAAGTCCCGATATGGTTGGTGGTCAGCATTATTAAAGGATCTGTTTACCTGAAACACATCTCAACAGTGTTTTGAGTTTATTTTTGTTTGCTTTTATTTTTGAGATAGAGTCTCATGGTATAGCCTTAGCCCCCCTGAAAGTAGCCAATGTAGAGCAGGCAGGCCTCACACTCACAGAGCTCCATCTGCCTCTGCTTCCCGAGTGCTTGGATTAAAGGTGTGCACCACCTGGATGGCTCTGCCTGTCTATTTTTAAACCAGCACTCAATGCAGTGGACACAACTCACATGTGCTCACACATGTCATCTACACTTAAGTTAATAATAAGTATAATTTTTAAAATAAGATAAGATAAAGTAAAATGTGAATGCTATCTATCCCTGGTCCCCATGTCACCTGGTACACAGGGTCAGCTCCACTCAATCCTTTGAAGTCACTGCATCCCTTGAACTGCCAAGCATGAAGAGCAAAAGCATTTATGTGATTGATGATGGTTGACTGGTGGGTGGTCCCCCAATAGCTGGCTCACTTTTGGATGTGTATTGAAGACACCTCTATTCATTTTTCCAAATAAACAACATTTTTATACTGTTCTTATTTTTATACTTACTAATATACTTGTGGTAAAGGGCACAGGAACAATACAAATGGAAGGTTTTCATACAACCTGCTGAGGAGGGTCTAGAAGTTAGACAGATCTCTGATAGACAAAGGCCAACATCCAGCTTTTTCCTCACACTCTTGACCTGAGACAAAGCCGTAAAGGCCTGGAGAGTATTTCTCCCACCAGTAGGACCGTAGCGCCCCCTGCTGGTGAAATGGTCAACAAATTCACCTCTAGATTAGGCTGTTTACCCTAAGAAAAGGGCCTATCAATCAGCCCTCTGTTCTTTGTTCAAACGGATGAACTTTAAATTAGGGGAGGCGCATTCCTCAAAGACCCAGAGACCCCCCGGTTATAGAGAAGAGACTAGATTTCAAACGATGCTCTTGGACCTATAATATGACAAACTCCACAAACTCATTCGAAATTTCAATCATTCCATCAGCTCTGTTTGTGCACGCAATTTCTTTCCAAAAATGTACATTTCTAAGAGGATCAGCCAGACATCAAGAAGAAGAAGATGAGGAATCTGCACAGTTGAAGCCAAGGTCATGTTAAAGTCCCAAAGACTTCTCCACGTCCAAAACCTGCATCTATAAAGGGAGTTTTAATGTCAAGGAAAGTCAGGGATATACATGAAAACTGAACTCAGAATGAATATTTCAGCATTTAAGCAAAAACAATTTATTTTCCCTGTCCCAAGTGGATGAACATGATTTTGTTTTCATTAGTTTGTTCTCAGAGAGTGTTCAGAGAGTATCCAATGCATGAAGGCTGTAAGGGTCAACATTCTCACTGGAGTTGGCGTCTGCTTCTCTCCAGAGGGAGCTACTCTGGTTATAACCACCTCTAACCCTGCTGCAGGCCAGATGTTATAGGGACATTCCCTCAGTGGTCTGCACCCAGTGTTCTTTCTCACTTCCTCTAATGCCCTATGATTCCACCACTGAAAACTATCTCCTTCCCCAGTCACCACACACAGAATCAGGATGTTCGTTGACCAAGCTGGCCGGACACTTGGCCCTGGCTGAGTGTGTCATAGGAGCCTTAAGCCCTCTTCCTTTGACCCCTCTTAGCCATAGCCATAGCACAAATGGTTGCCATCCAATGCTGGAAAGATTTCCTGGTGCCTCTGCTTCTAGTCCATTGAGCTTATAATGGGAAATAACCTTGTGTGACAACACGGCAGCCTCCGCTCAGGAGACAGCCAGAAGGGCCATCTCTAACCATAGTGTTTTCACTTTTCCCATGCTAGATGGATGGAGTGGAACCCAGGATTCCCTCTGAGTATTGATGCCAAATGCCACAAGGATCTGCCCCGAGATATCCAGTTTGATAGTGAGAAAGGAGTGGACTTTGTTCTCAACTACTCAAAAGCGTAAGTTTGAGGAACTTCAGGGTATGGGTGGCCCATCTGATAGTTGGGGATCTCAATGGAAAAGCACACCATTCCACCTCAAGTGTCTGGACAAGGCAAGCCATTCTCTTGATCAGAAGGGTGGTCACACACCAAGACAGGAATTGCGCTTGCTTATTCTAACTCAGGTGGTGACTGTGTTTTTCTGCATTGACAGGGATCCAACTCACAGCCTTAACAACCTAATCTGGAAAGATTTGGCACACAAGAAATGAAAAAAGGGGAAAGGGGTCACTGATCCAGGCCATCAAATGCCTAGAATACAACAGTAGACCTTTGTATAAATAAAGATTTGCTGTGGGAGGGCACATTAAAGCATTTCCATAGAAATTCAAGGTTATCGGGAGGGGCAGTAAAAAGATTTTAATTTCTTGTCCTGAACACAAGTTTTAGGAGCATATGATAGAAAAGACTCATATTTGATTTGATCTTTCTTATAATAGGACCCTCATTCCTTTCCTTTATGGACCCTGAACTGGGGGAGCAGTTCATCTGAACACCGTTCTCCTTGTGTTTGTTCTATCCAGGCCAGGAGGTAGTCTGTCATGGAACAATTGCAAGATGACTTATGTCTAAGCAGCCTTGACCCAGAAGTCTTCCAACCCTACATCCCTGTGCTTTCAACTCAAAGCAGAGGCTGTTCTTACTTATAACACTCCATCTCCACTTCCAGTTCACTCCTGCAGCCAGTCTACTTGAAGATGGTGTCCAGACTGATGCCAAGGGGCAGAGTCTATAGTGACAGTGACTCAGATGCCACTGTTGGTCCCATGACTTGAATTCCTGTTCATTTGTCTTAGGGACCTCATGAAGCAAGCATATGTATTTATCACTGCTCTATTGCTGCGAAGAGACACTAAGACCAAGGAATCCTTATAAAAGAAAACATTTAATAGGGAGCTTGCTCACAGTTCCAGAGATTAGTTCATTATCATCATGGTTGGAAATATGGTGGCACAGATGATGCTGGAGACGTAGCTCAGAGCTTTACACGTTGATCCACAGGCAGACACACACAGAAAGAAACCTCGATCAGGTGTGGGCTTTTGAAAACTTAAACCCAACCTTAGTTTCCCCCAACAAGGACACATCTATTTCAACAAGGCAACATCTCCTAATCCTTGTAACCCTTTCAAAAAGTTCCATTCCCTGGTGATTAAGCATTCAAATATAGGAGCCTATGGGGACCATCCAAACCACCACAGCACATATTGTCCCCTCTCTGCAGCTGAGGAACCTGAGAAGGGATAAGAAGGTTGTGGACCTTGCCTAAAGTCCTCTGCAAATAAACAACAGAGACACTGAACTCTGGGTTACATGTCTGCACTAGGATGCTGACACAACCAAAAAATACACCTTTCAGCTCATCAAGATTAGCAAGGACACGTTTCATGCTATACTTTGGCTCTTAGAGAACTTTTGTAATCATACAAACCTAGAAAACCCTAAACTCATTAAGCACAATTGAGTCTTATACGCCACCAGGGACTTTTAGTACTTCCCAGAACCAAGAACAACCTCAGACAAGTCTCCCAGAGAGTAAGTTGATAACCTGCACACCCAACAGGCAGCCTGGGCTGAGGGCCACGAATCAGTCTGCTCGATCTGGGTGTTTTCACAGCTATTGTTGGTCATTTCTAGGTAAGAAAATCAAGATTCCAGTGGGTTAAGATAAAATAATTTACATAGATATCTACACCCATATATAAATACATAATTAATATATAAACTAACTATGGTGGTCTGAATGAGAAATTACCCTGTAGGCTTGGGCATTTGAACACTTAGTTACCCAGTTGGTGCTGGCTTTAGAGACACAAAGGATGCAAAAATGAAGGGGTTGTGGCTTCTTCCTCCATGGTTTTAGAAAGCCACTAAGGCACGGCACGGAGTGTCAAGGGTGTCCCTGTGTAAAGACCACACAGATGTCAGAGCTGAGAGATACATTCATAGAAGAGCTGCATACGTAGATCGGAATCTGCCCAAGAGAGAAATATATGTTGTAGTCAGCAAAGTTGGAAGAGGGGAGCCATCTAGGCCCTTTGACTATAGTCACAGGGCTAAAGGATTTGGCGTGTGCCCTGCTGGGTTTCAGTCTTGCTTTGATCCAGTATTTCCCCACTATGCCTACTTTCCTCCCTTTTGGAACGGTAATGTATATTCTGTGTGGAAATGTGCAGCTTTCTTTTTTACGGGGGTTATAATTAAGAGATCACCTTGAGTCTCAGAAGAGACTTTGGGCTTTTAAACAGAGCTGAGCTTGCAAGACTCTAGGGACTTCTGCAGTTGGACTAAATGCATTTTGGATTATGATATGGTCCCAAACCTATGGGGCCAGGGAGTTGAGTGTGGTTTAAGTGAAAAATGCCCGTAGGTGTGGGGTGGGTAATATTTAGTGCACTATTTGGGGAAGCTTAGGAGGGGCAGCCTGGCTGTGGAAATAATGCACTAGGGGCAGGTTTTAAGAGTTTAAGGTCTTGCCCCATTTATGGTTCATGCTCTGCATGAATGAACACATGCAGGGGTGGGATTCCGAGCTCTTCCAGAGGGCATCAGCCTGGACGCTTACACAGCTGAGGGTCAGTAAGCAGAACATCTGCCACAGGATAATTTCTGCCCTGGTCCCAGGAAGCCAACATCTCCCTTTGGAACTGCCTGGGCTATCAGGAGGCCCCCAACTTTGAAGTAAAGACCCTCTGTAAAGGCATAATGGGTGAGTAAGGTGACCTGTCCCCTGGTTTGCAGGATGGAGAACCTGTTCATCAATCGCTTCATGCACATGTTCCAGTCTTCCTGGCACGACTTTGCAGACTTCGAGAAAATCTTCGTCAAAATCAGCAACACTATTTCTGGTAAGAGGGATCGTGGGGCTCTAAGGACAGGAGAGATTATTTTTCTGTCTGAGACTTGCAAACATCCAACCCAAGCACCCTCGACGTCATCTCACCAGAAGTCTCAAGGCTATTGGGACTTTTTCTTTACAAACATAAGACATTTGTGGCTCTTCTACACAGAGCCAAGGCAGAACTGGGGCTACATCAAAGTAGCATTGGAGGCTGAAGTGATGGCTGAGCAATTCTGCTCTTGCGAAGGACTTAAGTGCAGTTCCAAACATCCACACTGGGTGGCTCACAACCACCAATAACTTCAGCTACAAGGGATCCAAAGTCTCTGGTCTCTGGAGACACCTGTGCACGCGCGCGCGCGCGCGCGCGCGCGCGCACACACACACACTTAATAGTAGTAAAAATGAAATTTAAAGCAATGAGGTCCTTAGGACCAGAGTTTATTTGGTTGGAGCCCTGGCACTGTCCTGGACAGTAATAGATAAAGAGTAATAGATGAAGAGCCATGATAGCTTCTTTAAGGAGGCAGAAATGGTTGGACAAAGATGCTAACCTCAGCACAAGGGACCAGCAGTCTCCTCTCTTTTCATGCTGGGCTGAAGGACCAGAGACCTTGAGAAGAGCAAGTGCCTGGGAGTCTTACAGTTCACTAAGGCATAGCTCTAGGAAAACTAGCTGCATAGCCTGACTCAGCAATGAGGAAAGACACAGCAAGTGGGAATGGCAAGTGAGAAGATCCTGATGTCCCCCAACAAGGGCTCCTTACAAAGATGTGTCCTCCTGCAGGATCATGGGATCCTGCCCAGCCATCCTATGTAGAGGGTATTCTCTTCCACAGAGCGAGTCAAGAACCACTGGCAGGAGGACCTCATGTTTGGCTACCAGTTCTTGAATGGCTGCAACCCAGTACTCATCAAGCGATGCACAGAGTTGCCCCAGAAGCTCCCGGTGACCACAGAGATGGTGGAGTGCAGCCTAGAGCGGCAGCTCAGTTTAGAACAGGAAGTACAGGTAGGCCTGCTTGCTGAAGACCTTGTCTTTCCACAGTAGCCACTTCCTGTTGTCCAATGCTTGCTGATCCCCAGATTACAACTGACTTGACTGTTTGACAGTGTGAAATCGGTAGCTTCTTCCTTCTCCTGGCTGCAGCGTCCATGAGGGTTTTAGGCACTGTGCAAGGCACATGCAGTCACAGGACAGGCTGTATCTACACAATCCTCACATCTGCAAACACGGTATCAGTATGTTCAATGTCCACATCAGTTACAAGAGGGTTTGCAGTGTGACATTCCCTGTGACAGGTATGTTCCACACATGGTCACCCAACTGTCACCTGCTTTGCAAGGGTGAGGAAACTGGAGAAAGAAGTAGACTTTGTGTAGGTAGAATTTATTGCTAATTAGAAGCATAGGTACTACCTGTCCCTCACACACTTTTCCAAGCCAGTCTCTCCTGGTTCTCTCTTGCAGGCTCAAGCCCTCATCCCCAGTTCCAAGGCTGAATCAGCTTGTGTCTGATGGGCTCTTCCAGGCATTTCCATGCTAGATTTCATTTTGCTTGCTGATAGTCCCAGCAACCCTCAGCATATTGTCTTCTCCATCTCCCCATTGCAGCCAGCACCACTGGGCCTCCATCTCCAGCTGTTTATGCAACCTCTGTTGCCTCTGCTCATGCTGTCTAGGTACATGGAGATTCCAAACACATATTGTCCAGCCCTAACTTCCTGCCTACATGACTTTGAGAGGTTACTTAACTAACTGAAGTGGGAGTCCTGATCCACATAGGGAGACCTTTCCCATTCATCAGGACCTTTGTAGTATCTGGCATGCTTACAGGAATGCAGACAGACAGCAACAACAATAATAATTCCTTACACCTATCCCATGCACAGGAAATAAGCACATCTTAGAACTGAGAGGGACCTAAACCACCACAATCACCCCTAGACACCCAAAAGTAGGGCATTGCCTGTTCTCCAAGACAAGGCAGCATCTTCTTCCTGGCAAGTCCCTACCAACTCCAGGGAAAGCAGCTGATGGGTTATCTTTTCTTTGAGCGGACCCATCAAACACATGATGATGATGTTCTGCTGTGGTTTGATCACAAGGCAGTAATCTAATAATCTAACGTCCACTACTGATTAGACTCATACTACCTTGTCTCTTTTGCTGTCCCCAACTACCATACCAGAACACTTCACAGGGCCCTCCATCATCCTTGCCACTGTTCTTTGACAACCTCAGTGGAATGTTAAACTCAAAGCTCATAAATTGCTTTTGTTTTCAGTATTGAGAATTGGCCCCAAAGCTTCACATGTCTTAGCAAGCTCTCTTCCACTGAGCTACATTACTGACCCCTAAATATCTTTTAAACCTTTTCCAATGAAATTTATTTGGGGGACATGAATAGAAGAACCTCTCAAGGACCCTGTCTTTCCCCAAATCTGTAGAGAGTAGCTCCATCCCTCCCATCTCCTCCTTTCCTGGGTACCCTGTCTTGGATGACAATGGCTAATTTGCCCAGTGTTGAACTTGATCTAAATGAAGTCCTCCAGCTGCCTCTGCATGTCTGGCTTCTCCCACGAGCGCTTTCTAGCCTCATCAGAGTACCCTCAGAGTGGCCTTTTGACTTCTTTCCTGAGCATCAAGCAACTTTCAGTCACTATGAACCTGAGTTAGTCATGTCCAGTCTTTCATCTTAGCTTTGAAAGTAAATAATAAGAAAGCAGAAAATAAATATGTAAACCAGATTTGGAGCTGGAAAACCAGACCCATGTGTTTTGAATTCCACTCATACCCAAAATTTTGAGGTAAAAGCCTGGGTTCTTGAGGCCCAGACAGGCTAGGTTTGACCACTCAGCCCCATACACAAACAAAAGAGACAGGTAACAAGGGAGAAAGCAGAGAGGGATTTCATCAATATGGACACATAGGAAGGAAGAGATAATGGGGTCCGGTGACCCCTAAATCCATCTTGGGACACTGTCATGAGTTTTAAGTTTAAATAGAGGAAGTCCTGAGCCAGGGGACAAGATGTGTCTTAATAAGAGGTCCCAGTCGTTTTGACCTTTGGTTTGGTACTGCAACTAGTCCAAACAAGTCTTCATTACTTATTGGTGGGATGGAGTTGGTTTCCACAAGATGATTACTTCTGCCCCAGGCTATAGTACTGTAGTATTGCTATCCTGGTACAAGTGTGTGTGTGTGTGTGTGTGTGTGTCTGTCTGTCTGTCTGTCTGTCTGTCTGTCCTGGTAGGTGTTACCTGTTTACCTGTTTCTAGGACCCAAGACTGTGACATATTTTAGATTTTTGGAGCAAATATTTTGGTTCAAATAAACCTCTGAACCATGAAGGAGGAAGCTCAGAACTTTCTTTCTGTTCAATATGATACATGAGTAGGTTGCTGCATAAACATCACTGTGTTGAATGTAAATGTAAAATATATTGTATAAAGGAGGAGAGAATGAGGACTTACCTTTGTGCCCTTGGCCTTGAAGAGAAAGGAAAGTAGGTTAGACAGACTCCTCCAGTGATCAGCACACTGACTGGCAGGCTCTGCAGGGGTCTGACAAAGGCAGGGAGAGCAGGCTGCCATCCTGCATTTAGTTACTTCACACAGTCAAGTGAAGAACCATCCATTCTTAGTAACACAGTTTCTATACACCAAGTTACAGGGAAGGTGCATGCATGGAGTGTGGCATGCATGTCTGGAAGACCATTCATCACATCCCACCCCTGGCCTGACTCTCAGGTCCACTTCTGCTTAAAGTAGCTTGAATATATTTGGCTGCCTCCCACAGGAAGGGAACATTTTCATCGTTGATTACGAGCTACTGGACGGCATCGATGCTAACAAAACTGACCCCTGCACACACCAGTTCCTGGCTGCCCCCATCTGCCTGCTATATAAGAACCTAGCCAACAAGATCGTTCCCATTGCCATCCAGGTAGGTGGCTGCTCAGCTCCAGCCCTTCTGTACGACTTGTACCTCAAGGGCTGGGTGCAGGGTTAGAGGTGGGGGTTTCTGGGACAGCACCATCTGCTCCACAGAGGGGCACTAGAAGCTTTCATTCCAGCTTTCTCTGGGTTGGGAGAGAAAAATGAGGTATTGGAGCTCACCGCTGCTGTGAAAATGCTGTCTGCACCACAAAAGGCAGGCAGTGGCTTTCCTGGGTACCTTTGAGAAATTCCCTACTGAGTCTAAGCAGTGGGGAGGGCTTGTCCTGCAGTGACATGCTGTCCCACCTCCTGACGAGTGTTCCCACATTGACATGCCCACACAAGCCAGATAGGTGAGGCTTGGAAACAGAAGCCACTGAGCTAGGCCGGGGGCCGCACCAGTCCAGGAACATTTTCTTCTATACAAGTAGATTCTTGCAACCCTGAGGACAGTGGAGGGCCATGGGAGTACTCTCGTGGGGGAGGGGTCAGGTGGGCACAGGGTTTCATCTCCATGCACTGTGAGAGCTCATGTTCAGGCAGAAATGAAGAGGTTAAGAAGGGCAAAGGGAGTCTAAGTGAAGGTGCCTGGGAGACAGGGCTTTACAGAGACCCCGTGCGGGATGGAAGGCTAAGCATTTAGCACACAGTGTCTGTGACCTGGACACTGGATGTAATGGGAATGATATCGGTAACATGCAGGTCTCTACACAGTCCAAAAACCTTTGCCTGGGAGAGCTTAGAAATCCTGAAAAATGCTGTATGTTTAATGCCTAAGAACAGACACTACGCTTGATCTTAGCCAAAAGACCAAGAAGCAGTAAAGCTGTAACACATTTTAAATTTTCCAGCAAACTTGTTAGTTTCAAGCAAACCTCTAAACCACAGGAGAAGCAGTTTAGAACTTTTGTTCTATTCAATATGATTCCCGAATGGGTCACTGCAGAAACATTGCTGTGTTGAATGTAGATAGAAAATATGCTGTTGTCCCAGACCTGGAGGAGAAACTTATCATAAAGAAGTGTATGCATCGCAGACATTCTAAACATTCGGGATCATAGAGCATAGGATCATTGGGTTTCACACAGTACCTGTCTCCAATTGCCACCTTACTGCTCTCAATCATCTTCCCCGGGCAAGGAGCCTAAGGTTCAGGTGCCTATAAAATGCCACAGGGCTGAGATTCAAGGCAGCTGTCTCAAGCCTGAAGTTTAGTTTATGTTTATAATCCCAGGTTGATGATTTAAGGCCAGCCAGGGATACAAAGTGATGCCCAGTGTCAAAATGTTTAATTAATTAATCAATCAAATCAATTGGCTGCATATCTATACCCCCAGCCTCCCAGGCCCCCAACCCTCTAAATGCCAAGAGTTCTGAGCCTCTTATCAGAGAAAGTTCTATGTGTAAGAAACTGACGCATCAAATCTTCATTCCCACAGGGGATGTGGGAAATCACCGCTGGAAGATGCCAGGAGAGAGATGGATTACCACTGACAGGTGTTCTGAAATAGCCTGTTCCAGACATGTATTTATTAGAGGCAGGGGCCTAACTCAAATGTCAGCTCTTTCCATTGTCAGCAGGAAGTAGGGCATTGGGCAAGCCACAGGACACGGTTAACCCTTCCTCTATGGCTGCCCAGAAGAATTAATACAGCCCAGGGCAGTGGTAGCTGCAGTTGCTGGAGCAACCCCTGAGCAGGGCCCACAGCTGCTGTGACAGGGTGGATTCCAGGCTGGGCTGTAAGAGGCCCATGGGTCTCTGTGTTGAGGCTGGCAAGGCCAGAACAGTTGAAGCAGCGCTGAGAGGTCCTCTGCCGAGGTGGCACTGACTCAGCCTTTCTGAGCATCGACAGAGCATCATGCTGGAGGATGGAGATCGTGGCTCTGGTGTGGGTGTGAGGCTGCAGACAGACTGAACATAGGAGGGGTTGAGGGGCTGGAGTCATGCCCAAGGCAGGAAACACTGCAGCTCTGTGCACCTTCAGAGAACAGCATCTGCTCTCAGCTGACCCGGTCCTTCCCAGGGCTAGTACCAAAGCAGGAAAGCAAGACATGGAATATAGATGATATCAGCTCATTTATGCAAAATAGATGCAGGAACACAGCATTCCATAAGCCATATACTTTACATGGGTAGACAATGGTGTTGGCTTGGTGACACACAGGACACAGGGTCACCAGGCTGCGTACAGAACAGGTTGGAGATAGAAAGGACAGGCCTAAATTTCTCATAGTAAGGTTCTGTTTATGAAAATTAGACACAAATACACACATGTGCAAAGACCTAGGGAAGCAGCAACCCCTTGTGGCTGGACAAGAGGTGACATTCTCACTGTTTCTTAGACTCTTCTGTAAATGCCAGAGTAGTTTATAATAATAAGCATATATTATTTTCTATTTAGAAACAAAAGATGGCCTCCTTCAAAAGCATTTACAATAATGCAAACACATTGTCCTGGGAATATTCTAGAAGAGCTGGGACGAGGACAAGTCTGGAGAGGTAGAAGGGGGTGTGGCAGGCTGTGTATAAAAGCCCACTGGGGAGCTCCTGTGTGGCATGGTCAGACGGAGAGAGGAGGGGGCCACAGTGTGATGGAGGTACAGCAGGCAGAGCAAATGAGCATCCCTCCTCAGCTCCCAGCCTGAGTGACCTGGAGAGTGGCTGAGTCGCTCAGAACCTCACTTACTTCTTTGCAAAATAGGAAGGGTGAGGAAGAACTGTTTGGTCAGGCCGTGGTGAGGATTTAGTGATGACACGTAAGTCAAACCTTAGGACACAGCAGAAGTCATAGAGTCAGAGTCTGGGGATGCCTGAACTGGACAGGTGGCCCGTGTGCTCTAGGAAGCAGGCCACAGGGGCAGCTATCTGTGAGCCACACGGCTATGGAATCAGAGCACCCATGGTGGGGGGGCGGAGAGGTGGGAAGCAGTCCTCTGAGGACCTTGCTCACTAGGACCGTCTGGAAATGGCAAGTGTGTTGACCTGTTAGGATGCAGGTTAAGTCAGGTTCTGGCTTAAACCTGATCACTTAAGTAATCTGAAATTGGGCTGGAGAGATGGCTCAGTGGTTAAGAGTACTGACTGCTCTTCCCAAGGTCCTGAGTTCAAATCCCAGCAACCACATGGTGGCTCACAACCATCCATAATGAGATCTGACGCCCTATTCTGGTGTGTCTGAACACAGCTACAGTGTACTTACAAATAATAAATAAATAAATCTTTAAAAAAAAAGTAATCTGAAATTATCTCATAAATGTAAAGGTCAAATCCATTAACAAACAAGTGTAAGAATTCCGTGGGGGTCAGCAGTGTCTCCCTGCCCTCCTTGTCCATCCACGGGCAGTAGGAGGCAGCTGTTCCTCTGGATGCCCTGCCGTCTCCCCCACGGCACAGTGGCTTAAGAGGCTTAGAAGGCTTAGGACTCCTTGCTCGGGCATTCTTGAGACTAATCCAGACCAAGATCCAGTGTGAATTCCAACTGTACACAATCCAAAGACTTAGAAGAAGAGTAAAAAAAAAAATGAAATCTGCCAGGACTAGTTTCAGAATGGTTTCATGTTGTAGAAAAGTGGTGAGGTAAATATTTATCCTGGGGTTACATGTATCCTTTGTCTTTTGAAAAATATGACTGACTAAAAAAATATATAATTTAAAAAGGTGGCCTCCTGGAAATTTAAATTTGTGTAGCTTGCATTGTATTTCTATTGGCTAGTGCTACTTTGGATGGAGAGACAAATCAGGAAGGTACTTATAACCTCTCTAATGAGAACAGTTTAAGGAAGGGAGAGTTATTTTGGTGCTCAGTTTAAGGGAATATAATCCATCGTGGAGGTGAGGCATGGATGCAGAAATAGGAAGTGGTTGCTTCCATTTATAATCAGGAGGCAAATAGACAGGAAGTGGGACCAGTCTGTGGAACCTCAAAGCCTAAGGATCCAGCTCCTAAAAGTTCCAAGCCTTCCAAAACAGTACTGCCAGCTAGCGACCAAGTGTTGGAACACGAGGTAATAGGGACATCACATTTAAACCGCAAAACCTTCTTCCATATTAGTTAGGGGGATACAGCTAAGTCTGCTCAAGGGCCTTATTTTCTGACTTTAAAGAAATGGGTTTTTCAAAGAATAGATAACAAACTCTTTACATTTTTGAGAAAAATCACTTGGCCCAAGCAAGCATGGAGTAAAACTGGGAGGGCAAAGGCAAGCCGGGACTCCCCCTCCCCCACCCCCGTGTACCTGGTTTCAAAGCAGGGGCTCAGAGCAGAGCTCCAGCTGCAGATCCTGATTTGTGAAAGGTAACTCAGTGGTATGAGGCCTGTGGAGCACAGAGCTAAAGGTCAGGGTGTTCAGGGAGGAGGACTGAGGGAGTTACTGAGTAGAAGTGGGCGGAGTGGGGGGGACACCAGGCACTGGGGAGGGTCAAGAAGGAAAGCATGGGTCACGGCTCCTTTCAGCTGCTCGCTCCTTCCTTGATGTCTCTACCGCTGTCCTCAGATTACAGACCAGGAACCTACCGCTCACAAACAGGTTGAAGGATACATCACTAGGGCCCTCACCACTCCCGCATGCTTCTTGTGATCTGAAAGTCACAGTCCATGTTTGGATTCTTCTAGAACTTCCACAGAGGCAGGGCTCTCCCACAGCTATAAAGGAGAAATAAAGCGCTGTGTTCTCTTTCTTCAACACACCAGCTCAGCCAAACCCCCGGAGAGAAGAACCCGATTTTCCTCCCTACGGATTCGAAATACGACTGGCTTTTGGCCAAAATCTGGGTGCGTTCCAGTGACTTCCACGTCCATCAAACGATCACCCACCTTCTGCGTACGCATCTGGTGTCTGAGGTGTTTGGTATTGCCATGTACCGCCAGCTGCCTGCCGTGCACCCACTTTTCAAGGTACAGCCACCCTCGGCTCCACCTACAGGGAAAGAATCTCTAGGAGGGCAGCTGGCATCCCAGGGTTTGTGCAGGTGGGGTGGTGAGAGCTAGGAGGGGGCAAAGCAAAGAGGGCAGCACAGACACTCAAGGGTCAAGGGTCACAGCAGCCTGTCACAACCCTGCTGGCCAAAGGCAGAGTTTGAAAGAACAGTTAAGACACTTTTCTTCCCAAATGCTGCTGGCACTTGATTGTTGGGTCAGCAACAGGCTAAAAAGTAAGTACTGATGCTAAGCCAGGCGGTGGCGGTGGCGTGGAGGCCCATGTCTTTAATGCCAGCACTTGGGAGGCAGAGGCAGGCAGATCTCTGAGTTCAAGGCTAGCCTGGTCTACAGACTGAGTTCTCGTACAGCCAGGGTTATATACATAGAGGAATTCTGTCTAGAAAAACCATAGAACAAATGAAAGAAAGAAAGAAAGAAAGAAAGAAAGAAAGAAAGAAAGAAAGAAAGAAAGAAAGAAAGAAAGAAAGAAAGAAAGAAAGAAAGAAAGAAAGAAAGAAAGAAAGAAAAGGAAAGAAAGGAGAGGAGAGGAGAGGAGAGGAGAGGAGAGAAGAGAAGAGAAGAGAAAAGAAAAGAAAAGGTGTTTTGGTCTCTTCACTGTACATCAGGGCCTCTCTGCCATAGAGAATGCCGGACAGGGTCTGTTCACAGTGTAGTGGGAGTCAAGCACCAGGGCCCGTGCTCTTAAGCATCACCATGGTGGCCTCGGGCCTCCTGTAGCTACTGGGCAGGAAGGTCTATACGCAGACCTTTCACTTCCTCTCTGGGCCAGAGTAACCTTGGCCTGTGGGCTGGCCTGGACTGGGCTGGAAGTACTGAGTGAGGATGGAGTCCCTCAGTGAGATTTCCCCTCCCCGCAGCTGCTGGTCGCCCATGTGAGGTTCACCATTGCTATCAACACTAAGGCCCGGGAACAGCTTATCTGCGAGTATGGCCTTTTTGACAAGGTGAGTGCCCTCTCTTCATGCGGTGTCTGGACGAGCTCTGCCTTGTGGCTCCATCCCTATCTGAGGTCTGAAAAGTGTGGGAAACTCTGGTCCTTCCACCAACATCACAGCCAGCTCTCCTCCTCCCCTGTGTTGTCTCTCTGTCACCATTTTATGTATCCTGTCCAGTTCTGGTGTCTGAGCCTCCTCCACACAAACCACTAACCTCTACAAGACACCTGTGACTTCTCCCACACCACCATATTCCTGACACCCTGTCTGTGACCTTGGAGGCATTTGAACAGAACTGCCCAATAATTGCCTACCCATGTCCTTGATGTTCCCAGCTTCTTCAAAGCTGATTGGACGCCCAAAGCTATGTTCTGCACAAAAGCCTGCTCTCTCTGTTGCAGCTACAGTATTCAGACATGTCACCCCGTCATGGGAGAGGGAGTGTGGGCTGCTTAAAGCTGAATGACTCGCTGGCTCCACCTCACAGGACTCAGGCTGGCCCCTTCCACGCCCAGCTCCAAGTCCCTTACAGATGAATCTAGGAGGTCTAGATATGGACAGCCGTGGCCGAAAGCAACCAGGCTCAGGCTCCCCGCTCTCTTATCAGGCCAATGCCACCGGAGGTGGTGGGCATGTGCAGATGGTGCAGAAGGCTGTTCAGGACCTGACCTATTCCTCCCTGTGCTTCCCGGAGGCCATCAAGGCTCGGGGCATGGACAGCACCAAGGACATCCCCTACTACTTCTATCGCGATGATGGACTGCTCGTGTGGGAGGCTATTCTGTCGTGAGTGTGACCAGGTTCTGTGGGAAGGGGAAACCCTAAAGAAGAGGAGGATGAGGCAAGCCTGATCCTGGGTTGGCTCTTGATGGAGGGAGGGGGCAGGGGACGTCCAGGGTCAGACATTAAGAACTGATAGGACTGGGACAGGGACCTGCTGGACACACCCCTGCTGGCTCTCCTGAACCAGGTTCACAACTGAAGTGGTGAGCATCTACTATGAGAATGACCAGGTGGTGGAGGAGGACCAGGAGCTGCAGGACTTCGTGAAGGATGTTTATGTGTATGGCATGCGGGGCAAAAAGTCCTCAGGTAGGCAACCACAACTCCCTGCTTCTGACGCAGGGCATGTGTGCATTTCAAGGTCATGAGGAACAAAGGGCAGGTAGCCCTGCTCCCAGGTACCCACCAGTCTGCGAGCTTCCCTCAGAGCAGCCAGCCTCCCTTTCTCTGAGCCTTTGAGAGTCTTGTGAAGGGTGGGTGGGGAACCAGGATAGAGGCAGAGGTAGGTGTCTCTCACAGAGAGGAGCTCATGGTCTGTGGCTCTGTCTTAGGTTTCCCCAAGTCCATCAAGAGCAGGGAGAAGTTGTCTGAGTACCTGACAGTGGTGATCTTCACAGCCTCTGCCCAGCATGCAGCTGTAAACTTCGGCCAGGTAGGCCTAGCTAGCCCTTTCTGAGGAGAGCTGTCTTAGGGAACACACAGAGGGAACCACCCCCAACTCCCCACCCCTGACCCAAGCTCTTGCCCTACTGGCCCTCCCATCCTCACACAGACTCTGAGCCTGGGACCAGCAGCAGCAGGCATGAATACTGCATGCGCACCCAAGGCACCCACCAGGCTGGGGCAGTTGTAGGCCCTGAAAAGGAGGGAAAGGGTCTGAGGAGGGAGGCCTCGGGACCCTGGAAGAAAGGCGGGGTGGGCAGCAGAGGAGAGGGACAATAGTGATATGTCAAAGGTGTGGCTTGGGAAACCAGGAGAGGAGGGGGCCACGACAGGTGCAGTGGGGACATGGGAGAGGTGGGTGGTGGCCACAGGGAGGGGTGGAGCCTGCTGAGCTGCTGCCCTATGAACGGAGGAAATGCAGGCATGGGGAGCCGAGGGTGGGCACCCACTGGGTTTCTTGGGCACCCATGCTGTCTGTCGGTGCTGCTCTCACAGTATGACTGGTGCTCCTGGATCCCCAACGCTCCTCCAACTATGCGGGCCCCACCACCCACGGCCAAGGGCGTGGTCACCATCGAGCAGATCGTGGATACTCTACCAGACCGTGGCCGCTCATGTTGGCATCTAGGTGCAGTGTGGGCCTTGAGCCAGTTTCAAGAAAATGAGGTGAGACCAGGCATTGCTGGAAATGGTGTAGGGCACTTTAGTCTCAGCCCATTCTCCAGCCCACAGCTCTAGGACTCTGGCTCACGCTGGAAACCTGTAGCCAGGAATCCTGATTTGTAAGGTGGAGCTGCTAGAAGGGGGTGGGGGTGGGGTTACTCCACCCTAGGTCCTCAGCCTGGACCTGAACCCAGGACAGGCTGGCAGTGGGAATAGGTTCTCCAAGTCACCAGATGTGTGTGTGTGTATGATGTCACCCCATACCCCACACCCAGTTGTTGACAAATCTCTTCCATGTGGTTTCCTGGATCCCCACAGGGAGATTGGTACCCTTCACAGCTATGCTAAATGAAGGTCTTGGTGGAAACGGCCCTTTGCCATGTCTCAGTGCTGTTCCCATCAAAGTACCTTCAGCTTGTCCCAGACCTGCTAATGTGCTGGTTCTGTGCTCAGTATGACCAGAGGAGCCGTTCCTAGGAGACTAATTTCCTGGTCAAAGGATGTCAAGTCTGACTTAACTTCTGCAAACTAAACCCCAGATTTCCCACCCCTTCCAGCACTGAACACTTTGCAAACATTGGTGTAAACACATTACCCTACAGAATGCCCACCCTCCACCTCTTGATGCCCGGAACCTCGCCCTGTCTCAAGCCCTAAAAGGAAGTTGAGAAAGACAAAGGGTAGGCCAGCAGGACCCTGTGGTCACAGACCTTTCAGAGCTGGGCGCCTCCAGCTTCCTTTGCACCTTTCCCTGTCTTCAAAGAAGACACCTGGCAGAAGGAAGTAACTTCCTTTAAAATCTCCAGTCCAAAGGCTTTCACAGGGAAAAGGAGGTGGCATTTGTATAATCTAAATTTTTTATAAACTTAATTTGCATGTTTATGAAATATGAATATGGCGTGCGGATGCATTGATGCTGCTCAGTTATGGCATCTGACCTATCACCCCAAACAAGTCACGTCCTTGTGTAACATTCACAATCTTCTAGTTTAGAGATATATACTACAGCATTAACTATTTACCCTACCATGCTGTAGAACATTACTTAGGCCTCTTTTGAATACACTAATTTGCCATTTTTCCTCCTCTCTGGTAACTTCCTTGAGATGACGAGGCAAGACTTACTTTTTTAGATAGGGCCTCACCATGTAGCCCTGGCTGGCCTGGAACTCTCAGAGACCTGTTAGCCTTTGCCTCCCAAATGCTGAGATTAAAATGCCAGTGCACCTGTGGAGACAGCAGTTTTTGGTATCCCATAAATGGTATTTGCATCTGCTTCTTTTACTTAACACTAAGACCTCCCAGTTCCTTTGTGTTCCACAGACAGGACTTTGGATGGTCACGTCACGTAATGTTCCATCCTATGTATACATGCATCAATCTCAGTGGCTAGCAAAGGTCAACAGTGGCAGAGTTGAGTAGTTACTCTCCCTCTCCCCGTTCCCACCCTCCCCCTCCTCCCCCCAAAGGAAGCCTCTTAGGGTTGGACAAGGCCTATCAATCTATATGGCACCCTCTTAAACTATCTTTCCACGTCTGACTCTCAGCTGTTTCTGGGCATGTACCCAGAGGAGCATTTCATTGAGAAGCCAGTGAAGGAAGCCATGATCAGATTCCGCAAGAACCTGGAGGCCATCGTCAGCGTGATCGCCGAACGCAATAAGAACAAAAAGCTCCCCTACTACTACCTGTCGCCAGACAGGATTCCCAACAGTGTGGCCATCTAAGGCCTTGCTTCCCTGCCCAAGCAGCTCTCTGGGAAGGCCAGTAGCTTCATGAGCCAGACCCCAGCTTGCCTGGCGTGGATCTCCCAGCAGCTGGTGCCTCCTCCAATCTAGCAGTGCTGCTCTTGGGCCCAGGTGGTCTGGTTGTAAACTAAAGGCTGTTCTAGGATGGGAAGACATCGCAAAGCTTCAGTACATACTACTCTGCCTGTGTCAGTGGACACAGTTCAGGAACCTCCCAGCCAGAGCAGGGATTTGCAGCTGTGTCCCCCAGCCCAGCTCAGTGCCTCTTCACTCGGTAGCAACAGTGCCAACTGTTAAGGCTGGGTCGGGGGCACTTTATTCTATTTATACAACCTCCAATTGCTTGCATAGAGTAGGTGCTTAGAGAAACTTCTTGAATTAAGAGTTTGTTAGAAAATAAAGTTCAGTTAAGACAGGTGTTGTTCCATGTGCATTGTTCCAGTCACCCCCACCCCCACCCAATTCACTGTTCTCTTTCGATCATCAATAAAAAAGCCAGTCTACTACTGCCCCCAACTGACAAGATCTTTGCTCCCACTTAACATCAGTGGCCCTTTCTGCTTTTGTAGACTCTACAAGTATTCTAAATTAAACAAATCTGAAGATCTGAATTTATGCTATGAGCCATATATGAGAACACATAGCCATGTGTCTGTGTCCAGGTCATGTCACTTAATAATGTTTCCATCCATTTACCTGCAGATTTCATGTTTCTTGGCAGCTGAACAAAATCCCATTATAAGTAGGCACCACATCTCCATTGTTCATTCACTAGCCAGAGGACATCTACGCTGCTTCCCTGTCTCTGCTGTTGCCTTCATGAATGAATGACAGGGCACCGCCTCATCTATTCCAATGCTGCAGGCTAGCACAGGCATCAGTGTCTGCATCTCCTCCTCTTCCTTCCAGCAGGGCATCTGGCTGATGCTTGATCTCTTAAGGCAGGTTTGTAAGGACTAAGTGAAGTAGCCAGACACTAAAACAATTACCACATGGATCTCAGCATCAACTCAAATCCCCTTCCACTCCCAGCCCTCTTCCTTCTGGACCCCCTCTCCTTGTGGCCTCATTATTCCTTACTGATGTGTGGGCTGGAAAGGGTATCTTAGCTTCCCCATTTGAAAACACTCTCATCACAAGATTCCTTTGTAAAGAAAGGTTTATTGCTACCTTTAGACACCCCATGTATAGCACAAACAAATCCCCTGTACAGAGAATTATTCAAGCAGTAATACTGAGAAACAATGAACATACACAAAAAGATTAAAAAATTAGACATTTAGATTACTAGAAATTTTCCAAGAAAAATTTAAAATGTGAAGTGCTTTTTAGAAACTACACTACACACACCAGTGTAAATTTGGTTTTTATTAACAATCAACTTGAAACATTGCATCCAAATGTGCACCAGTTACACGCCTTTATCACTCCCTCCCTCCCTCCCTCCCCACACAGAGACAAGTGCCTTCCTTCTCCCTATGCTTCGGGCTTTCCTTGAACTGCAGCTATAAGCTGCATTATTTCAAACCAGATTTGAACAGGTAGCATTTCAAATATGTATGTGCATCTAACCACACCCCTAAGACTGTAGCTTCACCCTGTCCACACTGCATTCCCCCCCCCCCCCCATCACTCAGATCCTACCCCAGGCCTTGACCTATCCCATCCCCCACTGCCTGAGCCTGCACATCTGTGTCCACTTAGACACACCCACAGGTTTGGAAACTAAGCCTACATGACTGAAGAGTGTACTGAAGCCAGAAAGGAAAGACCTAGACTAAGAGAATGTGTACATTTCCAGAAAAACCTTGAGATACACTTGAGCACAACCCCTTACTACTGACTCACTATGGCGGCTCAAGTCAAAGCTGTGCGGCTGGGTCTATGACATACAGGTAAAGGCCAGTGGCATCCTGAGACTACTTCCTTCCTCATCTGACCCTCCTGGCGTGCGGCCTCATCCTACATCTGCTTGGTCCAGCCACACGTCATCTTCCCACTACATCTAAGCTCAAAGTGAGGAGCAAGGGTAGACACACAGCCCTAAAAGTCACTCAGAGGCCAAGAAGACCCATAGCTCTGCCAGATGCTTCACAGCCATGCTTGCCAGTCTGCTGCACTGAGTCACCGATGTGCAGTTGTTTAGATCAGAAACCCTGTGGGGAAAATGAGCAAGGGGTGGCTGGCAGGGGAAGAAGGATGAGGGACAGAGTGCATCAGAGAAGCCAGGGAAGAGATAGCATCAGGCCTTCCTGACATGAAGGGAACAACATGAAAAGCATGGTTCCAAAGTCACCTTATCTATGCGGGAGTACAAGCCCCCTGGGGCAGCTGTGCAGAGACAACCCCACTGAGGTACGTTCTCTTCTCTACAAACACCTCCATCTTCACGTGACTGCCCACCCATTGCTGGAGCATCATGTCACAAACAGATGTACAGGGTCAGAGACTCAGCTGCAGCAGCTGCTAAAAGGAATAGTCCGAACTTAGTGGGCAGTCTATAGCTGCCTGGTGTCCTCACTGAGTGTGAGTAATTGCACTTTGGGGGCACAGTGAGCACAGGGAGGCTTCTGTGGTCTGGGAGAGAAGGGGCAGGCTGACCTAAGGGGTGGTGGGTCTATTAGATAATGGCTGACAGTCCTGGCAGAACAGCTCCATAACTGAACTCCATGACTCCAGGGAGTAGACAAGGGGATAACAAGACAGAACTTGCTTCCACAAACCTTCTAGCCTCCACCTGCTACTGAAAACTAAACACAGGGCTTCTACGAGGAACTACAAAAGATTCCTCTTCAGTTTGCCCCAGTCTCTGAAGAAGAAAGGGAAAGCAGCCAAAGCTCAGAGAGATGGACAAGACCCTAGGCATTGCCCTGGCCACCTCAGGAGACTCTGAAGACCCTGCAGCCAACAGCACCCACTTGGAGAGTACACTTCTGCAGTTCCTCTTGTGAGCTGACTATTGCCTGGCACTGTGACAATGGCCTTCAAGAAAAAAAATGTTCAACAGACTTTCTAAAGGGGCAATGGCCATTTAGCAGTAGTGACTTGGTTTTGTCTGTCTTGTGAAAATTAGTGCAGGAGAAGCCCCAAAGACAGATTAGGTCACATGTGGAGCTCAGATCCTGATGATCCTGTCAAGGCTGGTTAAGGCGATAAGTGGGTGTGGGACCCAGTTAGCTGACTGTTCAAGGCAGCATCCAAGGCCTCATCCCAGAGCTGGCCTGTTGACCTCCCAGCCCTCGGCAGTGACACCACAGAACTTCTTCAGCACAGTTGATAGCAGAAGTGGATCACAGGGGTGTTCCCAATGTGTGTCCACTCCATCTGGAAACATCTGTCAGTCAAAGGAGCATTTTCTAAATGCTCACCCTGATTCAGATCCATTAGATCTCAAACCCTTCCATTTCAACACTCACAACATAGAAATGTATGGTTGGGCTTGTAAGATAGGACTTCTCAGGAAACAGGCTCAAAACCAGAGGAATTACACCCTTAATATCTATTAATTCCCATGGAGCCTCAGACCTGTCTGTCTTGCTTTAAGTCTTAAGTCTTTTCTGGACATGGAAGGACATCTACTACTCAGAATATATAAGGCAGAAATGGTTTCAGTTCAATTTTGATGCAGAGATAACAGGCAATAAAAAGAACCTTTCTAAGTGTGACACACTTTTAAACATGTCACTCCCATTAGACACAGGATTCCACAGTAAAAACTTTCATAAAGTGCTGTTTGCCCAGTGACTCACACACCAGCAGGGCCCCAGGGCCTTATCTGCCCCAAAGCTGGCAGCAGGAGCTGAGCTGGGCAGGGGCTGCTGTTTGTAGCACTGCTCCCTTCCCACCCCTAGCTCTCTTTAGTGTGAGGGACTCCTCCAGCAGCAGCAGCAGCAGCAGCCCTCCCAGTACCATGCTGCTCTATCCTCTGGGGACTCTCCATCCCGTCTCCCCCATGCTACTCTCTGTCTTTTGCTTTAGCTTTTTGCTTCCATAATCTGCTCAAGACCAGGGGCCAGAACTCAGCCAGCTCCTCATCATGGATACATGGGGTCTCCCACCTTCACAGACCACAGAGAAGCCTGGCAGAATGGGACCCGGTGGTACCTGCCCCACAGGAATTCTAGGACATTCACACCAAGGAGGGCTGAGAAAGAGGCCACTATAAATAGTCACCTGCCCAGTTTATGCTATTAAATGACAGAAGGAAGGAACACAATTGGCAGTAAACAAATTCCTTCAGCTGTTGGTGGACATCAAGGAAATGATACCCTCACATGGTCAGACGTTAATAATTTCTGCTCCAGTGTCTTCAGGCTCTGTGCAAGAAGAATTTGTGGTGGAATGACACATTCCATGTCCTTCTTTATTTTCAAAGGTGGGCTCTGTTAGTGCAGACTTTTCAAAAATATTCTTTTTGCTTGTTTCTGGACAGTTCTGAACATAGATCACTCTGTTATAAGCCTTGAGTCTTTTCCATAACTGCAGGTACACCTTGCACTGCACATACATGAAGAGAAGTCCTCCAGTGAAGCCGATGGCCACAACTACCAGCTTAGTCCAGAAAGGCCACTCTAGGATTCCTGCAAGGGAGACTCGGTTAGCTCATCAGGTCTCATGTCAGAAGGAAATGGGACAGAGCTTCTGAACTCCCACAACCATCAGAACGCACATTTCTGACTCATCAAATCCTCCCTCCCCAAAAGGAGCAGGAAGTGTTTTTTTAAAAAAAAAAATTAGATAAATTCTTTATTTACAATTCAAATGTTGTCCCCTTTCCTGGTCCCCCACCCACCCAAATGTAGTTTACCCAGCTCTCTCAGGAGTCTCAAATTTCATCTAATGTCATTGACTTTAAAGAGACAGAGAAATACCTGAAGGGATGCTTGTATCTCCTCTTCGGTATTGACCCTTTACAGAAACCCAGGTGTTCGTGGCCTGAGAGAAACAGCGCTCTAAAGCCCAGGACCTGTGTACAGCACTCACCTCATGGCCCATGCACTCACCTGTCACCTGACCTTGCTTGATTTCCTCTGCTGTGCGATCAATGAGCACATACAAGGACCAGACCACACAGGTGATAGCAATGACATGGAACGTCACTGAGCACATGATCTTCCTGCGCTCACTGGCAGTCATCTGCAACTTCTCCCACTGGAAGACAACAGAGACAAGAGGCTCAGCCTCAGAGCAAAGGCTCACAATGGAAGGGAGGGAGGGAGTGCGTTGCCCATGGCTATGATTGGCTTTCCTTCTCTCCCTCTCCTAGGCCAGATCAATTTCCCTAAACATCCAAAACTACTTTAAGCCACTTGGCTTCAACGAGGTAGCAGACACTGCCAACTCTCTGTTTAATGAAGAGAAGCTGGGACTGAGAAGAGCGGTGACCTCCCAGGAGCTAATCTCTTATTCCTGCAGTCAGACAATGAAGAGCTTGACAAAAGCAAAAGGAGACTGTTAGCTGAGCCCCAGCTGCTGTGGTCAGGTCTGTGGAAGAAAAGAGATGACCCCACAGCACAGGAGGACTGGTGCATCTGTGCTGTGAAGGGAAATGGCAGAAGGCTCTCACTCTTTGGTCCTCTGCTACTTTGGCAGCAACAGCTCGAACCTGATGCTTAAGTGCTCCTGGTACAAGCAGCTCTGCCAGTGCCATCCCTCTAGGCTCAGTAACGTACTCCAAAAACACTGACCTAGTCATTTACTGAATCAGAAGAAAAGACGTAAGAGTAGACAGAAGAGAGTGTAAACATTTTGCATACCTTCTGCTAACGATGGGTGCAGACTATCAGGCTAAGCTGCAGACAACTTCATTAATGAGCTATACTATCCAAGTGTTACAGGATCCTGTGACAGTTTAGCACAGAGTATGTCCCAAGAGACTTTGACCAGGCAAAGCATATTCTCGAGCAGTTTGTACCTGCCTTCTCTAACACCCACCTGCTTTCTGTTGGGGTTTCAGAAGTAGCAAAATTCCTGAATCAGCACCTGTGTCTTCTGTGCTTGGGTTCTCACTCTTTCCTATGATGCCCATGACTCAACCCTTTCATACTCCGGCAGTGCTCACATTCACCACCTCAGTGGATACTTTCCTCCACTGGCAACCTGGCCCTTTTAAAAGGGCCTTTAAAGCCTGTTCACTCTTCCTGCAAATCTTATGCACTGGGGAGAAGCACTCCCCAAGCCAGACCATCTCCAACGCCCCTCCTCCCATGAGACTGCCCCATGAGGATCACTCCTTCCTCTGTGTGTTCCACTGCCAGGTAACTTAGCATCGAATCGGCCCCATAATGTTAAGTTTCCTAGAAACTTATATATTCATGCTTTTTAATGCTTTCGGCACAGCAGGAGCCCTTTTTCTCCTTATAAATATGATCTTTTGTGCTGTGGAGAGAGAGAGGGAGAGAGAGAGAGAGAGAGGGAGGGAGGGAGGGAGGGAGAGAGAGAGAGAGAGAGAGAGAGAGAGAGAGAGAGAGAGAGAGAGAGAGAGAGAGAGAGAGAAAGTATGAAACTGACAAGGATGGATGGGAAGCCAGTGCCAGGAAGGCAGCAGTGGCTCAGGGGCCTCCTTATATAGGAATCCTTTCAGCTAGCAAATACTCAGCACAGACAACACAAGCTGTGCTGAACTAGGCTGAGTGCTGGGGAGAGACCCAAAACAGTTGACACATAAGTTGAATGCTGAGCAAGATGTCACAGGACAGTTGGTGGTCAAAAGAGAGAAGAGGAAGAAGAAAACAGTATTTGTATGAAGGAAAGAGAAGCATCATGAGCGAAGGTCTCACTCCCTCCTCACGTACTTTCCTCAAAGGTTTCAGCTTGGTCTCCATGATGAACTCGTACTTGCAGAGTTCACAGCAGCGTGTGTCAGAACTCTTGATCCACTGTTGCAAGCAAGCCTGATGCACGAAATGGAGGCTCCCTGTGCAGTGACAGGGGGTGATCAGAGGGCTCTCGTCATCTCCTTCACAGTGGCAGATCCTGTGGTGGAAGGAAAACTAGTCAGTGAAAGAAGGGCCTCTAAGAGGGAAGATGATGCTGTACCAGAAGGCCAATTCCTCCACAAACCAAAGTTCAGAAATGAAAACGGTAAAAATGACTGTCAGCACAGAGACACACAAGCACAAATGAGAATAATCATGATTAGCTGAATGTCAGCTTACCACAGCAGCAACGTCAGGATGGCAGTTGGCAACAGAAAGGGAAGAACGATACAAAAAAATGACAAGATCGGCATTTTTAGGGAAGACTTCAAACTTTCAAAGATAAAATTTAGGCAACAATAAAGACACCTTCCAGAACATAAAACATTAAAGGGAAAACATCCATGTAAACCAAAACAAGCACTCTCACCTCCAAAACACTACAGTGGCTTAAAAGTCTTGCTCTCTAGTGAAATTACACCCTCAGGTCACATGCACAACAGCCACACCCTCCCACCCTTTCTTGGAGACTGAGCAGAGACCAAGTACTTTGTGTGCACTTAAAACTCACCATGGTTCTGCAACTTCATTTCTTTTGGGGACTCTCACAGCACTGAGTGCAAACTGTTATAGCAGTCATTATTCCCAAGGAATCATCTTGGATTCAACCACTAACCTCCAAGAACTTAGGCTTTTGAGAACAGAGATGTTTTCCAACAGCTGGGCAACAGGTAGGACAGCTGTTCTGAAGAGGGCTTGGCCCAGCCTGGCTAGAGTGTTGGGTTACTTGTTTCAGAAACAGGTTTTCTGATCCAACAGTAAGATATGTAACAGCTGACACTGAGAAGGGAAACTGAGGGAGGCACAGCACTGGGGACAGATGAGACCAATGAGAATGCCAAACAGCAAGATAAAGTTGGGAAGAAGAATTTGGACTTGGACATCACTCCTAAGGTAAGAGGGAGGGAAGGAGGGAAGGAAGGGTGTGGGCAGGCCACTGGAGACAAGCCCCTCCCACACTCATAGGGGCAAGCTAGAAAGATGGAGGTACTATTTCTTCCCACATATTTAGGCAAAGCCTGCTTATTTTGCTGAGAGGAGTCGGCATGGCCTTTAAATATGTGTAGTTTCTGCATCTTATGAAATTAGCTTCCAAGTGGAGGAAAACATGTATGGAAAACATAATTTTGCTCTATAGCTGG
Source organism: Apodemus sylvaticus (assembly GCF_947179515.1). Taxonomy (NCBI): domain Eukaryota; kingdom Metazoa; phylum Chordata; class Mammalia; order Rodentia; family Muridae; genus Apodemus; species Apodemus sylvaticus. The sequence goes on along the minus strand of NC_067473.1, from coordinate 148,081,205 downwards.
CAACAGATGTCTTGCTATTCTACTTTCCAGAAACTTCACATATTAAATCAAGGTAAGGTTATGAAGGTATTAGCAGAAACAGCCAGATGGTGGTTCCTGGCAAACCAACCTGCAGGCATCCCCTGAAGTGGACACAGGAGAGATGGGAGTACATTTTTCAGAGAGCAGAGAAGGACAATCCAGGTCACTGTCCTTCTCTACTGAGCAGAGGGGAGCACGCAGAACCCTGTTCTTCAGTCTGGCAGATGATGTATCCTCAAAGACGTCGTCATCTCCCATTTCATCAGAACAGAAGTCCATGCTCCCTGCCAGCCAGCTGGAGGACTTGGCAGTATGCAGATGGCTGGCATGGCACTCCAGCTCATGGAACCTATGCAGGCTGCTCGCACTCGAGCCGCGAGAGAGGGAGAGCAGGTACCGGAGTAGTCGCTGGCTTCTCAACCTGGCCTCGCCATCAGCTTTCTCCTCCAAAAGTGGAATGCGCACACTTCCCCTGCCAGCTTCCCTCTTTGGGACAGCTGAGTGGTTGGTAGAAAGGGGTAAGAGAGAAGAGGGTTTGGAATGGCCGAGGGGTGGGCAGTGCTCTGCTCTCTTTCCTTTATGATGGAGCCTGTTCTTTGTGAGAGATGAACCTTGAGGAAGCACCAATTTCCCTTCAGAACAAGTTCTTTCCATATAGTCAAAGCTTTCCAAAGTATCCTGGGTCTTCTCACCCACATCACTTAGTGACTTTGAGAATCTGAGCGCTCTTCTGGCCTTAGTATTTTTAGCAGGTGACAAGACTTGGTCCCAGTCTGAACCAAAGAGATTTTTCTTTGATGCCTGTAATGTGTCCTTACAGACAACTGTCACAGTGAGCCCTTGTGTCAGAGAACTCTGGTATGGAGGAGCTTTCAAGACAACAGCAGACTGCACGGGATGGTAGTAACAACACTCAGAAAACACTGCACTGGAACTGCATGCAGAACAGTGGGATAAAGCACAGAAAGGGAAAACAAGTTTAAAGAGAGCAGACGTCAAAGTAGGAATGAGACTGCATTGTGGCTCAGGGAGCGAACAGCACATAAAAAGGCTGCTCAGACCAAGGGTGGAATGACCGAGCAAATGGAAAACTGGGATTTCTGGGCCACCACAGGCCACGGAGCATGGGAAGCAGAGTGTTACCTGCAGATGTCCTGGTTGGATGGTGTGACAGAAGTGCGAGAGAAGGCAGAAGCTGGAGCCGTCGTGGATGGAGGACTACTCGCAGCCTGCAATGACACACCTTCAGTCAGTGTTTATGAAGAAGCCAAGAGACCCAGACACACTGTCTCCTTGTGAATGGCAAAGGGTAGAAAAATCAAATAACATCTGCTATTTCCCACTGCTTTGAGAGGAGTATCTATTAGGTTCTTTGCTGTGTTTTGCTGAAACAAGTTCTCATTTTGTAGTTTTGGCTGGTCTGAAACTCGCTGTGTAGACCAGGCTGCTGTGAACTCACAGAGATTAGCCTGCCTCTGCCTTGGCCTAATGAGGGCTGGGATTAAAGGTGTGCACTACTATGCCTGGCTGGAATAATCATTAGATCCCTTCAAGTCCAGGCAAAGCAATTCTTAATTTTTCTTACTTGTGGAAAAAAATATAGCTAAGAGATACTTTGAGACCACAGCATATCACGTCCAAGCTCTGAAGATTCTGCAGCCTTTCCTAAGCATATAAACTTAATTACTTCACATGAAAATCAGAAAACTAAGTCCATAAGGCACTCTACCAATGTGAAAGAAAGTATGCAAGATGTCTTGTCTTCACCTGGTTCCTGAGATAACCCTCCTCAAGGCTGGCAAGTGCTTCTCTACCTGACTATTTCACACACAGAACCCAAATGCTGGGCCCCAAAACCTTACTGCCCTGTATCAACTCTGGGCTCCAAAGATCCTGTGGCTAATGAGAAGATGGATCAAAAGATACTTGCCAAGAAGTCAAATCTTGGAATTGTAAATTAAGGAACATACTCAAGAAATTTAAACTTAAAAGAGCTAATAGGACACAATAGGGCCTATGAGCAGTGGTGAACAGGCCAGGGGGAGGGGAAAGATCTAGACAGGAGTTATCACAGTGAGAAGTGGATGGGAGAAGAGCTGAGAAGGATGTAAAACCTCTGAGAGTCCTGGGTTTAGCAACACTCATTCTCTAGCCTTTAGGGCCCCCGGTGCCCTCACATACCTTTGCTTTACTGAAAATGACAACACATGCTAGGTGTGGAATCTATGAGGCTTTACTGTTGTACAAATCTCACGGGACACTTCCCAAGACCTAGATGGCACAAGCCAGTTACTCCATGTGGCCTCCTGAGCTGGAGCTAATGAGATGGGTGAGGCTGCTGCTAGTGTAACACAGTGAACTGTTTTACAGTACTGCCTTTATTTCCAGTATCTCTTTTACTGTCTTCCAATATAGCTCGGACTTCAAACTCATGGTCCTCTTGCTTCAACCTCCCAAATGCTGGGGTTACAGTGTGTGCCACCATGCCTGGCTCACAGCAGGAGAATGCACTCTAAAGTAATGATAACTATAGTAAGCAGAGCAGTGACAGAATTGTTTATAATTATACCTGGTTTATGAACTGTACTTCTGTGGAACCAGCAGCACAGAGTATTTGTACCAGCATCAACACAAACACATGAATAATGGAGCTGTACAACGTATTCAGAAAGCTACAGTGTTACTGGAGGAATTTTCCAACTACATTACGATCTTATGGAAGCACTGCTGTAACTATTTAGTTCCACTGCTGCCTAAAACATCATTGTGTGGCACACACCTATGAGCACTTCCATGCTTCCTTAGAACAGGGAGCCTGAGTGACAATCTGCTCCATGGAACCAAGAAGCTGCAGCAAACAGAATCATGTTCCTTGAATAAGTTCCCATCACTGTTCAACCTTACCTAGAACTTGCCCTGTGATTCCAGAGAGCTCCATGCTGGCCCAGAATTCCCAGAGTGAGAACTAGCCTCGTTTTCTAAGCGTACCCTAGGAGGATACTCTTATCTTGGCCCTCTGCCAATGGGACATCAGACATCAAACACAGCATTGCCACCCCCCAAAACTGCCCTCTGTCCTGCATTATCAATGCCTAAGCATACCGGCCAAGAAAGAAGTTGTGTAACACAAATTTAAACATCTCTAATCCAACTTAATGTCAAGAGAAGATGCATGCTACTATGATGTATGTACACTGTAACATCACTGGTATCACTCAGCCAGCACACCTGAGCCATCAGCTCATCTGTACGGTCCACACTGTCTACAGATCCTGAAGTGGGGGAAAAACTAGTCATTTGAGAAGAGAATCTCAACTGAGAAAATGCTTTTACCAGACTGACCTGTAGACAAGTCTGTGGAGAAGTTTTTTTGATTAATGAGTGAAAGAAAAGGGTCCAGACCATGGTGGTTGGTGCCATCAGTGGGCAAGGTAGCCTCTGGTTATAAGAAAAAAGTAGGCTGAGCAAGCCATGGGAAGCAAGCTAGTAAGCAATGTTCTTCCACGGGTCTGCTTAAGTTCCCATCTCCAGGTTTCTCCCTCACTTGAATTCTTGTCTTGGCTTCCCTTTATGAAACTGTATATAAACTCTAAGTTGAGGAAAACCCATCCCTCCCCCAAGTTGCATGGTTATTTATAGACTTTCTCATAGCAATAGGAAGCAAACTAAGATAGAAATTGGTACTAGGACCACAGGGTATTACTGTGATAGATCTGACCATGTTGTTTGGGGGAGGACTGTGAAAATGTTTGGAGCTTTGGGATAGAAAAGCCATTTAGTACTATAAGTTAATGAGCTAAAAGAATGCGGAGATCAGTTCAGAAGATGGTTCACTGTACACTTTGAGTTGGGAATCTGTGTTTTCTGGTCAGCCATGACTGAAAAATAAGCTGTAATCCACAAGAGACCAGAACTATTGAAATAAAACTACTGCTTTACTGGGACAATTAATGCTGGAGCTTAAAAAAAATCAGCAAGGATTAAAGAGTCCAGCATCACTAAAGTAAAGCTTTGGGGAAGCATTTTCTCATGATGAGTACACAGAGTTGTAGTGCAGAGATGGACAAGGCTGCAACTCAGACTAGTATCTGAATAAGAATCTTCTAGATGGTACAGGTTTTGATGGCATGAAAGCTACAGAGTTAAAAGGGTCAAGGCTTGACATTGTGTAAATCCAGGAGGCCACTGATGAAAGTACATTCTCAGTTGCAGAGGAGACCCAGGATTAAAGGAGGCATGGGGAAAATCTATAGCAACATGTGGCATGGTAAAGATCCCAAAGGGAGGCCATGAGGCCTTTAGTGTGGGTGCCACAGCATATAGGAGATGCCACAGCATATAGGAGATACCAGGACTACGGGAGGGCTAATAAGAGTAGCAGCAGGTATGGAAAAGAAACTGGCACGAGTCTATATAACAAGCTGCACATGCTGATGATGGCAAAGCCAGAGACACAGAGCAGCACAAAGTCCCTTGGAGCCAAAAAGATTGTGAGTTCCAGATTTCAGACATTGGGCTGAAACATCTATACTTGGGTTTTGTTTCAATAGGTATTTTAAATAGACTTGAACATTTTAAAGAGATTGAACTTCTAATGTGTTTGCATTTTAAAGACCAAAGGACTCTTAAAATTATACACTATAATTTATTAATACAATAGTAACATGGTATCTTGAGGATAAAAAAAGAAAGGAAAGGTTACAGTTTAGTAGTGATGTGTTTATATGTCAAATTAAGAAGGGATCAATTGTACTAGCTAGGTTTTTTGTCATTTTGACACTAGCTAAAGTCATCTGAGAAGAAGGATTGACAATTGAGAAAATGCCTTCATCTGATTGGCTGGTAAGCAAGTCTGCAAGGGCATTTTCTTGATTAATAATTGATACAGGAGGGCTCAGACCATTGTAGAAAGAGCCATCCCTGGGCAAGTCGTACAGACTGTGTAAGAAAGCAGGCTGAGCAATCAATCCTTGAGAGGGCAAGCCAGTCAAAGTGTTCCCTCCATAGTCCTGCCTGAGTTGCTGCTTCTAGGTCTCTGCCCTGCTGGAGTCCAGGCTTCCCTTCAGAAGGGACAGTACACTGTAAAATGGAGCAAACCTTTTCCCCTAGGCTGTTTTTGGTCATGGTCTTTCTCACAGCAACATGAAATAAACTAAGAAGGCCATATTCTTTAAACACATTAATAGACAGAGTTCTCAAGAATCTAAAGCTTGGTCTACTTGGATATACGGCCACAGTCCCAGAGTAGCCTCTGTCACGTCTCAGAACTTTTCCTGAAATACAGTGAGAGGGGCTCAGGACATAGGTGGACAATATTTCTTCACGTTTGTACCTCACATCTCACAGGCCTATCTACATGTACCATCCTTCTCTGTTCCAGCATGTTCAACCACAGCAGCCAGCAGAGGCCGCATCCATTCCTTGGGTGCTCCTGCTATCCTGGGTTAAGCACACAAGGTCTCTGGCACCAAGCTTTACTGTCCATCACAGGAAGGCAGTGTGAGACCTATCGTACAATGTCCAAACTCCAGCAAACTCTGGTGTTCTCTGCTCTCTAGTCGCCAAACCACTTTGAGTCTGAAAACCCTCATGATCCAGCTTGGTTTAGCTGCCACAGGAAAAGCCAAAAATCCATCCTGATGGCACAGTATAATCCTTTCTCCCCATTGGCACGAAAACTTGGCAGAATGTGTACTCACACCCTATTAACCACCTCTTCTGTGCTGTGTGTCAAACTCAATTGCTTGGTGGCACTGAGGTATAGAAGAAAACCCACCATATCCAAAGGACAGAAGACAGGAGGAATTACCTAGTCAGTGCCTCCTGTTGTCTTAGCAAGACAGAATCCTTATGGAACCAAATTTACTTTTCCATATCATGAAAGGAAGGTAACTCATGTGGAGGAAGATAAAGTCTGATCTGTGCCCAACCAGCATCAGTGTCCTGGGAAGAGGTAGGTTTCATCTGGGAAGCTGAAGCTAAAAGAAAATGCCTGTTACTCTCCTCTCAACTTCAAGTAAGTATGTCAAAAGGGCTTGATGAGGGAATGGCTCTATCTCTGCATACCCAGAGTGAGGGCATGGGGCAAGGCTGGGAGGTAGAAGGATAGAGAAAGAGTAGAGCCTGGCAGCCGACAGAGCCTCAGCCACGGAGGAAGCAGCAGACTGTCGAGACTCCGTGGGACCTGTGCATTGCCTACACAGCCTCTATCTCAGGTACATCCCAGAGAACTCACCAAGTGCTGTGCATGCGTGGCAGCAGACACCAGGAAGAGCAAGGCAAGACAGGGAAAGCATGGAGGCAAAGCTCAAGGCCACATTTTAGTTAGGAAAGAAGAACAGTCCTCTATTAATTGGTCTGCAGCAGGTGACACCCAAGCCTCAACAAGCTTCCAAATGCCAAAGACAAGGGTTTGTAATGCTTGTCATGCATGTTCTTGTTAGATAAGAACGTTGAAGGAAAAAAATTAAAACCTACTTAGTTATACATAAATGACTTCAACAGATGTCTATTCCTCCAATAAAAACATGAAAATCCAGTAAGAAGTGAGCATATGTTTAAAAACTGAAGACCAATCTATAAACACATCAGTTACCAAAATGCTTTTAAAGAGACTGACTTCTTGTTGGCATCAAGCTCAGTAAAATCCACCATTTCTCTAACAGGTATCCAGAGGACAGTATGACTACCACAAAAAGAAGCCTGTAGCTCCTAACACTTCCCCAGTGGATTCTCAAGTCCAGAAGTTTTGGTGGTTTGAATGAGGTATCCTCCATACCCTTGGCATTTGAATATCTGGTCCCGAGTTGTTGGAGCTACTTGGGGAAGCTCAGGAGGTGTGTTGTTGGAGGAAGTGTCTCTGCAAGTGGGCCTTTGAGCTAAAACCTTGGTCCGTTTTCACGTGCTCTCTTCTTCTGTGAGCTTCTACTGGCCAGCTTAGCCACACGTCGCCTTAACTCTCTGGATCCACAAAGCCAACACTTTGTTCAATAAACTTCCTTCATCATGGTATTTTATTATAGCAACAAAAAGAAACTAATACAGAAGCCGGTACCAGAAAGTTGGGCTATTGCTGAGTCAGGTCTGGCCTGCGTGTGTGGCCCCTTGTTGGTGGAAGAGTTGGGAAAGATTATGAGTTGTGGCCTTGGAAGTGTTGGCTTTGAGACTTCAAAAGCCCACGGAATTCCCAGTTAGCCTCTTCCTCACGTTTACGAGTCAGGACGTAAGTTCTTGCTGCTGTGCCACGCCGCCATGCCTGCTCCCACACCCCGCCATAACAGCATGAAGGCATCCCTCGGAGCAAGAGTCCTAATAAGCTCTTCTACAAGTTGCCTCCATCATGGTGCCTCATCACAGCAGTAGAAAAGTAAGGAAGACACCTTTTAAAAACAGGACATAGTAAAATAAAAGAAAAACTATCTAAAATAATAAGGACTAAACATTGTTTGGAAACAATGTTATTTTTCATTTGTATCTGTGTATGAACTACGTTTTAATGTAAAATATCTCACTACAGACCATGGTCAAAGCAAACTAAAAGTAACTACAGGAATGTTATTTCTATAAAGAAAAAAAAACAAAAAAAGATTTTTTTTTCTTTTTTGAGTAAAAGAATCATGTTATGATGTCAGTAAGAAACCTCAGATGGGAGTGGCAACAGTTCCCAGGGAGAAAAGTCTTTCCTCCACATGGACACTTACCACCTATGTGAGATTCCTTTGGCTGGGCAACAAATCAAAACAATTTGGTGGCTTAAAATTACAAATCAGCTGGGCATGGTAGCGCAAACCTATATCCTAGCACTCAGGAGGCAGAGGCAGAGGCAGGAGGATGAGTTCTAGGACAGCCAGGGCTTTATAGCAAGAGTAAAAACAAAGCAAAGCAAAGCAAAACCAGCCCCAAACAATGATGACAACAGAAACACCTACAGAAGTCTATTGTCACAGCCCCCTAGGAGCCCTGGGTACAGTAATAGCAGTCTCTGCTCGCTGCCCTGGAACAGCAGCTTCACACTCATTATGGATGCTTACAGGATGTCATTCTGTAGAATGTGTCCTTCAAACGCAGAACCCAAACTGTTTGCTGCTCACCATTCAAGGCCACATGGGTGTCCCATCTCACAACCCTCCTCTACCATAGGCCCACTTATGCTGTGACTCTAAATTCCCTTTCTGTGACCCCTCATGGAAATTCTCTCCTTTTAAGTATTCACAGCATTTCACTAAGGCCACGCGTACAGTCCAAGCTTGTCTCTGTTCAAAGGCGGCTGTGCTGTATGACAATGGGAGAACCCCTCATGCTTACACAGACAGGGCGGCACACACTGCAGCATGGTATTTTAGGAATCCTGTTTATCAGAGTACCTTTTAATTTGTGTTTCCTTCCCAGGAAGTTACTAAAGGTTACTGTCCTCCCACTCCAAACTAAAAGGTAGTGATTTACGCTCACCACCCTCTCAGTAGACCTGACTTCATAAAGTAGACATGCCTCACTTGGTGTTTTAGTCACTGAGATATGCAGACTGAGACTATGTCTCAGAAAACTTGCAGTTTTGTGAAATTACTCTGGGAAAGCCATTGCTCCCTTCTATAAATAAATACCCAGCTGTATCCAACCTAAACAGTGAACCACAATTAAAGACAGGTCGCTCTGTGGCTGCTCTAATACATGCATTGTGGCTCTTGCTGGAAGGCCGTGCCAAGAACCAGCCTCCAAGAACAATCAACTAATCTGGCCATTACAAGTAAATAGATACAATATAGAATTCATGAGAGAGAATGCATAATAAAGAACTACTGAATACAAAAAGTATTTGCATTACAAATGACTCAATGCTGCCTAGCAAGGCTTACAAACACTGGGCTCTCTTCTTTCCTGGCCTTTTGGCGTCCAGTCAAGCAGACAGCAGTATGTCTTTAGTACAATGAGAGGCACAGGGCACAGTATCAAGTAGGAAAGCTGAGGCAGAAATGCTTTAAGACTTGCCTTCCTAAAGTCACCACAGCTGGAGTCTCAACAAAATAATGCATGTTTAGAACAAAGAATATGGAAGGCAACAATTTCTGAGCAAAGAAGTCTTCAGAGACACAGAAATTAAAGTTGTGACCATATAAAGGTTCAAAATCATCAGTAATGGGTTACACAAAGGTCTGTGTCTGTATCTGTCTATCATTCAAAAGGACCCTTCACTATTTTAACTTCCTTTAAATAGTTAATTTTTCCCTACCAAAAATAATTCTTACAGAGTTTTAGGATGGTGGCAAAAGAGGCTTTTTGACTCTGGAGTAGTCACTGTGCTCTGGGACTGCACTGAACACACCACCAGGCAGAGTTTAATCACTTAAACATCAGATTAAGGATCTCAAGAAACAGCTCTGCTGATAACCAAATCTGAGGACCTGAATTGCATTCTTAGAGCCTCTGTGGCTGGTGGGAAGAAGTTTGGTATTATGGTGCTCACTTCCAGTCCCACTGGAGAGGTGGGGCCGGGCAGCCCCAAGGCTCACTGCCAGCCAGCCTGTCTACTTGGCAAGTTCCAGGCTCGTAGGAGACCCTGTTTCCAAAGCAAGGTAGATAGCTTCTGAGATGCAAATTCCACATGTGCATGCACACACTGTACACACGGAAGTGTGCACACACACTAAATTAATTTTCAAGTCAAGCCATAAGCCTATTGCAAGGATCAAATAAAAGCAGAGGAAAGGCAGGAGGGTCACGTACAGCATCACAATGACTGTTCATCTCTGCAGGCCTGTCAGTGATGACTCACACAGTGAGTCCACAGGTCCCACCTGTTAGGACAGACCCCTTCCCACAGGACAGCCCCACCCACCCTTCTCAGGTTGTGAGAGCTTCTGTACAAGCTCCTTGTCTTGCTAGATGTAGTTCAAGGGGCACACAACTTCAAGATTAAACCACAGGCTGAGAATGCTGACAATGAGAACACAGGACTTAAACTAGACCTGATACTCCAAAGTCAGGTGAGTCTGAAGGAGGTAAACAAAACCAGCCATTTTAAGGTCCACACTGAGTGTAATATATATGGTTTTATAATGTTCAACAAGTTATTTCTTGTGTTTACTGTAATCTTCCTACTTTGATTAAAACACATGTGTTTGAGCCTAGTTATAATGATTTAAGATCATGGTCTGAAACACAATTCCTTTTGTACCTAGCAATCCTGATGGACTTCACATGGGACCTAGAAGTGTCCTTCACTTTCCAGAATTTTAATCTGGTCTTGTCTGTTTGAAGCTGTAAATGCCTTGACTCAAACTAAGTCTTTTCTCGTGGATTTGGAGGGTTTTCTGCTAAGATTTTTTCTGTATATGTTTAGACCTTTAGCCTGAAGATCTCTCCTTGGCTCAAGATACCCATGGCTCATAACAGTAGTCTTTGATGGTATCCATTACATATGTTGCATTTTAAACTTTATACTTTTTTATTTTGTTACTTTATTAGTGTCAATGTCTAAATGTTCTAATCAATCTACCTTATCATACATTCCTAATGCTCTATTTTTCACTCAATCCATTCTAAATTGGTGAGCTTTAAAACTGAGTATTTCATTTCTAAAATTTTCTAAAATTTCAGTTTGATTTTTCAGTATTTCTGTAGTTTTGATCAATTCTTCTTTCATATCCTGTTCTGACCTTATTTCATTCAGTTCTTTGTATTCTCTCAGTTCATTCCAAAGTTTGTGTCCTCTGATTTTATTCTACATTCTTACAATTATTCTTCTGAATTCTTTGTCTGGAATTTCATCTAATTCTCTTGCACTGGAATCCAGTACCAGAAGAGGCATATAGTTTTTCTTGCTTCTTATATCTCTGTATTGGGGCTTGAACATCAGGAATTATTTTCTTGGCTGGGTTTTTAATCATCTATATATATTTTTGAATATTATTTATTATATTATTTGCAATGTCCAGGTGTGACTAGTTCATTTATAGTAGTTCACTAGCTAAATTCCCAGTTTCCATGCTCTGAGAACTAAGTGTTAATATCCTGCATTGCCTCAGAATGTAGAATCACAACTACTAGATTGACCCACTGTGAAAATATAATATTGTTGAGGATTTAAAAAACTCATCACTTCTAACTTCAATAACTACCAGGAAAAAGGAGCACAGCAGTAAGGAGTATTACTTGTAAGCAGTAAGCAGTATTACTTGTCAGCATAGTGCCTCATGCTTTAATCCAGCTCTCAGGAGACAGAGGCAGGAGGATCTCTGTGACTTTGAAGTTAGCCTGGTCTACAGAGTGAGCTCCAGGTCATCCAGTGCTACATGAGCCTGGGTTGTGGCAGGGATTAGTATTGTGTCAGCTGAGGGAGCAATGAGAAGAGGGTAGCAGGAATGGGGAAGCTGAGATATAGTTAAGGTTCAGGTAATTTAAAAACTAAAGATAGGGAAGGTTATAGTTAAGAAGTAAAGGAATCAGGGTGACAGCGCTGCACGTAAGGTATTGCTGCACAAGCATGAGAACCCCAGTTTGAATCCACAGAACCCCCACAAACTGGCAAAGGAGTGTGTAAACATATACATCTAAGCTTTGGGATATGGAGATGGGAGGTTGGGAGGTTGGGAGGTGGAGACAGGAGAGCCCTGGAAACTCTCAGGCAAACAAGGTGGACAGTGAGGACTGACAAATGAGATTGTTTTCTTTCTCCTCTCCTGTGCCATGGGACATATGCATCGTCACTCATATCTGCATTTGTGTGGGCACATGTACACGTGCACACACACGCATGCGTGTATACACAAGCATGCGTGTGTATACACGGCATGAGGAAGAATAAGACTGGGGTAGAGATGAGAGACAGGCAGCTATGGGTTGTGGATGGGAAGAACAGTAAAAAGTACAGAATACAACTCTGAGTACAAAGCATACAGAACAGTTCCAAACCCTGAGTAATACAAAACTAAAGTATGGCTCTTAAAAGTTAGGTGGGCATCATAAAAACACAAAAGAAAAACAGAGAGCTGAGTAAAATTCATATATAGATTAAAAAAAAATCATCACACCAGTGAGTATTTCCTTTTTCAGTGAATAGGTTTCTGAACTTTTTCCCTCCTACAGATGTTTCACATACCAAACAACTCTTAGTTCAATTGTATAGCCATGGGTTCCCACATCATCAATAATGTGACAGTGAGGGTGTCCTCTAGGGTACCCTAAAGTTCACTTCAGCTTCCAAGTCCCCTGGCCCTGATAATCCCTGTTCACGGTATACTGTGCTTGTCGTTTAATCTATGTGTTGAACCACTTCAGCTTGTCTCTCTCCAGCACTGGTCTGGAGCAAGGGAGAAGGTAAAAGTGCTTGCTGGAAGCTCCTTGGTACCCACAGACACGCTGGGAACTCTGCTTCAGGGTCATATCCATCCCTGGCCTTTCTCTCTATCCATGGTGTACCGAGCCCTTGGTCCTGCCACCATGCCTTTTCTCGCTCTACAGCTGTTGTAGCAATACTGGTGTGTAGAAGAAATTATAATCTCTTGACTAGCAGTTCCCAATGACCTCAGGAACCATGCACAGTGGGGCCGAATCTGCTTCAAGTTCCTAGGCCCGGAGTTGCAGAGCTTGCACTGGTCCAGAACTCACTGAAAGGCTGTGTCCATTCCTTGATCAGTTAACTAACCACTACATGTGGTTTTGTTTATTTGGCTGCATGACAAAGCCATGGGAAAGGTTCAGACCTGTAAGGTAATCTGCAAGACTGTGTCAGAATGTGGGTCAGAGAGTAATGTTGGGCTGAGACTATGACCAAAAGAAAGACTGCTGTGTGGGAAGCTGGTGTCTACTGGGCCAGACTCTAGCAGGCAATGTGCTTCTAGAAAGCTATCTATATAAACACACTGCAGGAAACACAGATGCACTGTGAGACTCTGACACACAGCAGAATGGTGACAACATAGAAAGAAAGGTAGACAGAAAGAGTGAACCTGGAAACATCTCTCAACAACTTGGCCCTAGACTACTTCCTGAAATCTTGTCACCTGAGTCATACAAATCCATTTCCAGCCAAACACATCCCTAACTGGAGAAGCAGATTCTGTTACCTGAGATTTCTGTGCCTGAAAAGTATAATTTCAGGGGTTGAGGACAGAGTTTGTCCCATAAGTAATCTCTTCTAGCACACACTCAAAGTTGCCTCACTAGAAAAATATATTATGTGGTCCCAGAGTAGATTGTAGAAATGCATCAAGAAAGGAAGGCTGAAGGGGCTCAGGTGGCAGAGGGCATGCCTCCTAAGCACAAGGATGTGAGCTTGGATCACAGTCAGTCTTGCTCAGTGACAGGCCTGGTCTCAAAACAATGAGGTAGAAAGGAATAGAGGAAGAGATCTAACAGTGACCTCTGGCTTCCAGGTTACACACACTAACACGCACACAGGAACGTGTGTACACACACACACACACACACATACACACTTTAAAAACATGAGAATTAACATGCAAAGTCAAAGAATACAAAAGTTCCAAGATATAAATAATTTATTTTGGTGGCACTTCACCTTAGAAATGTTGCTTGGATGACTCATGGAATGTCCCAAAGTCTTCTCATTCTGTAAGAAAGACAAACAGGTAGCAATTAAGCTCCGATTAAAAATATGCAAAGAACAAGTAATCAATTATTCTAGTAAGAAATTATTCTTGTAAGTAAGCACACACCAATCTATTAGATATACATTCCTAGGTATTAAGACATTGGAAATTTAGGCAAAAGTAAATAAAACAATGGTCTCTGACCTAAAGGAACTTATCATGGAAAGAATAGTATTTTGGAACTATAAAAACAAAGCCACAGCAACTGTCTTAGGACACTTTCAAATTCATAGTTCAGAGGTGAGAAATCCTATATATCCTGTCTATAGGGTCCATGCTATGAAAGGCCACTGAAAAGATGGGGAAGATGGTGGGATGTGTGACCCCACCTCTGTCAAATGCCCAACTCCCATCTTTTCTATCAAGTTTGTCCTCCTTCTGGAGCATAAAGCACCTAACCTACGAGGACCTAGAGAAGGACTTGAGGGGACCACTGGATTTCTGCGTGCTTCCAGTGTAGCCACATGGAATACGTTCTTTCTGCTTTTCACCACTGTCATCAATTAGCTTACTGAGGATGGGTGTCCAAGCCTGGCTTGTCAGGGTTACTAGGACAGAGGTGGTCTTCTAAGAAGAGATGGAAACAGGACAAGCCGAAAGTACTATGATGGAGCCCACCCTTGACACTACCTGAAGGAAGAAAAAACAGGACAGATGGTCCACAGACCTAGGAAAAAACCAAACATGACTGGGAAAAAAGTCAATGAAATGGTTCCTAATAATATTCTGCTGTACTCATAGATTAGTGCCTTGCCCAATTGTCAGCAGAAAGGCTGCCTCAGAAACTGATAGAAGCAGATGCACAGACCTTACAGCCAAACATTAGGTGGTGCTTAGAGAATCCTGCAGAAGAGGGGGAGGAAGAATTGTAGAAGCCAGAAGGGGTCAAAGACACCACAAGAAAGCCCACAGAATCAACTAACCTGGACTCATAGGGGCTCACTGAGACTGAACCAGCAATCAGGAAGCCTGCATGGGTCTAACCTAGTCCTGTATATCTATTGTAATTGTGTAGCTTGGTGTTGTTGTGAGACTCCCAATGGGAAGGCACTGTTGCTGATACTCTTGCCTGCTTTTGGGACCCTTGTCCTTCTCTGGACCCTCGTGCAGCTTTAGTATGAAGGGAGGTGCCTAATCTTACTACAATGTAATGTACCATGTTCGGTTGATATCACTAGGAGGCCTGGCTTTTTCTGAAGAGAAAACAGAGGGGGAGTAGATAGGAAGGAAAGAGGTAGATAGGAAAAGACTGGGAGGAGAGGAAGAAGAGGAAACTGCAGTAGAGATAGAACGTATAAGATAATAAACTAAAAGTATAGACTTGAAAAGAAAAAAAATTAATCTGATGATGCAAACCCTTTTTCTGTTTTCTTGTTAAAACAGTGAACAGTTTACATCTATAGAAACATCCAGAATGCTCTGGTATTGTAAAGGCTGAGCCTCACTACTTAGGGCTGCTTCTCCAATATTAAAAAGGATTGCTTCTTTTACCTCTCTGTAAGCACTGCTGTTTAATGTCCATGGATTTGCATACAACAGAAGAATCTAACAAGTAGGAGCACAACAGAGCTATTTTCTAGACACCAAATCTGGCCCTCCACTCAAAGCCGTCTTCCCTCCACACTTATTTACTGTGGTATTACTACACATGCCTGCATTAGATAGAGAATAAATATTCCCCCTAGCCTGGCTAATGGTAATATTACCACAAAACGGCATTGAGAGAGAGTATTGATGAAGACTGTACAAAACTATGGAAAAGCTGAAGAACAGCATAAAAAAGTAAAATCCCTAAATGACGTCTGAACAGAGTGGATGACTCTAGTGTACCCTGTAGAGTATATAATATAGACAGAATGGAGCCTGTCTGTCTGTCTGACTTTCTTTCTTTCTTTCTCTTCTCTCTCTCTCTCTCTCTCTCTCTCTCTCTCTCTCTCTCTCTCTCTCTCTCTCTCTCTCTCTCTCTCTCTCTCTCTTCCTTCCATGCTTTTTTTCTTTCCTTCTTTCTTCCTTCCCTTTTTTTAAAGATGGAAAGTTTGTCTAACATCAGTGACATAAAAATAGAGCCCAAACTAAGCTTCACACCAAAATAATTGCCAAAAAAAGTTGGCAATTTCTTTTTATTTAGATCTTTAACACACACAGTCACTGCTTAATTGTGCCAACATGTTTGACCACAGGGAAGAGGAAAGTTCCTGTTCATTTCCTTTTTCCTTGAGATGCCACATCCTCCCCTTGCTTCACACTGGTTTGGTAGGCTCTTTTCAGATGTTAAACATGAGAGTCCCTAGCAGACAGCATCCTGTCTTACTATTCACTCTATCACACTAGGGTTTCTCAAGCTCTGTGCCCTTGCTGAGGTAGGACCTTGCTGAAATGCAGATTGTGACTTGCTAGATTTCAGGTGCCTAGAGAGTCTGTTTCCAATAAGCTTCCAAGGTTACTCTGCTACTACAGGTGCCTAGAACATGCATTGGGGTGCAAGCTTTATTCCAAAACAATCCATAAAGGCTATGGTTCACTTTGTAAACAGGCAAACTCTGACTGCTATAAAGTAAATTTCTACACCTCTTATTTTGCTTTCTGTTGCTGTATAAACACCATGGCCCAAAGTAAGTTGGTGAAGAAAGGGTTTATTTGGCTTACACTTCCATTTCACTGAGGGAAGTCAGGGCAGGAACTCAAGGCAGGAACTGACACAGAGGCCATGGGAGAGCACTGCTTACTTGCTCCCCATGGCTTGCTCAGCTGATTTCTTATACAACCAGGACCACAGTGATCAACCACTAATCAAGAAAATATCACAGAGATCTGACTACAGGCCAATCTTATAGAGGTATTTTTCTCAATTTTGGTTTGAGGTGACAAAAAAAAGGAAGGAAGGAAGGAAGGAAGGAAGGAAGGAAGGAAGGAAGGAAGGAAGGAAGGAGAAAAGGAGGGAGGGAGGGAGGGAGAAAGGAAGGAAGGAAGGAAGGAAGGAAGGAAGGAAGGCACTGTGTAAAAATGACAGTGAGCTTACAAAAATACACATAAATCATGAAGCATATTGGAAATATTATGGCCTGAAGGAAAAGAGGTAAGTTTTATTCATGTAAGAAATTGTCAAATTGCCAGGGTAAGAATAGTCTCTGCTGGCCCCCTCGGCCCCCCGGCGCCCCCTCACCCGGAGTGGGGCAGCCCCAGCCACCGGGCTTTCGATCTCTACCGAGCTTAGACTGAAGCTGCTACCACTGTGGGTAAGTAAGTGGGGCTGGAAGGACCTTAGCCACCCTCCAACCTCATCCTTCATTTGGTACTTTTCCGACCCACACCTCAACTCAAACTTTCCCTAGCTCTCTAACCTGCGACTACCAGCCTTTCTTTCTCCTCAGGTTCCTTTCTGTGCCGGAAGAGGCCTAAAATAAACGATTGCACTGACTTAGAAAATAACTGAATAAAAAAAAAAAAGAACAGTCTCTGCTGAGGAATAGGGACATTCTGTAATTAAGTCACTCCTGCCAGAATATTTCCAAGCTACAACAGGCACTTAGAAGCTGCTTTTACTAAGTGACTGACTCCTCACTTTGGCCCAGAGGTAACTAAAGAGCAACAAGACGAAAGGCTGGTGTCTCCACCTTCATTCTGTGTCTCTCACCTTTACCTTGGCTAAACCTTTCACCTTAAATCCCAGGAAAAGTACAACCTTCCAAGATAGAGCCCCTGCCCCCTGCAAGAGGTCAGTAATCCACAGGGTATGCGAGAGATCCTGGCAAAGACTCAGTCATCTTACAGGAAGGAAGCAGACTAGTGACCTCATTATGACAACAAGTAACAGATTAACAAGTTAACCACACACTAATGAGTCAGTCATGGATGGGTCACACCAAGCTTGACCAGGACTGCTTCCCTAAATATAACACTTGTTCTCCACCCATTTAAACAGAAACCTCACTGCCAGTATCCCCAAGACACACTGGGGAATTGGAGGGAAGGGTTACTGGATGGGCCCCTTTGTTTTGTTAGCTAAAGTTTCCCAAAATAAACCACACCTACATTAGACATTCTACAAGGCTGATATTTGATTGTCAGTGGTTGTGAGGAGGTTGGAATATTGCAGAACCAGAGCCAAACTATCTAAAGCCCTTCATTACCCACTGCCGTATGTGACCTAAACTCCCCCTGTCTGTTAGATCACAGACCCTTCAGATGCTCCCTCACAGATCAAGCTTCAAGTTCCTGGCAAACTCTCATCCCACAGGTACCTGGACAATATGGGTCATGTATTAACCTAAGCTCTTCTTCCTCCCTTAGAGACCATGAAGATCTGGCACCCTGCTTTCTCTGGTGGGACCTAGCTTCTCTTCCTTCAGAATTTGACTATTCTGTGCAGCCTGTCTGCAGTGTGACTGCTAACACAGCTCCCCAAAGAAAGACCACATCTCTTTCTCATCCTGGGGCCTCCTCTCCATTCTAGTCTTTTTTTTTATTCGATATATTCTTTATTTACATTTCAAATGATTTCCCCTTTTCTGGCTCCCCACTCCCCGAAAGTCCCATAAGCCCTCTTCCCTCCCCCGTTCCCCCATCTACTCCTTCTCACTTCCCTGTTCTGGTATTCCCCTATACTGCTGCACTGAGGCTTTCCAGAACCAGGGGCCACTCCTCCGGTCTTCTTGGACATCATTTAATATGTAGATTATGTCTTGGATATTCAAATTTTCTAGGCTAATATCCACTAATCAGTGAGTGCATACCATGATTGATCTTTTGAGTCTGGGTTACCTCACTTAGTATGATGTTCTCCAGCTCCATCCATTTGTCTAAGAATTTCATGAATTCATTGTTTCTAATGGCTGAATAGTACTCCATTGTGTAAATATACCACAATTTTTGTATCCATTCCTCTGTTGAGGGACATCTGGGTTCTTTCCAGCTTCTGGCTACTACAAATAGGGCTACCATGAACATAGTGGAGCATGTGTCCTTATTGCACGCCAGGGAATCCTCTGGGTATATGCCCAGGAGTGGTATAGCAGGGTCCTCCAGAAGTGTCATGCCCAGATTTCTGAGGAACCACCATCTTAAAGTCTATCTAACAGTGACTACCAGGCATATATTTTGATATGTATAGATTCATAGCTTTTCCCTACCCAGAGCTAAAAATGTCATCAGATAGGCTCTGAGGCCTACAGCAGATGTCTCTTGCCTGACTCATGCTCCCACCAATGTATTTGAAGGTCATAATTTATTATGTTTTGTTACTATAAAATTTCATGAAACTGTTACCATATTGGAACATGGTATTTGGGATAACATAAATCTGTGTTCCTGGGTCACAGACACTCAAATTTGGCTCCAGAATAAACATTCTCACCCTCTCTGAGAGGGGAGCTGTGTTTGCTGCATCTTCAGTTATATGGTACTTTTAATATGGAACTCCTAGGATAAGCCATCTTTACAGAAGTCACCCAGATCAGAGGTAGGTACCAGGATTGATCCCTTGTGTTAAGTCTCAAACTTAGACAAGAGTCTATTTAGCATATCAAATTGGACCTGAATGCCTGGTTCTCCCAGAATCCCTTAGTCCCTACCTATTACAGGGTATGGCTGGCATACGCTGCCCCCTACCCTAAACACGTCTCCAGCCCAGAGACTAGGCTGCCTAACTCAGACATTCTGGCTACCTATCCTTTTTTGGTCTACCCTTTACTCTTTTGGCCAGTTTCTTGGCCCAGGCCTCTCCCTTCTTTCCTCTCCTTACATAGTCTGTCTCAACCTAGCCATGTCCCCTCTGGACTCTCCTAAATGTCCCTGCCTCTGGCTATGCTCTCCCTTTTACCTACAATAAACTTTCTTATCCACCATACTTAGAAGCAGTCATGTTCTTCCTATTTTATTTTATTTTTTCATTCATTTTGTATCTATTGCATGGCATTGGCGTCATGAGTGGAGGCTGGTGAATTCCTTGTGATGTTCAAACCTTCACTGGTTTGGTTATTGGTTCAGTGGTTTATTCTGAGATGGATGTTTAGGATTCTAATTGCTGGCTACCTTTTATGGTTTGCTTTCAGGGCTCTTGGTTTAAGATAGCCATTTGTTTGTTTACTCTGAAAGCACTTTGGTTTCCAAACATTCAGTTTGCTTTTTTGTTTTGTTTTGACAGGGTCTCTCTAAGTAGCCTTGGCTGTCCTAGAAGGCACTCTCTAAACCAGGCTAACATTAAAGTCACAGAGATCCTCCTGCCTCTAGCTCTGAGTGCTGGAACTAAAGGTGATTAAAGGCATGCATCACTACACTAGCACTGGTACTATTCAGTCTGTTAATTACCAGCATTCGTTCAGTTCGTTAATGGGCTAACACACTGTTGTCTCCCCTGCCACTCATCCAAAACCTAATTCAAGGATGAAGGAAATGGCTATAAAAACAGTTTTTTTTTTCTAACTCCAGTTGGTTTTGTTGCTAACCGTATTAATTCAACTCAAAACTGTGTAGGGGCTTTAATTAAAGAAATGGGGAACATTCAATGTCTGTATTGTTTTTTGAGTGCTAAATGAGAATTCCTAACAACAGAATTATAGATTATGAATGGGCACCCTGCTTTAATTGAAATTTAAAAACATTTAAGGAAAGAAAAAGATATAATTGGTAACTTACAAATTCAGAAAGAAAAAACTACATGTTCTCCTTAATATATGGACACTAGCATAATGTATACACACATGTACACATACACACACACACATACACACACAAATAGGAGACGTGAGTGTAATTTAAAAACTACATTCAACAAATATACTAAGGTGAACTTAGAGATAAAATACACCATCAGTATTTTAAGGCATCTTAAGGCAGTGTAATCTACATTAACAGTCATGCAGCTGTCTGTTTTACTTTTGTTTTTTAATTCATTTTAAAGCTTTAAGCAAGTCATAATAAAGTGACAAGCATTCAGAAAGTAGGTGAGATGACAAAACATACAACAGAGTAGCTAATATTTGTTTGGGGTCCATTTATCTAGATTCTAGAATTCAGCTTTCTCTTTTCATTTTTTTAACAACTTAACTTTTTCTTATATGTATATGGATATGTCCATGTGAATATCATGTGTATTCATGTACCCTCAGAGGCCTGAAGAGTGAGCTATGTCACTTGGAGCTAAAGTTATAGGCAGTTAAGAGCCACGTGATATGAGCTAGGAACTGAACTTAGATCCCCTGAAAGAGCAGGGAGCTGAGCATCTCTCTAGCCTCTCCAGCTTTCTCTTTTACACGGTGAGCTTTACAAATGGGTGAGGGGATAAATTCCTTATCTGAAATTTTAAAATATATTGGTTTTGTATGTAATTTTTTCTCTTCTGGAGTGTAATACAGTGTGGCTCAAGTTGCACTACATGCTATATTTGTGAACAGTCATCTTAAATGAACAACAGACTGTGTACTGAGCTCCATACAAATAATAAAAGTTACTATCAAAGAAAAAAATGAGTGAGAGATGCACTAAAGGAGATGACACTGGTAGTAACTCTAAGCTCTGAGTAGTTTTTTAAAAAACAAGAAACAAAGTCGTACTGTATGAAGCAGGCTGGCTGACCTTAAACTCAGACATCAGCCTGCCTCTGTCTCCTCAGTGCTTAGATTAAAGACACGTACCATCAGGTCCAGCTAAACACTGTGTCTTAATAGAACATATCACTTTCCTTATTATCACTAAGCAGCATGTACACGCAGTTTAAAACTCCTGAAATCATAAATAAATAAATAGTTTTCTGTGACACAGATTGACAAACGCTTTTCAAATTGTGACATATAATATGGTATAATTAGGATAACAATAACTAGAGTAATAATGTAGTGAAAAATATAATCTTTTCCAATGCATTTTCCACTAAGTTTCTTTGTATTCATAATTGATTTTTATTAATAATTATATAAACAACCAAATGAATAAACATTCCTGTTTTTTTAAAAATTATATGTAGGGACTAGAGAGATGGCTCATCAGTTAAGAACACTCTAGTACCCACACAGCAGCTTAGTGTTGTCTGTAGCTCCAGTTTCAGTTGATCTGATGCCTTCTTTTGACCTCTGTGACCAGGCTCACATATGGTGCATATATAGGCAAATACTCATATACATAAAAATAAATCTTAAAAAGCCTTAGTGGCTTTTTAAAAAGATATATGAAATAAATAATGTAAAACCTTAAAGCTAAAGTAATCTACATGAATGCAAGTTAGAATTCACTTACTATAAAATTATTGAAATTATACTACTTCTTCTATTCTATATGGAGCACCCAAGGTATTAGAAGTCTTAGTTAAGAATGAACTAATTTAGAAACATACATATTGACTAGCTACTACAAACCAGGTACTGTTAAGGTCTTTAAGAATGGAGTTGCAAATAAACCAAAGACCCTCAAACTCAGAGAGTTTAATAATATGGAGTAGGAAAGCTGCCTATAATCACAGTATTTGGGAAGCTGAGTCAGGAGGATCATCAGTTCAAGCCTAGCCTAAACTATGCAGCAAAACTCTTTCTCAACACAGGAGAAGGCAAGAGAATTATCAAGTTTGGTTCCAATTCCCTTTGTGTAATTTTGTGTCCCACAGCTCTGGAACATCCCACAGTCTCAACAAACAAAGCATCACCATACACAATCCAACAGGGCGAACAGCACTAGCCAAGAACAGCCCTGACAAATGAAATTACATGTCTAGTTTGCAAGTGTATATATGCTCACATGGTAACACATACAAATGCATGCACACACACAAAAGCTTACATGGATATATGGTAACAACTCCCACAATCAGAACAAAGGCCCTTTGTTCCACAAAGAAAGGAGGTGGCTTCTGCAAACAAAACCTCCTCTAGAAAAAGAATCTGTAGCTTTATTGATTCAATACTAAATTATTATTCTCAGGATTTTTCAAAGCCAAACTCCACGATTCGAAATTGAGTAGTCAACATTAATTAATAAAAAGATATTTTTACATCAAAAGATAGCATCAAAAACTGATACATGACATTTAAATGTTTATTGTCTTAAGAATATGTTCAACAAACACAAGGGACATATTGTATTAGAATAAATTCCATTACAATGTACATCCCTGACAATATGAACGGCAGGATTACTGTTTAGTGCCTCCGGGGAAGGCTCCCTTGGTTCCAGAGCTTGTTATGGATGGCATCCCTAAAGTCAGTGAGCAACCTGGGCAGTGCTGACAGGGCACTTCTTACCTGAAGCGTCATCTTCCACCAGGAATGCATGGGCTTGTCCTCAATACAGCTCTCCCCAGCAGCATTGTACCCTGCGCCTGCCCGTGGGGAGGCGGGGAGGGGTTGGGAGTTGTGCCTGAACTGCAGCTGCCCTGCAGCAGCCAGCAGAACCACACTGCTCTAATGCTGGACTTCAGTGCAACATTCCTGTGCTCAAACTGAACTAACTACTTCCTCCAGCTGATTTCCAAGGAATGAGGTAGTTAATGAATAATTCACAACAAGTCCTTTCCCGCAACCAATCTCATTCCTTCTGTTCTATGGCCCTCCTACAACAATATGCAACATAAAGATTCTAAGTATACTTGCTGGCTTGCAAATAACTGAAGTTCAATTTCCCGTCGATGGCAGTAAATGGTCCTGGATCTGTTTGCTCTTGTATGTTAACCTATCACCCAGACTTACTTGAGAGACTTTTAAAAAAGGGTTGAAAGGGTAAATAATTAACCACGGATATCTAAAAGAACAATATTTTTTTTCTTCCACCAACTTGTCCTTCTGGGGCTGAGCTGTAGGAGAAGCAGCAGAGGACGTGACAGCATGCTAGCTGGAGGAGGCGCATTCTGAACAGTGATGCTAGGAAACAACTGCTTCAAGGAGGGATTTTCCTGCTCTCTGGCTATAAATAAACCTTGTATCTCACTATTATTCTTCAAGGAAGCTGATGAACATTTGTTTCCCAAAACCTGTCAATGCTTACATATTTACAAATGAATAATGCCCGAAGCATCTGAAAACTACTCCGAACACAATTCCAAGAGAAGCCTGAACTGGAGGACTGGATGACCCCTCCCTCCCTCTAGCCTACCTTAGGACTGCTAGTCTCCTGTCTTGTTCTCCACCTGTTCCTCACTCCACACAGGTCATGTTTGAGTTATCTATCAGTTAGTGGGGGAAGGGGAGAGTATTCTGTTCCTAGCTGCTTCTGACTTATTTGCTTTGCAAACTGCTGTTCAATGCATCTCCTTGGCCCTGAGTCTTTCATTTTATTTTGTTACTTTATATTATCACTTCTGAGTTTATGCTTTCTAAAATTTAAGAGATTTTGTTGTTGTTGTTGTTGTTGTTGTTTTTTAAGATTTCTTTATCTAGACATAGTGGTATGCTTAGGTGGTTCATTCTTTAATCCCAGTACTTGGGAGGCAAAAGACAGGCAGATCTCTATAAGTTAGAGGACAGGTTGGTCTATATAGTGATTCCAGGACAAGCCAGAGCTATATAGAGACCCTGTTTCACAGATAGATAGATAGATAGATAGATAGATAGATAGATAGATAGATAGATAGATTGATAGATAGATGATAGATAGATAGATAGATAGATAGATAGATAGATAGATAGATATTTAAAAAAGAGTTTAATTTTAGAAGCTAGAGAGATAGATCAGCCATTAAGAACAGTGACTGCTCTTCAGGAGGACCCAACAACTTGTCTGTAACTCCAGTTCCACACCATCTTCTGGCCTCTAAGGGCACCAGGCACAAGATGGTGCACAGACATACATGCAGGCAAAATAGCCACATAGACAAAACAAAATGATAATAAAACAAAAATTTCCAAAGATTTTATTTTTTAATTATGTGTATACATGTGAGCATAGGTGCATAAGACTGTGGTTACGGTCACAGTCCAGAAAGGGCACTGGATCTCCTGGAACCAGAACTAGGTGGTAGTTGTAAACAGTCAGAGGTGGGCACTGGGAACTGAATCCAGGGCCTCTGGAAGAACAATAGTGCTTTTAATCACTGAGCCACCTTTCCAGCTGCCAAATTCAAGTTCTTATTAGTCTGTTCCACAGTAGTGCTCAAGAAGTCTCTTCCTGTTCTTTGGACTGATTGTTTTTGTTCTATCAGTAGGTTCTCATGTATCCCAGACTGGGCTCCAAGTCTATTTAGCAGAGGATGACCCCAAATTTCTTATCTGTCTGCCACTACCTCCTATATGCTGGGATTACAGACACACGTTGCACACCAGAACTTTGTGCCTAAGAGGAAAGCACTCTACCTGCTGACTACACTCCAGCACTCTCACTTTATTACAAATACTTTACTCTAGAACATATTAATAAGCCTTTGCCTTTCTCAAAGATTCCAACATGTCTCCTCATCAGCCCAAGCTCCACAGCAACATTCTGGCCTTTCTGTGTTACTGTGTGGTCAGGGAAACCTTTCCTTTCCACCTACATAAAGAGCTAAATCTTGCAGCATACATGCATTATATGGTGAGGGTCCATGGAAGGCGGTAAAGGAAGGCCGGGGTAAGAAGCTCCTGCGTGTTGGGAATGAGAAAACAACAACCCAAAGTATGGAGCTTTGGGATGCATGGTTCTTTAATCCAAAGAATGGCAGAGCCAGGAGCCTAGAAACACCTCTTCATCATCCAAGGCAGATTACAGAAACTAAAATTCTCTTTTCCCCAAGACCAAACATAGCCACTTGAACTTTATTCTCCCAAAGCAAGACTCCCCCTGCCTTTCTCTTACTCTTTATGTGACATGTCCAAGCTAACTTTAATTGTCAAATTGACACTGGCCTAGTCACCTGAGGGGGAATATCCACTGCGGGATTGCCCAAAGCATGTTCAGTGGCCATGCCTGAGTAAGACTGGTGCTAACATGGAACCAATGCTACAAAACTTTTCTCTGAATTCTACATGTGCACTGTGGCAAGTGTGCCCACACATGCACATACATACACAAGTACACGTACACACACACACACACACACACACACACACACACACCTTTTTACAATATCAAAATGTACCGGAACACAAGGACTACAGTGGAGAGACAGCTACTTATTGCTGACCCTTTCTTCCCCCCTCAACTCAACTCTTCGTTTTCTTCTATATTCTCTTTCTGTGTTGTTGTCTCTGTACCCAAGAGACACCAACACCCCTACTCCCTGAGTATGCCAGGCTAGCAGGAGCCTACTTTACAAAGCTCCTAATGAGAAAGCTGCTAGAGACCCCTGGAAAACATCCTCCTTATCCTTACAAAGAAAATGAGAAACTTCTCTTCTATTCCACTTCCCGACACAAGGCCAAGGGCCATGCTGAATGCTACTGACAGCCATCTACTACTGTAAGCAAAACATGCCTTCCTTAGCATACAATTTCAAAACCATTATAAAGGATTCAAATATGGCCAAGAATACTTAGAAAAATCAATGATTCTCAGAATTAACAGAGACCTAAAATGGGGCAAAGTGTAGCATACCTGTGAGTCCAACTCCACGGAAACAGGAAGATCATGAGTTGATGATATGGGCTATATATCAAAACCTTGTTCTCAAAGGAAAACTAACAACAAAGATATAAATATTGTGTAGTCCAACCCAGTAAGGACCTACGCCACTTCATCCTCTAATTTCATAGCCATACTTATTTCCCCGTCAATGCTCTCCCAGTAGCAACTCTCCAGCCAGCTTCCCACACAGCTAGTTCTATCCACTTTGCTTTAAATAAAATATTTATTTATTAAATAAAAGTATCCATAGTTGCCAACAAGCTCATACTTTACCCTTAAAATGTCAATGGAAATATTGAATTGTAAAGCAGATTCAAAGGATGTCACGGTCTAGCTCAGTGGTAGCTGCAGTAATAAATATGGCATGAGCATGCCATGGTGTGGACACACGTTTCACAGATCATCAGTTAACAGTCAACAGCAGGCCCATGAATCAGCATTTAAATAGGATTAAATGCCTTCCTTGTGGGTTACAGATACATACAGCTCTCTCAAGCTTCAGGGCCTCCTCTCTCTCTTTTTTATATTTTTAATGTTTTTTTATTGAATATAATCTTCATTTACATTTCAAACGCTAAAACCTTTCCCGGTTTCTCCCTCCCCGAAAACCCCCAACCCCTCCTCCCACCCCATCTCCAAGTATATGCCCCTTTGTAGGGGCATCTATTGAGCCTTCACAGGACCAAGGACCTCTCCTCCCACTGATGCCCAGCAAGGCATTCCTTTTTGACTGGAACCATGTGTACCCCTTGGTTGATGGTTTAGTCCCTGGGAGTCCTGGGGCATTTGGATGGCTGACATCATTGTTCTTCCCATGGGGCTGCAAACCCCTTTAGCTCCTCCAGTCCACCCTCCAGCTCCTCTATTAGGAATCCCATGCCCAGTCCAATGGTTGGCTGCTAGCATCTGCCTCTGTATGTGTAAGGCTCTGACAGGGCCCCTCCAGAGACAACCATGACATGCTCCTTTTGGTATGCACTTCTTGCCGTCCATAATTGTGTCAGGGTTTGGTAACTGTTTATAGGATGAATCCCCAGGTAGAACACTCTCTGGGTGGCCTTTCCTTCAGTCTCTGTTCCATACTTTGTCTACATTATTGCTCCTATGTGCATTTTGTTCCCTTTCTCAGAGGAACCAAAGTACTCCCACTTCAGTCCTCCTCCTTCTTGAGCTTCCTGTCATCTGTGAATTGTAACTTGTTTATTTTGAACTTTCGGGCTGATATCCACTTATCAGTGAGTGTGTACCATGTGTGTTCTTTTATGATTGGGTTATGACAATAAGAGTAACATAAAAAAAGAATGTCTTCTCTTGAGTCAGGGCAAAAATAACTGCAATTCTTCTCAGCTGTAATTTGCTGTTTGATATTAGAGCACACTCTTAAAAATGTGGCTATGTTAGTCATCATTAACAGTTATTTCATTTTTTATAGCTTTTTGTTTTTTTCTTTCCTACTGACTTACTACTTCCTGTTTATCTCATATTTACTTTATCTGTGGTGATAAGTTTAGACAATCAAGTGATTTTCTGTTTTAAGTTTCAAAGGGCCATAAAGCAGTGAAGACAGCTCTCAGCCATCATCAGTGATCTGACCAGGAACACCTCTTCAACTTGCAAATGTAGTGGTGGCTGGGGAAGTTTTTCAAAGGATTCAAAGTGTAGTGGCTGCCATTTGAAGCTGACAAGTGCCCAGCTGAGAGCAGCCATGGAAGCTCATCCTCTTACAATCAAGGAGAAGTGGCCAATGTAGAGCAGGAGGGAAGCGAGCTGGAATGGTGACCAGGCTGGGCAGGTGCCTCAGGAACTGACAAAGCATCAGTCATGATGTTCCTTTTAGTCAGCACAGTTACAATAAACCATTACTTGATCAGATGGTGACACAAGGTGGGTTATATTTGATACCTGGTAACAATCATTTAGTGACTGGACTAAGATGCTGCAAAGCCTTTCTCAGCAGACCTGCATCAAAACCAAACTGTGTTTCCTGATGGTGTTCTGCTGCTGGTCTGGTCTTTCAGACCAGACTTTCACCATGACTTTCAGAATCTCAGAAGTCAACTCACAAGGCAATCGAATCCACCAAAAACCCCACAATTTTAACCAGAACTAGTCAATGAAAAGGGTTTGGTTCTTCTCTCTACAACACCCGACTACACATTGCAAATCAATACGTTAGAATTTGAACAAACTGGGCCACAAAGTTTTGTGTCGTCTACCACGTTCACTATTCTCTACCACGCAACTACTTCTTCAAGGATCTTGACAACTGGGGAAACAATTTTACAAACATAGGAAGCAGAAAATGCTTTCCAAAAATATCTCAAATCCTAAAGCATGGATTTTTATGTGACAGGAATATACAAACTTATTTTTCACTGGCAGAAATGTGTTGACTTGCACAGGTCCTACCTTGAATGCTAAACATGTATGTGGGCCTAGGTCTACTGATTTAGGTCTGAAACCAAAATTCCTTTTGCACAAAAATAACAAAAGAAATGCTTATAAGTATTACAAGAAGCAAAAACATGACACAGTGAGATTTGTATCACATCTCCTTTCACATTTCTCTCTGCTGTCATAATACTTCTCTGTATCTTCATGTCCTTAGCAGACTGACCATGGGGTAAACAAACCTTAAACAGAAAGGACTGCTGAGGAATACTAACTATAAGTGATGGATTAGTCTTTCAGTAGAAGATGATAACAACTTAGTCTATATTTCCTATATGTTCCAAATTATTAAGCTATTACTTTCTTTTCTCGATTGCCTCTCTCTAAGCTGTTATCCTCTACTTTTCTTAAGTATCTCCACACACTGAGAATACAATTCCTACAGACAGAATCACTCTAGGAAGACTTTAAATCTTACCCAAGTTCAGACTAAGGATTTCTATAACAAGCCTTCCTGGGAGCTGATACACAGATGATGGACTCAGTGTATCCCAGGTGTCTCATGCAGAAATCTGAGGGACTTCCTTATACTATTTATCCCACACCACCACCAGCTCTTCTCACCATACCTAATAGGGTGACTCCGACTGTAGTCACTGCCCTGATTTAAGAAAGGCTTCTCAAATGTGACAAACTGAATTCCTTTTGCTAAAAGTGGGAAATACCCAAATTCAGAAAGAGGAAGATAAATTAAAAAAATATTTTATCCCCTACTGAAAAGGATAGAACAGTGGACTAAAATAATCCAAATTGTAGAAAGTTTCAAGAGGACAAGGATCCTTACTGTAGGAAAGGTGTTCTCAATGACTCAGTGACCACTGTCCTTTGGTGTCCTGTCACACATCATTCTTTTAGATTATTCAGCTTGCGGGGTAATTTCACCTACTCCTCAGGCTTTTTATATTCCAAAATATCTTTCACTGTGACAGCGACACTACACACTATACAGCCTAGATGTCCTGGAACAGAAGCTTTTCCTACCTCAGTCTACTGAGTGCTGGGATTATAGCAAAGCTTGACTTGGACTTCTCTAAAGATCAAATACAACTGAATTCTGGGTTTCCATAACTGGACCAGCCAATAACATTAGACTTTCCATGTCCACAGTTATACCTGCCATCTTTCCTGCTTCTATGGCAGTGCATGTGACCCTACTATTTAGACTGGAGATCATCTATTCCAGACCACCTCAGTGTGTGGACACCCAGCCCTGCTCAGCCTACCTCTTGTCCATCTTCATGAAATCAACTAGTCTTTCTTGACCCCAGCAACACTGTCTCATCACACAAACTGGTAGACTATCTTCAAGGGGCCTTGAGTCAGGGAACTAACTCACCTCATTGACCTCAGTACTGGCGTCTCTCTCAGTGTTCACAGCCTCCAGGTGGCCACTCCAACCTTGTCTATTTCCCACCTTCACCCTTTGAATTCCAGTGAAAATAAATTCTACTCATTATAGCAAACTGTTGTGTATAATCTAGAAAATGATCTATGACAGCAGCACTTTTGGTTTTGAACAAGTGAGCTTATTAAGTTCTAGTATCCAAACAGAGATGAAATCACAAGCAGCGGACAGACAGCAGAGAATATTGTCATATGAAGAGTTTGCAAGATCCAACACAAACAACTAGAACATCTGGACTGAGAGAGCAAACAGAAGTTAACATCTCAAGTTGGACTTACAGACATCCAGCCCCCAGGGAAGGAAGACAGGGTGGTGAGCAGGAGTTCTCGACTGAGGTCTCTACGATGAGCTTCCAACGCTGGGCTTTGGGTTTCCCCACTGCAATCATTTTTATATCATAGGATAAACAACAGCAGTCAGAAACTATTTCCATTCTAGTTATCTCCTCTCTCCCCATGGTGGAGTTGGGGGAAGAGGAGCAGGGAATCTTGTCATTTTTGAGACAAACATGCTTCAGTTTGAAGTGAGAGGATAGGGAAGCCCATTTCCAGAGACAACTTCATAGTAAGTGTAAATAGCACATGACAATTTAGCAACACACAAAATCAGAGATAGTAGCGACAGGCCAGGTCCTCACAGAGGACAGAGGCTAGCCTAAGTAGCCAGCAAAGAGTATGATTGTGAAGAGTGCATGTGAATTCCACCTACACCGACTACCACAGAGACCATGCCAGCTGTTTTCTAAGGCTTGTCTATAAAAAGAAGAGAACAACAAGAGTGTGTTGTTCTTAGTGCTCACGTGAAGATGGTGCTGTTTACATGGCCCAACACCAACATCTGGTACGGAATCTTAAACCCTTAGCAGAAGCATTCTCCATGCTCAAAACATGCAAGACAGTTATCAGTGGCAAAAAAAGGAAAAGTAATTAAACAAGCTAGAGCTAATTAGGTTATAATTATATATTCACAAACATAAAAAGGAAAATACATTGTAAGGATATAAAATATTTTTTAAAAAATATTAAAAATAAAGGTAGAACTGAGCCCAGAAGAAAACTATGGTGACAGTCAGAACACAGTGCACAGGAGTGGGGCAGAGGGATTACAAATGACGGTGTCTTGGGAACAATAGCAGAGAGCATTCTGGAACCCAAGAAAGGCTCATCACTGATCAATAGCTCAGGCTCTGATGCACTTTGAGACAGCTATCACAGTATACTGTCACAGGTTTTCCAAGGGAAAGATTCGTTCTAAGACGCAATACACTGTTGCTACAGTTATACAAATGAACAAACAAATGTGTGCAGTATATTTATATTCATCTGCAAGAAATTATTTTGGAAGAAACATGGGAAATAATAAAACTCAAGTTTCGACAACATTTGGGAGGGATCTGTTTATTCTTGTATGAGATGAGACAGTCATCTTGCTGAAGCCAGGCATTCAAAAGCACTAATTTAATTTAGAATACTATAATAGTATCCTACAGTGTTATTTTCTGAAATCTCTACATTTTTTCCCTTTTTTATTGAAAAGGGAAGTAAAAACACTTTATGATAAAATTAAAGATTTACATGGAAAATAGTTTAGATAAACACGTTAAAATTGACAATTTTCATGGAAAAGTAATGAGTAAGTGGTGACATGTAAAACATTACTAAATTAATTGAAATATGGAACAGAAACATTTTATGATAGAATTGAAGATTTATGTGGAAAATATTTCTGATAAATTTGTAGAAAAATGTAGAAAAACGTGTTAGAATTGAAGATTATCATGGAAAATTTTATATACATATAATAATGGTAGGCATAAAAGTATTCCTAAGTTGAAAGTGGAATTATAAACATTTTCTGATAAACTTGAAGATTTACCTGGAAAATATTTCTGATAAAATTGAAAAAATATATAGAAAAATATGTTAAAATTAAAGATTATCATGGAAATTATAAATGATAGGTATAACGATAATTCTAAGTTGATTGAAGGTGAAATTATAAACACTTTCAGATAAAATTGAAGATTTACATCGAAAATATTTCTGGTAAAATTCAAGAAATATATAGACAAATGCATTAAGATTGACTATTTCATGGAAAATTTTACATACAAAATGGTAGATATAAAAATTCTTTCTAAATTGATTGAAGGTGGAATTAGAAATATTTGTAATAAAATCAAAGATTTATATTGAAAACATTTCTGATAAAATAGAGGAAATATATAGACATTCATTTCATGAAGATTATCATGAAAAATAATACAGATAAAATGGTAGACATAAAAAAATTACTAAATTAATTAAAAGGGGAATTACATTTTCTGATAAAATTGAAGATTTACATGAGAAATATTTCGTTAGTCTATGTCTTTTTATTGGGGAGTTCAATCCATTGTTGTTAAGAGATATTAAGGAATAGTGATTGTTGCTTTCTGTTATTTTTATGTTTCTGTGGGTATCTTCTTTTGGGTTTGTTGGAAGATTACTTTCTTGCTTTTTCTAGGGTGTAGTTTCCCTCCTTGTGTTGGCATTTTCCATCCATTATCCTCTGTTGGGCTGGATTTGTGGACAGATATTGTGTAAATTTGGTTTTATCATGGAGTATCTTGGTTTCTCCATCTATGATGATTGAGAGTGTTGCTGGGTATAGTAGCCTGGGCTGGCATTTGTGTTCTCTTAGGGTCTATATATGAGGTCTGCCCAGGATCTTCTAGCTTTCATGGTCTCTGGTGAGAAGTCTGGTGTGATTCTGATAGGTCTGCCTTTATAAGTTACTTGCCCTTTTTCCCTTACTGCTTTTAATATTCTTTCTTTGTTTAGTGAATTTGGTGTTTTGATTATTATGTGCCAGGAGGACTTTCTGTTCTGGTCCAGTCTGTTTGGAGTTCTGAAGGCTTCTTGTATGTTCATGGGCATCTCTTTCTCTAGATTAGGGAAGTTTTCTTCTACAATTTTGTTGAAGACATTTACTGGGCCTTTAAGATGTAAATCCTCACTCTCATCTATACCTATAATCCTTAGGTTTGGTCTTCTCATTGTGTCCCAGATTTCCTGGATGTTTTCGGTTACCAGCTTTATGCATTTTGCATTTTCTTTGACTGTTGAGTCAATGTTTTCTATGGTATCTTCAGCACCTGAGGTTCTTTCTTCTATCTCTTTTATTCTGTTGTTGATGCTTGCATCTATGACTCCTGAATTCTTTCCAAGGTTTTCTATCTCCAGAGATGTCTCACTTTGTGATTTCTTTATTGTTTCTACTTACAGTTTTAGATCCTGGATGGTTTTGTTCAATTCCTTCCCTTGATCGTTTGTGTTTTCCTGTAATTCTTTAAGAGATTTTTGTGTTTCTTCTTTAAGGGTTTCTAACTGTTGACCCATGTTCTCTTTTATTTCCTTAAGGGATTTAAGGAAATTAAGCACTAATTTCATTTAGAATACTATAACAGTATCCTACAGTGTTATTTTCTGAAATCTCTACATTAAAAACCAAATTCTTAGGCAAATGGATGGAACTAGAAAATATCCTGAGTGAGGTAACCCAATCACAAAAGAACACACATAGTATTCACTCATTGATAAGTGGATATTGGCCCCAAAGCTCAGAACAACCAAGACACAATTCACAGACCACATGAAACTCAAGAAGAAGAAAGACCAAAGTGTGGGTTCTTGTGAGATGGGGACAAAATACTCACAGGAGCAAATACAGAGATAAAGTGTAGAGCAGAGACTGAAGAAAAGTCTATCCAGAGACTG
Organism: Apodemus sylvaticus; assembly: GCF_947179515.1. Taxonomy (NCBI): domain Eukaryota; kingdom Metazoa; phylum Chordata; class Mammalia; order Rodentia; family Muridae; genus Apodemus; species Apodemus sylvaticus. The sequence continues at coordinate 148,047,447 of NC_067473.1, read as the reverse complement.
CCCCACCTGGAGATTCATCCCATATACAGTCACCAAACCCTGACACTATTGTGGATGCCAAGAAATGCCTGCTAAAAGTAGACTGATATGGCTGTCTCCTGAGTGGCCCCGCCAGAGCCTTATAAATACAGAGACCGATGCTCACAGCCAACCATTGGACTGAGGGCGGGGTCCCCAATGGAAGAGTTAGAGAAAGGACTGAAGGAGCTGAAGTGGTTTGCAACCTCATAGGAAGAACAACAATATCAACCAACCAGACCACCCCCCGCCAGAGCTCCCAGGGACTAAGTCATCAACCAAGGGGTATACATGGCTCCAGACGCATATGTAGCAGAGGATGGCCTTGTCAGACATCAATGGGAGGACAGATCCTTGGTCCTATGAAGGCTCCATAGATGACCCAGCATAGGAGAATCAAGGGCAGGGAGGTGGGAGTGGGGTAGATGAAGGAACACCCTCATAGAAGCAGGGGGAGGGAGGATGGGATAGGGGTTTCCAGGAGGGGGGAACTGGGAAAGGGGATACATTTTAAATGTAAAGAAAATATCCAATAAAAAAAAGAATATCTGTAAAGTTACTTGCCACCTGGCTCATTAACAGCTACAAGAAGGTAGCAACAGCCAAGAAATCATACTCATTAGTGAAACCTGACTAATGAATTCTATCACCTTCACTCAATTTATATGCAACATATGAAGCCAAGTGCTTCTCTTACAGTATACTCTGACTGTTTTATCTAAATAACGTAAACTCTAGCAAAATCTCCTCCCTAGACCAATGCCCAGAGTTCAACTCTAAAGAAGTAAACAGCCAATACTTTAAGATCCAAGCATGTGAAAAAGACAAAACAGCTCAAACTTGGCGGAGCTGAATTTCATGTTTGATAATCGAACCCTCCCCCCTTTTCAGTCTCCAAGGAAACCACCAGAACTCATCATCCTGTCAACAGTAAGGTTGGAAATGGCAGTTAGTTAGGCAGTCATCTCTGGTTCCTGGTTCGTGAACGACAAGCAGGCTACAAGCTCCCATATATGGCTGAGTAAACTAGGAGAGCCCCCAGTGCAGTACCACGCTAGCTAGCTGTGATTACCAAACAGAATAAGCACTCTGGGAGGCAGATTTGAAAGATGTCACACAGATGGCCCACAAACACAAGTAAACAGATCCCTATTTCCAGATGTGAGACTGTTACTATGGTATGAATATAGTTGGCCCCCTTGTCCCCAATGTACAGAAAGGTGTAGGACTTTAAGAAGTATGTAGTTATGAAGGATCTGCCATCATACAAGGATGAACATGGTTTCCAGGAAAGCGTTTTGGTTGCTATGTGAAGCCTCTGTAGAGACTCCATCCCCTCTTTACTTGCTTCTCCTTTTCACACCCTCCTGTCTCTGTCATGCATGGCACATGAAGAGGTCCTTACCAGAAGCTGATCAGCCTACACAACTATAAGCCTTTTTTTAAATATACTCAGTCTTGGGGATTCTGTTGTAGCAACAGAAACTGTGCTGAGGCAAATATTAATGCTCTGAAATTATCACATTAAAAGGTAATTAATAACTCAAAGAGCCACACAAATGATGACAGAGGTAGTGACATGTTAACTGACAGTGATTTAACTTAGTATTTCAAAACTGCATATTCATCTCTATGTAGAAAGAATCATGTGTAGTGTATGGATACTTCACCTGTCAATAAAGAAACACTATGGGCTATATAGTAAAGGGTAGGATAGAAGGTAGAACATCTGGTGGGCATACAGGATTCTGGGATTGAGCCAAATGCATAAATATTCACCCTGGAGCATGAAAAAAAAACAGGTACATGAAACCTGAGCAAAGGTAACCATCTATATGCCAAAACTTAGATTAGATAAACAGGACATTAAGTTATGAGCTAGTCAGAGAACAAGCCAATGCTTATGCCAAGGTATTTGTAAATATTATAAAGCCCCAGAGTCATTATTTCTGGGAACAGGGAGGCAACTTACAGTAAAAACCCTAAAACTTCTCTTCACTTAATTATGCCTCTATAAAGAAGCCAAGAACTAGCAAAATAGTAGGCTGAACACTGACATGTAAAACTATAATATACAGAAGAAGCAATTTTTATTCTGCACAATAAAATTACAGTTCCTGGGAGTAAAGAGTGGGGCTGCTCATAAGAGAAAACTAGAAACTGTGTTGATAAGAGACCTTGGGTCCTTAATAGTTCTCTCTGTCTCTCCCTCTGTCTCTCTGCCTCTGTCTCTCTGTCTCTGTCTCTGTCTCTGTCTCTCTCTCTCTCTCTCTCTCTCACACACACACACACACACACACACACACACACATCTGAAAGTCCTAGGCAGGCCAGGTGTGGTAGCTAGCAAATGCTGCTATCCTGGGAGACATGTGAGAAGGGCAAAAACAGAAATGGGAAAAGAGAAAAGAAAGAAAAGAAAAGAAAAGAAGAGAAGAGAAGAGAAGAGAAGAGAAGAGAAGAGAAGAGAAGAGAAGAGAAGAGAAGAGAAGAGAAGAGAAGGAAAGAAAGAAAGAAAGAAAGAAAGGAAGGAAGGAAGGAAGGAAGGAAGGAAGGAAGGAAGGAAGGAAGGAAGGAAGGAAAGAAGGGAAGGAAGGGAAGGAAGGGAAGGAAGGGAAGGAAGGGAAGGAAGGGAAGGAGGGAAGGAAGGGAAGGAAGGAAAGGAAGAAGAAAGAAAGAAAGAAAGAAAGAAAGAAGAAAGAAAGAAAGAAAGAAAGAAAGAGAGAGAGAGAGAGAGAGAGAGAGAGAGAGGGAGGGAGGGAGGGAGGGAGGGAGGGAGGGAGGGAGGAAGGAAGGAAGGAAGGAAGGAAGGAAGGAAGGAAGGAAGGAAGGAAGGAAGGAAGAAGTGGGGAGGAAACAGGAAAGGAGGGCGAGGGGGAGGGAGCAGTAAGTGGAGGGGGGGGAGCAGCAGCCGAGGAGGCTCTGAGCACAGGCTGCCCTGAGACACAAGCCATGTCCAGCACTAAGCTGGAAATTAGAGTCTAGAATACTAGAGCTCAGATTTTTCTACAAGTTGTTATTGTAGGTTTTCATTATTTACCCAGTATATTAAAGTAACAATAGTTCAGAGGTGCAGTACAGCGAATACGCCTCAGAATACTGCTGTCAACTCATCTACTGTGAGGCCCTTGTTCCAGATGCCAAGTACAGATGAACATAGACTTAGGGAATTATATAATTTATATAAAATGTATATAAAGCATCTATTTCCTTGTATTACATTTTTCTCCATTCATATACTTTCAGAGCAAACTGAAATTTGTTTAGATCACTATCAATCTGATGCTTCATGAGAAATTGTCCCTGTTGATATCAAAAGGAAGATGCAGAAAGCAATGGTGTGAGAACTAGAATTCCTTAACACTATGGAAAGCGTCTTTTGCTTTCTATGTCGTTGTCTAAACACACACCAACCATGGGTCAGCTTCTTTATGACGCTTTCAGGAGTGCGATGATGTGCAGAGGAGAGCATGAGGGCATGGGGGCAGATGGCAGAACATGCAGCATCCACTCAGCTTGGCTAGCCTTGGCAAAAGTGAAGTGTACACCAGGAGCAGTAGCACACACCTGGAATCCTAACACACATGTGGCCAAAAGAAGAGGATGGAGTTTGGGACTAGCCTGGGCTACAGAGTGTGTGGCAAGTGAACTGTGCCACCAGACAGAACTGGTACAGTTGAGTGAGCTTAGACCCTGGAGAATCCCTTCCTCCCTCTACCTGCTCTGGAACCATGCCACCCCCATTGAGGACCATGCCAATCATTCACATAGGGAAAACACCTGGAGTCCTTCCCATTCAAAAAGAGCATCACTAACATCTCAAACTAAGCCAATAGGAAGCATCTTCCCCTAAGTCCCACTCTACTCTGCAATGCTTATACCATCCCTATCCACACGGAATAAAGCACACAGGTTATTTCACTGAGGTTATTCACAAGAGTGGCTGTTTTTACTGAACTAATATAACTCTTGGGGAAGAGTTCTCTCTCCCAAAGCATTCATCACTAGATTTTGTACCCACCCACCTGGCTGCAGTTGCTATCCACCCCCCACCCCCCATCCCCCATCCCCCATCCCCCACCTCCCACCCCCCACCTCCCACCCTGCCACTGGTGCTGTCACTGCCACCGCTACCACTCTCCAGACCTTCTCGCTTTTCTTTTAAGAGCTGTAACACTTCCAGCTTTCCCAGAGGGACCCAGACCCATGGAACCTATTTGTCCCGGGTCCACTTTACCCTCTGGGCAGATAAAAGACAACAACAGAGTGCATACTCAACCTCTCTCAACAGAAGGTGGTGGGGTGTTTTCCAGTGCCAATAGTTTTTAAGTGGCAGTGCTGGTCACAGTAGAGTCATTTTTTTTTCAGTCATAATAAAGATAGTGGCAATGTCAAGACGCAGCAATTGAACGTTTGTGACTCACTGCCTCCTGATCACAGCACTGGGAACCAGTGCTTTCTAGGTATGCAGAGAAGCATTTCCTTCTATAGTAACATTTTCTCCTTAATTTGGAAAGGTTGCTGTTATTTACAGTGTGTCCTAGAATCCTGACCATAAGACTACAAAGTGGAATATTGTCCTAAGATGGAAAGTGACTGTCAAACAAATGTATATTTCCAAACACTGACTTGAAGACCAACTACAAAACTTTTAGACTTTTATATTACATTTACATTAGTGCACATAAAGTTGTTTTAAGATAGGCCTTGAAGCAAAATATTACTAACTTTAAAATGTAGAGAAGAAGAATGTATTCTCTAAGACAGTTAAGATGAAAAACAATGCTTTTAAATGAACCAACTCAGGTTTCCAAAAGAGACTAAAGGCTGAAAAGTAATGGGTGAGTGTTATAAAAATCTAAAAAGTCCTATGGTGGCTCATGACCTTAATCCCAACACTCAGGAAGCAGAAGCAGGTAGATCTCTATGAGACCAAAATAAATCCCAAGACAGTCAGTGATACATACTGAGACCCTGTCTCAAAAAATAAATCAAACCTAAAAGCAGCACTCCATTTAAAGAAAAGTTTATCTACTCATAAGTGATAGGAAGAAAATCCTTTATGGATTACAAAGTATTCCGGGCAGTTCTCATGTAACTGAAAGTGAGATCCATCTTCACCCACTGATAGTATAGCAAAGTACAAGTCATTAGCAAGCCACAGACTACCATCTATAGTCATGCAGTACACTCCATAGAGAACTGTTCATAAAGTCACCTTATGGTATGACCCAAGATAAAGACCTTATCTTTGTAGCTCCCAGAACCTCGGGGAGGGGGGGAGGGGGGAGAAGGAGGAGCAGGAGCAGGAGCAGGAGCAGGAGCAGGAGTTGGAACAGGAGCAGGAGCAGGAGCAGGAGTTGGAGCAGGAGCAGGAGCAGGAGCAGGAGTTGGAGCAGGAGCAGGAGCAGGAGTTGGAGCAGGAGCAGGAGCAGGAGCAGGAGTTGGAACAGGAGCAGGAGCAGGAGCAGGAGCAGGAGCAGGAGCAGGAGCAGGAGCAGGAGCAGGAGCAGGAGCAGGAGCAGGAGGAGCCTTTGCAGAGCTTCTCTTTCACTTCTCAGCACAGGCAGGTCACAAAGTGCATCTAAAGATTTTGGGTGGACCTTGTGGTTTCCTCAACCTGAGCTACTCTGCCTTCTTTCCCCTTAACTCTAGCTCTACACATAATCCCTGTTTTCTACAGGAAGTGCTGAAATTCCTCCATCATTGACCTTATCCGGTTAATGTTTATATGTGTCAAGGCATACCATCAGAGCATGAAAACAGAGATCAACTGATTATAAAGACCTCCTCCATGCAGTACCAAACCCCTAAATCTTTGCTCAAATACATCTATACCCTGCATCTTGTTTTGGGAATCTGAAGAACTTCCTCTCAGGAGATTTAGTCAACTGAGACCAGAGTGTCACTTATAGTTAAGAAGCTGATAAGCCTATGCCAAAAACTTCAGAACCCAGAAACCTGCATAAGACAATCACCTCTGAACACAGTCAACTGTGCTCATTAGCACATCACCAGAGGAACCAGCCCTTTAGAAAATATACTATAGATTGCAGCTGGTGAAATTTTAATAAAATAATTGTAATGGTTGGGGCTATGGAGATGGCTCATTAGGTAAGGCAACTGTCACCAAGCCTGTTCCCACATGGGGAAGATCATCAACTCTCCAAAGCTGTCCACTGTCCTCTATTTGTGGGCCATGGCATGCCCACACCATTCATGTGAATTAGTACAGATGTAAAATAATTCAATGTGAATAAGTATCCAAATAATGTATTTGTGATAGTGGTTAATACTGACTGTAAACTCCATAGGATCTAGAACTACCTAGGAGACAAAGCTATTGGTGTGTCTGTGACAGAGTTTAGATACTGAGCTAACCTAGGTGGGACAACCAACTGAAGAATAAAGAAGAGATCCAAGCACCAATGTTTTCTCTGCTTCCTGCCTAGAAATGAAGAGACTGCAACCACCTCGTGCTCCTGACACCATAGCTTCCTCGCTGCCATATTTTTGCCCTCAAAATAAAACAGCGGCTCAGCCAGCACCTGGCCACAGCTACCAGGAAAGAACCCCCAGGAAGGCACTGAAGAGGTGCTCACATTACCTGCTCCTTATCTTTGGTCTTGCTTCGGTAGACTCTAGCAGAAATGGCATCCTGAGAAGGGATGGCAGAGATCTGGTGCAGTGGCATGCTCATCCCAGCCTCTGACCTGGTCTTCCTCCTTATGGAAGTGAGTCTCCTCTAGCAGAGTCATTTTGGGCCATTGACTTCAAGCTGAGAGAAAGGAAAAGAAACAAAGCTAAGCTAAAATAACCTAATTTCCAACAGTAAGACTGTACTTTGTTAATTTGAGGAAATTATTCTGACCAAATACTTGGACTTCAAAAAGGACAGAAAATGACTAGGGAAAATTACATTTGTTTCTTGTATATTAGTATGATAAGGAAGCCAAAGGGTTACAGATTAGTCTTTTGTTGTCCTCTTAACTATAAAAGAACAATGTCTTATCATATTATTTTTGAAGTTAAACTTTTGCTCATGAGCAAGTATTCCTGTGTATGTGTGTTTCCCTGAATATCAAACCTCATCTCATATATAATATCAAGCCTCATCCTGATATAATAACCTTTCCTTGAAACTACTGCCTTTGGCATGAGGATTACAAACTTGAAACTAGCCTGGATCTACATAGTAAGATCCTATATAAACAAAACAAAACAAACTTTAAAACAGACACAAACAAAAAGAGCAAAGTCACCACTGCTGTTCTTAGAGTTAAGTTATAGTTCTGTGGTAGATCTTACCTATATGCCCAAGTCCCCGGTTCAATCCCTAGTATGAAGCTTAATAATAATGATAATAATAATAATAATGATAATGATAGTAATAATGATGATGATGATGATGATGATGAAAGCAAGAAAGCAGAGGGGGAAGTAGTATGGATGAGGGAGAAATAGAAGAAGGGAGGGAGGGAAGGAAGGAAGTCAGTCAGTCCATCTACCTGACCTCAAATTCATAAAATGGCAAGACTGGGGTTTTAAAAGTCTGAAATTCAAATTATCTATGGTTCATGCATAACCTTCCAAAAAGTCTAGATTCTACAACCAGCTGTTTGCCAATTTCTCCTATAAAGGAAAAGATAAATATTTCAGGCATTATAAGCCAAATCTGTTCTAGTTACTTGACTCCTCTGTGTATTGTGAGAGCAGCCATTGGTTAGTGGGTAAATGAACAGGAACGGTAACCTGTTCTAGTTTAGATCTGGCTTGTCCACTAAGGCTCACCCACTGCAAGTTTGACCCTTTAAGAATAAGTCTTGAGAACAGATGTTTTTCTTGAAAGAGTGAAGTTATCTCACTAGTGAGTTCAAGAAGCCATTGGTTAGTGGGTAAATGAACAGGAACGGTAACCTGTTCTAGTTTAGATCTGGCTTGTCCACTAAGGCTCACCCACTGCAAGTTTGACCCTTTAAGAATAAGTCTTGAGAACAGATGTTTTTCTTGAAAGAGTGAAGTTATCTCACTAGTGAGTTCAAGAACACCCTGCTTCTTCCCCTCCATTTTTTTCTTTCCTTCTCTCCTCACTACTTCCTTTCCCACCCCTGTAATGCCATCTAGCCTGTTACAGTGCAGCCAGAGGCCTCACCAGGAGTCAAGGCCAATGTCCTATTCATAGGCCTCTAGAACTGTGACTTAATCAAACCTTTTTAAAAAAAAAAAAAACAATCTTGGGTGTATTTTGATACGGTAAAACAAAATAAATTGTGACATCATTTATAAATAAAATTATATTTGCAAAAACAGGTGGCAGGATAGATTTGCCCATGACTTACAGCTCAAAAAGGGCTTCTCAGGGAAGATTCTCAGGGATTCTCAGGGAATAAGTAGTTAAACTCACCATGCTCAAAGCCCCACTACCTATCATGCCATGATAGGGTCATCATGGACATTCCTGAGATCCCTAAGGAGGCTGCCTTTATGTAAAATAACAATGTCTATATAAGCTGTCTTACATAGCCAAGTATACTTGCTTATTTCTTTTTTAAAATATTTATTTATTTTATTTCTATGTGTACACTATAGCTGTCTTCAGACACACCAGAAGAGGGCATCAAATCCCATTACAGATAGTTGTGAGCCACCCTATGGTCACTGAGAATTGAACTCAGGACCTCTGGAAGATCAGTCAGTGCTCTTAACCGCTGAGCCATCTCCACAGCCCCTGCTTATTTTCTATATGTTCTCACTGCTAGTGATCAAATTATGGGTTCTCTCCTCCCCATTCTGTTTGCTGCCACCCACAGAAACAGGTCCATACAAGCTCTCCATGCCATGGTAATGATGTTTTATGATGCCATTTCAATGCTGGCAGAACAGAGCTTTAAACCAAAAGAGTATGTCTCTAATTTGAGGTCCTTCATTTGTTAACCATGTGGTGGGCGTGTGGTGGTGAGTGGGGAGGGTAAACAACAAGACCAGAGCACCCTAAGGCCTCATTTGACAAATATTTGTCCCACCTATCTCAAAACTCTTCTCTGGAACAGCAGTGTCTGTGGGACTGCTCAACTCCACCAGTGTCAGTAACCAGACAGAAGATATGGGACTTGCACATGGTTGAGTCATGCCTACACACACATCAGATCATAAAGCAACAGGGAGGAAGGAGGAATGGCGACAGACCAACACTCACAAGAAAATGAGCTACAAGGATATTATTTCAGAAATTTTCATCTTATAATAGGCAAATGATCACTGAGAATCAAAAAATAAGAAAATAGAGTAGATTACGGTATCTATGCATTACACTTCCCCTACTGGTCTTCAGGCCCTGATGAAGCTGGTAGAGAAGTAACACTGTGCCTTACAAATGTTCTGCATGTTTATATCCAAGCGCTATTCCACACAAGAGGCACACAGTTACTGTTAAGTTGTGTATGCTCTGAAATATCACAACAGTGGTGAGCATTTTCATCACTAACACATTAAAGTCACATATGACAAATCCCATGTGACTTGCTGGAATAAGTAGTTAAACTCACCATGCCCAAAGCCCCACTACCTATCATGCCAATAGCTATCTGCGGTGCTCCTGATATAATCACCAATAATCACATCATTAGTATGTGCTCATGGCAAGCCTTGGAAGACTATGCCAAAGAGAAACCAAGAGAGTCAGAATGTTTGCAACTTTGAAAGCCCACCCCTTCTTTACAGTCACTCCAGCTGCTCTGATGCATATCACCATTTCCTGGTAATGGACCTGAAAGTTTGCCAGAAGCAAAACTATTTAAAATAAGCATTCATTTACACACAGTCAGACAGACTATGTTGCTATGTACATGAAGGATCATATGAAAGAAAGCATAAGACAGGTATCTATTTTATATAAATTCAATTCATCTTTAATGATGGATAGTTAGTCTTGGCATTATGCCTGGTCATCTAGATGAGGACTTGAATTTGACTGGTATAAATCAAAGTCAGCTGAAATAAACATCTGTATCTAGAGGAACTGGCCTCCTAAAATTTAAGTCAAGAAGAAACACCAAGTTCATCAACAGGAGAGTGCACACTATCGTAACTCTCACAGGCTGAGTTCTACCTCAATGACAGAATGCTTTTGAGTATTAGGAAGGCCATGGGTTTGATCCCTACCACCTCTGCCACGTCAAGGGTGTGTGTGGAGGAGGAGTTCTCTTCAGAATCAAAGTCATCCTATCAAATCTGAGCTACTGTTTAGCACAAATTTGACAAAGTGATCCCAAAATGAAAATGCAAGTTAAAGGAACTCAGATTGCTTTTGCAGGCTTGAAGAACAAAGTCTGAGCACTTATAATTGCTAGTTTCAAGACTTACTTCAAAGGCTCAGTAATGAAGACTGGTATTGAAACTCAGATTTGGAGATCAACAGATCACAAGTTAAGAGTTGAGAAATAAACTCATCTATCTACAGTCAAATAGCTTTCAATAGAATAACAAGATTCCACTTCTACAGGGGAAAGAATATACTTTTCAATGAGTGCCAGGACAACTGGTCAGCTGCATGCAAAAAATAAAATAAACCTGGATCTCTTCCTCACACTAAAACAATAGAAAAACCAGAAATCACCAAAATAATGTTGTGTGCATATTTCAAAAGCCGCCATGATGAAATTGAGAAGTGGGGCTGAACATTCAGCTCATCAGTGTACTTGCACACACACACACACACACACACACACACCAGGGTTGGGAGGTCTAAATCCCAGAACTCAGCACAAAGGGAGGCAGGGGATCATGAGTTCAAGGTCAGCAAGAGCTATACTTAGAGAGACCTTTTCTCTGAGAAACAAAACAAGGGAAAGGAGAAACTGAGGGAGAAAGGAACAAACATAAAATAGAAGAAAATGTTTGCCAATTGTATATCTAGCAATAATCCTGTACCTAGGATACCCAGATTTCTCACAATGCAATAACAAAAAAAGTACTCAATGAAAAGTTTCTCAACATCATCAGCCATCAGGAAATGCAAATCAAAGGCATAGGCACCACTCTAAGTATGTTCCTAACTGAAGACATATAGACAAGCATTGGTAAGGACATGCTGAAGCTGGCTCCTTCATACACTACTGGTGGGAATGCATAAGGCTGCTTAGAAAAAGTCTAATTTTCCCTCAAGATAATACACTTTATCATATAACCAATATGTTCTAGGAAATGCACATCAAAAGAAATCAAAATATCTGCCCTATTCATGAACATTGCCCCTAAATTTATTCATGCTACTATATTATCCATTACAGCATAAAGTAGAAACAACTCAAAAATCCATCAACTGCTAATAAGTAAATAAATATAGTACATATCCATTCACTTGAACCATAATCATCAATAAAAAATATGAAAGAACTTAGAAAAAAATTAAGTGAAGCCAGTCAGAAAGGACCATCTAATATTTGATAATATTTGCATGAAATATCCAGAATAGATAAATATACACAGACAGAAAGCAGGCATCTGGGTCTGTCAAGGTGAAAGCTGGTAAATGTGATGGTGTGATTGCTTGAAGGACTTTTCTTTAGAGTGATTAACATGATCTAAAAGTGTCTATGGTGAAGTCACACAATCCATGAGCAATGAAAGCTTCAGAATCACACCCACTGAAGTCAGCGAGTCGTAACCAGATCATGTAAACCAGATCAATAAAGCTATTTTGTAAAAATAAAAAAATAAAATAAAAATTAAAAAGCTGGGCAATGGTGGCTCACGCCTTTAATCCCAGCACTTGAGAGACGGATACAAGCAGATTTCTGAGTCCAAGGCCAGTCTGCTATACAGAGTGAGTTCCAGGACAGCCAGGGCTACACAGAGAAACCCTGTCCCAAACAACCAAAATAAATAAATAAATAAAATAAGCAAATAAGTGAACTATAAAAAAGCATTTTAATTTTCCCTTTGTGCTACACCTAGTCATTTTTTCCCGGCAGGCCTAGAGAAGAACACCGCTCTCCTTCCCTTCTACCTCAATGTACAAGGGAAAGAGTAGAAAATCAGCAATCAGAAATCAAAGTTCAAGTCCTGTCACCAACTATGAGAGGTAAGGCACAATGCTGAACTTCTAAACTGCTATTTCCTGTCTGTAAAAAGGTAATAACCCCTCAGAAGTTAAAGCGGTTAATATGAAAATCAAGTGTCTGTCTCCATGTGCGCACACACAGGCCTATGCAGTACATTTGCCTGCAGGCTTTCCCATCTGCCTGTTGGCACACTCTGTCTTTCCATCACTAGCTATACCTTTCTTCTTAGGTTTAAAACTCATAAAACTTGGGCCTCCAATCCTTCTGACATCTTGAAAGAAAAGCAAGAACAATACCCAGCCTAGAGCATCAGTACCATGGCCTGGTCCTGAAAACACACAGCATGGCTTAACAGTCCAACCATTATATTTACTTTCCAGATGGTCAGGATAAATGCAAGATTCTGTTCATTCAAATCATGTCCTGTGAAGAGTTAAAAATAACAACTCAGAAATCAGAAGACAACAATGCTAGTTTCAGCCCCCCGGCCCTCACCCCAAGAAGGATTCACCTGACTCTATTCACCTTTGTCTCAAGGTTTGGTTCTTGTAGCACCATAAACCACTCCATCAATTCTAAGAATCAAGGAAGAGATGCACAAAAGAGCAGAGAGTACAAGTGCAGAAACACTGAACTTTACAGGCCTAGGAAGAAACCCAAGATGGTTCACAATGCAAACTAAGAATCATCAGATTTGTTATTATGAACATACAGGTGTTTCTAAAAAACATCTGTAAAATCAGTCATTCATATTATAAAGTGCTACAAACAAATGATAAAATTCACCATCACCACAAAATCTTAAAGACTTTTAAAAAGCGGTAATGGAAAATCTTTGATTAAAACAAAAAAACAAAAACAAAAACCTACCTCAAACCAAAACTTAACACTCACAACAATCTTAGAACAAAGCCTTAATCTCTCTTAGGCAAATGGATGAAACTAGAAAATATCATCCGGAGTAAACATACACACACACACACACACACACACACACACACATACATACAAACACACACACACACTCACACACAAACACATACATACATACATACACACATGCAAACACACACACACACACATACACACACACAACCCACACACATGGAATGCACTCACTGATAAGTGGATATTAGTAAAGCTCAGAATATCCAAGATACAGTTTGTAGAAGACATGAAGCTCAAGAAGAAGGAAGACCAAAGTGTGGACCTATTTGGTCCTTCTTTGAAGAGGAACAAAATACCTATGAGAAGAGATACAGAGACAAAATGTGGAGCAGAGACCCAAGGAGAGGTCTTCAGAGACTGCCCCACCTTGGAATCTATCCCATATACAGTCACCAAACTGAGACTCTATTGTGTATGCCAACAAGTACTTGCTAACAGGAGCTTGATATAGCTGTCTCCTGAGAGGCTTTGCCAGTGCCTGACAAATACAGAGATGGATGCTCTCAGCCAACCATTGAACTGAGCACATGGTTCCCAGTGGAGGAAGTAGAGAAATGGTGCACGAGCTAAATGGGTTTTCAGTACATAGGAGGAACAAAAATATGAAACAACCAGTACACCCAGAGCTCCCAAAGACTAAACCACCCACTAAAGTGTACACATGGAGGGAGCCATGGCTCCAGCTGCATACGTAGCAGAGGATGGCCTTGCTGGACATCAAAGGAGGAGAGATCCTTGGTTCTGAGAAGGCTCAAGGCCCCAGTATAGGGGAATACCAGACAAGGAATTGGGAGTGGGTGGGTTGGTGAGCAGGAAGAAGGGGATGGGATAGGGGGTTTGCAGAGGGGAGATGAGGAAAGGGAATAACATTTGAAATGTAACTAAAGAAACTAATAAAATACACTGAAAAATTTAAATACAGAGATAGGAATTATGGCAAATATAATAATATTTATATAGATATAAAATAAAAATATTATATGGTAAAAGTATGGAATATATTCCTGAACAATTGAATTGTTTAATGCCTGTTTCAATGCCTGACTAACCATAGGTCAAAGTTATCAATACAATATCATCCATAGCCATCAATCTGCATAAAGGCAGTTGTTTATGGACAAGGAATAAGTAATTCCCTCATATGAAAAGTAAATCTTGTATGTGGTGCAGGAGTTTATTTGTTGGTATAATGAGTTTCACCAAAAATAATGTTTTTGTTTGTCTATCTGTGTTTGAAATAGAATCTCAATAAAGACTATACTAGTTTCCAATTTAAAAAATAAATAAAAAAATAAAAGTAAAAATCAATAATAAATTCTTCTGTAAAGTACATAACATGAATGTTATTGACAATATACAGCAAGAAAACAAGAAACAGAAAACAATGTCAAAGTGAATTAAGAATTTTCAATGAAAATCTTAGTAAACATACTTTGAAGTATATTTGATGACTGAAATATAATAAAGTATGCTCTCAAGGTAAAACACATATCAACCCTGCTCCTAGAGGCATTGCAGGTGTGGCTGCTGTGTCACATGCACACCAGTAGGTGACAGAGAGGAAAGAAGTTTGACTATGTTCAGTGTTCTGACCTATGAACATCTGAACGATTAGTAGCCTAACATTCCCTGAAAAAAACACAAGACTGAAACAACCTCAGTCCAGTGTCAGGCAGGCCCAGACAGGCTCCCAAGACAGAAGCACACCAGAAACTAGAGGAACCCTGCCTGGGACTGTGGGCCCTGGCCAGAATCAGTCCAAAACACATGGCCATCACAAGGGGGCACTCTGGGCAGGTTGGGCAAGGAGCAAGCCCTAGACAACTGCCAGACAGGTGCCATGGGGCCTAGACAGGGAGCTAGCCTGAGATGACCACCAGTGTGGGACTGCACAGGCCTGGAGGGCAGACATGCCTCAGATGACCCCTGCCCAGTGCCATAATGCACATGGGAGCGCAGACCTCTTGAGACCACTCCTGAAATGACTCTAGACACTCAGAAATCCTGAACACCACAAAAAGGAACAAGTAAGTGGTAGAGAAATAGAAAACAGGAGAGAAGCAGAAAGATGTAGGCCCAATGAAGGGAGGCAGAAATGTAGACTCAAGGATAGTGAGGAACAGCTTGGTGTGAGTAGCTGGTGATGCCACTTGAGACCATGGTGGGATTTTGGCCTATTCTACCACTGGGAGCCATGTCTGGGTCAGTAACCTTGCAGCCGCAGAAGTCTGTAACCACCAAATGCTAGGCAGACATCATGGTCTAGACTGCTGTCTAGGTACAAATTGATGGCCAAGGGCTGTGCAGAACTGGGTGTCTTAGGAGAACTGGCCTTGGAGGCAGATGATCAGGAGAGCCAGCTCCATCCCCAGCCAGTTACAGTACTGAAGAGCAGCCCGCACACCGTAGGGGTTGCAGGTGAACCTGCCTGAGGATAAGAGTATGGGAAAGCTGGTCCTACTACTCTCCCATGCATAAGCATGGATGAGGAAAAGATACCCTCCTCCTCTCTTGACCCTTACTACCTGCTGCAGAACCATCCCTGGAGTCATGAGAGCATGCAAGCTGGCCTGTCACCAGCTGCACCACTTGGGAGAGCAGCCCTGCATCTTACCTGACAGCACAATTGAGCTGACCTTGGCGACAGGTCCAGGAGAGCCAGTCCCAAGCATGTAAGCATGAGAGAGCTGGCTCCATCACTTGTCTGCCTTGTGACATACGTCATGGGTAAGGGAGAGATACACCCCTTCACCACCTATGGCAGGCAGGAGAGCTGGCCCTGAGACCATCACAGTGCAAGAGTGGGCACTGCACCTGGGCAGCACAGCAGAGCTGGCCCTGGATGTGTTTCAGGTGAGCTGGTCCCATGGCTATGAGTGTGAGAAGGCAAGCCCTGCCTCTTGTCTGCTGTGTGCTGGAGTCAGGGGAAAGGAGAGACCTTTTCCCCTCCTTTGGTCTTGATGGGGTCATGAGAGCAGGAGATCTGGGCCAGCTCCACGCCTGCTGCGGCACTTGGGACAGCAGACCCTGGACCTCACCTAGGCAGCACAGTAGAGCTGACCCTGATGGCAGGGGTATGGGTAAGCCAGCACCAAGGGTGTGAGCATGGGAGAGCTGGCCCCCAAATCTGTCTGCCATATGTCAAGGGAGAGATGCCCTCTGTGATGGTTTGTATATGCTAGGCCCAGGGAGAGGCCCTATTAGAGGGTGTGGCCCTGTTGAGTAGGTGTGGCCTTGGAGTAGGTTTGTCACTGTGGGTGTGGGCTTTAAGACCCTCATCCTAGCTCCCTGGAAGGCAGTATCCTGCTAGCAGCCTTCAGATAAAAATGTAGAACTCTGAGCTCCTGCATTATGCCTGCCTGGATATTGCCATGTTCCTGCCTTGATGATAATGGACTGAACCTCTGAACCTGTAAGTCAGCCCCAATTAAATTTTGTCCTTATAAGAGTTGCCTTGGTGACAGCATCTGTTCACAGCAGTGAAACCCTAACTAAGACACCCTCCCTGGACCTTCATCCCTTGTCTCCTATGGCAGGTGAGAGAATGGGCCCAGGGGTCAGGCGAACAGGCCCTGTACCTCACCTGGGCAGCAGGGTAGAGCTGCCTCTGGTTTCAGGGCTGCTGGTGAGCCGGCCCCAAGGGTGTAAAGAGCAGAGAAGCCAGTGGGCTGAAGCCCGGGTCTTTGAATTGGCCCACCCTTCCATCTACCCCACTGAAGAGCTGCTAGAACGCATGAAAGGGCCAGTCCTGCAGATCCAAAGCTACAGGATCTCCATGACATGGGGCAACAACAGGATACCTGAGAGGAGTCCCAGTGAAGTTCCAGTATTGATGGAGTAGCAGAAGCCAGAAGCCTCATACTAGACCAACAAGTTTTTGCAATGAACATTTGCAAGCAAAGATGTGTGGACAAACACACTGTGACACACTACAGTTTCCACAAAGAGATTTTTTTTCTCTGTTGTTCGGGAGAAGGGACACTATCTAACTCATTCTATGAAGCCACGATCACTCTGATTCCTAAACCACACAAGAACACAACCAAAAAAGAAAACTTTAGACCAATCTTGTTTATGAATATCGATGCAAAAATACTCAATAAAATTCTTGCAAACCGAATCCAAGAACACATCAAAACCATCATTCGCCAGGATCAAGTAGGTTTCATCCCAGGGATGCAGGGATGGTTCAATATACAAAAATCCATCAATATCAGCCACTATATAAACAAACTCAAAGAAAAAAAAGATTACATGATCATCTCCTTAGATGCAGAAAAAGCCTTCAACAAAATACAACACCCCTTCATGTTAAAAGTATTGGAGAGATCAGGAATTCAAGGCCCATACCTAAACATAATAAACCAATATACAGCAAACCAACAGCCAATATCAAATTAAATGGAGACATACTTGAAGCGATCCCACTGAAATCTGGGTAAAGACAAGTTTTAAAGTTAAAAAATGTATTCTTAGATAAGGATAAACTCTGAGTTTTTGTAGACAGGCTGGCAACAGAAATAATCAGTGAGAACAAGGAACTGCATAAGGTTTAGGTCTGTTAAAACTGCTTGTGGCAGCCTCTCAAAGCTCGAGACTCACTTCTACAGAAATAAAAGCCACACTCGCAGGATGCAGATGTTCACCACCAGTATAGATAGGATTTGCTTTCTGTTCTAAACTTTTAGCCTTTCTTCTAATATTTTGAAAAGTGTTTCTCCTTAAAAACAGCAATGTGCATCAAAGAAACAGTTTGCCTTTCTTCATAAGGCTATTACAACATCTGAATTTTATTCTCAAGGCTAATGGTTATAAAGACTGTGTTTTCTATTTTACACATAAAATAGTTTTACCATTATTTTCATGCCATACTATTTCTAAGAGAAGTAAGTCTGTGTGCTTCTCACAAAATGCAACTATGGAAACAAGGAAACAGTGGCATTATAACAAGGCAGACTAGGGAATGTTGATACTTATTTGCCCACTGCTTATAAATCTGAGCATTAGGCCAGTGCTTACAGAGCTATCTAGTATTCACATGGATTTTTTTTTTCAGTATGTGTGTCCCTGGGCTATGCTAGAAAGATGTCTGTGGCAGGAACCGTAATCTTTTACAACCCAGAAAATAATAAACAAGAGCTACTAGTAAATGTATTTTTCTTTTAGTCATGATCATAAAAGGAATATTCCAATACAGAACACAAGTCTGTGTTTCACCAGAGGAAATCAAATCACTCTCCCAAGGGAGAGAAAACCCTACATAGGTCCATATGCCTTGTGTACTGGCTGGTTTTTTGTGTCAACCTGATACAAGCTAGAGTCATCAGAAAGGAAAGAGTCTCAGCTGAGGAAATGCTTCTGAGAGATCCAGCAGTTCCGATAAATCCAAGAATTTATTGTGCACCCTGGTATTATAGATGGAGATTACAAGGAAGAAATTAAAATTATGGCACATGTAAAAAAAGAGATGCAAATTAGCGCTGGGGATAGAACTGCTCAGTCTCCCAGCATTAAGGACAAAGCTGCTGCAGGAGAAAGGACGGGGCTTTGGGAGCACTGGAAAAGGTGTTGTCTGGCAAACAGTGGTTAATGATCAGAGACGCAATTTAAAACTACACATGAATGATACTGAAATAGAAGGTTTGGTAGACACAGGGGCTGATGTGACTATCATTTTCCAAAATCCTGGAATCCAGAATGGCCACTTCAGAAGGTTTGCATAGAGTATACAGAAATTACTAAGTTATTTCAAATAAGACAAAGTGTACAGTGGGTTAAATGTGTTGGACCAGAAGGGCAAACAGGTAAGTTGAGACCATATGTGGCTGACATACCCACAAATGTATAGGGAAAGTATCTTTTATAACAGTGGGGTACTCAGATTAATATTCCTGCAATCCCTGAGACCACTTATGAAGAAAGGAGAGGGGAAATGGTAGATGTTCTTGGGGAAGGTATTAATATGTGTCATCAAAAACAAGAACAATCTGTGCCTATTGTGCAAATATAAGACAACACAGGGATTAAGTTTTCAAATTTATAAGACGAACCAGTGCTGAAATACCAACAGCCTTACCCCTAAAATAGCTGACAGACAAGCCTGTGTGAATATAGAACAGAGGCCCTTAACTAAGGAAAAACTGCAGGCACTTGGTTCAAGAACAGCTGGAGGCTCAATATACTGGGTTTCCAAGGCAAATCCACCCCTTGGATTTCCCCCATGTTTGTTATAAAAAGAAATCAGGAAAATGAAGAATGCTTACAGATTTAAGAGCAGTGAATAGAGTAATTCAACCAATGGATCTGTTATAACCTGGAATCCCTTTACCTTCTTTGTTACCTAATATAATAACAATTGATTTAAAAGATTGCCTTTTCACAATCCCTTTGCATAAGCATAATAAGGTACCTACTTATTTTTTTCTTCCTTTTTTTAAATTTTCTGTATTCTTTGTTTACATTCCAAATGCTTTCCCCTTTCCCATTTCCCCCCCCTCCCCATATGTCCCATAAGTCCTCTTCTCTCTACCCATTCTCCAATCACCCCCCCCCTTTTCTCTGTCCTGGTACTCCCCTACAATGCTGGATCAAGTCTTTCCAGGATCAGGGCCCTCTCCTTCCTTCTTCATGGGAATCATTTGATATGCTAATTGTGTCTTCAGTATTTAGAGCTTCTGGGCTAATTAATATCCACTTATCAGTGATTGCATTCCATGTGTATTCTTTTGTGATTGGGTTACCTCACTTAGGAAGATACTTTCCAGTTCCAACCATTTGCCTAAAAATTTCATGAATTCATTGTTTTTAATTGCTGAGTAGTATTCCATTGTGTAAATATACCACATTTTCTGTATCCATTCCTCCATTGAGGGACATGTGGGTTCTTTCCAGCTTCTGGCTAATAAAAATAAGGCTGCTATGAACATAGTGGAGCATGTGTCCTTATTGCATGCTGGGGAATACTCTGGGTATATGCCCAGGAGTAGTATAGCCGGGTCCTCCGGAAGTGTTATGCCCAGTTTTCTGAGGAACCACCAGACTGACTTCCAGAGTTGTTGTACCATCTTACAATCTGAGAACCATACAAAGAATCAACAAAACCAGGAGCTGGTTCTTTGAGAAAATCAACAAGATAGATAAACCCTTAGCCAGACTAACCAAAGGGCACAGAGACAGTATCCACATTAACAAAATTAGAAATGAAAAGGGAGATATAACATCAGAAACTGAGGAAATTCAAAAACTCATCAGATCCTACTACAAAAGCCTATACTCAACACAACTGGAGAATCTGGAGACAATGGACAATTTCCTAGACAGATACCAAACACCAAAATTAAATCAGGATCAAATAGATCATCTAAACAGTCCCATAACCCCTAAAGAAATGGAAGCAGTCATTGAAAATCTCCCAACCAAAAAAAGCACGGGACCAGATGGCTTTAGTGCAGAATTCTATCAGACCTTCAAAGAAGACCTAACACCAATACTCTTCAAACTATTCCACAAAATAGAAACAGAAGGAACACTGCCCAACTCATTCTACAAAGCCACAATTACGCTGATACCAAAACCACACAAAGATCCAACAAAGAAAGAGAACTTCAGGCCAATTTCCCTTATGCATATCAATGCAAAAATACTAAATAAAATTCTTGCCAACCAAATCCAAGAACACACCTAAACGATCATCCACCATGATCAAGTAGGCTTCATCCCAGGGATGCAGGGATAGTTCATATAAGGAAATCCATCAATTCAATTCACTGCATAAACAAACTCAAAGAAAAAAAACCACATGATCATTTCATTAGATGCTGAAAAAGCATCTGACAAAATTCAGCATCCTTTCATGCTAAAAATCTTGGAAAGAATAGGAATTCAAGGCCCATACCTAAACATAGTTAAAGCAAAATACAGCAAACCAGTAGCCAACATCAAACTAAATGGAGAGAAACTTGAAGGAATCCCACTAAAATCAGGGACTAGACAAGGCTGCCCTCTCTCTCCATATCTTTTCAATATAGTACTTGAAGTTCTAGCTAGAGCAATTAGACAACATAATAAGGTCAAAGGGATACAAATTGGAAAGGAAGAAGCCAAACTATCACTATTTGCAGATGATATGATAGTATACTTAAGTGACCCAAAAACTCCACCAGAGAACTCCTACAGCTGATAAACAACTTCAGCAAAGTGGCTGGTTATAAAATCAACTCAAGCAAATCAGAAGTCTACCTATACTCAGAGGATAGGCAGGCTGAGAAAGAAGTTAGGGAAATAACACCCTTCACAATAGCCACAAACAACATAAAGTATCTTGGTGTGACTCTAACCAAACAAATAAAAGGTATGTATGAGAAGAACTTCAGGTCTCTGAAGAAGGAAATCAAAGAAGACCTCAGAAAATGGAAAAATCTTCCATACTCATGGATTGGCAGGATTAATAGAGTTAAAATGGCCATATTGCCAAAAGCAATCTACAGATTCAACACAATCCCCATCAAAATCCCAATTCAGTTCTTCATAGTTAGAAAAAGCAATTCTCAAATTCATCTAGAATAGCAAAAAACCCAGGATAGCTAAAACTATTCTCAACAGTAAAAGAACTGCTGGGGGAATCAGTATCCCAGACCTCAAGTAATACTACAGAGCAATAGTGTTAAAAACTGTATGGTATTGGTACAGTGACAGGCAAGTGGACCAATGGAATAGGATTGAAGATCCAGAAATGAACCCACACACCTATGGTCACTTAATCTTCGACAAAGGAGCGGAAAACATCCAGTGGAAAAAAAGATAGCCTTTACAACAAATGGTGCTGGTTCAATTGGAGGTCAGCATGCAGAAGAATGCAAATTGATCCATTCTTATCTCCTTGTACTAAGCTCAACTCCAAGTGGATCAAGGACCTCCACATAAAACCTGACACACTGAAACTAATAGAAAAGAAACTGGGGAAGACCCTTGAGGACATGGGCACAGGGGAAAAGATCCTGAACAGAACACCAATAGCTTATGCTCTAAGATCAAGAATTGAAAAATGGGATCTTATAAAATTACAAAGCTTCTGTAAGGCAAAGGACATGGTCAAAAGCACAAAACGGCAACCAACAAACTAGGAAAAGAGGGCTAATATCCAATATATACAAAGAACTCAAGAAGTTAGACCCCAGGGAACCAAATAACCCTATTAAAAAATGGATACAGAGCTAAACAAGGAATTTTCACCTGAAGAAATTCAGATGGCGGAGAAGCACCTTAAGAAATGTTTAACATCATTAGTCATTAGGGAAATGCAAATCAAAACAACCCTGAATTTTCACCTCACACCAGTCAGAATGGCTAAGGTTAAAAACTCAGGAGACAGCAGGTGTTGGCAAGGATGCGGAGAAAGAGGAACACTCCTCCACTGCTGGTGGGGTTGTAAGGTACCTACTTATAACAACAGTGGTCCAATAAAAAGAGAATTGGAAAAGTCATCCATATGGAATATTAAATAGTCCAACTTTATGTTAATATTTTGTACACAACTGCTAAAAATCATTCATAAACAATTTCCTCACTCTAATATTTATTATTACATGAATGATGACTTTGTTGACTGATTCTGATGCAGATACTTTAGAGAAGATGTTTAAGGAAACACAAAGAATTCTTCCATGCTGGAGGTTACAGATTGCTCCTGA
This sequence comes from Apodemus sylvaticus, assembly GCF_947179515.1. Classification (NCBI taxonomy): domain Eukaryota; kingdom Metazoa; phylum Chordata; class Mammalia; order Rodentia; family Muridae; genus Apodemus; species Apodemus sylvaticus. Next base: position 148,024,730 of record NC_067473.1, on the reverse strand, counting down.
AAAAATACAGAGGAGATTCTATTAACTATTTGGGTTATAAAATAAGTCAACAAAAAAACTGATAACAAAAGGTACAGATCTGAAGAAATCAGTTGCAAATCTTAACAATTTTCAAAAATTAATGAGATATACTCATTGGCAGTAGCCATCATTTGGATTAACTACTCATGAGTTAAGTAATGTTTCAGGCTTTACAAGGAGATTCCAACTTAAACAATCCAAGATGATTAACAGCTGAAGCAGAAAGAGAGTTAACTCTGGTAGGCCACAGACTGCAAGATGCATAATTGGATGGAACTGATCATAACCTTGATTATATTTTGGTTACTTTGCCTTCAACTCATTCTCCTACTGGTCTCATTATCCAAAGGGAAGTTAGTTATGGAACGAGTTTTCTTAGCACATAAACAAAGTAAAAAAAAAAAATTAAGACATACATAGAAAAGGTTTCTGAATTCGTTGTAAAGGGTTGAATAGGATTGTCAGTTGTCAGGAATAGCCAGCTGAAACTGTAATTGTAATGCCTCTTACTAATGCTAAGATCATGTCATGGGTAATCAATGAAGATTGGCAAAAAACTTGTAGTAACTATTTGAGAGAACTTAATAACAAATATCCCCAAAGCAAGCATTTGCAGCTTATAAAAAGAACTAATTTGGTTCTCCTATGTATTGTAAAGGGACTGTCAATTCTTGAAGCATCTACATTCTATACTGATGCAAATGAGGTGGGAGTGGCAGGCTATAAATCAGCCAAATAAAGCAAATAGGTTCCAAAGTCCATAGACTTCAGTTAAAAAAATCAGAGCTGTATGCTCCACTATGTTCATAGCAGCCCTATTTATAATAGCCAGAAGCTGGAAAGAACCCAGGTATCCCTCAACAGAAGAGTGGATGCAAAAAATGTGGTATATATATACAATGGAGTACTTACTATTCAGCCATTAGAAACAATGAATTCATGGAATTCTTAGGCAAATGGATGGAGCTGGAGAACATCATACTAAGTGAGGTAACCCAGTCTCAAAAGATCAATCATGGTATGCACTCACTAATAAGTGGATATTAACCTAGAAAACTGGAATACCCAAAACATAATCCACACATCAAATGAGGTACAAGAAGAACAGAGGAGTGGCCCCTTGTTCTGGAAAGACTCAGTGAAGCAGTATAGGGAAAAACAGGGAAGTGGGAAGGGGTGGGTGGGAGAACAGGGGGAGGGAAGGGGGCTTATGGGGCTTTCGGGGAGTGGGGGACTAGAAAAGGGGAAATCATTTGAAATATAAATAAAAAAATATATCAAATAAAAAATCAGTGCTGTATGCAATTCTTATGGAATTATTAGATTTTCCTGAATATCTCTCTTACTATAATTACTGACTCTCAATATATAGAGTTGTTTTGCGAATAGAAACTGAATTTATTCCTGGTAATTCATAGTTAACTTTGTTATTTATACAATTGCAACAGGCCATCAGATATAGAAAATATCCATTATGTACTACTCATATTCAATCTCACACAGGTTTGCCAGATCCATTGGCACAAAGAAATGAGGAAACTGACTGATTATTAATAGGAAATGTGTTAAAAGTCTCAAAATTTCATGGAAAAATACTATGTTAACAGTAAAGGTTTAAAAAAAAAAACTTTCTATCACTTGGTAACAAACCAAGGAACTTATAAGATGTCCTACTTGTTCTCTGTATAACCAAACTCCATTACCTCCTGGGAGTAACCTTAGGAGTACCAAAAGAAACAAAATCTGGCAGATGGATGTGTTACATTTTTGCAGAATTTGGAAAACTAAAGGTTGTACACCATACCACTGATACATATTCAGGACTTCAATGGGCAACTGCACTGAATTCTGAAAAAGCTGATTCTGTAATTACACATTTACTGGAAATGATGGCAATTATGGGAATACCTGCACAAATTAAGATTGATAATACCCCTGCATACGTGTTCAATAAGATGAACCAATTCTTTACATATTATAATATGAAGCACATCACAGTATACCAGTATACCACACAACCCTACAGATAAGCAGTTGTCTGCAGACAACTAATCTCACTTTAAAAGAGATGCTTATTTAAAAAAAAAAAAAAGGAAGAGTAAACACCCCAGGCACACATTAAATAGTGCTTTGTTAACTTTAAATTTTCTCAATGTTAATGAAGGAACAGCAGCAGCTAAGAGATACTGGGTTATAGAAAAAAAAAACTGGAATTAGATCAACCTATACACTATAAGGATGTGCTGACATCAGAATGGAAGCCTACAATAGTTTTGTGATAAGGATGCAGTTTGTTCTCATTTCTACAGGAAATGAAAAAAATATGGTAACCATCAAAACTTATAAAGGTTAGATTTAACCAGGGAAGACCTCCTGCTACCTGAGGCATGAATGTCTCTGCATAGCCAATGAATCTTTTGGCTACCCTGTCCTCATGACTAATTATTACATGCCAACCTTTAATTTGGCATAGATGGAGATTTATATTACAGTTTGGTTACACAGTTCAAACAGACTTAGAAAGTTGATAGATGCCTTTCACCTGCTCAAACATAAGAGCAGAAAAATCATCTTTAGCTGATTTGTGCACATGGCACATTCCATACATATGTTAATATGAAAACGCCTATAATATTACCTTTAAAAGTTTGTGTTTTCAGAGCAAAAGGACCAAACCCAAAGCAAAGTAGAATATTTGATCCAGCCTCACTGACCGCCTCAGAATGGTCCAACCTCATAGTCCAACCTGTTTCAGACAGGTCTTCAGTTAAGCTTTCCTGTCCCACAGAAACTGGACAGCAAAAGATCTAGCTAGCTCTCCCAGAACCTGGCCAACATCCCAATTTTCTTAGTATCCCCAAAAGATAACTTTGCTCCCAGACAACTAGAAGCAATATTAAGAACATGAAGCCCCTATTCTCAAGAAGTGAGGTAGGTGGGTTCTAGTCATTTGGTGAGTTATAGATGTTTGTTGTTATTTTAGAGGGTTGGTTACTAGTTGTTATTGGTCATGGTCAGAAAGGAAACAAAGTAAAGGAGGTTGGAATCAGGGATTTCTTTCTCTTGTTCTCTTTCTCCCATCCACCCTTCATTCTCTCCTGTCTTTCTCTCCTATCTAGTGTTAGGGGGAAGGAGTGGGAGATGGAATGATAAAAGCAGTAAAAAAAAAGGGGGGGAGTGGATATAAGATGATAGTATAAAAGATGAATCTACTAGTCTCAAACATTTTGCACTGGTATGGATTATTGTATAGTGATAAAAATTTAAGGTTATTTTGTTCAATTCTTGCTTAATGTATTGCACATATGTAACTCATTTGAATGTAATTTGACATTCTAGTCTTATGAAAGCTACTATTGCAAAAGGGTAATTAGAAATGCAAGACAGTAGTTAGTCACCTATAAATCTTACTTGTAGTCTTGTTAACTTGTAGTTTAATTACAGAAATAAGCTTTATTTAGCCTCTTGTATATGTTTTCAACGTCAGGCAGACAGTAAATAGTCAGGAACAAGCAATGCTTGTCTAGTAACACATACTATAAATATCTGGTGTGGGATAAGAGGCTGCTTCACAGGAGTCGATTATGATTTGCCTTGTACAGTAGCAGAGGCTAATCTCTGCCGGCTGGGGATAGTTTAATTCTGAGGACTCTGGAGAAGGGTATAAGTGGCAGAGCCCTGAGAGGGCCTGTGGCAGCTGCTGCTCCCCATGCTGCTGCTGGTTTGTCCTGTTGCTGCATTTGCTGTTGTATTTACTATTGCTGGACTGCAGGACTGCTGAATATTCTGACAAGGAAGACTGGACTTATCCCAAGGAACCCAAAGCCCCTAATCTGCAGGACATAGCCTAAAGAGGTCTATGCCCTCTTTCCCCTCTAACCTTCTTTCTCTCCTACCTAGTGTTGGGAGTTGAAAGGGATAAGGATGGAATAATGGTTGGAAGAGAGACAGAGGTATAAGAACCCAATAAAATAGCTAAAAAAACAAAAAACAAAAAACGCCAATATCCTGCTGTAAGGCATTTTCTCAATTAGTAATCAATGGAAAAGGACCCGGCCCAGGATGGGTGGTGCCATCCCTGGGCTGGTAGTCCTGCGTTCTATAAGTAATTAGGTTGAGCAGCATTCTGACATGGCCTCTACATCAGCTCTTGCATCCAGCCCCGGTTGAGTTCTATCCTGACTTCCTCAAGTGATGGACTATGATCTGGAAGTGTAAGCTGAATAAACCTTTCTTCCCCAACTTGCTTTTTGGTCATGGTGTTTCTTTCAGCAATAGAAACCCTAAGATGCCTTGGATCAGGCACTTTTGGTGTGTCAACATATTTACTGTCAGTTTCCTTCTACCAGGCCTATGAACTTATCCACAGGTGACAATCCTTTCATGACATTATCATATGTGATGAAAAGAAATGGGCTCCCTCAGCACTGGAAATGTACCTGGAGTTCTTTGCAAACAGCAGCTGTTGGACAGGCCTACCAGCAGCATGGGTGATAATTACCACCCTGGCTGTCATAGTTATGGAAGTAGCTCTGTCAGCACAGGATGTCTGTACTGACAATAGAGGCTACATTCTGGCAGTGGCACAGGGATCACCTCTGCCCCCACATCAGCTGCCTCACTCTCATGTATAAATGCACCTGATATCAACTAACTGCAGCAGGAGACTCCCAACACTGCACCCAAATCACCACACAATTCTGCTTTTTCTATATAAACTGTTCTTCACTTACAGTGTTATAATGAAATAAAATTTCCATTTTGAAAGGAATAAAGTATATGTAAAGTACACATTAAGGTTCAAAGGGAAGAAATATGTGATAAAAACAATAAAATTTAACACAGAAGTTACACAGAGTAATTCTCACCTTGTTCCAATAAAATAAACATTCCAACCCAATGCATCTTTAAAAAGTAAAGCTGTAACCTCTCAATGCAGAGAGCTTCAAAGAAGTGTTTTTACCTGAGGAACCTATGGGCCCAGAACCAGAAATGTCACTCCAGAACTGGGCTCAACCTGCAGAACCTGCTGTCATCACTGGTACACTATTGGTAATCACCAGGATGTGCCTCCTGAACTAGATAGTCTCCCACCTTGCTCTGCTTTTGTACCCACACTTTAGCTACACAGCCAACCCACAATAACTGGCATCATCAATTGTTTTTGAAACACAATTATTGTTGGCACAGTGGGCTAAGCCCATAAATTTCCCACAATTTGGGAAACTGAGGCAGGAAGATTCCAAGTTCCTGTTCAGCCTGTACTATACAGGAAAATCTATTTCAAACAAAAATACTTCCATTCTAAAGAATGCCATCCCCAACAAGAATGAATTTGGGTCTGCCTAGCACAACAATAGTCTGTCCCAATACTATGTAAATCCAGCCAATCAGCAGCCTCCTACATGCCTTCCACCATAGGACTGCAAGTCTTCATGAAGTATCTCATGCCGTTAATAGGTGGAAGGAAAGATCTGGACAAGGGAGGAATTTATCACGTAGCTGAAGTCAGAGCTGCTGCTACAGCGAAAGCGGGGCCACAGGGAACCAACCTCCAGCATCTCTGAGCTCTCCAGCATCCCTGAGCTCTGTGGCATCTCAGCCCTCTTCTCTTAATGCTTCCCAGCCTGCGGTCCTGAACTGGCAGCGGAGTGGTGAACTCGGGGGCTGCCTATCCTCTTCTAAGGCTGAATTTCAAGATGAAATGCCCAGTGTTGGTCCCGAAAGTATCTTTTTCCTTCTGATTTAAGCCAAAAAGTCCAGGTGGGTAGGTTTGTTTGTTTGTTTGTTTTTTAATTACTTCTCATCTCCTGTCTTATCTCCCCATCTTCTACTGAAGCCCTCGCACAGGAAGCCATGGAGGAGATTAGGACACAAGTGAGGACTGGAGCTCTGCTAAGTGGTTGATTCCACCCATAATAAAAGTGCTCTTGATTTTCTGGCAGAATTCAGATAGTCTCTCTTTAAAGTCATTTAGATCACTATAGATTAAGGCTTGAAAGAAAACATAAAAATACCATTTTCACAGAGAAATTTCTATGAAGTAGGGTCATTAGACAACACAAACTACATAAGCCATTCTTGCTCTTTTCTCAGAAAATGCAATTCTCAGAGAATATTAAATATTTAAATAAAAGCACTAAATGAGAAAACAACAACAAATATACCAAAAATGGGCAGCTTGAAAAAGAATAAAAGCCAATAAGATGGCTCCATGGGATGGGGTACTTGCTGCCAAGCCTAGTGATCTGAGTTCCAGTCCCCCAACTCACATGGAAGGAGAGAACTGATTCCATGAACTGTCCTCTGACTCCACACATGTGATAGGGTACACATACATACACACACAGAATAAACAAATATGTATAATTTTAAACAAGAAAACACTACTTCTAAAAATTAGTAAGAATGATTAAAACAAAACTAAATTAATGAAATAGATTTAACATAGCCAAAAGACCACTAAAGAATTTTTTCATCATTAAGAAATGAAAAATATTAAAGAGAGACAAGCAGATAGAATAAAATGGCATGGGTTCCCTGAAGACTATTTGTGTACCAGAAAAACAGAGAACATAAGCTACATGTAAAGACATAAAACACTGGGCATTTTCAAAAATAAAGGCCAAAAAGATAGCTCAGCAGTAACAAGCACCGGTTGCTTTTCCAGAAAACCAGGTTCAATTCCCAGCACCCATGAGGCAGCTTACAAGCATCTGTAAATCCAGGCCCACGGGATCCAATGCTGTCCTCTGGCCTCCCTGGGCACCAAGCATGCAAGTGGTGCACAGTGGTGCACTCATGCTGGCAAAACACCCACACAATACAAGAAAATATGTTTTTATTTTAAAAAGAAAATGATTTAAAAATAAAAAAACAGATTAAAGATTTCATTCTAAATTAAAGAATCACAATACATACAAAGCAGTATAAATAGAAAAAACTTTACACATGGACTTTCGATGATAAATTCAAAATAAACACAAAGAAAGGATTTAAAAATAGCCAAAAGACAGGTGATCTCTACAACTGGATCTCACTAGCAATAAGAAAACCCAGGTGACAGCATGACAAATGAGTTGTTGACTAGCATTTCATAGCCAGTAAAATTACCATTCAAGAATGAAGATGAAATACTGATATTACTACTGTCCCAGCAAAGCATGCATGTACACACACACAAACACACACACCACCAACAACGATGACGACAATGACAACGAGAACACTGAAAATGTTGAAAATAGCAGCATGTGGAAATCAATATGGTGGTTTCCAGAAACTGGGAATCAATCTATGGATACACTCCACCATATCACAAAGACACATAGTTGATCAACTATGTTCACAACAACTTTAATTATAATAGTCAGAACCTGGTGTCCCTCAACCTAAGAATGGATAAAGAAAATGTGATACATTTACACAATTAAACAACAACAATATCATGAAATTTTCAGGCAAATGGATGGAACTAGAAAAAAACATCATCCTGAGTGAGGTAACCCAGACCCAAACAGACAAACATGGTATGTACTCTCTTCTAAGTGGCTATTAGTCATAAAGTACAGGAAAATCATGCTATAATCCACGGACCCAGAGAAGCTAAGTAATCAGGAGGGCTCAAAGGGGGATGCATGAATCTCACAGTGAAGGGGAAATAGAAAAGACATCACAAATGGCTCAGGGAAGGGGCTCGGTGTGGGATGAGGATGGAAACGGGAATCAGGTGTGAGAGGATGGAGGAAAGAGTTCTAGGAGAAGCAAGTAGAATGGAGGGGGACATCTCTGGGACAAGCTAGAAACCTAATGCAATGGAAACTCCCAGGAATCTATGAGGGTGACTCCAGCTAAGACTCCTAGCAATGGGATATATGTAACCTGAACTGGCCATCACCTGTAACTAGGCAAGACTTCCAGTGGAGGAATTAGGACACCAACCAAGCCACAAAACCTTTGACCTATAATTTTTCCTGCCTACAAAATGTACTGGGGTGAAGATGGCATAGAAACTGTGGGAGTGGCCAATCAATGACTGGTCCCACTTGAGACCCACACCACGAGAGGGAGCCCACCCCAACATTGCCTGCAGAGCCAGGACCCAGAAGTTAGATAGTCCAGAGACATAGGATAGAACCTAACACGAATAGGAAAAAAAAAGTCAATGAAATGATTCTGCTATACTCATAGACTGGTGCCTAGGCCAAAGATTAGAGAGGCTTCAACCTTACAAATGATGGAAACAGTTGTAGAGACCCATAGTCAAATATTAGGCTGAGCTTACGGAATCCTACAGAAGAAGGATTGTAGAAGCCTGAGGGGTCAAGGACACCACAAGAAAAACCCTCAGAATCAACTCACTCGGGCTCACAGGGACTCACAGAGACGAAACTGCCAACCAGGGAGCCTTCAAGGGACTGATGCAGGCCCTCTGCACGTATGTAACAGCTGTGTAGCTTGGTCTGCATGTGGGACTCCTGACAGTGGGAGCAGGGGTTGCCTCTGACTCTGTAACTCTGTTGCCTGCCTTTGGGACCTGTGGCTCCTACTGGATTGCCTCATCTAACATTAACAGAAGAGGAAGTGTCTAGTCTTACAACAATTTGATGTGCCATGGCTGGTTGATATCCACAAAGGGGAGGGGGGGCAGCGGCGTGCCCTTTTCTAAGAAAAATGGAGGAGAAATAGATGGGGGTAGAGGGGAGTGAGAGGCTATGGTCAGCATGTAAAATAAATAAATAAATAATATAATATTTAACTATATAATTTATATAATTAAACATAGTTTTTAATTATATAGAGAAACAATGAAATAAAGAGAAATATTACAAAGTATAACAAGAAAACAGAAAACAACAGGCATAGCATCTGTGTATAGAGGGATCTACATTGCTATTTTTCTGTTTGACTCCTAGTTTTTCTTTCTTTCTCTATGTATACAAATATTTTTCCTCAGGCACATCACATCTTCTTGCACTCAGGAACACTATAGCAAATCCCTAACATTGGGAGTCATTTAGAGCCAGCCACCACCAAAAAGGTACACACTGTAGACCAGGTTGGTGGCACACGTCTGCAATCCCAACACTCAGGAGCCGAAGTGGAAGGGTCACAAGCATGTACTAGGCCATGAAGGCTATATTGTGAGACTCTGTCTCAAGAAAGGGGGATGGGCAGGAGAGGGAGGAGGTAGTAACTGTAAAGAGTGCTGGTGGGGGAGGGGGAGAGGGGAGGGGGAGGGGGAGGGGGAGAGGAGGGGAGGTACTAACTGTAAAGAGTGCTGGGTAGAGCAGGAAGGCTGCTGTTTGCAGAGTAAGAACTGAGGTGACAGTGGCTTTGAACAGAGATATCAAAAGCACTTCAAAAGTATTGATTGCAGGGTTACTAATCAATCTTGCGTTTTTTTCAGATGCCAAAAATATGGCTTAGCTGTATAATCATTAAATATGAAGAGGCTACATAAATGTTCCAATTAAAAGGTAGACAGCTAGGAAAACTGGAGAGAGAAAAAAAGGACCAAGAATGTATTAAGCAAAACTACTACAGGGTCATTGGTTCCCTATGTAACCTTATCTGGTCAGGAACTTACTGTGCAGACCAGGCTGGCCTCAGACTCATAAAGCTACATCTACCTTGATGGATGGGATTAAAGGTACTCAGCACCACACCCATTGGAAAAATTAATATTCCTGAATATAAACTACCTAATCTTACATTATAGAAAGATTAACAAATGAAGATTCATAAGACAAAAATATAGATGTGTGTAAAAACACGTATACAACTACATAAACTATAATAATTATGTTACTAAAAGAATATGAATATATATCATTCTAATAAATAACAATGAATAAACAAGCAGGAGGTGGCAGGAGGGGAAGTTCTTCCTCACAATAGAAGGCAATTAATACAGAAAGAAATCTGGATGAAAAAACCCACAATTCAAATCTAATGAGCAAAAGTCTGATGAGGTACAGAAGAGTTTAACTTCAAAGAGAAAAGCAGTGTTTGGCAGGCACCAATTTCACCCCAAGTTCCCAATGTCATCACTAATATATAACATACTACCATTACATGGATACTACCATGGTATACTGTAAAAAACAGAAATATTTTTGTTTTTTTCTTAACAGTCTAAAATTTAAAACTGAATATAACCATGAGGCTTTTACAGAGAAATTCAAGTAGAAATATTCTAGAAAATAACTGGCCAGTACCTTTCAAAGGCACTGATGTCAAGAACAAAGAGAGATTAAGGAACTATTGCACGTCAAGGGTCTGAGATGACAGTGAAATCCAGGATGACTGTGGATTAGATACGGACGGAGAGAAGAGTAAAGCACCAGAAAGACAACCATGGACCCGCTACACCCAGAAGGACAACTGTGGACTTGCCACATCCAGAAGGACAACCATAGACTTGCTACATCGAGTTTGGTCACCACTGCACAGGAAGACAACTTGAGAATTCATAAGAGAAAGAAGAGAAGGGCCTGACTCCTGGTAAACTACAGCAAGTGGACTCTAACAAAGAGCAGACGGCAGATCCTTATACACTTACACTTTTCTGTAAGCTTGAAATCATATAGCAATAGGCAAATCGGAAAAGCAGAAAAAAATATTTCAAATAAATACCCCAGAAAAAAAAAAAAAAACTTTAATATGTAAGAGCTTTTGGAAGTGGAAGTTAGACCATGCCCTGGGCTTGATGCCTACCATGAAAAAAGTAGAAAAGAAAGAAGAAGCACTGTGTAAATAAAAGTTTTAAAAATACCAATGCCCAACAGATTAATGGGAAGTTGTCAATTTGTAGGCATTTCATAAAACAAAATTATAAATTTCACAAAGAAAAAAGAAAAACAAGTCAGCTTCACTAGTAAGTACACAATAATGAGATCTTTATTCATAATCAGTAATTTTCTTTCTAAAAATTGGCAAAGACTTCCTTAAATGACCATCCGACAGAAATTAGAATTAGGAATAAGCCGAGCAGTAATGGCGCACACCTTTAATCCCAGCATTTGGGAGGCAGAGGCAGGCGGATTTCTGAGTTCGAGGCCAGCCTGGTCTACAGAGTGAGTTCCAGGACAGCCAGGGCTACACAGAGAAACAGAAACCCTGTCTTGAAAAACAAAAACAAAAACAAAAAACAGAAACAAAAAAGGAGGAGGAGGAATAACTAACTAGCCAGTTTCAGGAAGGTGATTCAGCAATATAAATCAAGAACCTTAAAATAAAAATACCTTCATCATTTAAGTCTGTGCTCTCTTACAGAAATCATCTCAACTGTGGATTGAAACTCACACTCAGATCCACGCATTAGGAGCTGGAGAGAACACATGTGGTGCAAGCATGACGACAGCTGGACAGATCTCTCCAGATTCAGTAAGAGACCATATGTAGCAGGACCCCGACATCCTCCTCTAGCTCTAGCCCCCAGGAGGGGAGAAATACGTGCTACACACACACACTCATACACATACCTACATATGGACACACTCCAAAAACAAAAGACACTCACCAAAGGATATTTATAGGAGTAAAATTATTCAGCACAATCTACATGTTTGCAATATGAAAATTAACCACAACATCAACATCCTATCACTAAAAGATATTAAAATGGGAAAAAAGTTGCAACAAAAATGTCAAGAGATTAAAGTTTTTAAAATGAGTATTCTGGATGATCTTAAGAAAAAAGGAACTCATTAAAGTCTAGATTTTAAGAACTAGAAGTGAGCAATCGATGAAAATATTAATGAGGGTGAGAATCTGGTCTGCTATGAGATCTAATTTGCTTATCCCTTCTACCCAGCTCAGACAAAGTTAACATTTCTCACTTTGGGGGTCCTCCCCACCTTCCGTTTTGCTCCCTCAGCGCCTCAAGGCCTACACCTTTCTCAGCTACATTTAGTAAACACTGGCTGCTTCATATTTACCCATGCATCCACATCACTTTTTACATGCCAAAGAAATGGACTCCAGCTATTATACTAAAGATACCTTAAGTATGGCAGTTTATCAAATAGAAGTTTCATATTTTTCCAGCTTCTTTAGAATAAAAACATTAGGACAAACAATCCCTGAAGTTTTCTTTCCCAACCCAAACCCCCAAGGCCGGCTCTGAATGGTACAGACAGCACGTACCTAATTATGTTCTGTGAAGTGTCATCTGCTCACTTTCAGGTCAAAAGACATTTAACATCTAATCACTAGCCACCACCCCAAAACACACCCATCTGTGTGCTGCCGCGCCAGCTCTGCCCTACCTACTCAGTCTGACTTCCACTTGCACACTTTCCACCTCACTAGCAGAACACAGAGGTCAGAAGAGAGGAGCAACGCTGGGAACACTGACAACCAGACAAGGAGGAGGATGACCTTAATTTAGCAAAGAGTTGGGGAGAGGCATCAGTACATCAGTGGTCTTCAACAGTAGTGACTTTTGGAGGTATCTTTGCTCACCACAGCTTTGAAAGTGCTGCTGGCAGTTTATAAGAGGCCAAGGATGCTACTGACATCCTACAATGCACAAGGAAGCTCCCTGCCCAAAGAAAAGTTACTATCATGGCAGTGTCCAATTCCAATTCATCAGGAAAAAGACAGCGCAGGGTTAGGACAGCTGTGTAGTTTAGGACCTCTAAAATACACACACACACACACACACACACACACACACACACACGCCTCTAAATTAGATATTACAACAGGATGGGAGAATTGTTCCTTTGGGTACCAATATTCTACCTCAGGCACGGGAAACACAAGAAGAGTGGTATGTATGCCTTCTCTTGGCATTATCTTATGTTTCTTCAAATGCTACTTCCGAGCAGCAACAGTAAGACGATAACAACTATCAAAACTGCCCAGGCAGGCAAACACCTCCTGCAGAGCTGGCAAAGACCCACAGAATGATGACAAGCTAAGCTGAGTATCTCATCAGGACAGAAGGACTCACGCACAAGCCCAGCTTTAGTGAGTCAGGAGAAAGGTAGCAAGTATTGAAGGCTAGTCATGAAGAAGATAGCAGTGCTGTTTCCAGGAGAATCATCAAAAAGGACAAAAGATCTATAGGAGTGGAACTGTGCAAACTGTAACATCACACTTTCTGAACTTCCACACATACGAGATGCAAGCAAGAAGGCACTCAAGAACACTCTAGTTTAATGTCTAGCTTTATGACACTCAAGAGCTCTCCTAGCTTAGTACCATGACTACTGAATCACACAGCAGGTCCTCCTTATTTTGTTTTTATTGAACCAAAAATTCCTCTGATAAAGGCCACATGGCTGGGAAATCCTTTAGTGCCCAGACTGCCTAAGACTTGAATAACTCTGACCTATCTGCCAAACATCATTTGCATATCTAACTTAACTTTTGTCCCCAGTATTAGGGAGTACTAACAGCTTAAAGTGGCTCGTTTCAACACTAAACAGGAAGAATCATTAGAAACTTGCCCTTTAGAAAGTCAGCAAGGTATTATATACATTACTCCTAGCAGTGGGACACTGAGGCAGGAGCTCAAGACCAGAAGAGGCTACAAAACTCCATCTTGTCTTTAAAAAAGAAAAAAAGCAATAAAACATGAAGCTGGAGGAACTACGGAACAGTTGATAAAGTAAGTGCTTGTTTCACCAGCTTGAGGCCAGGAGTCCAATCTCCAGCACAGCTAAGAAATAAAAACACAGAAATGTGTTCATTGTGATGACTAATAGAGGCTCCCTCAATCTGAACATATGAATAAAATATAATGATTCTCAGTACATCAGCCCTGAAGTTTCTCTCACTTCATTTGATCTTCCAACTCCTAGCCTTTTTCTCTTCTCTAGGTTGTAAAATGTCCTTTTGTCCTGAATAGTGTTATACCTAGCCCTTTATGTCATACAATTACGAAGGGATGACAAGACCATTGAGTCTGATTCTCAGAACTGACATGGTATGAGAACTACCCTCTTACCTTCATTAGAGTACCGTGGTGTACACACACACACACAGAGAGAGAGAGAGAGAGAGAGACAGAGACAGAGACAGAGACAGAGACAGAGACAGAGACAGACAGAGACAGAGATACATACACACAGGTGTACACATATACACAGGTATACACATATAGGTTCACACATAGGTGCAACACAAAGACACAGAGAGATACACACATAGGCATATAGACAGGTACACATACACAATGAGGCAGAAAGAAAACCAAGAGCTTGACAGTGCCCAAGCAGCCACTTTGGAAAGCTGCAGGTGAACTGGAGATTCTGGGCCCTGCCTCAGAGTTGTACCAAACATTAAAATATTATGTAACAGGACTGCAGTTTCTCAAAGTTTTGTGGTGAAGTTTTTTTTAAAAAATGGTAAGTTTTTAAAAATCCCATTTTGTGATAAATTGCATTTTTTATTCGATATATTTTTATTTACATTTCAAATGATTTCCCCTTTTCTAGCCCCCCACTCCCAGAAAGTCCCGTAAGCCCCCTTCTATTGCATTTTTATAATTACTCTTCACTACAATAAATGCCGAGATCAAATGTCAATAGCAAGTGTGTGCTCTTATACATAGATTCTAGCCTACAATAACTCAGTTAATGTCACAAGGGCCCCTATGGAAGGAGTATAATCCACATGTTACTGACAAAGCCAGGTCAGAGGTGATATGGTAAAATCACAGTGACCAGTGACACTAGTCATCCTTCCAAGCTCATCTGACATCTGGATAAATCCTAGAACATCCCTACAACTGTCACAACAGTGTTAAACTTAAGGTTTCTAGTAATTCTTTAAAGTATTTGTACTTAAAATAAGTTCAGCTATGGCATGAAGCACTGAGAGAAACCTAGTTAAAGACAGCTTCATAATCTCAAGCATTTCCTAGAAGTTCTTCCAAGGCAGAGCTTTGAACTTTGAACTAACAGCCATGAACAAGACAGACATCTGTACTTTGAGCAGACAGCCATGACTGGAAGGGCCTCTGGACAGCCGTCTTCACACAGAGTATTGTGTGCTGTGTGTCCCAGGAAGAATGAGATGGTCTGAGATGAGAAGAGCTGGTGCCAGCGCTTCCCACTCACTAGAGTTCACTATTCCTGAGCCATCAAGAAGATGGTTCCTTCCCGTTGCCTTCCAAGTATGTTGGATGTCATGTGGGTAAACCCTGGTCACTACATTGTAGGGGAATGATATCAGCTACTTTCAGGTCTGGCTTGGAATGTCTTTTAACATTCACCTGAGACCCTCCACCTAACTCTCTCTCTCTGCCATCTTGGCATAGCTACAAACGGAGGAGATAAGATCAACTTGTGTTGGATTCTGCATTACAAAAATATGTAGTTGTTGCTATTGTCACTACAATACCATATAATAGACATTTTTCAAACTTTGGATGTAAATAAATCACTGTGTTCCTATTTCATTGGTCTGGGATGAGAAAAAGCTTTCCCAGAAAAGGACAGATGACAAATGGTAAACATCAGGAAAAAAGTTAAAATTTGCATTTGAAGAATTAAATAGAGGAAAAATTAGATAACTAAAATTTTTTAGTGAGACGGGATATAGTCACAGACTCCTAAGTGACTCTTTGACTCAACAATGAGTCACTGATTAAATATTAATTATTGATTTCACTAAAAATAAGATTATAACAAAACTCAACAGTAGAGGAAAGGTAACTGAAGAGTTTAAGATGGCCAAGTCCTCCAGTATGGAAATTAAAACGTGATATATGAAGCACCTACATTTCATTAATGGAAGCAGAGCTTCACTAAAGGCAAACAACTCCACTACCCAATACAAATCCTCAACAGTCCTATTTTCAGGGCTCTATAATGTAATAATCATCCCACAAATGTTTAAATATCTCTATACAAGACCGGCCACTGCAACACCATTATAAAAGGGAAAAACTGGAGCATACTAAATGCCTACCAATAGAGGAAGACATGAGTGAGTTAAGTATCCACACCATCTTTTTGCCACATTTTTTTCTCCTTCGAGATGAGATTTTACTATGAGGCCAGGCTGGCATTGAGTTTCACACACACACACACACACACACACACACACAAACACACAAACACACCACCACCACCACCCACCCCACCACCCTGCACCCACCCCCCCACCCCCATCAGATGAAAAATTTAAGTTGTTTCTCCATTTAAGCTATTCTAAAGCACAGGTTTATGTGTAAGGTTTGGTGTGGTCATATTTATATTCTTCATGGGTGTATTGCCTGGAAATGCAACTATAATGCCATGGTGTATCACTGTATGTAAGCACTGGAGAACTGATACTACTGCACATTCTCCCTTGACCAGATATGGAGATCCCAATTCCCCACAGCCACACCAACACTTTTTATATCTTTTTAAAAAAATATTTAGTAATTCTAGTAAATGTGATGTGTTATTTCACTATAAATGGGGTGGGGATGAACTCTTGGCCTTGTGATTACGACCCAAGTTAGACTTCTGATTACATCCTAGATCTTCGCTGTAATTTTTATTTGTGTTTCCCTTCAGCATATTTTTTCTATAGTTACTGGTCAGTTGTTTGTTCTATCTGAAGAAATACCCATTTATTTCCTTTGTTACCTTCTGGTTGAGTTTTCTCTTTACATTGTTAGGTTGGCATGCAAATAGTGGAATCAGATAGTGTAAAGTACTTACTACTCTTGCTGATGTGAAAGAAGAGTTCTTTAGGCACACTGATCCTGGACCCTCATTAGATAATTGATTTTCAAATACTAAACACTGGTGAGCATACAGGCAGTAGAACAGAAATTCTCTGACACTTCTAATAGGAAAGTGAAACAGTCCAGCTGCATGAAAACATAACTCAGCAATCAAGAGGCACAGGCTGACCCTGGCACAGCTCCATTCAAACAGTTTCTGCATCAGGCTACAATCTCACACCAGACATACAACCAAAAAAAAGTCTACATGCTCAGGTGCTCAGGTCATAACAAAAAACACAAACAATATGAAAGGCCAAAACATTATGTCCTCCTTCAGTCTGTATGTGTGTGTGTGTATATGTGTATATACATATATCCAAATATATATATATATATATATATATATATATATATATATATATATATATACATACATACATATATTGATGGACTGGAGATATATATATATATGTATATATATATATATACACCCAGATAAATACAGATATAAATATAGACAGATATAGATGGAGATAGAGATACAGATGGAGGTATCCAGTGAGAATTACCTAGATGGACTTCAGGAGAGAATTTAAAAGAACAATCACAAACTTTACCAAACATTTCAAGGAGTTTAAAAATGATAGAGAAAGAGCAGTTCCATGAATTTAATGAGGATTCTAATATATGCCTGAGTGGTAGCCAAGAAAATGTAAATATATGACTAAATGAAATGACAATGACATTTGGGATTTAAAAGCTGGATTCAGTAAAGAGCTAAAAATACTGAAGAGAACATGATCTGAAATGAAACTCAGTGACATGACTGGGGGAAAGCCCGGGAAGTAGGGATCAAAGAGAAGGAGGTTGCCCAGACTTGAAGATGGAGAAGATGTGAACTACTCAAACAAAAACTATGAAAAGTTTTAAAAAAAATGAAAAGAACACATAATCACCTGGATACCTTGAAAAGTTGTCTAATTATAGGCACAGATGAAGACAAAAGTTCTAGATTGACAACACAGACCAGATCGTCAATAAGATCACACAATAGAGGAAGGCACACTCAAACCAAGTAGACATGACCAGAAAAGAAACTCCTCACAGCAGATTATAGTAGAAGTATTTAATAGACAACAAGAAGAGAGCTCTGGGGGAAAGGGGGTGGGGTGAGAGAGCATACATCACATGTAAAGGAAAACCCATCCGAGCAATGGTTGAATTCTAATGGAAAGTTTCTAAAGCCACTGGAGCCTAAGGCAATGATTAAGTTCTAATAGACCATGGATGAGAACCTAGACTACTGTACCCAGCAAAACTGTCTGGGTTGAAGGACAAAGAACAACTTTCTACTATACAATTAGGCTTAAAGAAATTACTTCCAAGATGGAAGAGATGGCCCAGCAGTTAAGAATGGATGCTCTTCCAGAAGACCTTGGTTCAATTGCAGGCACTCATGTGGTGACTCATACCTCTCTGTAACTCTAAGTGTAAGGGATCCAATGCACTCTTCTGGCCTCTGCAGGCACCAGGCACATACACAGTGTACATAAATAATAAATTCATTTCCAACAAATTAGCCCTAGAATTGCCCTAGGACTGAATAAATAAGTACGCACATCCAAAAGAATATAGAAATAAAACAAATGAAGCTGTAATACTGAAACACAAAATAGGACTAAGACATAAATAAACCAAATGAAAACCCCTCCCCAAAATGGCAGTTATCAACAAATACTTTTATAAGTATTAGTAACCCAGTTCCCAATTGGAAAACAGATTTGTTGAGTGAATTAAGAAACAAAATCCACCTATCTACTGTCTACAAGAAATACATCTTACTTTCAAAGACAGGAGCCATCTTAAAATGAAAGGATGGAAAAATATATACACTGCTTAGTTTTTTTGTCAACTTGACACAATCTAGGGTCATTTAGGAGGAAAACCCGCTATTGAGAAAACTATTTTCATCAGATTGGCCTGTGGGTAAGTCTGTGGAGCATATTCTTGATTAAGGACTGCTGTGAGAGGCCCTAGCCCATGGTGGGCAGTGCCACCCCTGGGCAGATGGTCCTGGATACTATAATAAGGCAGGCTGAGTAAGCCACAGGAAGCAAGCCAGTAAGCAGCTTTTGTCTATGGCTTCTCTGCTTCTGTTCCTGCCTCCAGGTTCCTGCCTCAAGTTTCTACCTGACTCTTCTTCATGATAGACTTTAAGCCATAAGCTGAAATAAACCATTTTCTCCTGAAGTTTTTTGTTTGCTTGTTTGTTTGATGTCATAGGGCTAATCACAGCAAAAGAAAACAAACAAATATACCATTCCAAGCAAATGGGACTAGGAAGCAAGCAAGTGTCTCTATTCTGATAAAACAAAATAGACTTCAATTAAAATTAATCAGAAGCCAACATAACCCCAACTGGAGAAAAAATAGAAACAGCACATTAAAATCAGACTAAGACAGGCCTACCCACTAACTGGTTCTACTCCTTTTCAATATAGAGCTCAAAGCACTAGCTAGAGCGATAAAACAGGAGGACATTAAAGGGATACTGAGAGGAAAAGAAGTCAAATTACCCATTTGCAGAGGATACACTATACATAAGAGATCTCAAAATTTCATTAGAAAACTTCTAGAAATAATCAACCCTTTCAGCAAAATGGCTGGATACGAATCACCTTACAAAATTCAGCAGCCTTTCTTTTTTGTTTGCTTGGGTTTTTTGTGTTTTTGATTTTGGTTTTGGTTTTCCAAGACAGGGTTCCTCTGTATAGCTCTGGATGTTCTGCAACTCACTCTGTAGATCAGGTCGGTCTCAAACTGAGATCCACCTGCCTCTGCCTCCCACTGCTGGTATTAAAGGCATGCGCCACCACTTCTTGGTTCAGTAGCTGTTCTGACACCAATAACAAACACTTAGAAAAGGAAATTATAGGCACAATCCCATTATCAAACAAAATAAAATGTCTAGGAATAAGCCTAACTGACAAAATGAAAGATCTCTCCAATAACAACTGCAAATCTCTGAATAAAGAGAATGAGTTATACACTAAACAATGGAAAGCTCGCCCATACTAATATATTGGTAGAACTAATACTGTGAAAATGACCATGCTACCAAAAGAAATTTACAGATTCAGTATAATCTTAATAAAAAGTCCCTATGCTACTTCACAGAAACAGGGGGGAATCCTAAAATTCTTGTGAATCACAAACAATCCTGCATAGTAAAGCAATCCTGAGCAAAAAAGAACAATATCAAAGGGACTGCCACTCCAGATTTCAAGATATATTACAGACCTATCATAATAAAACATCATGAGTCTGGCACAAAAACAGACATGCAGATCAATAGTAAAAAAAAGAGAAAATCAACAAACGCTCCTGGAAAAACAAGGACACTACACAGAGGGAGGAGAAATAAATCACATCAAGGACCTTTGAAAAAGCCATGGGAAAGCAGATTATTTTGTTTACTTAAAACAGATAGAATACATAGAAATATATGTGCATATGTGTGTACTAGCTGAAACAAAGTTATGCCACTTGGGATAACAACACTCCCTCCCCCTCAAAAGCTACAGACTACCTATCAAAAACTCCAGGGCCAGTCATGGAAGACTTCCTTTGGAGTGGTTAGGCAGGGGAGCCAGAGTCTACCAAAACAATACAGGCTATTGCCATTGTTCTTGGTTGCCTCCCAAAGTTTGAAGGTAACTCCTTTTTGCTAAAGAAATCACATATTTCAGACACAGGACTTGGAGGAATTAGGCTGGATATGACCTGAAAATGTCTTCCTTAAGGACTAGCTCTTACAGTAGTGGAAAACGCCATGCAATCTGCCAATAGAGGGAAAAGCCCAACAATTCTACCCAGCTGTGCCACCTACAAAACACAGCAATGACCAGAAAGACAAGATATTCCAGAAGGTGCATCAGAGATGTGGTGGTTTCAATGAGAATGACACCAGAGGCTCATATACTTGAATGTCTGGTCTCTACTTGTGGAACTGTTCTGGGAAGGATTAGGAGGTGTGGCCTTGTTGGAGAAAGTGTGTCAATGGAGTTGGTCTTTGAGGTTTCAAAAGCCCACACCAGACCTAGTCAATCAGACTGCCTATTCCCCCCACAGCCTCCATCCCCAACCCCATCATCCCTGCCTCGTGCTTGTGGGTCAAATGTAAGCTCTCAGCTTCTACCAGGCTCCTCACCAAGATGGTCACAAACCCACCCTCTAAAACTGTAAGCAAGCCCCCAGTTAAATGATTTCTTTTACAAGTTGCCTTTGTCATGATGTCTTTCAGTAGCAATAGCAAAGTAACTTAGGAACTGGCACTTATGTCCTAAGAGTAACCAATAACCATCTAATTGGACTTAGAGCCAGCACAACAGGAGGAGGAAATGTCTCATATTATAAATCTAGCCAACTACCCCTGACTGGTGATATCTCTGATCCTAGAGAAAAACCTGCGTTAGTAAATCAGCATAATTTCTAACTGCATTGTAAATACTTATCCTCATATCCACAAATAAGGTCATACTCCTTATCAAAGAAGCTTCTTTCTGTGACAGACAGGAACCATTACAGAAAGGTACAAGGTGAGAAAATGCAGAGAGCAACTGACTGTTGGGTGAATAACTCTAACTGAGAGATCTACAACACAACACTATGACTCAAGAAACACATCAGAAGACAGGGCAAAGATGGAGGAGCCAGATGCCCAGGATGTCTGCTACAAGACAGTGTCTTCTGTATATGACAGGGACGGGGTGGCCACAAAATCTCATCAGTATGGTTTCTTAGGGAGACCTGAACAATGGCAGCACTTCTGATATGACACTGTGGATGAGGGAGAGCTCACAAGGGCCCACCCTTGGGAGAAGAGCTACAGGCAATCAATCGCTGCTGAGAGAGCAAATCAATCTTCTCTGGGGATAAGCTCCCTGACTGGTTACTCCAATCTCAAGTGGTTGTGTGTGTGTGTGTGTGTGTGTGTGTGTGTGTAAAACAATAATAAAGAATAAGAGGCTAAGAGGCCATGTGTTCCAGAGGGAGCTGTGGGGGCGCAGGGAGAGTGGAGAGAGCAAGGAGATGATGTCAATACAGTATACAAGTATGATATTAAATACAACTGGCTGTGGGCTGCAGAACAGTGGCAGAGCAGTTAGTTGCCTGGTTTGTGTGAGACTCTATGCTCAATCCTCAGAAAGAAAAGTGAAGAAACAGAACATGATAGAGGAAAAGGAGGGACAGAACCCCTGTGATAGAAGATGCCCTTCAAGTAGATGGTTCATCTGACAGTAAAGAGGGCTCTTCATTTTGCACTCCCATTGGCTGTTTTGGTATTGGAGACTGGACAAAGGCCCTATGTGTGCTATGCATTCCCCCTACTACAGAACCACATCTGCTGCCCCCAACAGGGAGGCTTAACAAGAGAATCTGTTCCATCCTATTCAGGCCTTGAACTACATTTTTCCTAGTGCTAGTTTAAATAACGCAAGCATGCTGGACTTAAAACACTGTACTTAAAACTTGTTTTTAGTTTAGGTATGTTCCACGTATTTTGTGTTAACCTGAAATTCATATTTAATTATGAATCCTATATTTTATCTGACAATCCTGGATGTAGCCAAGGCATGCAACGCAATTTCCCCACCCAGAGAAGAATCTAACAACCAAACCAAGCCACAGTAAACAAACAGACAAAAGCCTAGTTTGCCTAAACTTAAAGCGAAGGTAAACGAAGGAGTTGTCTCGGAAAAGATGACATACTACACCTGGGTAGCCCAGACATTAGACTACCAACTGCCAGTCCCCTCACAGAGGATGAACTTTTGAAAATGTGCTTTCTGCCTCTACCGTCCCACTGCCAGGATTGTAGGCCTGCACCACAGTTAGCTTTCCCTGCTGACAGCAAAGTTCAGTAAGCCTCTTATCAATAAAATCTCCAAGAAGGTTAGGAAGGCGCACACTGCTCTTTATTTTAGCTTCCTCAGTAATTTCACACTGCATACCCTCGTTCACTGTAGCAAACGGGATATTTTGTTTGATTTTATTGAACATAGGGTCTCACACACTGAATCTCTCAAAATTCAAAATTTCCTTGCTTCAGATGTTCAATATTTGTTTTTTTTTTAAAGTGTCCATGGTATTCCATAACTCTGACAAGTGTAGTCCATACATTCTTTTTCACAGAACGTGATTTGAGTATTCTAAATGAAGTATTCTAAATATTTCACTCTCATTTTGAGTTACTAACCAAGCAAGTAGATGTGAAGTCTACTATATAAACACACACTTGCAATCCCTCCTGGGACTGATCAGAAATACTGGTACTTTTTCCAGGAGATAAGTTATATACTTATTATTTCTCTAATTGCATAACATACAATCGAACAAAATAAAGAAAAAATAATGGGAAGGGCCATACTTCATATGTATCTTGAGACATCATCAAATTAGCAAAAATAAAAAAGCAAACAACGACAAAAAAACAAAACCACTCCATAATAAATCTTGACAACTGTATGACCACCGTGTGTCTTTACGTGGGGGAGACAATGAGGCAAAAAAGAGCTGGCTTTCTTTCTTTCTTCCTTTGTTTTTTCTCTCAAATGGGCTTTCAGAGAAGCGCGTTTTCTTTTTAAGGGAGGTTTAGTCGCGTTAAAGATAGCGTGAGAACAAGAACATAAGCCATTATGATTCTCCCCTAATAAGTTCTCTATTAAAAACTTGACTCAGATGACGGAGTATCCAAATTGATGCCAAGAAAAACACGTTTAAAGACAAGCAACCAGGCGGCGATTAAAATGCAAAGCAGCCTACCTACGCTTTCCCTCCAGCGCTTCTACTTGAGCAGCACCCTCCGGACGCCACGTCAGGCACTCAGGGAACAGGAATCCACTCTTCCATCTCGGCCGTGGAGACTGAAGCGCAGGCAGAGGCAGAGGCAGGGCGGGCTGCTCGGCGCACGCCCTCGCGGCCCCAGCCAGGGCAGGGCTTCACCTGCGAGCACCCGAGACCTTCGGCCGCCCTCGGATTGGGTGACCGGACCCCGCCCCGCAGCACGCGGCCTCTCCCGGGCCGAGACCTCCGCGCACCCACCTGTCGCGGCCTCCCCGCGGCCACACCCCTGGCGGCCCGGAGCGCGGGGCCCCGCCACGACGCGCCTTGCTTCGGTGCAAGCAGCTCAGGTGGGCGCGGAGCTCCACGCGCGGCCCGCTTCCTGCATGACACAGGCCGGACGCAGCAGGGCCGCCGGGTCAGCGCGCAGCTTACACCACCCAGCGAGAGGACGCCGACTGACCGGTCACGTGACGCGCCGGTCACGTGCCCCGTCGCGCCTCAGGCAAAAGCGTTGCTGCGGCGACCTGGGGCGCTGGGAAGGCGGGGTGGCGGCGGCGCTCAGGGAGACTGGCGCTGGGCGAGGCTGTTAGACTCCGCCTGGCTTCACCTTCTCAGTGTGGAGAAAGGTGAACCTTCTGGTGCGTGAAAGTGGGAGCGGCGGGAACTAAGCCGTAAAAAACGCGTGTATGGGCAAACTGGGGATTTGTTTTCGTTTTTTTGTTTTTGTTTCAACACCCTACCCTAGAGAGATTCTGATTGTATATGGTGTGGATATGTAAAAATGATATTCATAACAATTTTTATAAAGATATTGCTGTCCATGTGGCCAGGTGTAAGTAAATATTTGACTCTACTTTGTCTACATTAAACTCTTCCCTGATTATACCTGTACCTTGGTGTTCTTTGTAACTTGTTCCCCCCCAGTACCATTGGTTGGACCAGGGATTCTCACTGAAGCTATCACTGAGTTTCATTCTTAGCGTTTACTATCTCTTACCATTCAAATGTTTCTAAGTCATACCTTACAGGAGAGGTTTCGGCCACTGGCAGTTTTATTTATTCAATAGCCTTTATTACACGGTACATTAAAAGTTGTTTTTTTTTTTAATTCATAAGAGATTTGTAAGGAAATCCCCTCCGTACTCCACAATTTTCTGTGGTCTAGAAGTAGGACTGTTAGTTTAGCTAATCAAGTTACACGGCATACTCAAATATGTTGGTCGCTTTGCATACTTGGCTGTTTAGAGAGCAAACTGTCAAGAGACAAAACATCTGGATCCATTCAGCAAAGCAAAAATGGGTTCATTCCTGTAAATCACCTTGAAAGCAACATTCATACATAAGATGCAATGGTGAAATTTTTCATGAAGATTTTGGCTGTGAGAAGTGGCAGCTGCAACCAGCGAAAATCTTCCCACCCCGGTGGCAGGAGGCGTTCCTATAAAACAGGATAATACTTGTGTTAGTGTAGTATATGCCCACAGCTGATGAGCAAAAAGAGTCAGTAAGTGACTGGGGGTGTGGAAGCCTGCCATCCTATAGGAAGTGACAAAGACTTGCAAGTTTTAGAAGTGTCTGAGTAGTTGTGGAGCTGGGAAGATTATTATTATTTAGGCAAAGCTAGAGGGTCCTGACTCAAGGATCACTACCCAAGAGATTTCTGAAGCCTCTCTTCATCTAAAACAAAGTTCAGAGTCCTGAGACCAAAATCTTGCATCTGTCCAAACAAGAAAACAAACCGAAAGTGAGAAGAAGCCTCTGTACGTAGAATGTAAAGCTGCTTTAAAAAAAAAAGAAAGAAAGAAAGAAAGAAAAAGAATTGCTTAGAGGTAACGATATACTCCATCTAAGAAGCCTTGTGACCTTTGGTAAAATCCTGTCTATGCTAATGGGGATGACTCCCCTCCTAGATTGTAGATTATGGCATGACAAATGAGGCATAAGTGAGGAGACCAATGTTACCCTAGAACTAGTCACACCCAACTCTCCAAATGGTTAAGTACATGAAGCACATACTGACTTACCACTTACGGGTTCGTTGCAAACAAAAGATGCTGTTACAGCCAGTGAGCACATGTAATTTCTGCCCCTGGGAGGTTTCCAAGATCATGAACTTAAAGGCAAGCCTAGATTACATAGTTGACCTACAAAAGGTGACAAAATATACTGCTAGTGTCTATGATCATAATGGCATTGAACACAGTGGATCTGAAGTGTGAGGAATAACAGAAACAAGAGCTAAAGAGCTATGTCTTACCTATGCTGTGGAAAAGCAGCCCTTGAATCCACACATCCCGATTTTAAGTCTTGGACAGCTTCCCACAAGTGCAACACCTTGGATAGCTTATGAAAAGGTTTCTTGTGGCTCATGGCTCCAGAGAGTCCAGTCCTAGACAACAGGACACTTTTCCTTCTTTGTTTTTGTTGTTTATGAAGCCAACTTCTTTGAACTCAGCAGAAGACTCATTCTTCTAGAATAAGGTGTTTAGACAATTCTAGAATAGAAAAAAATCCAAAAGTGGGCATGGAGGCATATGCCTGTGGCCCCACCTATACCAAAGGCTGAGGCTGGAGATCACCGAGTTGAATCAAGCCCTGAAGCTAGCCTGAGCAACAAAACAAGACACTGTATCCATCTATCCTATCTGTCTATGGTTTATATATATATATATATATATATATATATATATATATATATATATATATATATATATATATATATGTGTGTGTGTGTGTGTGTGTGTGTGTGTGTGTGTATGCACAAATATATATGTATATTTATATGTAATATATACATATACATATGATCAACTAAAATCTTAAAACAATTTGCTGCAATCATTGACAGTGAGCTAGGGCAGATCTTAGGAGGTTGTTGGGTGCATAAGAATTTTTGAGTTTCTCTTTCATTGTTTAATAAACATGATTCTGGTTGTTTGAGAAGACAGTGTCACATAACTGACCCTTTGGATCTCCTTCTTTGGTTGCAATTATGCAGTAAATCCAGGGTTGTGCTATATTCCAGCCCCTGATGAACAACAAGGGCCTGAGGACTTACGTATGTAGATAAGTACAGTTAAGTACACAAACAGCCCTCCAGCTTCTCTTCTGCAACCACAACAGTTCATGAGCACTGGGAAGCTATGTGGGGACACAGCCTGAGTCCAAGCTACTTTATTGGGCAGCTGCCTAATTGCTCAGCTTACTGGGTTTTATGAGTAAGAAATAAACTCTGTTGCATCAAACAACTCAGTTTTCAGAGATTAATTTGAAACCACTGCATAATTTGGTATCTGTTAAATTCTAAAGTCTATCCTCTAAATTCATGATGTTGAAGTTCTAACCCTTAATGCCTCTTAGGAAGAGTTTCATTCTTTGAGTTTTAACTCAATGATATCTTCTTGCACAGATTTGAGGTCTGGCCACTTAGAGCACAATAATGTGACTAGTGTCCTTCTGGCATGTCATCATTATTGAAGTGAGAGATCAAACCTACTCCATCTTGGGACCAGCCTCCATCTTAAGAAAAACTTGACCTTCAGCTGAACCCAAGATACACCCAAGTATCAGGGAAAATCTCATCACTTGTCCTTGAACCATAGCCCAGAGTTACTCCCTAGCTACTTCCTATCACCAGTCAAAGATTAGACTGATTGTCTCAGATGTACTTTCAGACCAGTTTGTGACGGTTCATGGTTTTGCTTTCTCTCAGCTGTCAGCATACAATAGCCATACAGTTAGATACTCGCCAGCATGAAACCCCTCGCTTGCCTGCCATTTCCTATAAAGCCTTGTCCCACAGAGAGCTGGGAAATTGTGCCAGGATCTGGGCATGAGGCATCCTAGCATACTACCAGAGTACCATGTCTTCTAGGCTTTCTCAGAGAAACTACAAGACAGACATACAATGAAATGTTATTACCAATAAGAAGAAATGAACTAAAAATAAAAGACACATTGCTTTCAGTATTTTAAATGGTGTTTTTTCATTTAGGACATCATTTTTAAACTCAAAACTTAAGATTACGGCAGCTATATCACAAGACCTAATCACACTCAATACTTTGGCAACAGTGTAAGAACAATGTGTCCTCAATTCACTAAGATTTACAAGCCTAAATTAAATCTGTCTGATTCTGCCCTGTTTAATCATTCACTAACATCATGGTAAGCACACACTCATGATAAAGAGGCCTTGCTATTTTAAGTGCTAATCCTAGTCATGACAATTGAATATATCTGCTCTTGTTTATGTGATTTGATGTCTTGAGTATTAACATCTGTTTTCTAGATTTCCTTCAAATGACAGCCTACCAATCTCCAAGCAAGATCATACCCCCTGTCCTGGTTGGGTTTGTGTGTCAACTTGACACAAGCTGGAGCTTTTTATCACAGAAAAAGGAGCCTCCATTGAGGAAATGCTTCCATGAGATCCAGCTGTAAGGCATTTTCTCGATTAGAGATCAAGGGTAGGCGGGCCCATTGTGGGTGGTGCCATCCCTGGGCTGGTAGTCCTGGATTCTATAAGAAAGCAAACTGAGCAAGCCAGGGGAAGCAAGCCAGTAAGTAACATCCCTCCATGGCCTCTGCTTCAGTTCCTGCTTCCGGGCCTGCTTGAGTTCCAGTCCTGACTTCTTTTGGTGATGAACAGCAATGTGCAAATGAAATCTGAATGAATCCTTTCCTCCCCAACTTGCTTCTATGTCATGATGTTTCTGCAGGAATAGAAACCCTGACTAAGACATCCCATAAGTCCAGACAGAGACTCTTTGATATTTGAGTGGGTATGTTCAACGTCCATAGTAAGTCTAAAGCAACTATAAGAGGTGGAGCCTCCACCTTCTGAGGCACTTAAGGATCAGAAGAGAAATCAAGAAGGCTAGAAATACAAGGAAGTATGGAAACGGTAGAAAAGACCTACTCACCCATTATATGGGTGAAGTTGCTTGTTTGAGATTTTGAACTCAGTGACTACTTAGGGTCTTCCTTCCTTCACAGCTATAAATCTCCATTTTTCTAGGAGTCTCATCAGAGACCCCATTTACAGTAACTCAACTCAGAGAACAGCCTTGTTTCTGTAATTTTTTTGAAACAACCATTTTAAAGGTGGCTATCAATATTCTCTAGAATGACTATTTTACAATCTGAAGAAGTGAATCCAACATTATCCACACAAGTACAGAGATCCTATCTACATTACTTGCATATACCCAAAGAGGCACATATACATTCAGTATCACCTAAGGGACAGAATAAAAAATACTAAAAGACCATGGTACTTCTGGGATATCACAATGTGGCCACTTAACTATGGAAGCTTATTAATTTTTATTGGATATTTTATTTATTCACATTTCAAATGTTACCCCCTTTCTCAGTTTCCCCCCCTGGAAAACCCCTATCCAATCCCCACTCTCCCTGCTCCTATGAGGGTGCTCACCCACTCAACCACTTCAAACTCCCCACCCCCTGGCATTCCCCTACACTGGAGCATTGAGCTTTCACAGGACCAAGGGCCTCTCCTCCCATTGATGCCCAACAAGGCCATCCTTTGCTACATATGTGGCTGGAGCCATGGGTCCCACCATGTGTGCTCTTTGGTTGGTGGTTTAGTCCCTCGGAGCTCTGAGGGGGTCTGGTTGGTTGATATTATTGTTCTTCCTATGAGGTTGCAAATCCCTTCAGCTCCTTCTGTCTTTTGTCTAACTCCTCCACTGGAGGTACCATACTCAGTCCAATGCTTGGCTGCAACTATCCGCCTCTGTATTTGTCAGTCACTGGCAGAGCCTCTCAGGAGACAGCTATATCAGGCTCTTGTCAGCAAGCATTTCTTGGCATCCACAATAGTGTCTGCATTTGGTGGCTATATATGGGATAAATCCCCAGGTGGGGCAGTCTCTTGATAGCCTTTTCCCTTGTCTCTGCTCCACATTTGTTTCCGTATTTCCTCCTGTGACTATTTTATTTCCCCCTTCTAAGAAGTACTGAAGCACCTACACTTTGGTCTTCCTTCTTGAGCTTCACGTGTTCCGTGAATTGTATCTTGGGTATTCTGAGCTTTTGGGCTAAAATCTACTTGTCAGTAAGTGCATAACATGTGCATTCTTTTGTGATTGGGTTACCTCACTCAGGATGATATTTTTCCATTTGCCTAAGAATTTCACGAAGTCACTGTTTTTAATAGCTGAGTAGTACTCCATTGTGTAAATGTACCACATTTTCTGTATCCATTCCTCTGTTGAAAGACATCTGGGTTCTTTCCAGCTTCTAGCTATTATAAATAAGGATGCTATGAACATAGTGAAGCATGTA
Source organism: Apodemus sylvaticus (assembly GCF_947179515.1). NCBI lineage: Eukaryota > Metazoa > Chordata > Mammalia > Rodentia > Muridae > Apodemus > Apodemus sylvaticus. The sequence continues at coordinate 147,994,873 of NC_067473.1, read as the reverse complement.
TCCTTATTACATCTTGGAACATCTTTTGGGTATATACCCAGGAGTGGTATCGCTGGGTCCTTAGGTAATACTATGTCCAATTTTCTGGGGAACCGCCAGGCTGATTTCCAGAGTAGTTGTACCAGCTTGCAATCCCACCAACAATGGAGGAGTGTTCCTCTGTCTCCACATCCTTGCCAGCATCTGATGTTATCTGAGTTTTTGAGCTTAGCCATTCTGACTGATATGAGATGGAATCTCAGAGTTGTTTTGATATGCATTTCCCTAAAGACTAAGGCTGTTGAACATTTCTTTAGGTGCTTCTCAGCCATTCAATATTCCTCAGTTGAGAATACTTTGTTTAGCTCTGTACCCCATTTGTAATAGGCGTATTTGATTGTCTGGAGTCTACTTCATAAGTTCTTTGTGTGTGTGTGTGTGTGTGTGTGTGTGTGTGTGTGTATGGCTATGGAGACTATGGGACATGGATATTAGCCCTCTATTGGATGTAGGATTGGTAAAGATCTTTTCCCAGTCTGTTGGTTGCTGTTTTGTCCTATTGACATTGTCCTTTGCCTTACAGAGCCTTCGCAATTTTATGAGCTCCCATTTGTCTATTGTTGATCTTAGAACATAAGCCATTGGTGTTCTGTTCAGGAAATTTTCCCCTGTGCCCACGTATTTGAGGCTTGTCCACACTTTCTCTTCTGTTTGTTTCAATGTATCTTGTTTTATGTAGAGTTCCTTGATCCACTTGGACTGGAGCATTATACAAGGAGATAAGAATGGATAGAAGTGATGGAACAAGGCTATGGAGACTGTGTGACATAGAGTGCTGGACCTGCCAACACCCAAGGTACATATTGAAATGGTATGACCAGCTGGCAAGGTTATGAAAAGTACAACTACCACAATACCCAGAACACCAGTGTCCCTGCAGGAACACCCAAGATGGTGGCCTGGCAGCTGGGAGCTCGGCCATGCATGTGGCCTCCTTTGTCCCAGAGCCATGTACCAACAACTCTGACTCACTCATTGCCAAGATCATTCAACATTTGGACATGCTGTCCAAGAAAGGAGTCCGGGCATCACCAGGAGTGGGAAGGGCATGCAGGATCAAGACAAATCCTCTGCATCCAGCCGTATGAGTCCTAGGACTCCAGGCCCTGTATACCTAGGCATAACACCTAGCGCTTATGATTATGAGTTTGACTTGGGGAATGACTGTAATGGTAGCTTTGGTGGGACATTCAATGACTGTCGGGACCCAACCCCAGAGTGACACTCCCTTGATGGTTTATTGAGGGGCTGGGACCTGGGCCAGGGCCGCTTTCAGGACTGGAGCAACTCCAGCACCTTCCTGTGTAGTGACCCCTTCATGCCACTCTTATCCACCACCTGGAATGAGCTGAGCTACATGGGTGTCCATGGTCAAGGTGGGCCCTCAACCAACAGGCCACCTCTTTCCCTCTTCTCCCAGTCCATGGCCCCTGGCTACAGCATGATGGCATGCACAGGGTGGACAGTTTTGGAAGCACGATGCCTTATGGATGTGGCCGGTCTCAGACTCAGATACGGGAATGGCCCAGAAGGAGAGGGTTTGAATGCTGTGGACCAGACAACTTGGGCAGGAAGAAGCAGCTTTGTATGAAGCTACATTGTATGAAGAACCTGATGCCAAACTGGCCCATGCTGACAGTTAAGAAGCTCTATCTGAAAACGATGATGGGAGAGCTGGTGACTTACAACTAACAGATGCAGAACTCAGGGGGGAGGATGAATTCTGTGACTCCAGAAAGCAGAGAGGAGAAAGGGGAGGAGGAGGAGGATGTGAAGAAGAGACAGGAGAAATGAAGGAGCAGAGACAGAATGCGGGACCGAGCAGCTGACAGGATTCAGTTTGTTCTGTTTGCAAGTTTCGTAGCTTTGAACATGAAAAAATTCAAAAGCATCTGCAAAGTAAATTTCACAAAGAGACCTTGTGATTTATAAGTACCAAACTGCCCGACAAGACAGAATTTCTCCAGGAATAAGAAAATTGAGAAATGGCGTCAGGAGTTGTTGGAGAAGGAGAGCCCTAAACGCAAACCAGATCCATTCAAAGGGATTGGCCAGGAGCATTTCTTCAAAAAGATTGAAGCCACATATTGCCTGGCCTGTGACATGCTGATTCCTGCACAGCACCAGCCCCTCCAGCAGCAGCTGCTTTCTGTTGACCATAACCATGATCGAAGGTTGGCGGCTGAGCAGGTCTAGAAAACAAGTCTCCACGTGGCTAAGAGTATTTTGAACAGCAAACATATAGTGAAGATGCTGGGAAAATACCTCAAGGGTACTTTTGTCAATGAAACTGCTGATGTTGAGACAGAAGGAGATGAAAATGTAGAAGAGGAGGAGACACGAGAGGAAGCAGCTGCAGAAGTCTTGGCAGAGGTGATCACAGCAGCAGTGAGGGCTGTAGAGGGGGATGGAGAAGCGGCTGCAGAGCATAAGGAAGTCCTCGCTGCAGTGGAAGGGCCAGTGGACACAGCAGAGGCCAGGGGTGACCCCACATGGAAAAGCTACTAGAAGAGCAGACCTGTGAAACAGCATATGAAACCAGGAACATTGAAGACAAGTCCAGAGGTGAGCCTGCTGAGGCCGGAAATGAAGCAGCCATGCCTGCAGCAGACATAAGAAGCACGTTACCCATCATAGCTATCCCAGGAATCATGGAAGATGAGCTGGAACAAACTGATGCAGAGTCCAAAGATATTCCAACAGAATGATCTTTTCTTCCCTGTTTCAATGGATGGGTTATGTCATGTGTTATTTTTGTTTTATAAGATGTACTAGGGTGTGCAATATTTGGTGGAAAGGCTCAGCCATTTCCTTCCTATTGGACCTCAAGGATTGATGCTATACAGTAGATGGCTTCCCACCTTTGTTAGAATACAAAAAGAAGGAAACCATTTTCCCAAGTGGCTTTTGATGATGATCTGTGCACTGCAGTTAGAATAATAAAAGTAGATCTTCCCAATAATTAAAACCCTAAAACTGACAGAATGTGGGGAAAAAAGCATGGATTGGTGTGCATTCTTCAACATGCTGGCAGCCAGTTGAACCAGCACCATTTGTTGAAAATGTTTTTTTTTTCCACTGGATGGTTTTAGCTCCTTTATCAAAGATCAAGTGACCATAGGTGCGTGGGGTGATTTCTGGGTCTTCAGTTCTATTCCATTGATCTACCTGTCTCTCTGTATCAGTACCATGCAGTTTTTTTTTTATCACTATTGCTCTGTAATACAGCTTGAGGTCAAGGATGCTGGTTCCCCTAGAAGTTCTCTTATTGTTGAGAATAGTTTTCATTATCCTGGGTTTTATGTTATTCCAAATGAATCTGCAAATTGGTCTTTCTAACTCTATGAAGAATTGAGTTGGAAATTTAATGGGGATTACATTGAATCTGTAGATTGCTTTGAGCAAGATGGCCATTTTTACTATATTAATCCTGCCAATCCATAAGCATGGGAGATCTTTCCATCTTCTGAGATCTTTGATTTCTTTCTTCAGAGTCTTGAAGTTCTTGTCATACAGATCTTTCACTTGCTTGGTTAGAGTCACAAAGTATTCTATATTGTGACTATTGTGAAGGGTGGCTACTATTTGAGTTAATTTTATATCCAGCCACTTTGATGAAGTTGTTTATCAGGTTTAGTAGCTCTCTGGTGGAATTTTTGGGGTCACTTAAGTATATTATCCTAACTGGAAATAGTGATATTTTGACTTCTTCCTTTCCAATTTGTATCCCTTTGACCTTTTTTTGTTGTCTAATTGCTTTCTTTGGCTAGGACTTCGAGTACTATATTGAATAGGGAGGGACAGAGTGGCTAGTCCCTGAATTTAGTGGATTGCTTCAAGTTTCTCTCCATTTTTGTTTGATGTTGGTACTGTTTTGTGATATATTGCACTTACTGTGTTTAGGTATGGGCCTTGAATTCCTGATCTTTCCAAGATTTTTTCCATGAAGGGGTGTTGGATTTTGTCAAATGCTTCCTCAGCATCTAATGGGATGATCATGTGGGTTTTTTTTCCCTTCGAGTTTATGTAGTGGATTACATTGATGGATTTCCTTATATTGAACCATCCCTGCATCCCTGGAGTGAAGCCTACTTGACCATGATGGATGCTTGTTTTGATGTGTTGTTGGATTCAGTTTAGGAGAATTTTATTGAGGTTTTTTTACATCAATATTCATAAGGAAAATTGGTCTGAAGTTCTTTATTGGGTCTTTGTGTGGTTTAGGTATCAGAGTAATTGTGGTTTCACAGAACAAATTAGGTAGTGCTCCTTCTGTTTCTATTTTGTGGAATAGTTTGAAGAATATTGGTATTAGGTCTTCTTTGAAGATCTGGTAGAATGCTGCACTAAATCCATCTGGTCTTGGGATTTGGGGGGGGGGGGGGTTGGGAGACTTTTAGTGACTGCTCTATTTCATTAGGGCTTATTGGAAAAGCCTATTTCTTAAAGAGAAGACTACTTTCACCACACCAGATAGTGAGTACATGCTCATGATCCTAGTGATGGAAATCTGAAGCAGCATTGGGAATTCCAGCCTTAGGTACAGTTTAACTCTCCAAAATGAGAAGAGCGGTGGTGTAGTCGAGTGTTGCTGACCTGCTCAAAGCCCTGGGTTCCATGCCAGCACTGAAAAAAATAAATTAAAAAAAATGTGACTTGGTCAACAAGGAAGTTAATTTCACCATGTGCTCAGGGTTCAAAGTTTATTATTCCTTCATGTCCAAGGTCATGTATTTTTTTCCTACTCTATCCATCTTGATTTTTAAAATTACTTTATTTACATTTCAAATGTTATCCCCTTTCCTCATTTCCTCTCTGAAAACCCCATGCCACCCCCCTCCTGTTCACTAACCCACCCACTCCTGCTTCCCTGTCCTGACATTCTCCTATATTAGGGCAAGGAGCCTTCATAGGTCTAAGGGCTTCTCCTCTCATTGATGTCCAACAAGGCCATCCTCTGCAACACATGAAGCTGGAGCCATGGGTCCCTCCATGTGTACTCTTTGGTTGGTGGTTAAGTCCTTGGGAGCTCTGGGGGGTACTGGTTAATTCATATTGGTGTTCCTCCTATGGCGCTGCAAACCCCTTCAGCTCCTTGGGTCCTTTCTCTATCTCTTCCTTTGGGGACCCTGTGCTCAGTCCAGTCGTGGGCTGAGAGCATCCACCTCTGTATTTGTCAGGCACTGGCAGAGCCTGTCAGGAGACAACTATATCAGGCTCCTGTCAACAAGTACTTTTGGCACCAACAATAGTGTCTGGATTTGGTAACTGTATATGGGATGAATCCCTAGGTGGGGCAGTCTCTGGATGGCCTTTCCTTCAGTCTCTGCTCCATAGAAAAGATCACGTATTTTCATGCCAGAGGCTGTCAAACCACTGTCTCGTGCCTCAGGGACAAGACCAGGATGTACTGCAGTAAGGATGATGATGATGGCATCTTAAGAGGCCTGGAGAAGACATGTGATCACAAAGGGTATCTCTGGCACAGTAAGACCTGATAGGTTTGCCTTGCTAGGCTTGGGACTGACTTTAGGAACTGTCATCCCTTACTGCTTTCCCCTTTTGCAGTAGTTATGTCAATCCTATGACTGACTATTGTTGGATTTTAGAAGCATAACATTTTCTGATTTCACGGGTTTACAGCTGGAGAGGAATTTTGCTTCAGGTTGAATCAGACTCAGTCTTACCTACACCTGATGTGGATGGCATCTAAGAATAGGCTATCAAGTCTTATAAAACAAATTAAGAGTGTGGGACTGTGGGATAAAAATGAATTTTCCATTTACATTTGCACATAACAATATACATTTGTGGGACCAACAGTGGAGTATTGTGGAATGAATTTATATCTCTGACCAAAATTCACATTGATGCCTTAAGCCCCAGTGTGCTTTCCTTAGGTGGAAGACATAACTGTGATTAGATTAGGTCACAAGGGGCCTACACTTTGCTTGGACTAGTTTAGTATCTTCATTAGAAGACATACTGCAGCCTTTCTGCTCAGCCGTCCTCCTGTATAGGAAGTAGCCATGGCGCTCAGCCGGAATGGCATGATCCCGAAACCCCACTTCCACAAGGATTGGCAGCAGTGAGTGGACACTTGGTTCAACCAACAGGCACGCAAGATCCCCAGATTCAAGGCCCAGCCCACAAAGCGTGCCGCATTGCTCCTCGTCCCGCACCCGGCCCCATCAGTTCCATGGTGAGGTGCCCTATAGTTAGATACCACACCAAAGTCCAGGCTGGCAGGAGCTTCAGCCTGGAAGAACACAGAGTGGCTGGTATGCACAAGAAAATGGCACACACCATTGGCATCTCTGTGGACACAAGGAGGCGACACACATCCACTGAGTCACTGCAGGCCAACGTGCAGCGCCAAGGAGTCCAGCTGCAAGTTCACACTTTTCACACTGGCTCCGCGTGGCCTGTGCGAGCAAAACGGGCAAAGGAAGCTGCAGAGCAAGATGTTGAAAAGGTAACATGTGGCTAGAAAATTGCAATAAAGCAAAAAGGAGGAGGAGGAGGAGATACTGCAGAGTTTTCATTTTTTCATTCTTGGTTCCTTTCCTATGTGATTTTACCTCAATTTTACACATACACATGAAAATTGTGTGAGGATTTAACAAGAACACAGCCTATATGCAAGCTAGAACCTTCTACAAATGGACCCTGTTAGACCTACACATAGCATTTCTGGGTGCTGGAACTGTCCTAACACAACTGCCACTCTTGCTGCCTAGTCTGTGGTATTTTATTCTGACAACTTGAGCAGACCACTATGCTGAAAAAAATGGGGGTACTGAGTTAATGTGTCATCTCACAGTCTTCACCAGTGACAGTATGCAAAATGACAGAGTATCTACCTATGTTGATTATTATTATATATATTGATGGTGATTGTGAGGAAAAGAGGTTAACAGAAAAAAATCAGGTTTGATGAAAATTTGACTTTTCTATTTTTTTCTAAAATACATATATATATATAGTTTTTTAATTTAAATATATTTATATGAATATATAAACTTTAAACTTTAAATATACATTACTTTCACTAGAAATTGAAAATTACCAGTGTTATAGGAAAGTTAAAACACCTTCATCTCCTTAGTCATTCAGATGTTTTGTGTCCTAGCAACTTGTACTCAGCTTTTTAAAATTCTAAATCAACTTATTTCATTTCTTAAATTTAAAACATTTTGTAGTTTTATTTTGAAACCAATTATTTTAAAGTTTTATCCATCCATAAACATCTTAAAACCATCTCGTGTTCAGTAGTGGTACAGAGGCCACACTTTGAAAAGTATTTCTAGATACAAAACCTGATTTATCATGAAGAATTAAAACCATTTTATTTCTAAGAGAAAATTCCTGTCTCTATTTTACAATTAAATCACTTCATCAGTACTAATATAAAGCATATAAGCATTTTATTTTCCAATGTCTGATTAAATTGCATGAAATGTTTCTGGGTTTTGTTTTTGTTTTGTTGTTGTTATAGTTAATATTCAGATTCATCAAGCCAAGTTGGCCTCTGAATATGTAAGCCAAGGATGCTGGAAACTTCTGACCCTCCGGTCTCTGCTTCTCCATGGATTCCAGTCCACATATAGGATCACAGGTGTGCAGCACCACACCCAGTTCTGTGGCTTTGTATGCTAGGTAAGCTCGCTACCAGCTGAGCCTCGTCCCTGGACCCTAAAGATAACTTGAAATACTCTACATAGTTAAAAGTTTAAAATATTGACAAGCTGAGGCAGGAGGACCATTAAGTTTGAAGCCAGCCAAGGTTACACTGAGTTTCAGGCCATCCTGTGATCCCACCTGAAAACAACAAAAACTTCAGAATACGCAGACATTCAGTGCTGTGAAACCAAATATGTGCAGCTTTTACAAATCAAAAACTGGGTATAAAATGCACTGAGATTTAAAATAATTTTGTAATTTACACAAGTTGTGCAATTCAAGGTTGTTACCCAGGGCTAGCGCACACTCCTCATCACTGAAACAAAGACAGATCTGAAGTCTCTGAAATTCCTCTCAACAGTGATTAAAAAAAATTAACTAAAGTGTTTCGTTTCTAAATGACTCAGAAAATACAAAGTAACTCACCTGTGGGCTGGGGTGTGGCTTGGTGGCAGAGTGCTTGACTAGGCTATGGTCTCATCCTCAGTATCAGACAAAACCATGCAACTTTGACCAAAATCATTCATAGAACTTAAAGATTTATTTCTACTAATAATTATGAGTTAAAAGTATGAAAAACATATATCCAGCCTGACCTGCATCATCATATTTATATAATAAATATGCTATGGTTCATTTTTCAGTGCCTATACATACAGATTTTTAATTTTTATCTTTCTTTGTTTTTGTTTTGTTGTATTTTTTTTCAAGACAGGGTTTTTCTGTATAGACCAAGCTGGCCTCAAACTCAAAGATCTGCCTGTCTCTACCTCCTGAGTTCTGGATTTAGAGGCATGAGCTACCTCATCCTGGCATTTTTTTTATATTTCTAACCCACATTCATTACTTGGTAAGAGAGGAAAGGCAGCTTTTCTCACAGACATGTCATTACCCTCTATTTATTCCTCTTTAAAAGCATTCCTTTCAGGGCCTAGGGAGACACTTCAGTGATTGCGTGCATGCACTGCAAGCAAGCATGGGGAACTGAGTGCCAATGCTCAGTGCCCGTGTAAAAAGTTGGGCATGGCTACAAGTGCCCAATGACAACACTGACAGGGTTACCACCGGCAGGGAAGGGCAAGGCCCAGGAGCTGGTTAGCCAGTTAGCCAACATGGCAAAACCCTGTCCAAAGGCAATTCGGTGGAGAGAAGGAGACAGACACCTAACTGTTCAGGGATGGGCAGATCTAGGACTTTCTCAGAGGCCCCAGTAAAAAGACAAAGGGAACCTACTTCTGTGTCTTGCCCAGGAGTAGACTTGGCAAGGCCCAGGCTGGTTCTAGGGACAGGGCCTCAGAGGAGTAAAAGGTTTTGGTTCCTAGAAACTTGGCTTTTCCCTTTAAAGAGGCTGGAGTAGTCAGTCCTAAGGCCACTATGTGCTCTGTTGTGATGAACTTGAGAAAGCCTGTGTTCCTTTTAGTACAACATTGTTGGACTGGCTTCATGCTAACTTCATCCCATGAACTATTATTCGATAGTTTCTATTAACTCTGTCCTATTTCTCCTGTGGAAAAAGAATATAAGATGCTGTACTTCTTAATGATAAGCTTGCTTGGCATAATATCTCCAGAGCCCAATTTTCCTATCGTCTTCTCATCTTACCTGTCTCACTTAGGACCCCTGTACCTTTAGAACAACCTGTCGGTGCAGGTCACTTGATATCCTGCTCTGGCCTCATGTATCCTTCAAATCCACTCATGCACCACATATGCAAAGCATGTCTTCAGCAGAGTGTTAGCACCAGCTTATAATCCCAGCACAAGAGAGGCTGAGGCCTAAAAGCTGCTGAAAAGTCAAAGCCTTGCCTGGCTACACAGTGAGCCAAGGGCAGCCTTAGCTACTGTCTGCTATCTCAAAAAATAAAAACAACAAACAAAAGCATGCCCTCCATCTTTAATTGTAAGGCTCATTCCTCTTTTACACTTTTAAATTTTTTATCACTCTTTAACCAATGTTCTTTACTTTAGTTCTGATGGCATCTCTCTGTCCATCCATATTCAGTCTCTTATATGAAATTCGACAAGAGCATCAGGAGTTCTCCAGGCAACACTCAGTGGACTGAGTGGTCTATGAAGCACCAAAATGGCCTTTGGGAGCCCTTGTAGGAGACCAGGGTGCAGCCCCTAACTTGGTCACCTAGCAGCTGCTGCCTCACATTCAACATTAGTTTCAATGGCCCTCCAAAGTCCTGAATAGAAAATTCATTATACCTAAGAACAAAATCCTTAGGCCTTAAAATAATACCTTTATACTGCCAGTCATTTCCCCCAAGTATAATAAATCACTTATTTATCTAAGTACTTTATAAAAGAAAATGTATTGTAAATAATCAAATAAAGTCATAGTGAAGTTGAATATTTATTTGAATTTTCCCTGTAAAAGCACTCAATATGTAAGAAAAATAAACCAAGTTTGTGAGACTTTTAAAAATATATATAGCCATTTTTGAAAAGTAAAAAGTTGGATTCTTTTTTCAATGGCAACATGTAAGATACTGTTATTTTAAAACTACCATTTAAAAAGTAGTATTTTAAAAAAATGTATACTATATTAACATGATGTGTTCTACAGAATGGATACATATATGAATGCCAATCTGAATATGGAAGAAATATATGTGTTAAAAAAAATCACGTTTTAAAAAAACAAATGTTCTTTTAAAAAGAACTTGCAGGTAAACCTCATAAACTGTCACATGTGGGATTTATTTTTTTTAAAAAAATCCCATTTATCCCATCCCCATAAGAAAAGAAAGAAAAAAGGGCAAAAGGTGCTCAGTTTGAACAGAGCCATATGGAACCACTCGCTGCTGTACAACATGGAAGCCCAGTTATGTGGCCAATAGTAACCTCCTAAAGTGCATCTCTTGAAGATTTGTCTAATAATTCCAATCTCAAATATAAAATACTTAACACAGACATGCAATAACAAAACTAAAATCATTATAGTGTAAAGTTTTTAAAACTACTTTTAAAACTTTTGATTCACCAAAGAATAAAGACATCAATACAGTAGGCATTTTCAGTCTCCAACAGTGCACACTATGTGTGCTTGTTATTTGGCAAATCTTTTGGAGTCGAACAAAAATAATGCAGTCTAAACAATATTTCTCTGTCAATATAATCGATTCCTCAGGCAAAGCAGTAAAGCGCAGAGCAGAATTAGATTTTGGGAAGTTTTGGTGCGTTGACCACAGGGTTTGCCTCCTGCAAGTATCTCCTCCCTGCACTTTTGTAGTCATAAGTGCAGCCATGAGCTTCTGCATAGCGATGAGATGCACAGAAGTTGTTTCCACATCTAAAGCACAAAAAAAGTTATGTGAATAGTCACGTTTCCACAGAGCGCTCATCTCTTTAGCTTGATTTCAGGTAGTCCAACAAAGCCCTCTGGAGCTCCTTAGCAATTTCAGTACCAACAGTTCCTCCCTTCCACACATCAGTATAAAGCCCCCCAGAAGAATAAGATAATTGTTCATGAATGACAGCTATATATCTTATTGAAGTGAAAAACTAAAAGCTGGTAAACATATCTCTTATGTTAGAAAATTTGAATTCTAAGAAATTAAGTCTAGTGAGAAAATTAGGTGATATAGAAATTAGCTATGTAAGGCTAGACATAGTTTGTTGTTTTTAATCCCAGCAGGAGGCAGAGGAAGAACTTTGTGAATTCAAGGCCTGTCTGGTATACACAACAAGGTCCAGGACAACTGGGGCAAATCATGAGACTCAAAATAAAAAATAAAACAAGAAACAAAAAAACAAAACCTACAAACCAACAAAAAGCTATGCCACGAGAGAACTTAAAACACATGACCAGCCACAAAATGTTATTTTATGTGAACAGAATAAAAAGCCACAATTCTTTTCAATGCTTGTCCTCACATAAATGGAAGATGTTAATGTTAATGTAAGACATACTTACAAAAAGAAAAATGTTTAAAAATATATATCCATATGTTTTGAAATAACTGTACCAAATGTGGAAATGCATAGTAAACTATTTGCCAATTGAGTTCAGTTTTGTACAGTTTGCAAAAGGAGAAGGCTCTCCCTAGCACTAGTAAAACAAATGAGTCAGCCTATATGTCCTAGTTCAATGACTGTGTAGTGTCTACTTATGCTTTTTGGAAACTTATGTTTTAGAGTTATCTATCTCTCTCTAGCCAATTAGGAATTCATCTGAGGGCTGCTATTAGAACATCATCTGGATGTTATAAATAATCATTTAAATTTGTTTTATTCTGTATTATACCATGCTGAGTCCCCACGGAGAAAGCCTGTCAGCCTCTCCAGCTGGCCACCTGCCTGCATTCAAAGCTAGTGGCCAGTCCTGTTTTCTTTCCACAAAGAAAACAATGTTTCATTATTTTCTTCTTTGTTTGAAGAGGGGCTTTCACAGGTGGAAGGTGGTGGGTGCTTTCTCCTGTTTAAAGAAAGAACACTTTATTAGTACAAACAAAAAAATTGTACTTTTGAACAGCTATTAAGCATTCCTGTCTTACTATCAATCTATACAAATTTAAATTTTATATTATTAATATTATTATTTTTATATTTGTAATATTTTATATCTAAAATAAGTTATGAAATGAAGTGGCAGTAGATGTTTTGTGTATCATGTTTCTATTAACTAAAACTTGGATTTTTAACACAGAATTGTACAATTTTTGTGCAAATCAATACCATTCTGATAACACCTAAGGGTAACTAACTTAAATACAGCCAAGCAAACGCTAAGGAGAAATATGGAAAATCCTATGTGATGAACCCTCCTGAAGCAATATAATCATCCTGTGTGTAAAGAAGAAGCACCACCAAAATATCATGAAACTGATCTTTTACACAACAGAGAGTAAATTTTACAACAAATAAACAAGCTATTTATTTCTTTCAAAACTTTGATTACTTTTAAAAATAACAGAATAAAGGTCCTAGCATGTAAAGACAACCTGAATTCAGTAACTAAGACCTAAGTGGTAGAAAGAAAAAAAAAAACTAATCCCACAACTCTCTGACTTCAACCATGGCGTATGCCTGCCCCTATTTCTCAAAGGAAAAAAAGGACAAAGATCCTGGCCCTATTCTTCATGGGAGAGGTCCCTGCTGAGAGGGTAGTTGGAGGCAAGAAGGGATAGATATGATTGTAGTTCATTGTATCCAAGCACAAAAATCTCAAAAATAAAGAAAAAATTCTTTAAAAGAGATACTAATAAAACAATGTTTTAAGTGCTTTAAATGTAATTCCATTTACATCTGTTACAAAGCCTCTGAACAATTTCTTTTATTTTCTTTGTGTTGTTATTGTTGTTTTGTGTTTTGAGATAAGGTTTCTCTACATAGTCCTGGCTGTTTTGGAACTTACTGTGTAGACCAGGCTGGCTTCAAACTTAGAGATCTGCCTGACTCTGCTTCTCAAGTGCTAGGATTAAAGGTGTGTGCCACCATGCTGTCTCTGAACATTCTAAATGTGTTATAATTATATAAAATATATTATCACTAGTGAGTGGATATATTTAGCTTAATTCCATAGTACTAGCTTTCAAAATATATTTATTAAATTCTATACAATTGTAACAATTTGACATTTTGGCTTAAAAACAGGAGCACATCTGTTATAATGAAAGAAGTTCAGCATTAATTGCCAAGTTATATAGTTTTAAAATACACCAGATGTTAATAAATGCTAGTTCTTTAGCAGAGAGGCTCAGGGCAGCTGTTCATAGTTGTTAAACAGAGTAATACAAAGGCACAGAAATGTTTGGTAGTATTCAAAGGCCAAGGAAGAAAGACAGCGATAACAAGGACTGGGCAGGACACTGACCACGGTGCGTTTTCTACATCACATAAAAGGGCATGGGAATCTAATATTGATTTGTAATTAAAGTTTTGTGAGATCTTTTATGGGTTCATATTTTGGATTTTCAATTAGTGGATGTTTTGCCTTTTCTTTTTTTAAAAGCATAGACTGGATGGCTGTAAGCCTAGCAAAATAAATCTGTTTTATTACCTATCTAAAAGGTACTCCTAGGTTTTACATAAAGTTAGACACACAAAATTAAATCAACCAACTGAATGACCTGTGATGTAGTTCATGAAAGCTGTTTCCTCAAATGCCATTGGAAATATCAAAATTATTCTACTCTAATAAAACAATCTCTACTTCTTAAAAAAAATAGAGAGGGAATTGCTTAGTGGTAGAGCACATGCTAAGCCTTCATATGATCCCATATTCAATCTCCGGCTCTCAAATAGGAAGATGAAGAGGCTCCTATACAGGACATGGAGATCTATTACAGAACAGCAAATGGGAGCTTACTGACTGGCAACTGATTTTGAATCTCAGGCTTGTCCCATTCTTTCCTAACTGACCGTTGCTATGACTTGGTTCAGAACAGTCACATGCTCATCCTTTTCTTTCAGAATGCTTAGCTCAGGGTTTTTTAGTTTTTGTCATCAAGTGCTTCTATGACTACTCACAGACAAACCACAGTTGTAGCAAACAGAGGCACAAAAACAGAATGGCAGTTCTCTTCTGTGAGAAGTCTCTGTGGATGCTTCTAGCCACTGAGTGATAAACTATGCATTAGACATCTATTGCATGCTTAGAGTCATTACTAATATGTGCCATTCTGGGATTCTTTTAATTGGTATTGAAAGCTAACTTTCCACAGTCATTTCCTGGGCATTTACCACTTTAAGCATTTGGATAAAACAGCATCCATAATTTCCTCTTCTAGTAAAATGATACTTGTCCTGTAAGACACTATCCACTCTCTACCCTTCTCTAGATTCTCTCATCCATGTGTCAAACATGAACAAAGTGAGGTAATTCTCTGGTGCTGAGCTACCTTTCCAACAGGATGAAAGGTATTTGGAATAGCTAACTCCTTTCATGTTTCCTAGCTAATATTTGCTCTAATGCAATAATCACTCACCCAACAGAAATCCAAAGGGTGATAAATTAATGCTCCAAATGCAAGCTCCATAGTCAGCTGTCTGAAGCTGATGACTAGAACTAACACAATGGGTAAAACATCTAAGGGACCCTGATAGCGAAGAGAATATGCGAAAGAATATATAATTTATTTTAAAGATACACAGATCCTCCTAGGTATCCAGGATGACAGCAGTATTATTCTGAGAGGAAACAGCAGCAGGTGTCACATGCTCTACTTTGAGGAATCATGGATTGTTGATGCCTTAAATACAAATTAGATCAATAACAAAAATGTTGTATGGGGACAGAAAGGATTGTTACAAACAGTACAGAAGGAACAGATTTTTAATAAAGGAGTTAGGGTACAGCTTGCTGCTAAAGTATTTTCCTGGAATGCTCAAGGCCTTGACTTTGATCCCTAGCCAAGAAGAACACAAAAGCAAATAAAAACAAAAAGGAATCTACACAAAAGTACTGCTCCATAATGATAGACAAGACCTGGGATATAATGTGGTGGTAACCAGGTGCTTAGCAGAAGCAAAGCCCTGAGTTTGGTCATAGTATCACGCAGGGAGTAAAAGGGGATCAGGAGGATAATGAAAGCAAAAAACCCTGCTGGGTCTGAGCTTAGCAGCAGTGTCAGAAGAGCAGAAGGGAGGGAAGGTGCAATGGTGCTGGGAGCACAGGCAAGTCAGCGAGAACAACAGCATAGAGACTCACAGAGACTGATGATGCAGGCAGGACAGATCCGAGTGTGCTGAGGGAAAATAACATTTCTAACAGAAAAAGAGGATACATGATAATAACCACAACAGAGTCATACAGTCATGAACATAAACATGTAGACCAATGGACTCGAATAGCATATATCAGAAATACGGCTTTACATCAAAATGGTCAAACGATTTTCAAGAGGATTGTCAAGACCATTCAATGGGGAACAACAGTTTTTTCAACAAATGAAGGTTATAACAACTGAAAAAGAGTAAAATTGATATTCTAGGAGTGAGTCTGTCACATGCCAGCCACCCAGCTCTGCTTGCATCATACCCTGTAGCCCTGAACACAAGGTATTAGCCCCACTGAGTCAAACCCTACTGCCAGCCATCCCACCCACCAGACCACCTGGGAACCTCATGGCATCCTGCACCCTAGTCAGTTGGGAAATCAAGAGGGTTATAAATAAATATCAGTATGAAGACTGTGAAAACACACCTGATTGAGATAATAAAAAATAATTCAAAACATGAAAATAGAATTTAATTTTTAAAAAAGCATCTCTTTAGGAAAGTCAAGCTGAAATAAAAATCCAAATAAAAAACTTGGAAAGCAGATTAGGCCAAGTGAAATACAGAATATCAGATGTTGAAGACAACAGTAGAGGAGATGGGTAATCCAGTCAAAAAAAAAAATGTTAAACCTTAAACAAAAATCTTAGAAGGTGGCATGGGAGAGAGGGAGGGAAGGAGGGAGGGGGAGAGAGAGGGGGGGTGCCCTCTGTGCCCTTGCTGCTTGGGGCAGGCAGGACAGCTAACCCTGAGATCATGAGTGTGGAAGAGCTGGCCCTGCCCCTACCAGCTGCAGCAGGCACTGCACCTTGCCTGGGCAGCACAGTAGAGCTGCCACCCCTAGATCATAAGAGCAGGAGAGCTATGCCAGCCCTTGACAGCTGCAGCATTGGGTAAGCTAGCCAGGTCAGTACTCCAGAGCTTGCCCTGGTGGTGTAGGCACAAGTGAGCTGGCAGGCTGATCAACCTCCCAGGCCCAGATTCAGGGTTTTGAATTGGGCTACCCCAACATTTACCACATCTGTCTGCTAGAGTGTGGGAAAGGGCTGGCCTTGCAGATCCAAAGATGCAGAATCTCCATGACATAGGGCAACAACAGGATATCTGAGAGAAGTCCCAGTGAGGATCCAGTATTGATAGTGTAACAGAAGCCAGAGACCTTAAAATAGATCAGTGACTCACTGCAATGAACATTTGTAAGTAAATGTGTGGACAAAAGGGAATTCTGTGGGACATACTGTGACACACCACAGCTTCCATGACAAGATTTATTTTTATTCTATTTATTCTATCTTGTCTTAATTAGGGTTCCCATTGCTGTGAAAACACGCCATGACCAAGCCAACTCTTATAAAGGACAACATGTAATTGGGGCTGGCTCATATTTTCAGAGGTTCAGTTCATGATCATCATGGCGGGAAGCATGGCAGTGTGCAGGCAGGCACAGTGCTGGAGAAGCTGAGAGTTCTCCATCTTGTTCTGAAGGCAGACAGAAGACTGGCTTCCAGGCAGCTAGGAGGAAGGTCTCTCAAAGTGACACACTTCCTCTACCAAGGCCAGACCCACTCCAACTAGGACACAGATGCTAACACTTCCATTCCCTGGGGCAAGATATTCCAAGCAGCACATGTCTTTTCTTTTTTCTTTTCTTTTGAGGGGGAGATCACAAGGGCAGAGAGTGGATACAGGGGCCAGAGGCATTAGTAGGACTGGGATGCATAATATGAAATTCACAAAGAATCAATAAAAAGTTTTAAAAAACAGAAAAATCAAAATCAGAGCTGAAATTAATGAAACAGAAATAAAAGGAACAATCAAAAAAGTGATTGGAATAGTTATTTGAAAAGATTAACAAAAATCAAATTCATAAAACCAGAGATTGAAAGACAAATATAATAATAGATATTGAAGAAATTCAACCTTCAAAATCTATATCTTACTAAAATGAAAGATAAAAGATATATATACATATATGTACATATATAAATGTATATATTCTGTAAAAATGAAATCAAGATTCAGCAATTTAAGTAGACATATATAGCAACTAATGAGATAGAAGCAGTAATTAAAAGTATCCAACTGAAAAAGCCCAGAGACACACGGATAAAAAAGCAGAATTTTATCAGATCTTCAAAGAAGAACTAACACTCATGTTATTCCATAAAATATAAAAAAGAAATTTAAATGAATCTTAAGACTTTAAAATAGCAATTATGACTATGTCCCTAGACCTTAAGAAAAATATGAATAAATGCCAGAATGAAGACTATAAAAATGTAAACAATTAAATAAAATGAAAAACCCAAGTGAAATATGAACACAAAATTAGAATTGCTAAAGAAAATCCAAACTGGAATAAAACAGGAATACTCAGGAAGTAAGACCACACACTCAAAAAAAAAAAAAAAAAAAAAAAAGACCCACCGATATGGAAGAGAAAATTTCAGGCCTTGAAGACAGAAGAAATGGATAAATCAGTCACAGAAAATGTTAAATCTAAAAAAAAAAAAAAACAAAAAACAAAAAACAAAAAACAAACAAACAAACAAAAAAAAACAGTAAACTCCAGATACAAAACATGAAAGAAATCTGGTACACTATGAAAGGGCCAAACCTATAAAGAAGAAAAGAGGCCTTTGACCTAACCTAGGTCAAAGGCACAGAAATGAAGTCATACAAGAAAATTTCCCAAGTCTAAATGGATGAGTATCAAGGTACAGGATACTAACCACACCAGATAGACAGGGCCAGAAAAGAAACTCGCTTTGACAGGTGATAACCAAAACACTAAATGTGCAGAATAAGAGAAGGAAAGTAGAACCTGAAAGGGCAAAGCCCAAGTCACAGAAAGGCCAGCCTGTCACAACAGCACCTGGCTTTTTAGTGGAGACTCTGCAACCTAGAAGGGCTTGGACAAATGTTTCACAATCTCTAAGAGACCACAGGCCAGCCCAGACTACGATACCCTGCAGAAATTCCAATCACAATTGAAGGAGAAAGAAAAACATTTCATGATAAAAACAGATTTGAGCAATTTCAGTCCAACAATCCATCTGTACAGAGAATATTAGAAGGAATAATTAAGACCGAAGAGAAGAAGATTAACTATACCCAAAATAACACAAACAATCTCAGAACAGTTTACCAAAAGAGGTCTCAAACAAACAACAGAACAGGAATTAATAAGCATTACCGAATAAGAACTTTCAGTGGGTGCACAGGACATACTATCAGTGGAGCAGCTGGACAGGAGCCTTTGGTTGTCACATGCACCAGAGAACCAGGCAACTCCACAGCCTCCTGTGCACAGACCCTGCCAGAAGTTTCCCAGGAGTAGGGACACAGCCTTAGAGGCCCACAGGAGGAACAAACTCCAGCCAGAGACACCAATACCAACTAGCACCAGAGATAACCAGATGGTGAAAGTCAAGCACAAGAACCCTACCAACAAAAACCAAGGCCACATGGCAACATCAGAACCCAGTTCTCCCACCACAGCAAGTCCCAGGTACCCCAACACACCAGAAAAACAAGAGTTGGATTTAAAATCGTATCTCATAATGCTGATAGAGAGCTTCAAGAAAGACTTAAATAGCTCCCTTAAAGAAATACAGGAGAACATCAGTCAACAACAGGTAGAAGCCCTTAAAGAGGAGACACAAAATTACCTTAAGGAAACACAGGAGAACATGCATAAACAGGTAGAAGCCCTTAAAGGGGAAACACAAAAATACCTTAAAGAAACACTAGAGAACATGGGTCAACAGGTAGAAGCCCTTAAAGAGGAAACACAAAAATACCTTATAGAATTTCAGGAAAACACACACACACACACACAAAACAAGTGAAGGAACTAAACAAAACCATCCAGGAGCAAAATATGGAAGTAAAAACAATAAAGAAATGGCAAAGGTATACAACTTTGGAGATAGAAAACCTTGGAAAGAAATCAGGAGTCAGAGAAGCAAGCATTAACAACAGAATACAAGAGAGAAGAAAGACTCTCAGGAGCTGAACATAACATAGAAAACATTGACTCAAAAGTCAAAGAAAATGCAAAATGTTAAATTATTTGAAATATGGACCAGAAACATTTTATGATAAAATAGAAGATTTATGTGGAAAATATTTCTGATAAAATTGTAGAAAAATGTAGAAAAACATGTTAGAATTGAAGACTATCGTGGAAAATTTTATATACATATAATAATGGTAGGCATAAAAGTATTACTAAGTTGACTGAAAGTGGAATTAAAACATTTTCTGATAAACTTGAAGATGTACATGGAAAATATTTCTGATAAAATTGAAGAAATATATAGAAAATGTTAAAATGAAAGATTATCATGGAAATTATATAGATAAAATGATATGCATAAAAATAAATCTAAGTTGATTGAAGGTGGAATTATAAACATTTTCAGATAAAATTGAAGATTTACATGGAAACTATTTCTGATAAAATTCAAGAAATAAATAGACAAACATGTTAAGATTGACTATTTCATTGAAAATTTTACAAATAAAATGGTAGATATAAAAATTCTTTCTGAAAAGGCTATATTTTTTCCACTGGATGTTTTCAGCCCCGTTGTCGAGGATCAAATGGCCATAGGTGTGTGGGTTCATTTCTGGATCTTCAGTACCATTCCATTGAGCTGCCTGCCTGTCACTGTACCAATACCATGCAGTTTTTAACACTATAGCTCTGTAGTATTGCTTGAGGTCAGGGATACTGATTCCCCCAGAATTTCTTTTGTTGTTGAGAATAGTTTTAGCTATCGTGGGTTTTTTGTTATTCCAGATGAATTTGAGAATTGCTCTTTCTAACTCTATGAAGAACTGAGTTGGGATTTTGATGGGTATTGTGTTCAATCTGTACATTGCTTTTGGCAAAATGGTCATTTTAACTAAATTAATCCTGCCAATCCATGAGCATGGGAGATTTTTCCATTTTCTGAGGTCTTCTTTCATTTCCTTCTTTAGAGACTTAAAATTCTTGTCATACAGATCTTTCACTTGTTTGGTCAGAGTCACACCAAGGTACTTTATATTGTTTGTGGCTATTGTGAAGGGTGTCATTTCCCTAATTTCTTTCTCAGCCTGCTTATCCTTTGAGTATAGGAAGGCTATTGATTTGCTTGAGTTGATTTTATAACCTGCCACTTTGTTGAAGTTGTTTATCAGCTGTAGGAGTTCTCTGGTGGAGTTTGTTGGGTCACTTTGGTAGACTATCATATCAACTGAAAATATTGATAGTTTGACTTCTTCCTTTCCAATTTGTATCCCTTTGACCTCCATATGTTGTCTAATTGCCCTAGCTAGTGCCTCAAGTACAATATTGAAAAGATATGGAGGGAGGGGGCAGCCTTGTCTAGTCCCTGATTTTAGTGGGATTGCTTCAAGTTTCTCTCCATTTAGTTTGATGCTGGCTACCGGTTTGCTGTATATTGCTTTTACTATGTTTAGGTATGGGCCTTGAATTCCTGTTCTTCCCAAGACTTTAAGCATGAAAGGATGCTGAATTTTGTCAAATGCATTTTCAGCATCCAATGAAATGACCATGTGTTTTTTTTCTTTGAGTTTGTTTATGTAGTGGATTGTATTGATGGATTTCCGTATATTGAACCGCCCCTGCATCCCTGGGATAAAGCCTACTTGATCATGATGGATGATCTTTTTGATATGTTCTTGGATTCGTTTGGCAAGAATTTTATTTAGTATTTTTGCATTGATGTTCATAAGGGAAATTGGCCTGAAGTGCTCTTTCTTTGTTGGATCTTTGTGTGGTTTTGGTATCAGCATAATTGTGGCTTCGTAGAATGAGTTGGGTAGTGTTCCTTCTGTTTCAATTTTGTGGAATAGTTTGAAGAGTATTGGTGTTAGGTCTTCTTTGAAGTTCTGATAGAATTCTGCACTGAAACCATCTGGTCCTGTGCTTTTCTTTTGGTTGGAAGACTTTCAACATGCAGAAGAATGCGAATTGATCCATCCTTATCTCCTTGTTCTAAGCTCAACTCCAAATAGATCAAGGACTTCCACATAAAGCCAGACACTCTGAAGATAATAGAAAAGAAACAGGGGAAGACCCTTGAGAACATCGGTACAGGGGGAAAGTTCCTGAACAGAATACCAATAGCTTATGCTCTAAGATCAAGAATTGACAAATGGGACCTCATAAAATTACAAACATTCTGTAAGGCAAAGCACACCATCAAAAGGACAAATTGGCAACCAACAAACTGGGAAAAGATCTTCACCAACCCTATATCCGACAGAGGGCTAATATTCCATATATACAAAGAACTAAAGAAGTTAGACCCCAGAAATCCAAATAACCCTATTAAAAAATGGGGTACAGAGCTAAACAAAGAATTTTCAACCGAAGAACATCAGATGGCTGAGAAGCATCTTAAAAAATGCTCAGCATCATTAGTTATTAGGGAAATGCAAATCAAAACAACCCTGATATCTTACCTTACACCAGTCAGAATGATTAAGATTAAAAACTCAGGAGACAGCAGGTGTTGGCAAGGATGAGGAGAAAGAGGAACACTCCTCCACTGCTGGTGGGGTTGCAAATTGGTACAACCACTCTGGAAATCAGTCTTGCGGTTCCTCAGAAAACTGGGCACATCACTTACGGAGGATCCTGCTATACCACTCCTGGGCATATACCCAGAGGATTCTCCAGCATGTAATAAAGATACATGCTCCACTAAGTTCATAGCAGCCCTATTTATAATAGCCAGAAGCTGGAAAGAACCCAGGTATCCCTCAACGGAGGAATGGATACAAAAAATGTGGTATATATAAACATTGGCATACTATTCAGCCATTAGAAACAATGAATTCATGAAATCTTAGACAAATGGATGGAGCTGGAGAACATCATACTAAGTGAGGTAACCTAGTCTCAAAAGATCAATCACGGTATGCACTCACTAATAAGTGGATATTAGCCTAGAAAATTGGAATACCCAAAACATAATCCACACATCAAATGATGTCCAAGAAGAACAGAGGAGTGACACCTGGTTATGGAAAGACTCAGTGTAGCAGTATAGGGCAATACCAGAACAGGGAAGTTGGAAGGGGTGGATGAAGGAACAGGGGGAGAGAAGGGAACTTATGGAACTTTCAGGGAGTGGGAAGCCAGAAAAGGGGAAATCATTTGAAATGTAAATAAAAAATATATCAAATAAAAAAAAGAAAAAAAACTCTTTCTAAATTGATTGAAGGGCGCATTAGAAACATTTGTGATAAAATCAAAGATTTACATTGAAAACATTTCTGGTAAAATAGAAGAAATATAAAGACATGTTAAAATTGAAGATTATCATTAAAAATAATGCAGACAAAATGGTAGACATAAAAAACATTACTAAGGACACATGCTCCACTATGTTTGTAGCAGCCTTATTTATAATAGCCAGAAGCTGGAAAGAACCCAGATATCCCTCAATGGAGGAATGGATACAGAAAATGTGGTATATATACACAATGGAGTACTATTCAGCAATTAAAAACAATGAATTCACCAATTTTTTTAGGCAAATGGATGGAACTGGAAAATATCATCCTAAGCGAGGTAACCCAATCACAAAAGAATATACATGGAATGCAATCATTGATAAGTGGATATTAATCAGCCCTGAAACTCTGAACACTGAAGATACAATTAGCATATCAAATGATTGCCATGAAGAAGGAAGAAGAGGGCCCTAATCCTGGAAAGGCTTGATCCAGCACTGTAGGGGAGTACCAGGACAGAGAAAAGGGAGGGGGAAAGATAGGAGAATGGATGGAGGGAAGAGGACTTATGAGACATATGGGGCAGGGGGGACTGGGAAACGGGAAGGCTTTTAGAATGTAAACAAAGAATATAGAAAATAAATTAAAAATTGAAAAAAACATTACTAAATTAAAGGGGAAATTACATTTTCTGATAAAATTGAAGATTTACATGAGAAATATTTTTTAGTCTATGTCTTTTTTTTAATTTTTTTTATTCGATATAATTTATTTACATTTCAAATGATTTCCCCTTTTCTAGCCCCCCCATTCCCTGAAAGTCCCGTAAGCGCCCTTCTCTTCCCCTGTCCTCCCACCCACCCCTTCCCACTTCCCCGTTCTGGTTTTGCTGAGTACTGCTTCACTGAGTCTTTTCAGAACAAGGGGCCACTCCTCCTTTCTTCTTGTATCTCATTTGATGTGTGGATTATGTTTTGGGTATTCCAGTTTTCTAGGTTAATATCCACTTATTAGTGAGTGCATACCATGAGTCACCTTTTGAGTCTGGGTTACCTCACTTAGTATGATGTTCTCTAGCTCCATCCATTTGCCTAAGAATTTCATGAATTCATTGTTTCTAATGGCTGAATAGTACTCCATTGTGTAGATATACCACATTTTTTGCATCCACTCTTCTGTTGAGGGATACCTGGGTTCTTTCCAGCATCTGGCAATTATAAATAGGGCTGCTATGAACATAGTAGAGCATGTATCCTTATTACATGGTGGGGAATCCTCTGGGTATATGCCCAGGAGTGGTATAGCAGGATCTTCTGGAAGTGAGGTGCCCAGTTTTCGGAGGAACCGCCAGACTGATTTCCAGAGTGGTTGTACCAATTTGCAACCCCACCAGCAGTGGAGGAGTGTTCCTCTTTCTCCACACCCTCTCCAACATCTGCTGTCTCCTGAATTTTTAATCTTAGCCATTCTGACTGGTGTAAGATGAAATCTCAGGGTTGTTTTGATTTGCATTTCCCTAATGACTAGTGAAGTTGAGCATTTTTTAAGATGCTTCTCCGCCATCTGAAGTTCTTCAGGTGAGAATTCTTTGTTTAACTCTGTACCCCATTTTTTAATAGGGTTGTTTGGTTTTCTGGAGTCTAACTTCTTGAGTTCTTTATATATATTGGATATTAGCCCTCTATCTGATATAGGATTGGTGAAGATCTTTTCCCAATTTGTTGGTTGCCGATTTGTCCTCTTGATGGTGTCCTTTGCCTTACAGAAACTCTGTAACCTTATGAGGTCCCATTTGTCAATTCTTGCTCTTAGAGCATACGCTATTGGTGTTCTGTTCAGAAACTTTCTCCCTGTACCGATGTCCTCAAGGGTCTTCCCCAGTTTCTTTTCTATTAGCTTCAGAGTGTCTGGCTTTATGTGGAGGTCCTTGATCCATTTGGATTTGAGCTTAGTACAAGGAGACAAGGATGGATCAATTTGCATTCTTCTGCATGCTGCCCTCTAGTTGAACCAGCACCATTTGTTGAAAAGGCTATCTTTTTTCCATTGGATGTTTTCAGCCTCTTTGTCGAGGATCAAGTGGCCATAGGTGTGTGGGTTCATTTCTGGATCTTGCTAGTTTCTTCCAGTATATTTATAAGGAGATTCTTTCTTCTATCTCTTGTATTCTGTTGTTGATGCTTGCATCTATGACTCCTGATTTCTTTCCAAGGTTTTCTATCTCCAGAGTTGTATCCTTTTGTGATTTCTTTATTGTTCTTACTTCCATATTTTGCTCCTGGGTGGTTTCGTTCAGTTTCTTCACTTGTTTTGTTTTGTTTTGTTTTGTTTTGTTTTGTTTTGGTGTGTGTGTGTGTGTGTGTGTGTGTGTGTGTGTGTGTGTGTGTGTGTGTGTATTTTCCTGAAATTCTTTAAAGTATTTTTGTGTTTTTTCTTTAAGGGCTTCTACCTGTTGACCCAATGTTCTCTTGTGTTTCTTTAAGGCATTTTTGTGTTTCCTCTTTAAGGACTCCTACCTGTTTACCCATGTTCTCCTGTATTTCTTTAGGGTATTTTTGTGTTTCCTGTTAAGGGCTTCTACCTGTTGACTCATGTTCTCCTGTGTTTCCTTAAGGTATTTTTGTGTTTCCTCTTTAAGGGCTTCTACCTGTTGTTGACTGATGTTCTCCTGTATTTCTTTAAGGTAGTTATTTAAGTCTTTCTTTAAGTCCTCTATCAGCATCATGAGATATGAATTTAAATACAACTCTTGCTTTTCTGGTGTGTTGCGTATCTGGGACTTGCTGTGGTGGGAGAACTGGGTTCTAATGTTGCCATGTGGCCTTAGTTTCTGTTGGAAGGGTTCTTGTGCTTGACTTTTGCCATCTGGTTATCTCTGGTGCTAGTTGGTATTGGTGTCTCTAGCTGGAGTTTGTTCCTCCTGTGGGCCTGTAAGCCTGTGCCCTTACTCCTCTGAGCTCAAAAGTGAAAGCACTGCTGGGAGATCTCTTTCTTCTGGCAGGCTACGCACAGAAGGCTGTGGAGCTTCCCAACTCCCTGGTGCAAATGGTAGCAGGAAGACTTCCGTCCCAGGTGCTCCACTGATCTTATGCCCTGTGTGCTCCTAGGTAGTCCCCTCCAGAGAGAAGGTCACTATTTCTAACCTTAACGAAAGTGATGCTAAACTTTATTCTTAGTATTTGCATTCTATTCATTGAAGACATGTTGGTGAGTTGTAATAATTTTCAGTGTATTTTGACATTGTGTATGGATTGATGCTGTCATCAATACAAGCATTGGTTTTCTACTGTTGAGTGGTATTATAGATTGAGTTTCCATGGGAATCTTTAATTTTAACATGTTTTTCTATATATTTCTTCAATTTTATCAGAAATTTAACATGTAAATCTTCAAGTTTATCAGAAAATGTTTATAATTCCACTTTTAATCAACTTAGGAATACTTTTATGCCTACCATTATTATATCTATATAAAATTTTCCATGATAATCTTCAATTCTAACATGTTTCTCTACTTTTTTCTACAATTTTATCAGAAATATTTTCCATGTAAATCTTCAATTCTATCATAAAATGTTTCTATTCTATATTTCAATTAATTTAGCAATGTTTTGCATGTCTACCACTTTACTCTTTAATTTTCCATGAAAATTGTCAATTTTAACGTGTTTATCTGAAATATTTTCCATGTAAATCTTTAATTTTATCATAAAGTATTTTTTTACTTCTCTTTTCAATTAAAAAAAAAAGAAAATGCAAAATGCAAAAAGCTTGTAACCCAAAACATCCAGGATATCCAGGACACAATGAGAAGAACAAACCTAAGGATTATAGGTATAGAAGAGAGCATAGATTCAAAACTGAAAGGGCTAGTAAATATCTTCAACAAAATTATTGAACAAAACTTCCCTAACCTAAAAAAAAAAAAAAAAAAAAAAAAAAAAAAAAAAAAAAAAAAAAAGAGATGCCCATGATCAAACAAGAAGTCTACAGAACTCCAAACAAACTGGACCAGACAAGAAAGTCCTCCCAGCACATAATAATCAAACCATCAAATGCACTAAACAAAGAAAGAATATTAAAAGTAGTAAAGGAAAAAGGTCAAGTAACTTATGAAGGCAGACCAATCAGAGTTACGCCAGACTTCTCACCAGAGACCATGAAAGCTAGAAGAGCCTGGGCAAATCTCATACAGAACCTAAGAGGAAATACCATCCCAGACTACTATACCCAGCAAAACTCTCAATAACCATAGATGGAGTAACCAAGATAATCCATGATAAAAACCAAATTTACACAATATCTTTCCACAAATCCAGTCCTACCAATGATAATAGATGGAAAACTCCAACACAAGGAGGGAAACTATACCCTAGAAAAAACAAGAAAGTAACTTCTTTCAACAAACCGAAAAGAAGATGTCCACACAAACATAAAAATAACATAAAAGGAGACTTTCTATGACCCCTTTTATTTCTTCAGGTGTTATGGGACTGTTTAGATGATCTATTTGATCCTGATTTAGTTTTGGTGTCGGATATCTGTCTAGGAAACTGTCCATTTCCTCCAGATTCTCCAGTTGTGTTGACTATAGGCTTTTGTAGTAGGATCTAATGATTTTTTTGGATTTCCTCAGTTTCTGTTGTTATATCTCCCTTTTCATTTCTAAGTTTGTTAATCTGTATACTGTCTCTGTGCCCTTTGGTTAATCTGGCTAAGGGTTTATCTATCTTGCTGATTTTCTCAAAGAACCAGTTCCTGGTTCTGTTGATTCTTTGTATGGTTCTCTTTGTTTCTACTTGATTGATTTTGGCCCTGAGTTTGATGATTTCCTGCCTTCTACTCCTCCTGTGTGAAATAGATTCTTTTTCTTCCAGGGCTTTCAGGTGTGTCATTAAGCTGTTAGTGTATGCTCTCTCCATTTTCTTTTTGGAGGCACTCAGGGCTACGAGTTTTCCTCTTAGCACTGCTTTCATTGTGTCCCATAGATTTGGGTATGTTGTGTCTTCATTTTCATTAAGTTCTAAAAAGTCTTTAATTTCTTTATTTATTTCTTCCTTGACCAAGGAATCATTGAGTAGAATGTTCAGTTTCCATGTATATGTGGGTTTTCTGTTGTTTTTGTTATATTGAAGACCACTTTTACTCCATAGTGATCTGATAGGAGGCATGGGATTAGTTCGATCTTCTTATATTTGTTGAGGTCTGTCTTGTGACCAAACAAAAAAAGGGGACCAAATGACTTCAGTGCAGAATCCTAGCAGACCTTCATAGAAGACCTAACACCAATACTCTTCAAACTATTCCACAAAATTGAAACAGAAGGAACTCTACCCAACTCGTTCTATGAAGCCACAATTACGCTGATACCAAAACCACACAAAGATCCAACAAAGAAAGAGAACTTCAGGCCAATTTCCCTTATGAATATTGATGCAAAAATACTTAATAAAATTCTTGCCTACCGAATCCAAGAATATATCAAAACGATCATCCATGATGATCAAGTAGGCTTCATCCCAGGGATGCAGGGATGGTTCAATATAAGGAAATCCATCAATGCTATCCACTGCATAAACAAACTCAAAGAAAAAATCACATGATCATCTCATTAGATGCAGAAAAACCACTTGACAAAATTCAGCATCCTTTCATGCTAAAAGTTGTGAAAAGAACAGGAATTCAAGGCCCATACCTAAACATCGTTAAAGCAATATACAGCAAACCTATAGCCAACATCAAACTAAACGGAGAGAAATTGAAGCAATCCCACTAAAATCAAGGACTAGACAAGGCTGTCCTCTCTCTTCATATCTTTTCAATATAGTACTTGAAGTTCTAGCTAGAGCAATTAGACAACATAAGGAGGTCAAGGGGATACAAATTGGAAAGGAAGAAGTCAAATTATCACTATTTGCAGTTGACATGATAAGTCTACTTAAGTGACCCGAAAACCTCCACCAGAGAACTCCTACAGCTGATAAACAACTTCAGCAAAGTGGCAGGTCATAAAATCAACTCAAGCAAATCAGTTGCCTTCCTATACTCAAAGGATAAGCAGGCTGAGAAAGAAGTTAGGGAAATGACACCCTTCACAATAGCCACAAACGATATAAAGTATCTTGGTGTGACTCTAACCAAACAAGTGAAAGATCTATACGACAAGAACTTCAGGTCTCTGAAGAAGGAAATCGAAGAAGACCTCAGAAAATGGAAAAATCTGCCATGCTCGTGGATTGGCAGGATTAATATAGTTAAAATGGCCATCTTGCCAAAAGCAAACTACAGATTCAACGCAATCCCCATCAAAATCCCAACTCAGTTCTTCACAGAGTTGGAAAAAGCAATTCTCAAATTCATTTGGAATAACAAAAAACCCAGGATAGCTAAAACTATTCTCAACAACAAAAGAAATTCTGGGGGAATCAGTATCCCTGACTTCAAGCAATACTACAGAGCAATAGTGTTAAAAACTGCATGGTATTGGCACAGCAACAGACAAGTGGACCAATGGAATAGAATTGAAGATCCAGAAATGAACCCACACACCTATGGTCACTTGATCTTCGACAAAGGAGCTGAAAATATCCAGTGGAAAAAAGATAGCCTTTTCAACAAATGGTGCTGGTTCAATTGGAGGTCAGTATGCAGAAGCATGCGAATTGATCCATTCTTATCTCCATGTACTAAACTTCACTTCAAGTGGATCAAGGACCTTCATGTAAAACTAGACACACTGAAACTAATAGAAAAGAAACTGGGGAAGACCCTTGAGGACATGGGCACAGGGGAAAAGTTCCTGAACAGAACACCAATAGCTTATGCTCTAAGATCAAGAATTAATAAATGGGACCTCATCAAATTACAAAGTTTCTGTAAGGCAAAGGACATTGTTAAAAGGACAAAACGGCAACCATCAAATTGGGCAAGGATATTCACCAACCCTATATCTGATAGAGGGCTAATATCCAATATATACAAAGAACTCAAGAAGTTAGACCCCAGGAAACCAAATAACCCTATTAAAAATGTGGTACAGATATAAACAAAGAATTTTCACCTGAAGAAATTCAGATGGCCAAGAGGCACCTTAAGAAGTGCTCAACATCATTAGTCATTAGGGAAATGCAAATCAAAACAACCCTGATTTGGGATCAGCAGCAGCGGCAGCAGCAGCAGCAGCAGCAGCAGCAGCAGCAGCGGCTGGTCCAGAGGAAGGGCCATCAGCAGTAGAACCAAGCAGACAGGGTCCAGGCAGACCCGGCGCCCACGACCACTGGCCATCGCTGGCCAGCCAGGCTGCAAGCAGCGGCGGATTTACGGTGCCTTTCACCACACAGAAGCCACATCAGAACTCTGCCTCCCGCCAGTCAGTTACGAGGGCTCCATATTGGTTCTCGGTCGCCAGAGAAATCAGACTGAGGTACGCAAATATAACCCGAGACCAACATCGCGGGGGTCTAAGCCCGACGGGCGTTGGCCTGCACCCAGGCCCTGGGCTGATCGGGGGTCCACCGGGGTGCAAACCCGGCCAGGAGGTTTTTTTCCTCCCGTACCTGCGCCCGCACCACCACCATTTTGCCTACGGGAAGCCAGAGAGACCTAGCAGGCAAAACCAAACCGGCTAACAGGCATAGCCCAGGCGGACATAGCAGGGGTCTCAGACGGTCAGGCCCTGGACTGTCCCCAGGTCCTGGGCTGCTCGGTGGGCCATCTGTGTGCCGACCCAGCCAGGAGCTTGTTTGCCCGGGCCGGCGCGCACCGCCGCCATTTTGCCTACGGGAAGCCAGAGAGACTAGCAGACAAAACCAAACCAGCTAACAGGCATAGCCCAAGGCGGACATAGCAGGGGTCTCAGACGGTCAGGCCCTGGACTGCCCCCAGGCCCTGGACTACTCGGTGGGCCATCTGTGTGCCAACCCGGCCAGGAGGTTGTTTATCCAGGCCAGTTTGCGCACCACCGCCATTTTGCCTACGGGAAGCCAGAGAGACCTAGGAGGCAAAACCAAACCAGCTAACAGGCATAGCCCAAGGCGGACATAGCAGGGGTCTCAGACGGTCAGGCCCTGGACTGCCCCCAGGCCCTGGGCTGCTCGTTGGGCCATCTGTGTGCTGACCCAGCCAGGAGGTTGTTAGCCCAGCAGACTCTCGCAGCACTCTCAGGGAACTTGCGCACGCCACCATCCTAGCCACCTGACACACCCAATTAACACCCACAGCTGAGGGGAACTTTGCACCAACATTGGCCTGCCAGGCTTCTGCCTAGACTCAGGGCCTAAGCAGCTAGGCTAGCCTTGTGTGCACCAACCCGGTTGGGAGTTCTGCTGCCCAGATCAGCCTGGGCGGCAGCACCACATCTCAAAGTCCTACAAGTGGCTAGCTGGGTTTCCGGGCGGCCAGCTGGGAGAAGTCAGTGTGCTCCAGTGAATCCAGCGGGCCCCAGCGGGAGCCTTCGGGTGCCTGCTTTGGGATCTGAACAGCCTGGGCAGCAGCACCTTGTCTACAAGCAGTGCAGGAGGTAAGCTGTGCACCAGAGGCCAACTGGGAAGGGGCAGCTTGCACTGGTGAGTCCAGCACTGACAAGACAAACTAACACCAGTGAGAACTAGATGGCAAAAGGCAAACGCAGGAACGTCATTAACAGAAATCAAGGCAATATGGCAACATCTGAACCCAATTCTCCTCTACCAACATGTCCTGGATACCCCATCACACCAGTAAAACAAGATTTGGATTTAAAATCACTGGTCATGATGCTGGTACAGGAACACATGAAGGACATTCAGGAGAAAATGGATCAAAAGTTAGAAGCCCTTGCAAGGGAAACACAAAAATCATTGAAAGAAATCCAGGAGAATACAAAAGCCAACAAGGAGGAAATGCAAAAAATACTTAAAGAAATACAGGAGAACTTTGGTCAACAGGCTGAGGTCATAAAAGACGAAACACAAAAATCTGTTAAAAAAATACAGGAGAACTTTGGTCAACAGGCTGAGCTCATGAAAGAGGAAACACAAAAATCTCTTAAAGAATTACAGGGAAACACAAACATGCAAGTGAAGGAGCTAAGCAAAACCATCCAGGATCTAAAATCAGAAGTAGAAACAACTAAGAAAACTCAAAGGGAGACAACTTTGGAGATAGAAAGCCTTGGGAAGAAATCAGGGGACAGAGATGCAAATATCAACAACAGAATACAAGAGATAGAAGAAAGAATCTCAGATGCTGAAGATTCCATAGAAACCATGGACTCAACAGTTAAAGAAAATGCAAAATGCAAAAAGCTTGTAACCCAAAATATCCAGGAAATCCAGGACACAATGAGAAGACCAAACCTAAGGATTATAGGCATAGATGAGAGTGAAGATTTACAACTTAAAGGGCCAGCAAATATCTTCAATAAAATTATGGAAGAAAACTTCCCTAACCTAAAGAGAGAGATGCCCATGAATATACAAGAAGCCTACAGAACTCCAAACAGACTGGACCAGAACAGAAATACTTCCCGTCACATAATAATCAAAACACCAAATGTTCTAAACAAAGAAAGAATACTAAAGGCAGTAAGAGAAAAAGGCCAAGTAACATATAAAGGAAGACCTATCAGAATCACAGCAGACTTTTCACCTGAGACTATGAAGGCTAGAAGGTCCTGGGCAGATCTCATGCAGACTCTAAGAGAACACAAATGCCAACCAAAACTACTATATCCAGCAAAACTCTCAATCACCATAGATGGAGAAACTAAGATATTTCATGACAAAACCAAGTTTACCCAATATCTATCCACAAACCCGGCCCTAAAAAGGATAATAGGAGGACAACACCAATACAAGGAGGGAAACTTCACCCTGGAAAAAGCAAGATAGTAACCTTTCATCAAACCCAAAAGAAGTTAAGCATTCAAATTTAAAAAATAACGTCAAAAATGATAGGAAGTAACAATCACTATTCCTTAATATCTCTTAACATCAATGGACTTAATGCCCCAATAAAAAGACACAGACTAACTGACTGGATACGTAAACAGGACCCTACATTTTGCTGCTTACAGGAAACACACCTCAGGGTCAAAGACAAACACTACCTTAGAGTAAAAGGCTGGAAGACAATTTTACAAGCAAATGGTCTCAGGAAACAAGCTGGAGCAGCCATTTTAATATCAGATAAAATTGACTTTCAACCCAAAGTCATCAAAAGAGACCCTGAGGGACATTTCTTGCTGGTCAAAGGAAAAATACAAAAAGAAGAACTGTCAATCCTGAACATCTATGCCCCAAATGCAAGGGCACCCTCTTTCGTAAAAGAAAGTTTATTAAAACTAAAAGCACACATTGCACCTAACACAATAATTGTGGGTGACTTCAACACTGCACTTTCCTCAATGGACCGATCAGGAAAACAGAAACTAAACAGGGACACAATGAAACTAATTGAAGCTTTGGACCAATTAGATTTAACAGATATATAGAGAACATTCTATCCTAAAACAAAAGAATATACCTTTTTCTCAGCACCTCATGGTACCTTCTCCAAAATCGACCATATAATTGGTCACAAGACAGACCTCAACAAATATAAGAAGATAGAACTAATCCCATGCCTCCTATCTGATCACTATGGAGTAAAAGTGGTCTTCAATAGCAACAGAAACAACAGAAAACCCACATACACGTGGAAACTGAACAATACTCTACTCAATGATACCTTGGTCAAGGAAGAAATAAAGAAAGAAATTAAAGACTTTTTAGAACACAATGAAAATGAAAACACAACATACCCAAATCTATGGGACACAATGAAAGCAGTGCTAAGAGGAAAACTCATAGCCCTGAGTGCCTCCAAAAAGAAAATGGAGAGAGCATACATTACCAGCTTAATGACACACCTGAAATCCCTAGAACAAAAAGAAGCTATTTCGCCCAGGAGGAGTAGAAGGCAGGAAATCATCAAACTCAGGGCCGAAATCAATCAAGAAGAAACAAAGAGAACCATACAAAAAATCAACAAAACCAGGAGCTGGTTCTTTGAGAAAATCAACAAGATAGATAAACCCTTAGCCAGACTGACCAAAGGGCACAGAGAAAGTATCCAAATTAACAAACTTAGAAATGAAAAGGGAGATATAACAACGGAAACTGAGGAAATCCAAAAAATCATCAGATCCTACTACAAGAGCCTGTACTCAACACAACTGGAGAATCTGGAGGAAATGGACAATTTCCTTGACAGATACCAAATACCAAAATTAAATCAGGACCAACTAGACCATCTAAACAGTCCCATAATGCCTAAAGAAATAGAAGGAGTCATAGAAAGTCTTCCAACCAAAAAAAGCACAGGACCAGATGGCTTCAGTGCAGAATTCTACCAGACCTTCAAAGAAGAGTTAACACCAATACTCTTCAAACTATTCCACAAAATAGAAACAGAAGGAACACTACCCAATTCCTTCTACGAAGCCACAATTACGCTGATACCAAAGCCACAAAAAGATCCAACAAAGAAAGAGAACTTCAGACCAATTTCCCTTATGAACATCGATGCAAAAATACTCAATAAAATTCTTGCCAACCGAATCCAAGAACACATCAAAACGATCATCCACCATGATCAAGTAGGCTTTATCCCGGGAATGCAGGGTTGGTTCAATATACGGAAATCCATCAATACAATCCACTACATAAACAAACTCAAAAGAACAAAACCACATGGTCATTTCATTGGATGTTGAAAAAGCATTTGACAAAATTCAGCATCCCTTCATGCTTAAAGTCTTGGAGAGAACAGGAATTCAAGGCCCATACCTAAACATAGTAAAAGCAATATACAGCAAACCAGTAGCCAGCATCAAACTAAATGGAGAGAAACTTGAAGCAATCCCACTGAAATCAGGGACCAGACAAGGCTGCCCCCTTTCTCCTTATCTTTTCAATAATGTACTTGAGGTACTAGCTCGGGCAATTCGACAACATAAGGAGGTCAAAGG
This sequence comes from Apodemus sylvaticus, assembly GCF_947179515.1. Lineage (NCBI taxonomy): Eukaryota > Metazoa > Chordata > Mammalia > Rodentia > Muridae > Apodemus > Apodemus sylvaticus. Next base: position 147,960,182 of record NC_067473.1, on the reverse strand, counting down.
GATACAAATTGGAAAGGAAGAAGTCAAACTATCATTATTTGCAGACGACATGATCGTCTACCTAAGTGACCCAAAGAACTCCACTAGAGAGCTCCTACAGCTGATAAACAACTTCAGCAAAGTGGCAGGTTATAAAATCAACTCAAGCAAATCAGTGGCCTTCCTATACTCAAAGGATAAGCAGGCTGAGAAAGAAATTAGGGAAATGACCCCCTTCACAATAGCCACAAACAGTATAAAGTATCTTGGGGTGACTCTTACCAAACATGTGAAAGATCTGTATGACAAGAACTTCAAGACTCTGAAGAAGGAAATGGAAGAAGACCTCAAAAAATGGGAAAACCTCCCATGCTCATGGATCGGTAGAATCAATATAGTTAAAATGGCCATTTTGCCTAAAGCACTATACAGATTCAATGCAATACCCATCAAAATCCCAACTCAATTCTTCACAGAGTTAGAAAGAGCAATTATCAAATTCATCTGGAACAACAAAAAACCCAGGATAGCTAAAACTATTCTCAGCAACAAAAGAAAATCTGGGGGAATCAGCATCCCTGACCTCAAGCAATACTACAGAGCAATAGTGTTAAAAACTGCATGGTATTGGTACAGTGACAGACAGGAGGATCAATGGAACAGGATTGAAGATCCAGAAATGAACCCACACACCTATGGCCACTTGATCCTCGACAAAGAGGCTGGAAACATCCAATGGAAAAAAGATAGCCTTTTCAACAAATGGTGCTGGTTCAACTGGAGGTCAGCATGCAGAAGAATGGGAATTGATCCATCCTTGTCTCCTTGTACTAAGCTCAAATCCAAATGGATCAAGGACCTCCACATAAAGCCAGATACTCTGAAGCTAATAGAAAAGAAACTGGGGAAGACCCTTGAGGACATTGGTACAGGGAGAAAGTTTCTGAACAGAACACCAATAGTGTATGCTCTAAGAGCAAGAATTGACAAATGGGACCTCATAAAATTACAAAGTTTCTGTAAGGCAAAGGACACCATCAAGAGGACAAATCGGCAACCAACAAATTGGGAAAAGATCTTCACCAATCCTACATCAGATAGAGGGCTAATATCCAATATATATAAAGAACTCAAGAAGTTAGACTCCAGAAAACCAAACAACCCTATTAAAAAATGGGGTACAGAGTTAAACAAAGAATTCTCACCTGAAGAACTTCGGATGGTGGAGAAGCATCTTAAAAAATGCTCAACTTCATTAGTCATTAGGGAAATGCAAATCAAAACAACCCTAAGATTTCATCTTACACCAGTCAGAATGGCTAAGATTAAAAATTCAGGAGACAGCAGGTGTTGGAGAGGGTGTGGAGAAAGAGGAACACTCCTCCACTGCTGGTGGGGTTGCAAATTGGTACAACCACTCTGGAAATCAGTCTGGCGGTTCCTCCGAAAACTGGGCACCTCACTTCCAGAAGATCCTGCTATACCACTCCTGGGCATATACCCAGAAGACTCCCCACCATGTAATAAGGATACATGTTCTACTATGTTCATAGCAGCCCTATTTATAATTGCCAGATGCTGGAAAGAACCCAGGTATCCCTCAACAGAAGAGTGGATGCAAAAAATGTGGTATATCTACACAAAGGAGTACTATTCAGCCTTTAGAAACAATGAATTCATGAAATTCTTAGGCAAATGGATGGAGCTAGAGAATATCATACTCAGTGAGGTAACCCAGACTCAAAAGGTGAATCATGGTATGCACTCACTAATAAGTGGATATTAACCTAGAAAACTGGAATACCCAAAACATAATCCACACATCAAATGAGGTACAAGGAGAAAGGAGGAGTGGCCCCTGGTTCTGGAAAGACTCAGTGAAACAGTATTCAGCAAAACCAGAACGGGGAAGTGGGAAGGGGTGGATGGGAGGACAGGGGAAGAGAAGGGGGCTTACGGGACTTTCGGGGAGTGGGGGGGCTAGAAAAGGGGAAATCATTTGAAATGTAAATAAATTATATCGAATAAAAAAAAAAACAACCCTGAGATTTCACCTTACACCAGTCAGAATGGCTAAGGTCAAAAACTCAGGAGACGGCAGGTGTTGGCAAGGATGTGGAGAAAGAGGAACACTCCTCCACTGCTGGTGGGGCTGTAAGATGGTACAACCACTTTGGAAATCAGTCTGGCGGTTCCTCAGAAAACTGGACATGAGACTTCCAGAGGATCCTGCTATACCTCTCCTGGGCATATACCCAAAGGATTCCCCGGCATGCAATAAAGACACATGCTCCATTATGTTCATAGCAGCCTTATTTGTAATAGCCAGAAGCTGGAAAGAACCCAAATGTCCCTCAAAGGAGGAATGGATACAGAAAATGTGGTATATTTACACAATGGAATACTACTCAGCAATTAGAAACAGTGATTTCACAAAATTTTTCGGCAAATGGTTTGATCTAGAAAATATCATCCTAAGTGAGGTAACCCAATTACAAAAGAATACACATGGAATGCATTCTCTGATAAGTGGATATTAATTAGCCCGGAAGCTCTGAATACCCAAGGCACAAATCACATAACAAATGACTCCCATGAAGAAGTATGGAGAGGGTCCTGATCCTGGAAAGGATTGATCTAGCATTGGAGAGGAATATAAGGATAGAGAAAAAGGAGGGAGGTGATTGGAGAATGGATGGAGAGAAGAAGGTTTATGGGACATATGGGGAGGGGGGATCTGGGAAAGGGGAAATCATTTGGAATGTAAATGAAGAATATAGAAAATAAAAATATTTTTAAAAATAACAAAAATAACAGGAAGCAACAATCACTATTCCTTAATATCTCTTTTTTTCCTTTTTTTATTTTCTATATTCTTTGTCTACATTCCAAATGATTTCCCCTTTCCTGATTCCCCCTCTCCATAATTCCCATAAGCCTTCTTCCCTCTGCCCATTCCCCAATCAACCCGCTCCCACTTCTCTATCCTGGTAATCCCCTACATTGCTGCATCAAATCCCCAATAAAAGACAAAGACTAACAGACTGGATGCATACAGGAAACACACCTCAGTGTCAAAGACAAACACTTCCTCAGAGTTAAAGGCTGGAAAACAATTTTCCAAGCAAAAGGTCCCAGGAAACAAGCTGAAGTTGCCATTCTAATATTGGGTAAAATCGATTTTCAAGCAAAAGTCATCAAAAAAGACACGGAAGAACTCTACTGATGAAAGGAAAAAATCGACCAAGAATTCTGAACGTCTATGCTCCAAATGCAAAGGCCTCACATTTGCAAAGACACTTTACTAAACCTCAAAGCATACATTGCACCTCACACAAAAATTGTGGGTGACTTCAACACCTCACTCTCATCAATGAACAGATCAGAAAAACACAAACTAAATATAGATACAGTGAAACTAACAGAAGTTATGAACCAACTGGATTTAACAGATATCTATAGAAGATTTCATTCTAAACCAAAAGAATATACCTTCTTCTCAACATCTCACCACACCTTCTCCAAAACTGACTGTATAATTGGTCACAAAACAGACCTCATCAGATATAAGATCAACCTGATCCCATGCCTCCTATCAGATAACTATGGAGTAAGGCTGGTCTTCAATAGCAACAAAAACAACAGAAAGCCCACATAAAGATGGAAGCTGAACAATGCTCTACTCAATGATAATGTAGTCAAGGAAGAAATAAGGAAAGAAATCAAAGACTTTTTAGAATTTAATGAAAATGAAAGCACCAAGAAGTTACATAGCCAATGAATTAAAACCTTTGATCTGGCAAAATGAAGAGCTACAGAGAACTAGTAATGGGTATGTGGACATAGTGCCCAACATGTCAATGTACGTAATGCTATGGAAATATACATTTAAAAGTGCCTAAAACCCATGATTGGTAGTACATGAATAGAATGTAGTATCTGATAGATTGAGGCAGGATGGTCTTGAACTTCAGGCCAGACTAAGACACATAGTAGGACCCTGACTCAAAAACACAGATTATTGAGCATGGCACAGTCGCACAAAGGCAGAAACAACACAATGGGAGTTCAAGAGCATCCTCAGCCTAGGCTGCACAGGGCCCTGCCTCAAACAACAACAAAAATACAGCTAAGAAGACTTTTTATGTGCACTGAAAACCTTTTAAAAATGTAAACAATGTGTCAGTACTTTGTATTCTTAGGCCTCACAAAGAAAAGGAAAGAACACAAATCCTATGTGTCTCTTAAAAGAAAACAAAAACAAAAAGTCTACACCATGGCAAACCTTTTTAAAACACCAGAGCTACAGAAAGCACACCTTGGCTGAGTTTACTGCCACTGGTCTGGGTATTAAAACACAAAGGGAGGAGATATTAAAGTCTTGCTTCCTTCCAAGGCATCCTCAGTGTGCAACCCCCGGAAGAAGGAGGTTGGTTAGAGCCACTTCTGCTGCTGTGTATAGAAAGGGCTGGACCTAGAGATTATCCTTGTCTTTGTTCAGAAATAATAATTTCATCAAAAGGAACTCATTACCACTCCACCTTGATATCAGACCAAATATTAAACACTCGTCAGGGCCCACCCAGCAGCCCCCTGTAGCTTTACAATGGCCAGCCTCTGGGGAAAGGTTAACTCTTCTATAATGTTGTCTTTTCACAGAGACATGAAATACCAACTTGAGATTGTTTATTTCCATTGTAGTCAGGTCACAAATTGTTTTCTGGAATGAACCATTTGGGGATATTTACCCTGCACATACCACAGCGTGCTCTCTTTCTATGTCCCCGTGAAAACTCAAGTGTGAAATGCAGAGATGTGGCTTACCTATTCTCTTCCCTGCTGCTGCAGTACTTCCACTCATTCCAATACCACGAGCAGACTACAATTAAAACACAGAACACCTGCTGAGGTGAGTCAATGCAGAACAGGCCACCGAGCATCAAATACTTTAGTGCTCTATTTCTAAAATGCAGGTGGGCACCCAACGTATATCTTATACTCTATTTCTATTTAAATACACTTGGAATCTAATCTCACTTCTTGTGCTTATTGCTTACCCATAAAAAAATAAAATTTGGTGGCTTGGGTAAGAGTCTGGATACTGCAATAAGCCTTAACAAAACTATGTTAAACTGAAAACTACACAATAGTAGTGAACAGGGCAGTAATGCTGGTGATTCCAGCACACAGGTGCTGGAAGCAGGACCAGAATTCAAGATCATCCTCGAAGTCTCAGGCCAGCCTGAGCTACATGAGAAACCTGTCTCAAAATATGAAAAAAAAATACGCATCAAATAGATTTCCTACAAATTAGACAAATATTTTAGTGAAATTTATGGGAAAAAATTCAATTGCAAGCATTTTTATTTACATAAATAAAACTTTTAACTTTGCAATAGTCATTCCATACACAACTAACTAGAAGAACAAACTGAAAAGAGAATACTTACTAGAAAAAAATCTGTAGGTTCTGACTGGGGAGAACTTTTCCTAATGTTTTCATCCTGAAAATGCTGGAAGTTTGTAGATAACCCAATTCCAGAGGCCCGAAGTCTGCCTGCCCCACGTGTGCTCTGCAAACTGTCTCTGCTTGCACTCCGTGCCAGGGAAGCCAAAAAGCCATTATTGTTTACACACCCAACAGGCTCTTTGGAAGCTTTGTTAGCCATTTCTGTAATATCTCGGGCTTCTATTTTAGAAATAACATCAGATCTTTTTCCAGGCGAATCGACTTTAACACCACGGAAACGAGCAGTCCTAGAGAAAGAAGAATCTGCTATGGTTCGGATGTCCAATTCCCGCAGGGTGTTTTGTGAAGCAGACGCTGAGGGGTTGCCTGACTCAAAACATTTTGACTGTCTCTGTGGCTTCACCAGAGAATTATGTAGTGACACTGGTGCAGCACAGAGAAGAGGTGACAGGAGTCTGTTCTTGTGAGAGCTGGGCTCTCGGCGGTTAAGAACTGCATTGTCAACTGGGTCACTGCTCAGCACTCTGGCCACGTGGCTCAGAGGCTGCTCCGCTGCCCTCAGTCCTCCATCACCTTTGGTGAGTGGGAACTCTGGAGTTACCTTCCCTAGCCCTTCTATACCACTGCTCTGCTCAGCACCATTTCCTTCTGCAAATGGAGCAAAAGCACCTACTTCTGGCAGAAGCAACTCATCAGCTACATATTCTTCTGACCGTGGAAACAAGACAACATCATCCTCATTATTAGATGACAAGTTTCCTGAAAGGTGCTTGGTCCGCCTAGGCAGGGATGATCCAAGATGAAGAATAGAATCTGCAAGCTCTTTGTCATTTTCCAGTTCTATATGGGTCAACTGAGGAAGCAGTCTGATGCTACTCGTGGAGTGAGACAGCATGTTAATCTCCCAATTATCATCATCCTTCAGCAGCTCATTCCTGAGAGATGACACTGGTCTATCGGCAGGGGCCTGAGCTGCAGGACTTGGGCCTGCATTCCTGGATGGTTCCGGGAGATATGCATTCCCAGAAGGTAAACAAGACTGCCCAATATGAGGGAGGACTCTTAGCAATCTGTGCCGGGCTGCTGCTGTAGAACTGCTGGTTGGCCGAGGAGCTATAGGTGGGCGAGGTTTTACCTTGACAACTTTCTTAGGCTACAAAAAAAGAGTGCACATGTAATTCCTCAACATAGTTACTTCTCTCCTTCAGCAATAATCAGTGGAGAAAATGTTACTTACCATTTTGCCACTCTGTTACCTCAATTTACAGTGCTCAAAAAAGCCAGGTGTGAGGACACACCTGTAATGCCAGCACTTGGGAGGCTGAAGCAAGTTGTCTGTCATGAGTTTGAGGCCAGCCTGCCTGGTTTACAGAATCCATTCCATGCAGCCAAGGCCACAAGATGAGTCTTCTTCTCAATACAAAACAACAATAAAATGCTTTAAAATATTAAAAATCTTAAGATTATGATTGAGAAGGATTTGTTATATTACTTTATTGAGCATAATCTGAGGATGTTAAAGAAAAATAATTTTGTTTTATTTTCCTCACAATTAAATCTTTCCAAGGCTTTTTATTAAGATGATGTTGCTTATGTGATATGGCATTCTTCCTGTAAGCTGACTGTGTAGATGTATGGTTGTGTGGAACTGAGAAAAAAAAAGCTAACTAGACTAAAGTGTGACCTGAGAAGGCTGTCCTGTACTAAGATGGTTTCTGTGGACTTGTATTTCAGGAAGGATTCCTACCCTAACCCGTCACAGTAGTAGTTGTGTGTCAGCTACTTCCACAACCAAAATGGTTTCTACTGAAAATCTCCTTTTCTTCTGAGTCAGAAATGTACAGATACATGCCTGGGGGAGCACACGCATAGGAACAAGAAAAGATCCTTTTTCTGAAATGGAAAGCAGTCCCTATGCAGAGTCACTAATGGAGTCCCCTGAGATGAGGTTTCACATGTGTTACCATAGCTCCCTGACAGAGAACTCAGGTCTGTCTTGTGATGACACTAGGAGCGGCCTCTATGACGCCTGTGCCTGCTTCGCCTGGATTTAGATCCGTTTGCTTTTCCCCATGGTAATTTTGCTTTTGTTTCCTTTTGCTGTACCAAGGATCTTAGTCACAGCACAACTGCAAACTGTACACATGCTCCTAAGGGGTCAGTGAACCAAGGACAGGATGTGTCCTCCCCGACACACATTAACATGTAAGTTATCACGGGAAGAGTGAAGCCGAGAGCTCAACGAAGCTCTTGAGCACAGGGATGGTCAGCAGACACCGGATGGGAGTCTGCCGACACGCCAGCAGCCTTGCCTGTAATAATGTACACTGAAAACTCAGTGGGACCAGTAGGGAAAGGGGAGCTGCAGCAGCTGCACAGACAGGAAGCCCCTCATAAAGATGAGCTGGCTCTTGCAGCCACTTTTACTCTGACGTCATTGTCTTGCCAACCTACAACTATATATTTACGAAAAATATATTTTTAAAAAATGAGATTGTTTTCTAGGTCTTATAAATCAACAATAGTTACCATAATCTAAATAACATATCCTCCCAAATAAACACACAGACATCCCAAGAGATCAACAATACAAGCAAAAGAAATTACCCATGACCCCAGTTGTCAACAACAGGGAGATAAAGAATACAAACTTCTAATTAGTGTAAGGGTGAAAACACTCAAATGTTGAAGGCTCATTTGTAAAGCTTATGTCTGTGATAACAAGCAAGGATGCAGAGCTTCGGGAGAAAAAAAGGTAGAGCTGACAGAGCAAAAGTAAAACTCACACCTGTGTAAATACTCCAATAGCTGGAATATGGGAAATGAGCTAGTTGAAGTCAAAAGGAAATAACCTGAAATTATAGATCTATGCTAACAGAATTTTATGGAAACTCTACTGTGCAGAGAGGGGTAAATTAGAAGGAAAAAGAATCCATTTAAGAAATTTTAACTGATGGTAAATAAAGAAATATGAAAAGGAAAGGTAGGACCCTAAAGAAAAAAATGCATAAATCATGGAATCAGAAAATCCACCTACTCTTCCCTGCAATGGGAGTGTCAGTGATTAAAAACCAAACACAAAAGAGCACCCTTGAAATAAGTTACCTCCCTACATAACATCCTTACTTTGTGTATTAGCCCATAACTCTTAATGCTTACCTAAATAACATTATAAGAAAAAGAACAGAAAAGGAGGAAACATATCTATATTAGAATAAAACAGAAAGTGAGAATCAGAACATTTTAGCGCATACAAATGCTCCCTTAACATAAAGTAGCAAAAGAAAACTTCACCACAGTATTCCAATCAAAATTAAATATCTTCAAATTGATATATGTATCTTTTATTAATGTGTGTTTATTTATGTGTGTATACAAGTACATGTGCAGGTACAAGGGTGTGCATGCATGTAGAGGTCAGAAATTGATAAGGTGTCTTCCTTTTGGAGTCAGCATCTCTTTCTGAATGTGGAGCTCACTAACTACATTATACTGACTGGCTGGTGAGCTCTAGGGATCTGCCTGTCTCAGCTGGGGTTACAGATGCAGGCCATGGTTTTGGAGATCTGAACTCAGGTCCTCATGCTTGCAAGGTGCTACTGTAGCCAGTGAGACATCTCCCTGGCCTGTTTTATTTGGAGAGAGGGTGAGTGAAGCCTGGCCCAGAACTCATGATCTTCCTGCCTCAGCTTCTGCAGTGTGAGGAATACAGAAGTGGGATATCATGCTCAGCTTTTGCAAATAATATTTGAAGAGTACATCAAAAGTCATGACCCCAACCAAGACAAAATGAACCAAAAAATGATAAGATAGCCAAACTTAAAATAATTAGTAAAAAAAAGAAAGAAAGAAATTCAGAATGATAATTAACCATAAGATGCCCAAAGAAAACCAGATTCAAGGAGACATTAATCATCAGTATTAAGAAAAGGTATAAAAATACCCGAAAGAATTAAAATAAAACAAAGAATTTTAAAAGATAACAGAACATAGTTACTATAAAATGAAGTTCCAATATATGTATAAAGGATTTCTAAGTCATATACTTTAACGACAAAAGCCAGGGCTGGAGATGTAGCTCAGGGTCACAGGCTTGCCTGGCCCATTGAGACCCAGATAGGGGACTGAGAGGGAAGCAGCATCAGAGGAAGGCATGAGCAGACAGAAGCTGGAGACTCACACATGGAGTCTGAGCACTCAGTGGGGTAAGACCCAGCCATGGGAAATTTAAAGCCAACCAAGGTACCTAGCAAGGACCCGACTGAAAAAATGAAATTTAATGTAAGGGGTGTGGAGATTTGAATAAGAATGGCTCCCAAACATTCATAGATTTGAATGCTTAGAGGGTGGCACTATTAGGAGATGTAGCATTCTTGCAGTAGGTGTGGCCTTGCTGGAGCCCACTGGGGGCTTTGAAAGCTCAAGTAGATCCAGTGTCATTCCCTCTTCCTGCTGCCTACTGATCCAGATGTAGAACTGTCAACCTCTCCTGCACCATGTCTGCCTCTGGGGCACCGTGCTCCCTTCCATGATGGTGAGAATGGACTAAACCCCAGAAAACTATAAGCAAGACCCAATTAAATGCTTTCCTTTATAAGAGTTGCCATGGTCATGGTGTCTCTTCACAGTGGTGGAATACTGACTAAGATAGAGAAATACATAACATTTTTTAAATGAGGTAAATTTACAAAGAGAAGTGGGGTGGTGAGATGCCTTTTCAACTGCAGTATAAAAAGCAAGGCAGCTGCAGAACAGTGTTAAAGCCTAAATGTTTCCTATCTAAATAAACTATCACTTGGCAAACTATAGAAATGATCCCTCAAAGTGCTCTTTAAATTATCACTAGTTTTGTTCTTAAGTTTTAGAGTTCTGAAAATTCAGTACTTACATATCTAACTTTTCCTTTCCTTGGAATTTATTAAGATATTCAACTAACCAAAATGTATGGGGAAAGTTTAGTAAAAAGACTCTGAGCAGTCATAGCATTAACACTAAAACATCAGTAGGGATATGGATGGAAAAATAATTAATGTTCTATTTCTTTAAAAGTAGAACTGCTGTTCATCTAAGCAATGGAGACAGAATAGAGAAAAGAGAAAGCCAACTAAGTTTCATGACTTCACTTAACTAGCATGCAGGAGGTAAAAAGGGTCAAGGCTGGGGCTGATATCACAAAAGCAAATGTTTAAGACACACCCACAGATAAAAACATAAATAAATAAACTTAAAAACAGAAAAAAAAAAGATGCTGTCCAGAAGCTGGGTGGAGGGGGGGTGCACGCCTTTAAGGAGGAGCTCTGTGAGTTCAAGGCCAGCCTGGTCTACAGAACACAAGACAGCCAGGGCTACACAGAGAAACCCTGTCGGGGGAGGGGGGTGAGGAGGACAATAAAAACCAACAAACAACAAACCGTCCAGGCCAGCAAGCATCACTCCCTGACCTTTATTATTAGCACAACAAAACTGCTACAGATACTTGTCAAATCACATAGCAAATGCTCCCTTAAGATGAAAAGAAACCTGTCATGGGTTTTCACGGATCATGGCTCTCATTCCAAAAGAAACCAAACTGACCAAAAAAGGGGGGGGGGGAATAATCACATCTCCATCTCCTTTCTAAGCAACCAATCAATAAGGTAGATCTTATAGATACCTGTCAAACTTTTATTCTGAAGTTAAGAGAATAATCTATCTTTTGAATATATATTGGACACACATGGAAAATATCAGATAATAATTAAATTCTAAACTTCAAAACTGTAAATGATATTGTCTGATTTCCATGCAATAAAACTAAAAATTAAACACAATAAAGTCAAGAAAAAAAAAAAAACAACCAAAACCTTCAGCCACCAAAACTTACCTAAATCTACTCAACCACTTTGGAGCTAATAAGAAAATTCTAAACTGAAAAATTGAAAATATTACCAATTGCTGTAATGTTTCTACTGACATATTGTATAAAGACTACTACTTTGTGTGGCATTTATGTCAAAGCAGTGTAAACTATATCTAATCATAGTGTAACTCAGATGAATTACAACTGAGAGATAATTTACAAAACAATGTGCTTCTACTCCTTAAACTATTGTCTTAGAGTTTCTATTCCTGTAAAAACATCACGACCAAGAAGCAAGTTGGGGAGGAAAGGGTCTATTCAGCTTACACTTCCACACTGCTGTTCACTAAAGGAAGTCAGGACTGGAACTCAAGCAGTCAGGAAGAAGCTGATGCAGAGCCCATGGAGGGATGTTTCTCACTGCCTTGCTTCCCCTGGCTTGCTCAGCCTGCTCTCTTATAGAACCCAAGACTACCAGTCCAGGGATGGCCCCACCCAAAATGCACCCCCTTGATCAATAATTGAGAAAATGCCTTACAGCTGGATCGCATGGAGGCATTTCCTCAACTGAAGCTCCCTTCTCTGTGATAACTCCAGCCTGTGTCAAGTTAACACACAAAACCAGCCAGTACAACTATCTAATATGACTGTCACTTGTTTACCAACTGCTGAGCCCGCCAGGCTCCAATGGCCAAGTCCAAACTCAAGAGTCATAGACAACCCCGATTAAACTTAGGAGTTACAACACAAAACAGACACAGGAGAGATTTGTGGGGAGGATGGAGACAGGAATGGTAGGGAATGAAGGGAGGGTTACTATGCATTGTGTACATGTGCCAAATTATCTAAGAATTGTGTGTGTGTGTGTGTGTGTGTGAAGCCAAAGTCCCAAAGAGGTATTTGTACCCATAGCATTCACAAGTCCACTGATAGGTGAATGAATAAACAAAACATGGGTACATACGTGCAGTCTAAAAAGAAAGGCGATTCTGACATGTGCTGTATACCATGGATGAAAATTAGAGATGTCATACTAATTAAATAATCTAACCACAAATACTCTATTTCCCTTATGTACAGTGTCTACAGTAGACAAATTCATAGAAATGGGAAATGGATGGTACTTAACAGAGGTTAAAGGGAAGGAAACAAGGAAACAGGCCTTAAGGAATGCCAAAATTCTCTTTTGTCAGAAAAGTTCTGAAGAGGAATTGAACAAAGATGAAAACATACTTAACAGGGTTACATGTGAAGACAATTAACGCTCACATGGTTGCACATTCCTGTAGTACTGACAGATAGGAGACAGAAAAAATTTAAGAATTCAAGGCCAGCCTTAACTACATAGTGGGTTTGGGGATAGCCTAGGCTATATGAGGCTCTGTCAACTAAATAAATAACTAAATAAGATGGATAGTAAATATTGGATATTTTACCATTATTTAATATAAAAATAAGTTAAAATACTAAGTGGGTGACTGTATCCTTTCTGAAATTCATTCAGTCTTGCTGTATGACAGAAAAGAACACTGAAAGTCACTTCCCTCGATGAATGAAACTCCTAAGGAAAATATTTAGAAACAACAAAAAAGCCCCAACACAACCGAGAGTGGGTCACACACCAGCAATGCAAAGTTATTTCCTAGTCCTAAAAAGTCACTCAGCCTTCATTACCACGATTATCTTATCCAATATATAATCTATTTTGACTTCTTTTTCTATTTCTTCATTGACCTATGACTTACTCAGAAGTGTTTTATTTTGAAATATTATATTTTTCCAGATATTTAGTATTGATTTCCAGATCTATTCTTTGTAAACCAGAGTATATTTGATTATTTGAATCTTTCTGAAATTTATTAGAATTTATTTTTGTATAAAATACTGTATTTTATTTTTTGTTTTTCTTCTTTCTTTTTTTGATAAATATTCTAACGTATTCACTTAAAGAGTAAAGCATATTCTGTTGACTGGTAAAGCACTGTACAGATGCCAACTGCATCAAGTGAGTTGACAATGGTCCTCAGGTCCTCTTGGGAACCTCGCCACTTCTCTGTTCTACCAGTTATGTTACGAGTAGAAATCTTTGAAGATAAGCATGAAGCTACTCCTTGAAGGCTTTGCTTCATATATTTCACAGTTCTATTACTACATAAATAAAAATTATAACCTAATTATTTTGGTCAAATGTTCTCCGTATGATTACAAAATAAGATCTTTACACACACTTATTTCAAAAAAGATGAATTATAGTTTTAAACAAGAGAGAAATAATCATCTAAAAGTTTAGGATAAAACCATGAAAGCATTATCTTCAAGACCTGTGATAGGAAAGTATGTCATAAAAATTATTAAATACTAATCATAAAAGCAAAACTGCTAAATTATAATACACTAAAATTAATAATATTCATTAAAAATAGGTGAAAGAGTAAGCCATGTATTATTAGAAACTATAAACCATCCATATGACACATAAGTATATATGTACTGTTGCTTTGAGATGGGCCTCATGTCACCCAGACTACATTCACGCATGCTACACTGAGGCTGACTCTGAATGAGGATGTTCCTTCACCTCCCAAGGCCAGGGATTATACAAATGCATCATTACACTTTTTAGATGTCTACAAACCAAGAAACAAAAGCAAAGTAACCTAATTTTAAAATGAGCAAAATATGTGGCGATGCACAAAAAAACAGAATTTTAACCAAATGAAGAGTCAATACTTTTTAAGTAAACATTAGTCATTATAAGAAAAATTATATAAAAACCAAGACAGGAACCTAACAATGGTGAAGATGAAAATAGTGATGATTGTAAGTGTTGGCAAGGAAAGGTCACAAACTGGAGACCTCCTGTTATTGATGGATTCCTACCTGCTTGTAAACCTATGCAAACCGTCACTGTAACTTCTGTTTGTCTGTTTTGAGACAAGGTCTCACTATGTAGCCTAAACTGGCATAGAACTTATTTAAGCAGGCTAACCTAAAATGCATGATCTCCTCCCTACACCTCATGAAGGATGCTGTGACACTCACCAAGTACCTGCTATACAACATAAAACAGCTTATCTTTCCTATGGCTCTAAATTTCAAAGTATACAATTCAAAAATAAAGTGCATGTGTCCATCAAAGAATGTATAAGCATGCTCCAAGTGGTTCCATTACTAAAAGCAGTAACTCCTGTCTGAAGACATCTATGATGTACTCATATACATGAAATAACTCTTTTACAAAAAAAAGAAGAAAAGAAAAGAAATAGCCATAACTCAAACACCTGAATGCTTATCATAAAGAGACACAAAAAGAGATCCACAATTAGTTTAAATAATATTTAAAATAAATGCAAAAGAATTTTTACATTTTATATTGAAGAAAATAGGCCAGAATTTTATAAAAGGCTGCATTGTCTATGTTTCTATTTATATAAAGTTTCATAGCAGACAAAACTTAGTTGTGAAAAAAATATATATATAGTCTTTATTTTAGGAAAGATTATGAAGGAATTTTTTTACAGAAAGAGGCAGGGGAACAAGGTGTGGCCATGCACTTTAATCTCAGCACTCAGAAGACAGAGGCAGGAGGATCTCTGTAAGTTTGAGGCCAGCCTGCTCTGTCTTTATAGTGAGTTCCAGTACAGCCAGGCAAACACATTGAGGGCCTACATTAAACAAACAAACAGAAGAAAAGAAAGAAAGAAAGAAAGAAAGAAAGAAAGAAAGAAAGAAAGAAAGAAAGAAAGAAAGAAAGAAAGAAAGAAAGAAAGAAAGAAAGGGAACTACTTTGAGTTATGTCTAAATAAGTGCATTTATCTGTAAACCTTCATCAAGCAGAGCCTAAATTTTACTATTATTATTATTATTTTAGGGGTGATTTGCCATGGCATACACGGGGAGGTCAGAGGACGCTTTCAGAAGTCAGTTCTCTCTCCTACCCCAATAGGGATAGGCCCCAAAGTTGAAGGCGTATGTGGCAAGAGCCTTTACGCTGGCAGCATCTACTAAAGCTAAACCGGTAAATATCCTCTAGGCATGGTGGGCACACACCTAGAATCCAAACATTCAGGCGACTAATGCAGGAGGATTGCCTGGAGTTCATGGCAGGTCTGGGCTACATACTAAGTTCTGGACCAGCCTAGACTGTGGTGTGACTTTCTCAGTGTCTGTAGATCTTGAAATCACATTTTAGAAGTAATTATTAAAAGATTAAACTATCTTTTAGTACCCTTTCCAAACTACAGTTCTGACATTTTAAGGATGAATTATGCTAAATGTGTATAACCTTTTCAGGTGTGTTCTGAGACTAAAAATCTAATATTCATTTGTCACATCCTAATAAATAAGTTGAGGCCAGAAACGTGCAATGAGTAACATTTTATAGTTTTCCACAGGCCCAGCATCCCTCAGCGCTGTGGCCCTGCCATGTAAGCTAGAGAAACGCGTGGCCCAGAGCCAACAGCTTCACCTTTTTGCTCAGGTTCATGGTCTCCATCTTAGCCTTCAGCAGCTTCATCTTATTCATAGTTATTGAGTTCTCAATGATCTGTTGCCCAGAAGGAGAAGGCTCAGCTTCTTCATCCTCATCTGTATACAAATTATACACAGAACCACCACTGCAAGGGAAACGATAGGTACTTAAAACATGTCTGACCCCTGCTGAGCACTAACAGTCTTATGTGCAATAGCAAGTACAGGGGTGGAGCACTAACTTTACTTTGTCATTGCAAAATAATAATAATAATAATAATAAAGTAAATGTCAAAACATTTCTCTGCCTAAACTGGATTCAAATGGGGTGCCTAGCTGAAGATGGCCTTGCTCTCTCTTCTAATCCTCCTTCCTCCACTTTCTGATTACTGGGATTACAGGCGCATGCCACCCACACCAAATTTTATGTAGTTCTAAGGATTGAATTTAGGGTTCTGTGTGTGCTAGGCAAAGGTGCTACATATTAAGTTACATATCCAGCACATTCAAAACATATTTTGGGGGTTAGGGTCAATGGTCAATGGGTAAATTTCTTGCTTTGCAAATGCAAGTACTCAAGTTCAGTTCCCAAAACCAAAGGTAACAAAACTGGCTTGTTTGCAGTCTTAGCATGGAAGGCACAGACAGGCACATACCTGAGGCTGCGGGTCTACCCCGCCCATAGAGCTTTAAGCCAAAACTATCTCAAAAAAGAGGGTGAGTAGCTCTTGAAGAACAAACCTCAGGTCTACTTGTGGTCTCTAAATGCAAGAGCACACATAAACCTACACAAACACACATCAACAACAACAACAACACACACACACAGACACACACAGACAAACACACACACACACACACACACATTTCTTAAGAAAAAACACCTGGGAAAGCACTGCATTTCGATTTAACACCTTTGAACTGCTCCAAGGTCACTGAAGCACAGAGACAGCACTGTGCCCTGGGTGCTTGCTCTATCAGGCATTCCTCACAGATTGTTTCTTTACAAAATGTACAGGGTGCATATTATATCCCCTTTTATAAATGGAAAACTGCAAGAAAGAAGTGATGGGCCAACAAGAAGATCGGGGTGGGGGAGGAGCTTGCTTGCCACTAATACTGATCACCTGAGGCCAATCCAAGCACCCATAGGGTGAAAAGAGAAAGCTGTCTTTTTACCCCCAGAAGAGTGCAGTGGTATGCACATACCCCACCGCCAGCACTACTGAATGAAATGTAAAAGCCCAGTGTGGTGATGCAGCCTTAAATTCCAGCACTCAAGAGGTGGGAGCAGGCGGATCTCTATAAATTTGAGGCCAGGCTAGCCTATATACTGAGTATGAAACAAGCCAAGGCTTCATAGTGAGACCCTGGCTTGTTTATTTAAAAAAAATTTTTTTTAAAAAAAGGAGCTGATCCTTTGCTACAGCTCTCCATACCCAAATACCCACCTGGAGACATCAGAACACAGAAACCGAGGAGCAGCCTGGGATAGGATCTTTTTAGTTTCCATGTGTGCCCAGAGCTGATCCTGCGCTACAGCTGTCCATTTCCAAATACTGCCAGGGGAGAGCTGGTCTCCCAGGAGTGCTGACACACCTGTGAGTACAGGTAAGACAACCACTTCTGCTCAAATTCCTGGCCCAAGAGAGAGCCACCCAGAGCCATTAGGACACAGGAACCAAGGAACAGGATCCTTCTGGTTTCTGTCTGCACCCTGGAGTGACCCTGTGTCACAGCTCTCCATACCCAAATTTGTCCCAGAGAGATCTGGTCTCCCAGGAGTACTGACACACAGGCTTACAGGAGAAACAAGGCACAGTCAGAGACAGCAAGAACAGCTAATGCCAGGGATAACCAGAAGGTGAGAGGCAAGTGCAAGAACATAAGCAACAGAAACCAAGGCTACTTGACATCATCAGAACCCAGTTCTTCCACCACAAGCGAGCGCTGGATACCCCCAACCAGAAAATCAAGACTCTGATTTAAAATCACATCTCATGATGATAGAGGACTTTAAGAAGGACATAAATACAGGAGAACACAGGTAAACAGGTAGAAGCCCTTAAAGAGGAAACACAAAAATCCCTTAAATAATTACAGGAAAACACAACCAAACAGGTGAAGGAATTGAAAAAAAAAAGCCATCCAGGATCTAAAAATGGAAATAGAAACAGTAAAGAAATCACAAAGGGAGACAACCCTCGAGATGGAAAACCTAGGAAAGAGATCAGGAATCATAGACACAAGCATCACCAACAGAATACAAGACATAAAAGACAAAATCTCAGAGGAAGAGATACCATAGAAAGCATTGACACAACAGACCAATAAAATGCAAAATGAAAAAAGCTCCTAACCCAAAATAGCCAGAAAATCCAGGACACAATGAGAAGACCAAACCTAAGAATAACAGATATAGAAGAAAGTGAATATTCCCAACTTAAAGAGCCAATAAATATCTTCAACAAAATTATAAAAGAAAACTTCCCTAATCTAAATAAAGAGATACTTATAAACATATAAGAAGCCTACAAAACTCCAAATAAATTGGACCAAAAAAGAAACTCCTTCCATCACATATTAGTCAAAATACCAAATGCACAAAACGAAGAAAAAATATTAAAAGCAGTAATGGAAAAAGGTCAAGTAACATATAAAGGCAGACCTAGCAGAATTACACCAACCAAACCTTCTCACCAGAGACTGAAAGCTAGAAGATCCTGGGCAGATGTCATACAGACCCTAAGAGAACATAAATGCCAGCCTAGGCTACTATACCCAGCAAAACTCAATTACCAAAGATGGACAAATCATGATATTCCAGGACAAAATAAAATTTACACAATCTCTTTCTACAAATCCAGCCCTACAAAGAATAGATGGAAAACTCCAACACGAGGAGGGAAACTACACCCTAGAAAAAACAAGAAAGTAATCTTTTTTCAACAAACCAAAAAGAAGATAGCCATACAAACATAAATCTACCTCTAGCAATAAAAAATAACAGGAAGCAACAATCACTATTACTTAATATCTCTTAATATCAATGGACGCAATTTACCAATAAAAAGACATAGACTAAAAGACAGGATACCTAAACAGGACCCAGCATTTTACTGCAAACAAGAAACACACCTCAGTGTGTCAAAGACAGACACTACCTCAGAATAAAAGGATGGTAAACAATTTTCCAAGCAAATGGTCCCAAGAAACAAGTTGGAGTAGCCATTCTAATATTGAATAAAATCAACTTTCAAACAAAAGTGGGGTTTGTTTTTTTTTTTTGGATTTGGGTTTTTTTTTTTTTTTGAGACAGGGTTTCTCTGTATAGCCCTGGCTGTCCTGGAACTCACTCTGTAGACCAGGCTGGCCTCAAACTCAGAAATCCACCTGCCTCTGCCTCCCAGAGTGCTGGGATTACAGGCGTGCGCCACCACCACCCAGCTTTTTTTTTTTTTTCAAACAAAAGTTATCAGAAAGGAATAAGGAAGTACACTTCATACTTATCAAAGGAAAAATCTACCAAGAAGAGCTCTTCAATTCTGAACACCTATGCTCCAAATACAAGGGCACCCTCATTCGTAAAAGAAATTTTACTAAAGCTCAAAACACACATTACACCTCATACAATAATAGTGGAAGACTTCAACATCACACTCTCAACAATGGACAGATCAGGGAAACAGAAACTAAACAGAGACACAGTGAAACTAACAGAAGTTATGAACCAACTAGATTTAACCGATATCTATAGAAGATTTTATCCTAAAAACAAAAGAATATACTTTCTTCTCAGCACCTCACCATACCTTCTCCAAAACTGACCATATAAGATCAACCTGATCCCATGCCTCCTATCAGATAACTATGTATTAAGGCTGGTCTTCAATAGCAACAAAAACAACAGAAAGCCCACATAAACATGGAAGCTGAACAATGCTCTACTCAATGATAATGTAGTCAAGGAAGAAATAAAGAAATCAAAGACTTTTTAGAATTTAATGAAAATGAAAGCACAGCATACCCAAATTTATGGGACACAATGAAAGCAGTGCCAAGAGGAAAGCTCATAGATCTGAGTGCCTCCAAAAAAAAGCTGGAGAGAGCATACACTAGCAGCTTAATGACACACCTGAAACTCCGTTCTCTAGAACAGAAAGAAGCTAATACACACAAGAGGAGTAGAAGGCAGTAAATCATCAAACTCAGGGCTGAAATCAATCAAGCAGAAACAAAAAGAACTATACAAAGAATCAACAAAACCAGGAGCTGGTTCTTTGAGAAAATCAACAAGATAGATAAACCCTTAGCCAGACTGACCAGAGGGCACAGAGACAGTATCCAAATTAACAAAATCAGAAATGAAAAGGGATATATAACAACAGAAACTGAGGAAATTCAAAAATTATCAGATCCTACTACAAAAGCCTATACTCAACACAACTGGAAAATCTGGATGAAATGGACAATTTCCTAGACAGATACCAAATACCAAAGTTAAATCAGGATCAGATAGACCATCTAAACAGTCCCATAACTCCTAAAGAAATAGAAGCAGTCACTGAAAGTCTCCCAACCGCTGGGCAGTGGTGGTGCATGCCTGTAATCCCAGCACTCTGGGAGGCAGAGGCAGGCGAATTTCTGAGTTCAAGGCCAGCTGGGTCTACAGAGTGAGTTCCAGGACAGCCAGGGCTATGCAGACAAAAAAAACCTATCTCAAAAAAAAAAAAATCCAAAAGAAAATAAAAATAAAAAAAAGAAGGAAAGTCTCCCAACCAAAAGAAGCACAGGACCAATGGTTTTAGTGTAGAAGGCGCAGACCATCAAAGAAGACCTAACACCAATACTCTTCAAACTATTCCACAAAATAAAAACAGAAGGAACACTACCCAATTCGTTCTATGAAGCCACAATTACACTGATACCAAAACCACACACAGACCCAACAAAGAAAAAGAACTTCAGACCAATTTTCCTTATGAATATTGATGCAACAATACTCAATAAAATACTCACAAACTGAATCCAAGAACACATCAAAATAATCATTCACCGTGAACAAGTAGGCTTCATCCCAGGGATGCAGGTAAGGATCAATAAAAGAAAATCCATCAATGTAATCCACTATATAAACAAACTCAAAGAAAAAGCCACATGGTTATTTCATTAGATGCTGAAAAAGCATTTGACAAAATTCAACAAATTGGAAAGGAAGAAGTCCGAATATCACTATTTGTTGATATGATAGTATACTTAAGTGACCCCAAAAATTACACCAGAGAACTCCTAAACCTGATACACAATTTCAGCAAAGTGGCTAGATATAAAATTAACTCAAACAAATCAGTAGCCTTCCTATTCTCAAAGGATAAATGAGCTGAGAAAGAACTTGGGGAAATGACACACTTCACAATAGTCACAAGCAATATGAAATATCCTGGTGTGACTCTAACCAAACTATGACAAGAACTTTAAGTCTCTGAAGAAAGAAATTGAAGAAGACCTCAGAAGATGAGAAGATATCCCATGCTAGTAGATTGGCAGTATTAATGTAGTAAAAAAATGGCCATCTTGCCAAAGCAATCTACAGATTCAGTGCAATTCCTACCAAAATTCAACTCCATTCTTCATAGAGTTAGAAAGAGAAATTCTCAAATTCATTTGGAATAACAAAAATCCCAGGATAGCAAAAACTATTCTCAACAATAAAAGAACTTCTGGCAGAATCACCATCTCAAGCTGTACTACAGAGCAATAATGATAAAAATTGCATAGTACTGGTAAAGCAGGTTGATCAATGTAATAGAATTGAAGACCCAGAAATGAACCCACACACCTATGGTCACTTGATCTTTGACAAAAGAGCTAAAACCATCCAGTGGAAAAACAGCATTTTCAACAAATGGTGCTGGTTCAACTGGCAGTTAGCAGGTAGAAGAATGCACATTGATCCATACTTATCTCCTTGTACTAAGCTCCAGTCCAAGTGGACCAAGGACCTCTACATAAAACCAGATACACTGAATCTAATAGATGAGAAAGTGGAGGAAAGCCTCAAACACATGGGCACAGGGCAAATTTTCCTGAACAGAATGCCAAAGGCTTATGTTCTAAGATCAACAATAGACAAATGGAACCTCATAAATTGCAAAGGCTCTGTAAGGCAAAGGACACTGTCAAGAGGACAAAACAGCAAACAATAGATTGGGAAAAGATCTTTAGCAATCCTACATCCAGTAGAGGGCTAATATCCAATATATACAAAGAACTAAAGAAGTTAAACTTCAGAGAACCAAAGAACCCTATTAAAAATGGGGGACAGAGCTAAACAAAGAATTTCCAACTGAGGAATACCAAATGGCTAAGAAGCACCTAAAGAAATGTTTAACATCCTTAGTTATCAGGGAAATGCAAATCAAAACAACCCTGAGATTCCACCTCACACCCATCAGAACAGGTAGGATCAAAAACTCAGGTGACAGCAGATACTGGCAAGGATGTGGAGAAAGAGGAAAGATGCTGGGGATTGCAAGCTGGTAAACTACTCTGGAAATCAGTCTGCCATTTCCTCAGAAAATTGGACATAGTACACCTGAGGACCCAGCTATGCCATTCCTGGGCATATACCCAGAAGATGCTCCAACATGTAATAAGGATACATGCTCCACTATGTTCATAGCAGCCTTATTTATAATAGCCAGAAGCCTTATTTATAAAACCCAGATGTCCTTCAACAGGTGAATGGATATAGAAAATGTGGACATCTAGACTTTCCAATTGCAAGCTATTAAACAAAAACCATGAATATAGATGAGCAAGTTTCCCTGTAGTAAGGTGTATATGCTCAAGAGCTGTACAGCTGAATTTTGTGATAAAGCTATTTTTGGCTTTTGATTAACCTTCACACTGACTTATTTCATAGTGGCTGTACTAATTTGCATGCCTACAAGATGATATGTTCCCTTTTCCCAGCCTCTGCTGCTATTTGTTTAGTTAATCTTGTTCATTCCAAGTGGGATAAGATGATATCTCAATGTAGGTTTGTGTTTCTCTCATGGCTACGGATGAACACTTCTCAAAACTGTTTTCAACCATCTCTGCTTCATTTTTTGAGAACTCTCTTTGGATCCAGATCCCATTTATGTGGTTTTCTAAACACTTAAGGTTGTTGTTTTCTTTAACCTACAACTTTCAGGTGAGTAAGTGGTAAAGAATTTTCACCTCCTGTGGTTCCATTTATTCACATTTCGTCTTAATGCTTTTGCTATCAGGATTTGGTTCATAAAGCCCTCTCCTGTGTTCAGCCTTGTTCCCTTTTTTTCCTATCAGGCTCAGGATATCATGTCTTATATTTAGGTCCTTGGTCCACTTGAAACCCAGCTTAGGACAGACTGAGGGAAAGATGCAGTTTCATTCTCTGACATACAACTATGAACTTTGTCCACACTATTTGTTGAAGATGCTCTTTTCAGCAATGTGTATTTTTGGATTCATTGTAAAATATCAATTGTCCTTGGATGTCTGGAGGTCTTAAACTCTATCCTATTGATCAATGCCTACCTCTTTTTTAATTAAAAATATTTTGAATGAATATGGGTGTTCTAGATGAATGTGTCTGTGTACCACATGCAATGCAGTGCTCTTGGAGGCCAGAACCATCTCTCCAGCCCCAATTTGCTTCTCTCTCTCTCCTCCCCTCCCCTTCCCTCTCCTTGCTCTCCCCTCCCTCCCCTTCCCTCCCCCTTCCTTCTGTCCTCCACCCACTCCCACCCCCCAACTCCACCCCCCACTCCCACCTCCCCCCCCTGCCCCCCACCCACTCCCCCCCCCCCCCGCTAATACTATTCTGGTTTTATCGATGTTGCTTTGTAGTATAAAGTAAAATCAGAAATGGGGAGACTTCTATCAGGATTGTTCAGGTTTGTCTTAACTATTATGGGGCTTTTGTCTATTTTATGCTTAGTCATTTTTTATTGGATATTTTATTTATTTGCATTTCAAATGTTATCTCCTTTCCCAATTTCACCCCCCCCAGAAACCCCCATCCCATCTCCCCTCCTCCTGCTTCTATGAGGCTGTACCCCCACCCACTTACCCCCTCCCCACCTTCAAATTCCCCTACACTGGAGCATCGAGCCTTCACAGGACCAAGGGCCTCTTCTCCCATTGATACCCAACAAGGCCATCCTCTGCTTCATATACTGCTGGAGCCATGGGTCCCTCCATGTGTACTCCTTGGTTGGTGGTTTAGACCCTGGGAGCTCTGTTTTGGTGATATTGTTGTTCTTCCTACGGGGTTGCAAACCCCTTCAGCTCCTTCAGTCCTTTCTCTAACCCCTCCATTGGGGAAGCCATGATCAGTTAAATGGTTGGCTCCAAGCATCTGCCTCTGTATATGTCAGTCTCTGGCGGAGCCTCTCAGTAGACAGCTATCTCAGGTTCCTGTCAGCATGCACTTCTTGGCATTCACAATAGTGTCTGCTTTTGGCGACTGTACATGGAATAAATTCCCAGGTGGGGCAGTCTCTGAATGGCCTTTCCTTCAGTCTCTGCTCCACACTGTCTCCATATTTGCTCTCGTCAGTAGTTTGTTCCCCTTCAAAAGAAGGACAGAAGCATACAAATTTTGGTCTTCCTTCTTCTTGAGCTTCATATGGTCTGTGAATTGTATCTTGGGTATTCTGAGCTTCTGTGTGAATATCCACTTACCAGTGAATGCATACTATGTGTTCTTTTGTGGTTGGGTTACCTCACTCAGGATATTTTCTAGTTCCATCCATTTGCCTAAGAATTTCATGAATTCGTTGTTTTTAATAGTTGAGTAATATTCCATTGTGTAAATGTACCATTTTCTGTATCTATTCCTCTGTTGAAGGACATCTGGGTTCTTTCCAGCTTCTGGCTATTATAAATAAGGCTGCTGGATGGCCTGATCAGGCATCAATGAGAGGAGAGGTCCTTGGAGAGTGGGGAGGGGGAAGTGGGTGGGTGGGTGGGTGGAGGAACACCCACATAGAAGCATGGGGAGAGGAGAGGGATAGGGGGTTTCCGAGAGAGGGGGAAACCTGGTAAGTAGATAATACCTGAAATGCAAATAAATTAAAATAAATTTTAATAAATAAATAAATAAATAAATAAATAAATAAGGCTGCTATGGACATAGTGGTGCATGTGTCCTTGTTACATGTTGGAGCATCTATTGGGTATATGCCCAGGAGTGGTATAACTAGATCTTCAGGTAATACTATGTCCAATTTTATGAGGAACAAGCAGACTAATTTCCAGAGTGGTTGTACCAGCTTGCAATCCCACCAACAATGGAGGCGTATCCTCTTTTTTCACATCCTTGCCAGAATCTATTGTCACCTGGGGCTTTGATCTTAGCCATTCTGACTGGTGTGAGGTGGAATCTCAGGGCTGTTTTGATTTGCAGATAATATGATAGTATGTTTAAGTGACCCCCAAAATTCTACCATACAACACTTAAACCTGATAACTTCATTAAAAGTGGCTGGACATAAAATTAACTCAAACAAATCAGTAGCCTTCCTATATTCAAAGGATAAACAGGTTGACAAAGAAATTAGGGAAATGACACTCTTTTGACAACAGTCTGTTTAATATTATGTGAAATTTATTTTTTCAATTTCTGTGTTGAACTGTGTTAGCATAATGAAGGGCATTGCAATGAATCTCTAGATTGATTTTGGTGGGATGGCCATTTTCACACTATTTTTTCTTTTTTTATTCAATATATTCGTTATTTACATTTCAAATGAATTCTACCAATCAATAAGCATGTGAGGTCTTTCTGTCTTTCCAGTGTTTTCTATTTCTTTCTTCAATGTTTTAAAGTTTGTATTAAACTAGTCTTTCATTTCCTTAGTTATTGCATGATGTTGTGCATGGTATTATGAGAGCTGGTTTTATTCTAAGTATCTTTGTCACTTATACATAGAACAGCTATTGATCTTTGTATGTTGTGTGTTCTATATCACTGAATGTATTATATCATCTGTAGACATTTTCTGGTGAGAATGTCTTTGGGGTCTCTTACTTATGAAATTATATCTTCTCTAAACAAAGATATTTTGACTTCTTTCTTTCCTATCTATCATCTCATTCAGATGTTATATTCTAGTTAACTTCAAACAACAGTGATTTTAGTGGAAATGATTTGTTTAGAAAGATGTTGGCTGTGGGACTGTTGTGAACAGTTTATTGATTTACCTATGTTAAACCAACCCTTCATATCCTTTTGATGTGTCCTTGAATTATGTTTGTATCTACATAAATGATACTGGTCTGTGACATTTTTATCTGTCAAGTATTTGGCCTTTGTATCAGGGTACTAGTGACTTCATAAAAAGAATTTAGAAGTATTCTTTCAATTTCTACTTTGCAGAATAATTTGAAATGTATTTCTTATTTGAAAACATCTTCTTTGTTGTTGCTGCTGGGGTTTTTTTGTTTTTGTTTTTTGGATTTGGTTTTTTTCGAGACAGGGTTTCTCTGTATAGCCCTGGCTGACCTGGAACTCACTCTGTAGTCCAGGCTGGCCCTCGAACTCAGAAATTCGCCTGCCTCTGCGTCCCAGAGTGCTGGGATTACAGGCGTGCGCCACCCCTACCCCGATGAAAACATCTTATAGAGAACTATTGAATCTACCTGTCCCTGCACAGTTTTTGTTGGGAGGTTTTAAACTGAAGCTCTATCTCACATTATGATTGTTTACATTATTTACTTCATCTTGACTTAATACTGGCAGGTTGTATATATCTAACAATTCACCCATTTCTTTTAGGTTATCCAGTTTGGTGGAATAAAGATTTTTAAACTATGGCCTTATCAATCTCTGCATTTCCTAACTGGATGTTGCAATATCTCCCTTTTCATCTATGACTTTATGAATTTAGATCTCTTCTTTTTTTAATTTGGCTAAAGAACCATTAGTATTCTTTGTTTTGAAAACAGGGTTTCTCTGTTTAGCAGTCCTGCCGGTCTGCCTGCCTCTGCCTCTTGAGTGCTAGGATCAGAAGTGTGTTCCACCGTGCCCAACCCTCTATTTTTTTTTTCAAAGAACCAACTCATTTTTTTATTTTTGTATTTTAAAAATCTGTATTGGTTTCAGACCAAGATTAAGAATTTCTTCCCGTCTAATTTTTGAGGGTATTGAATTCTTCCTGTTTTATAAAGCTTTCAAGTGTACAGTTAATGAGATCACTCCAATTTAAAAAAGATTGAATGTTTTGTCCGCAAACATGATGGGCACCACACACATGTATGCCTGCTGCTGGGTGTTGGATCCTCTGAAAATGGAGTCATTAGAGAACTGAACCCAGGTCCTCTGCAAGAGCATTAAGTATTCTTAACCTCTGAGCTATCTCTCTAGCTATCTCTCTGCAACAAAAACAGGCACTTATTGTTAGGGTTGCCTTTGTGGTGTCCCAAGATTTTGATATTCTATATTCATTCAGTTTTAGGAAGTTTTACATTTCCTTCTTGATTTCTCCCATAGCCCAGCTTGTATTCAGTATGTTGTGAGATTCTGTACATTCTTCTTTTTCTATTGTTGATGTCCATAGTGGTCAGACAAATGCAAGATGTGACTTCAGTTTTCCCAGTTTCCTTGCTTTGTATTCTACCTAATATGTGGTCAATTTTGGAGAATGTAACATGTGCTGCTAAGAAGAAAACTCATTCTTTAGTGTTTGAGTGTAATATTTTCTAGATCCGTTTGATTTATGATATTTAACTGCAGTTTATTTGGTTTTGTCTGGATGACCTGTCTTCTGGTGATGGTTGGCTATTGAAGTCACCCACTGTAGTCTTTTATTAAATTAGATGCTCCTGTGTTTAGTACACAAATGTTTATAAATATAATATCCTCTTGGCAGATCTGTATTAGAAGAGTATGCAGTGTCCTCTGTCTTCTCCAACCAGTGTTGGTCTCAAGTTTACTTTATCAGCGAGTACAATAGTTGCTCCTGTTTGAGATACCTTTTTCCATCATTCTACGCTAAGATGTTGTCTATCCTTGATGTGGGGTGTGTTTCTTGGAACAAACAGAGAGATCCTGTTTTATAATTCTCTTAGTTTGTGGAGGGTTTTGGGGTGGGGGGAGCAATAAAATCTGGAGTTATTATTAGGCAGTGTTTGGGGTGTCTGTGTGGATATCAGTTCTCACCTTTGTTATTAACCCCAACTGTTCATGTTGTGGACCAGCTGAATGATGGTTTGGTGTCCTATTTAGTATTTTTTTTTCAACTTGAGGCAGGCTAGAGTTACCTGTAAAGAGGGAACCTCAACTGAAAAAAAAATGCCTCCACCAGATTGGATTGTGGGGAGGTTGAGGCATTTTCTTGATTAATGATTTATGTGGGAGGGCTTAGCTTACTGTAAGCTGTGCCACCACTGAGCAGAAGGTCTTGGGTACTATATGAAAGTACATTGAAAAATCCATAAGGAACAAGCCAGTAAGCAATTTTCCTCCACAGCTTCTGTTTCAGTTCTTGCCTCCAAGTTTGTACCTTGAGTTTCTGCTTCAATTTCCCTCAGTGTTGGAGTGTGGCCTGAGAGTTGTAGACTAAAATCAACCCTTTCCTCCATAAATTGCTTTTAGTCATGGTGTTTTCAGTCTTGGGCCCCTCGGGATTGCAGATGAGATTTCACATGGTCCAACAGGAGCAGTGGGTAGGGAGAGGATGGGTTGGATTATCTCTAACTGTACTTCTGGGTTGGGGTCCAGAA
Source organism: Apodemus sylvaticus (assembly GCF_947179515.1). NCBI lineage: Eukaryota > Metazoa > Chordata > Mammalia > Rodentia > Muridae > Apodemus > Apodemus sylvaticus. The sequence continues at coordinate 147,931,671 of NC_067473.1, read as the reverse complement.
CAGTAGGTCGGAGTCTAGGAATTAAGGCTCTAGGAGTTCCTTCCTTGAATTTCCAGTTCAGATTCCACATGTGGATTTCAAACTCAGATCTGTGCAGTGGGTAGGGTGGCTGACAGTGTGAGGGTTCAGGCAGATGAGCTGGCTCTGAAGGCCCTACTTGAAGTTTTGATTCAAACTCCAGCTCAGACTCCAAGCAGCCTCAGATCTGCAGGGTGTATTTGAGTGGCTGATTAGGTGAATGGGGTGGGGAGGGGAGCAGGAAGTGGAGATCAGGGGAAGACTGAGGGGTGCAGACCCTGACACTTACTCTGGATGTGTCTCAGTAGGCCCTGGGTCTGCTTCCCAGGGCCCAGTGGTGGGCAGGCTAGCTTGCAGGAGGGGCAGGTGAACTGACTCTGTGTACCTAGCTAAAGATCTGATTCCAACGTGGGTTTAGTCCCCAACGAGTTCCAGATTGGTGGTAGTGGGTTAAGAAGCTGAGGCAGAAAGATTTCTATAAATTCAAGGCTAGCCTGGTGTACAAGAGAGTACTAAAACAGCCAGGGCTACAAAGTGACCCTTCTCTAATAAAAAAAATTAAACTAGTTTTAAAAATGAAGAGGTTAAAAAGTCATTTGGCTCAAGACCAGAAAGATAGTAGGTATTAGGCCTCAGATCCAAATAGCCACGTTGTCCAGTTCCAAAACTAAGTTTTCCTATCACTCCCTGTCACAGCATCATGCATGACAATGAATGACAAAATTAATATATGTGACAACTTTTGACTCTATGTCAGCAAACCTGAAAATGAAGGAACATGAAGATTTCTGTGAGTTTACCTTGTGAAGTTAGAAGAAATGATTTGGCATGCTCTAGTCTTGATTACCTTGAAATATTTTAACTCTAAATATTTCTTTCTGCATTATAGGTTTTTTAACTTTACCCCTTAAGAAATATTCTAAGCTGCTTCTAATACAATTTTTTGGTCACACTCCTGTGGAATGTATATACAAAGAGAAATATTTTATCGAATACATTTTAGAGTATAAAACTATTTCTAAATTCATCTCATTTTTCAAATTATCTTTTTTGGAGGGAAAAGGATGGGACCACAGTCCCCCTTCTATGCTGCCTTGGCTTGTCTGTAGTTAATTATGTAAACCATTTTGGCCTCGAGCCTTTAGCAATCCTTCTGCCTCTGTCTTCCCAATGCTGGGATTATAGATGGGAAGCAAGAGAAAAGGGATTTCTCCATGTTCGAGGTCAGTCTGGACTAGATAGGGAGTTCTAGGCCAAGGCAAGGGCTACACAGTAATTAATTCTGGGATTATCATGTCTATTAAAGAATTGTGTTATCATTCTTAACAATCCTAGATTCATGAGATCAGTAAGAGGCCGATCATTTACTCTCAATGGGAAAACTACAACTAGACTAAGATAATAGATAATTTAAAATAATTTATTAAGTCCCTAAAAGTCTATATATTTAATATTCATTGTTTAAAGATGTAGCTTTTATTTTTATTCATGCATATGTGTTTGGGGGAAGGTATAGAACATGCTGGAGGGCATGCATGGAGGCTAGAGGAGGGCACTGAGCTCCTGGATCGGAGTCACCTGATGTGAGTTCTGGGAACTAAATCACAGTCTTTTCTCTTAGAAGAGTAGTAAGTACTCTTAATCATGACTGTATCTCTCTAACCTCTATATATTTAAATACTCTAACAGTCTCTTGAATTTTAATATATAGGCATTGTCTAGACCCTTAGTAATATGATTAAATAATAACATGGACAAATGTGGCATTTATTTCAACATGAATATTGTTCATCCCAAAACCAAGTACTAATTTGAGTTTTGCTTTTTAAAGGCAAGATCCAACTCTATATTTCAGGTTGACCTGGAACTCACTCTGTAGGTCAGCCTGTTCTCAGCTTCCCAGTGCTGGGACTACAGACCTGAGCCACTACACTTAGCTTCCTCACAAGCTACACTAGCTTGTCCACCACTGGGGGTGGGCAGATAACTTTAAAAGGCAAGTTATCATTTAACCCTTATAGTGTCTGTTTAGATTTCTTTCTTTTAAAACAAGGAAGCATGATTCACTGAAATGATTTAAGATAAAAAAAATTAACATTTTGTATGTGAATGAATCCACTAATTTAGCAAAATATGGCAATGGGTCAAAGTTGACCTGAAACCTATTATATGTCCTATGAACTATAAACAGTTTTTCACACTTATAAATATCTGGGGAAAGATCAAAATAATTGTATTTTAGCACATAAATTTATACAGAATCCAGGTTTCTTGTCGCAGAAATGGAATGGCTAGTCTGTGCATTACTTATCATTCTTCTGCTCAATGTTGGTACTAACAGCTGCGTTAGGCAACGCTTAGCATTGCACATTAAAGCCTGTCAAGCTCCCATCACAGAGGTGCAGTCACAGTTATCACGTGTGGATGCTGCTGTGCATTGTTATTTGGTACTGTCTTTTATTTCTTTTGAAACAAAGTCTCACTGTGTAGCTCTGCTGGTGGCCTAGAACTCCCTACCTAGACCAGGTTGACCTTTAACATAGAGAAATCGCTCTTCTCCAGCTTCCCAACTGCTAGTGAGCACTACCATGCCCAGTGTTATTTTGTAACTAAAAAAAAAACAAAAACAAAAACATGGACTTAGAAGGGTACACATATTATATCAGATAGAACTGAAACCATCAGACAACATTTTAAAAACTGGGCCCCTATTTTCTTTGTAGGTCTTATAACAAGAGGCACCCCAGCCGGGCAGTGGTGGGAAGTAGCACTTGAGAGGCAGAGGCAGGCAGATTTCTGAGTTCGAGGCCAGCCTGGTCTACAGAGTGAGTTCCAGGACAGCCAGGACTACACAGAGAAACCCTGTCTTGAAAAAGAAAAAAAAAGAGGCATCCCTCTGGCCCTTTAGGCTGCTGTATTGGAGTCTATGGACTATACCCTAACTCTTCTCAGTAATGTGTTGTCTGAAAAAATATGGGAGTGGTGTGTATTTGGACATATGAGGCCATTGCTTCTCTCTGCTGGTGCTACAGGAGTAAATATCCAGGAACAGACCGCTGGGCACCCTAACTGTACTTGCTTGAGGCCTAGGTGCTAGCTATGGGCTTTTATGACCTCTTATCCAATTCACACTATTAGTGTGTGTGGTGTGAGTGGACGCCATGTCCACATGCTGAGGTGAGAGGACAGCTCTGTAAGGTCGCCCTAGCCGTCTAGCACTATGTGGGCTCCCAGGAGCCAGCTCAGGTTGCCAGGCTTGCATCGTCAGGTGTCAAATACCTTTGCCTGCGAAGCAATCCTGCTGGCTCTAATGTCCTCTATTTTTAAAGCAGAGAAATTCTCTGAGGTCCCCACAGAGATAGACGCAGTAAATAGGATATAATGTCTCTCAGTTAAGGTGGAGAGTGTCTCAGCAGTAGATCATCTACACAAAGTGCCCCAGGTATTAGGCTCAGTTCCTAAGCCTGTCTGGAAAGAGGAGCGTGCTAATACAAGCAAAGCAGACACAGGAGGAGAAAAGAGAAGGAAAGCTACAGGACATAAAATGTCACCACCAACTGGAATGATGGGCAAATTATAAAAGTAAAGACAGAAGTGTAGAGATGGCCAGTATGTAATGCACTTGCTGCCAAGTCTGAAAACTGGAGTTCAATATCCAAAACCCACACTGCACAGCACCATGCATGCACATGTGCACACGCACAAATAAAAATGAAATAAATTGTTTAAAATTTTTAAATGGTAAAAGAATGAAAGAGAAAAGGGTTACAAAAAGTCAGAAAATTTAGAGAACTGGGGATATTATTAGCTATTGTTAGAGCAAGCTGCCTACTATGTAGAGCCCTGGATTTTAACCCAGACAGGAGGAAAAAAAGAGTAAAAAGCAAACAAGAGAAAGGTAGAAACTAAGTCAAAAACATAAAAAAAAATAATAAAGTATTAAAAGGCAAAGAAAAAAACATGAAACAAAATACATGTACCAAACAATTAGAAAAATACTTTTTAGGTTTTTTTTGGGGGAGGTGGAATTGGTTTTTTCAAGACAGGGTTTCTCTGTGTAGCCCTGGCTGTCCTGGAACTCACTCTGTAGACCAGGCTGGCCTTGAACTCAGAAATCCGCCTGCCTCTGCCTCCCAGAGTGCTGGGATTACAGGCGGGCACCACCACCGCCCAGCTGAAAAATGCTTTTAATAAGAAAGGAAAGGATTGTTTCTACTGAACTAGTCCACTGTACGTGGAGGAGGGGACACCCACTACTATTCCAATCAGCTCTCAGCATGTCTTGGTTAGTTCTGAGAGAGCAGAGGCCAAGGCCAGGCATTGCAGGGCCTTCTGAGGCCTACATAGAGGGGAGAGCAACTATCTGCACTGAGGAGCTGGGTATGGCAGACCAGCCATCCAACTGATCAGATCCATCTGCTTGGTTCTTCAAGTCCCTACGCTAGCAACAGTATCAATGAGGAAAGTGAATGCAGCAATCTTTTCCTGTTACCTACCAAGCACAATTGGTATAGAATTGCAGTGTAACAGTCTCTCTCCTCTACGAGCAAGCTGGCTTTCAAAGCTATTCATTAAGAGCATATTCATGTTTGTGTAATTTTTCAATGCAGAAGGGGGCAGTAAAATAAAGCGGCTTTTGTTTCCCAAAGCTGCAAGCTCCAACACACTTTTCTCCCTTCTCGAGAACACCACCTTTTCTCACAACTGCATTGCCAATGTGTGTTGGGAAATGATGGGTTCTCTCTCAACAGTTCTGCAGAGTTCCAAGCAGTGGGGCTGAGACTGCCCTTCTGCGCCGTGCTGACTCCATGCCAGCTGTACTCCCTAGGGCTCTGCCTGGGTACTGGCTGGTGTGTCTTCCATCTGCTGTGCTGCCACAGTCTCACTGCGTGGAGGCTCTGTCTCTCTTTGCTCCAGTCTTCAGAGTCATGGTTGCTTCAGTCTATCTGTCCACTTGAACTCATGTTCTCAGCCACACCTTCTTAAGAAGCTACTCCCTAGTTGTTTTAATTCCAATTTATGAAGAAGCAGGTGAGTGCTGGGGACCTCTAGCTGTGATTTTGACCCTCACCATGGGTATACATCTGATAAATGGAGGAAGCTGAAAGTGAGATGTGGAAATGACATTATAAGCAAATTGGAGAAGGTATATAAGACATATGGAAAGCCATGGAAATTTGAGGATGGCATATTGTGAAGGAACTCATGTGTGGAGAAACTGTGATGTAAGAATTC